>NC_141693.1:990189914-990893803 GCF_964263255.1 Lissotriton vulgaris
TCAATAAAGTCAGCTGTTCCATCAGAACTCCCCTCCGGCCTCTGTCTTCTTTTTGTGGAAAGGAGAAATTTTGTCATGTTTTCTGCGCCAGCCAGAGGTGCAGTACGGAAGGCCCCTGCCAGACAAAGAGACTCGACCCCATAACTGGCGTCCCGCTGTTCCAGCGTTTTCAAAGTTGAGGGATCAACAAGGGTCGGAGACCGCCAGGAACGTGATGCAGGAATTCGAGGAAGGGGGTATTTTATCTCCTAAAGCAAAAACGCCTCGCATTTGGCAGCTGACTCGTAGTTTCTGCATTAGGGAAATGGCCATGGCAGGAGTGAGGGGACAAAGAGGAACGACTACAGTGTTGGGGGCGATGTGAACAGTCCCTTTCAACTCACCTGTAACACGCACGGATCTATTTTCCTGAAAGTCCACCCCCACGCCACCGACCTGGTCACTGCCGAGACTGTGCATGCTGGGACATGCAGTTCTGAGGACTGAATATGGAGCTGCACAGGTGAGCCTACAGCTTTAGGGGGAGGAGCATGTGTGCAGTTCAGTATTTCACGCAGGAGGAGTTTGATTCGAAAAGGACACAGAACTGGGCGCTGAAGAAGGTCTAACGACTGAAATGCATTCGCCGCTGCTGGCATTCTCCTCAATAAAGTCAGCTGTTCCATCAGAACTCCCCTCCGGCCTCTGTCTTCTTTTTGTGGAAAGGAGAAATTTTGTCATGTTTTCTGCGCCAGCCAGAGGTGCAGTACGGAAGGCCCCTGCCAGACAAAGAGACTCGACCCCATAACTGGCGTCCCGCTGTTCCAGCGTTTTCAAAGTTGAGGGATCAACAAGGGTCGGAGACCGCCAGGAACGTGATGCAGGAATTCGAGGAAGAGGGTATTTTATCTCCTAAAGCAAAAACGCCTCGCATTTGGCAGCTGACTCGTAGTTTCTGCATTAGGGAAATGGCCATGGCAGGAGTGAGGGGACAAAGAGGAACGACTACAGTGTTGGGGGCGATGTGAACAGTCCCTTTCAACTCACCTGTAACACGCACGGATCTATTTTCCTGAAAGTCCACCCCCACGCCACCGACCTGGTCACTGCCGAGACTGTGCATGCTGGGACATGCAGTTCCGAGGACTGAATATGGAGCTGCACAGGTGAGCCTACAGCTTTAGGGGGAGGAGCATGTGTGCAGTTCAGTATTTCACGCAGGAGGAGTTTGATTCGAAAAGGACACAGAACTGGGCGCTGAAGAAGGTCTAACGACCGAAATGCATTCGCCGCTGCTGGCATTCTCCTCAATAAAGTCAGCTGTTCCATCAGAACTCCCCTCCGGCCTCTGTCTTCTTTTTGTGGAAAGGAGAAATTTTGTTATATATATATATATATATATATATATATATATATATATATATATATATATATATATATATATATATTCAATAACAAATTGATGTTGCACTCCAGTAATACGGTTTCAAATGGTTGTATTCACCATTACCACCAACGCGTTTCATCCTTCAAGCTTGTTTAGATATATATATATATATATACATGTATATATATATATTCAGCAAATCCTCTTTTACACCATACCAAATCAGGCACCGACTCCGTGGGATGTATTTCAAGGAGGATATTTATTCCATACGACCAGATACGTTTCGGCGGACAGGTCCGCCTTGTTCACTACATCTGAATTCACCGAAGTGAAGAAGCATATTATAGTCATAAGTTACACACTCGTGACACACAGGAAAATTACGTGAGTTGACATGGCAACGGGTGGGGAGGTGATGGACATAGTAAAGTTTGTGACTGAAAAAATGCAAGTCATCGTCTTGACATTTCATTTGTTAATACACTTATAAAGTAAACATATAGTGCGTTTTGAAACATGCATCTGTCCATAACGTTAGTAAATACATTTTGTCAGTTTTTCCATTTGCTCTCCTGTTATACTTCGAAATCACATGTGGCATATTCCAAAAGTTGACATAAAAAAAATCCCTGGCTGCCATGACTAGAAAGATGTGTGATGCGTGCGCATTCTGTAACAACGGAAACGATTTACAAGGTAAGCCATGACCTGTGTGCCCGTGTGGCAGTAAAACTATTCTCGCTGTTGTGGCCTCATTCCATGTCTCTTCCCCCTACTAGCTATACTAGTGCGGTTTGGTTTGGATTGTTTTATCGCTAGTGTGACTCGGCGAGCCTGCATATGTCATACTGGCTTGTAGTGTATTGGAGAATGTTTTTGTTCCTTGCCCGCGTATTCAGCCCCAGTGGGCAAAGATTATGTTGTGCGCTTTGAAAAGACTCAACTTAATTCGCCCCGGAAGTGAGTCTATCAGTACTGTTAGGTTGGTCCAGCCTATTCTAATAATTTGTGTATAAAGCGAGCAAAGGTTAAACGACAGATGTGAAAAAAGAAATATTGGTTAGATCACAGGATCGCTGCGCACTGTGAAGTGAAGCTAAAAATGCTATGTGATGTGTGTTAGTCTATGTACAAGGTGAGGCTATGTGTGTATATACAAGGGATGGTGAGTAAAGATGTTCTAAGAGGGGTGGTGTCAGATAACTGCAAGCGCGAGGAAGCTTCTGTGGCTGGGTTGGTTTTGTTAATTTGTTTTTGTGATCAGTACCTAGAGATATACGCTGAACGGTTCATCTGCGATGAGCCCATTCGGGATCTTGCAATCTAACATTATTATATACTTTGATTCCAGTCTCCGTAGGGTTAACAATCTGTTCCCTCCTCTGGTGTGTTTCCTTACACTGTCTATGACGAAGTATGTGAGATCCTCCGCCTTGCCGTTGTGGTGTGTATTGATGTGACGTGCCACCGGGTATGAGGGATCATCGTTTGTAATGGCTCTGATGTCTTGCAAGATTCTTACATGGACAGGGTGTATTGTGCTTTCAACATGCAGTTTGTTGCAGGTACAGCGTAACACATCTACTGTGAAGTCTCTTTTGCAGTTGCAGTGGTCTCTTTTCTGAAATGGGGTTCTTCTGAGTGGCAAGCTGACTGATTTTGTGCTGGTTGCAAGTTTGCATGCCTTGCATTTGGCGCATTTAAAAAAACCCTGTCTGTGCTTAAACCAAATGCTCCCGCTGTCTTGTGTTGGGGCATTGTTGACTAGCTCCTCTCTCATTGATTTAGTCCTCCTGAAGGTTAGTTGGGATAGTTTTGCATATGAGGGGCCTAAAGTGGGGTCACTGTGGATTAACGTCCAGTGCCGATACAGGATTTTGCGGAGGTTGGCGTGGTATATGTTAAACCCTATGATGAGTCTGGGGGTGGTTGTCTTATCCTGGTTAGATTTTGTTTTGGTGGATGTATTTGTGTCAAGCAGGTCTTCCCTGGTGGGCAACTCACTCTTTCTTCTGGCTTTCTCTAGTGGGGTGTTTTTGTAGCCTCTCTGGCTGAGTCTCTCAAAGAGGCTGGATGTGCATGCTTGCAAGTCTTTGTTTGTACTACAGTTTCTCTTCATCCTCAAGCACTCGGCATAGGGGATGCTCTCAATTAGGCTGGTCGGGTGGAAGCTTTGTGCGTGCAGGATTGCATTTCCTGCTGTTTCCTTCCTATAGGTGCGTGTTTGGACTTTGTTTCCGTCATGGTACAGTTCTAAATCCAAGAATACAATTTTCTCCATACTGGTGGAGCACGTGAATTTCAGATTCACCCTAGTGTATTGCTGTTAATACTATTTGCAAATTCTAACACAATCTGTTCAGAGCCTCGCCAAAGGATGAAAATATTGTCTATGTAGCGTTGATAGATCACCACATTGTCTGACAATTCCGTCCGGTATTCCGTCATGAGTACTTGCTCCTCCCACCAGCCCATATGCAAATTAGCATAACTGGGGGCGAAGCAAGTACCTATGTCTGTGCCCTGTGTCTGCTTGTAAAGGAGTTTGTCAAATGAAAAAGTGTTGTTTTCTAAACACCATTCTGTCATGTGTAAAAGCATCATAGTGTGTTGGTGGAGTTTGATGTCTCTTGCGCCCAGATAGTGTTTTAACGCTTTCAGACCATCCCTATGCCTTATGCTTGTATATAAACTCTGAACATCCAGTGTTACAAATACAAAATCATTATGCCACATGCAGTCTGAGATATGCGACAGGAAATGTCCAGTGTCTCTTGTGAAAGCTGGTAGGGCCTTGACAAACGGTTGAAAGAAATGGTCTACAAATCTGCTGGTGTTTTCAAACAGGCTGCCGATGGCCGATATTATTGGTCTTTGTGTACCTTAGGGATTAGATATAATTGGGGGGTCACTGGGTAATCATTCTTGAGGAAATCCAGTTTGTGTTTTGTGATCAAGCCTTGGCCTCTCCATTCATAGAGACAAGTGTGGTATCTTTCTTTGATATTAATTATGTTCGTGGTGCTGGTACATATATAGCAGTTTTTGTCTTGAAGTTGCGTCATGGCCTCCCTGTTGTACATATCCAGTGGCCAGAGTACCATGTTTCCAACTTTGTCAGTGCAGCGTACAACAATGTCCGGTCTTTGTTTAATTTTTTCCATTACTTTGGAGTATTTGTAATCTCTGGTTTTGTGATCCTTTGTTGAATCCGTTGCTGCTGGTTTGTGCTAGGATTTTAAGGTCTTGGATAACTTTATCCGAGAATATATCTATGTTGTCTTTTGGCATCAGTGGATAGAATACTGATTTTGGATTGAATGGTGTCTTGACTGTGGCAAAAATGGAGAGTTCCGAATTGGCTGCTGCTTGAGTATTGCTCATTGTCTCTGTTTCTTTCTCCTAGTCTAATTCCATCATTTCCCTTAAAAAGTCCATATCAACCACACTCAGAGAGTTAGTTCCTGCGGGGGTCATTGTCTCCTGTGCCCCTCTTTTGTTTTCTCTTTCATATTGAAGAAATATTTCCGCAATTTCAATTTGCGGGTGAAGTGGTACAGGTCGATCCTAGTCTCAGTGTAATTAAAATTAGTTTCTTTGCAAAATGATAGTCCTAGGGCTAGTGTTTGTTGTTCCTCATTCCTTAACTCCATGTTAGTTAGGTTGATAACTGTGTTAGATGTCTCTTGTTGGTCTTTCACCTCCTTCTGTTCCTTCTGTATGCTGGCTTTGTTCTTTGTGCCATTTCTGCGCCATCGACTATTTTTCCTCCTTCTGCTCTTTGAGGTTGTGTGTTGCATTGCGTTTGATCTTGTCTTGGCGCCCTCGGTCAGAGACTCATGAGGTGTTCTACTCTGTAAAAAAGCAAATTCATCCACCGGTGTTAGTACATTTCGCCGTTGGTTGCCGCTTGCCCCTTCCTCTGGCTCGGATTCAGCTCCTGAACTGATTACAGATTCGCTGAGTTCTGGGGGGCATGGGAGAGTGTTGCGGGTTGAGGACAGTTGCTGGCGGCGGATGTTCTCAAGTTTGCGAGAGAATGTGTAGGTCTTTCCCTGGAGGTAATCATTTCTATCTCGCTGAAATTTTCCCGCTTTCCTTTCCTTGATTGTTTGTTCATGTTTTTGCACCCTCGCTTTTATTTCAGCTAGGCCTTTCATCACTACTTCCTGGTCTGGTGTTTTTTCAAGTTCTTTTAATATTTGTTCAATTTTTTCTAGTAGTTTCTCTCTATCTGAGGTGGCGAATTTGACTAATATTCATAGCATGTTGTGTGATGACTCGGCACTATTGTCTGCCCATTCTTGCAGCATGGCCGGGTCAGGGTTCTCATATGCGGGTGCCACGAGAATTCTCAGTCTTCTAGGTATTCTCCCCACTTATATACATAAACACACAAACACACATTTTATAAGTTTTAAAGTAGTACAAATTAATTAATGTAATTATAATAAATTAACGTAAAATTATTTTTTAAAGATTTGTTAAAAAAATATTAAAATAAAATGTTTATATTCATTTGTTATATATTAAAAGCTACTAAATGTTATGTGTAGGGTAAATTCTGATAGTTTCAAAATTGAACATAAGCAGCTCAATTTTACAGGGTGTGTAGCTTGTTTGTACTATAAATTCTCTTTTTACATTAGTATTGAGTGATTTAGTACACATGAATGAGGCTATATCTCAATACCAGGAATTATTCTAGTGCTTAAGTCACCCTATAATAATATCAACAAACCTTGGGTATATTTCCCTCAGGGACACAAGGTATAGTTTTTAATTATGTATCGCATCACTGACATCTTCCAGGTTACAGACAGGGATCTAAAATTCTAAAGCACCTCATTTGGAATTCTTGTTCCCTAATCATTGGTGCTATTCTGCTACCACGTCTGGAGTTTCTAAGGAAAATAAGTACAGACTCAACTTGGGATCCTTCATTTTCATGGTTTCTTAAATGCTCAATAGTCAATCAGGGCAGGTGCTGTGTACAATAACTTGCATATTAATATTTCAAATTGATGTATGTAATCAAACAATAATTTATCCTCAGTAACAAGTGGCTATCCAAGTACATTCCAGGAGACGAGTACCATATGCACATGCACCGTATAGGACGGTAAATGGGTTGATTAATGCACTTTTTTCATGTTATGAATTTTAATTCACAATGAGCAATAGCTCTAGTGAAGAGCGTGATTTCTGATTTGAATAGATGAGTTTGAATATTGTATAATTATAAATGGATTTCTGTTTGTTTATTTGCTGACTACTTAAAATATTATAAGTGGAATTTCAAGCATAATTAAAATGAATTAAAACAAATTAAAAACAATTGTTGTAAACAATTAAATGTTTTAATTAAAGGGTTAATTCAAATATTTTCTACTAAATTCATATATATTTTTAAGTTTCCCATATTTTATCTTTAAACCAAAAAATACATGTATGTACATATACATATATATATTCCCTACTGGCGGTCGCCAGTAAATAGTTATGTTAGGACCTATTTTTCATAGGAAATCTGAAACATTCTATTTGTAATAACTTTGGTGCAGGTTGACAAATCTTCGCAAAAATTTCAAAACTTGTGGGTGCTCCGGTCCGCTCCTATCATGAAAGTTTGGGGGTGATTTGTCAAGCGGGGGCTGAGAAAAAATGGGGGTCCCAAAAACCATGCAATTTTCCATAGGAACCTACAGCCCGAAGTGCTGAACGGAATTACACCAAGTTTGGCAAAGAGGTAGCCCTTGGTTCAGAGTCATGCTTTTTTGTTAAATGGTGAAAATCTGTTCAGTAGTTGCTGAGACGCACCCTCCCGTTGACAAGCTGTATGCTAATTGGCTGTCAACACTGCAAATCAGGAAATGTTGGCAGCCATCTTGTGCCTCGGTAGAACCGAGGCACAAGAAAACAAAGAAGAAAACGTGCAAAAAGCAAAAAGGGGGCAGGGTAGAAACACCCTGACCCCCTAGGCCTGCTTAGGGGGTCCTACAAGGACCCCCAGGGCCCCCCAAAAATGTTTTTTTTAAATCGACAAAATCCGTGCAGGGTGCGTGGATCCTGCCGATAAAAAAACAAAATGGAGCCCGGTAATTAGCCCCCGGGGGGCCATGTCCCGGGGGCAATATGGTTAATGTGAAGGGGGGCCCAGAGGGGCCTCCCAGCCCCAGGGGCTTTTTTCAAATGGGGCGGGGGGCTCTCAGCCCCCCATTCCAAGGGACCTCCACCTCCCTGGGGCTCTAAATATTATAATTGGAGGGGTCCGTGATGGGCCCCCAGCCCCGGGGACCACCACCTACCCGGGGCTTTTCAAAATGTTGGGTGGGGGGCCATGGGCCCCCCTCCTGGAGCCATTGATGGCCCTTGAAGACCGACACCCCCAGGGCCGGCTCCTACAGTGTCCCGGGGTACCAACCACAGGGACACTGTAGTTTGCTAAGGCAGGGCAGGAGACTCGCGGCTCCCGCCCTCCTATAGCAAACTGCTTTGGTATTTGGAAGAGAGAGCAGGAAACCTGCTCTCTCTTCCAAATAGCAAAGCAAATTGCTTTTCCACACGGAGAGCTGCATCTTAGCAGCTCCCTGTGTGGAAAAGCAATGCCGGCTCCCGCAGAAGGCGGGGAGCCGGCGGGACCTTAGGGGGATTGGGGACCCCCCACGGTCTCCAATGGAGAGGGCTGGCCCCAGGGGATGGGGTCCCCGGGGCTATTAGTTGTCCCGAGGGGGACCACGCGGCCACCCCTCCTCAAAATAAAAATAAATAAACAAAGGCTGGGCCCCGGGGGATGGGGTCCCCCGGGGCCATAAACGGCCTAGGGCATCCCACCTCCAAAAAATAATTTAAAAACGGGCCATGCCAATCGGATGGGGTCCCCAGGGCAGATTATGGCCTTGGGAGGGAGCCCACGCTGCCCCCTTCCCGATATTTTCATTTTTTTTTTAAAATAGGGGGCCGACCCTGGGGGATGAGGTCCCCAGAGCCAAAACAATGGAAAAAAAGGGGGTCTACACAGCCCCCTGCTTAAAATAAACAAATCACCGGCATCGCGCCGGAGGCCACGCTCCCTCCTTTGAGCACTCTGGAAACACGCCCCATGCGCATTTGCAGATGGGGAACGAATTCCCTTTAAATACTTGGGGTCCTTGAGGGCCAACTAGCTCACCAGGAACCTCCAGTGTGCGCTAGGGGGCTGCATTGCATAGAGGTGTTCTGAGGCCATGCCCCTTTTTACATCCCTCTCTGCAATGCAGCTCTGTGGCGCTTAATGGAGGCAGCTGGCGGGCGAGTTGTACCTCAAGGACCCTCAGTATTCAAGGGGAGTTAATCCCCCAACTTAAAATACGCCACAGGGTGCGTTTGCACAGTGGCGAAGGAAGGGGGTGGGGCCTGAGTTTACATGTGTGCAAACACACCCTGTGGCACAGTTTAAGTTGGGGAATTAATTCTTCTTCAATCCTGAGGATCCCTGGGGGCCAACTAGCCCTCCGGGTACCTTCAGTAAGCACCACGAAGCTGAGTTGCAGAGTGTTGTAAAAAGGGGTGTGGCCTCCGAACACCTCTCTGCAACACAGCTCTCTGGCGCATACTGGAGGTACCTGGTGGGCTAGTTGGCCCCCAGGGACCTTTAGGATTGAAGAGGAATGAATTCTCTAACTTAAAACGCACCACAGGGCGTGTTTGCTTTGCAGGCATTTCAGGTTAATCAGAAAGGGCCACCTCACAATGGGTGGATGTGTATCCAGGTGTCAATGGAATACAACATCTTTGTTAAAATACCCCTCACACACCAAAAGGGCCCTTGGTGTCATGCTTCATCATCGGGGTCTTCCCGTCCCGCTGCGGGGCGGGGCAGTGCTGCGACAAGCGGATACGCTGGAGCACCTTTTAGATGGAGGTGCTATGTGTTGGGAGTGAGTGTCAGTGGGGTCAGGGGTGATATCTGGTGTGAGTTTAAAAAATACCTGGCCTAGTGGAAAAAATAATTTTATTAAACACTGGCTGGTATTATTAAAAAAAGTGAAACGGAGAGATAGAGCAGGTTAATGGGCTCTCTCTCCTAAGTGGGTCAACATGTTTCGAGGCACGGGGCCTCTTCGTCAGGACCAAGGGGAGATCCCCCTGTCACTCACTAATGTATTCTCCACATAGGTAGAAAAAAATGTGTATGTACAAAAAAGTGAAAAAAAGAACTATGTGAGTAACTACCAGTTAATAATTACAGCACATATATGCTACCACACTAATAATGTAGTATGCCTGCAAAATAAAAGTAAGAGATTAAAAATTGCGCCGATCCCAAAGTGCGCTTAACTCTAAATTATCTGTAAGGAAAAAAATGAGAGAAACACACAGAAATATTTTCAGGTAAGGGATCCAGTGTAAACATGTAGGATTCTTGAAGAGTTCCTTCAGCACACACACAGTCAATCACACACAGGGTAGATAATATACATGGGTTCTAAGTAGCCCGAGGTTGTAGATATGGAAATGCATACTTATCAATAGGGGGATCAATGCCTCATGAGCCAGCATAAGACTGAAGGGTATGGTGGGGTGTCAACTGCAAAGAAGAAAAATGGATACACTGTAATTCTGCCTTAGGAGTGGTATAAGGTGACTCAACTAGGTTGAGTAGAAATACAGGTTTTGACCTCCTCGAGACGGCTATGCCGTACTTACTGTGCCCCTAGCACGATTGTGCTTCCTCCTTCGTCCGCGGCTTCCGTGGATATGAAGGGGGAAGTGGGCGGCGTGTATATATACTCAATGGTAATTGGATAATTGATCCAATAAACCTTGGCGGGACGATCGCCGGGTATGTGTGGCCAGCAGGGGAATATTGGGGGCGGCCATGTTGGATGGTTAAATTTAGCCCATAGGTATTGGTTCCTCGGCTGTGGTGCTCGTTAAATGACGATCGGTGGTACTTTCCTGGGGTCTAAAGCTAGTAAAAGATGCAAAACTAGCCAGACCGGGAGGAAAACACCGCAGCGGCGCTCGGCGCTCTGCGGTCGATCACTACGCATGCGCCGGAGTTAGCACACTTCCGCGCATGCGCATTTGGCAGTCACTGATGGTGGTGCGCGTGCGCACCCTGATTCCCTTGTTCGGATCCTAGATCTCACCATTCATGCTCAGAATGGACCAGCACACGTGAAAAATGGACAGTTTCATGACTATTAGCGTTGTATACATTCAGACTGTCAGAGGAGTAGAGAAGTACGTTTTATATGTAGCCTCGAGGAGTTTGAGTTAGAAGGAGGTTTTGAGAAAAAAGAAGGTATATCAAATATTATGACAGGGTCCCATATATGTATATCTCACAGAAACCAGGTTGGCTGGAAGGGGTGAGAATACATATGGGAAACCTGTAATGTGGAAAGTCTATGTTGCCGGGGCCATTCTTACAACCAAAAAAGGGGGGTTCTTTCTTATATACATATAAAACAGAAAAAGTCCATTTGTGGAGACAGAGGTGTCTGCATTGTCACACAATTTAACACGCCTCACGTGTGCAGTTGAGACCATGGGATGTCATCGTTCAGGCCAGTGCGATGTGACCCCAAGCGGAACACCCAACGTTGTTCTTTTGATAGAAGCTCTCTATCATTGGGGAAGATCTCAATAACGGTCCACTTTAGGTCATGTACAGTGTGTCCCATAGTGGCAAAATGGGCAGACATTTTTGTGGATGTCCTGTTGCAGCGCACATTGCTGCGGTGTTCTCCCATGCGAATTTTCACGGGTCTACTGGTCATCCCTACATACTCCTTGTTACATGGACAGGTGATCAAGTACACCACGTTGCGACTGTTGCAATTCGTGAATGCACGCTGCTCCCATGTAGAGTGGTTAGAAAAGGTGATACTCTTACTTTTCTTTGTGTACTGGCAGGATACACACGAACCACAGGGGTGATGTCCACTAATCCCTGCGACTCTGGGGGGTTCAATTCCACTCGTTGATCTAGGTCTTGTATGTACCAGGAGATCTTTAAGGTACATTCCTCTCCTATGTGCAAACATTGGTTTAGGAAAATCCAGTTGGCCACATGATAAAACCCTCCAATGTTTGTTCACGATTTTCGTGATTTTGTTGGAGTTGGTGTTGTAGGTGGTAACGCAAATGGGGCGTGGATCTGGTTCTTTTGCTTCAGTGTCGTCCAGGAGGGCTTCCCTGTTATTATTGCGAGCACGTTTCAGACCTTTGCGGACAATGTTTGCCGGGTATTGTCTGTTCAGGAGTTTGCTCTCCAGGTCTGCCGCTTGAGTCTTAAAATCATCTATGCTGCTACAGTTGCGCCGTAAGCGGAGAAATTGTCCGTATGGAAGGTTCTCACGTAAGTGGCGCGGATGGAAGCTACTGTACAGAAGTAGACTGTTCTTAGCTGTCGGTTTGAAATGAGTGCTAGTTGCAAGTTTGCCTCCTTTAGGGAAGATGTTCAAATCTAGAAACACTAGATTTTCTTTGGAAGCAGTATGAGTAAATTTCAAGAACTGATCTTGCTGATTTAGCCAGTTCATGAAACTTGTAACCGAGTCTAGGTCACCCTTCCAGATGACAAAAATGTCGTCTATGTATCTCTTCCAAGTGAGTACATGATGTCTATAGGGATTGCTCTGATCCAGGATCTTGGTGGATTCCAGATGATGGACGTAAAGACCTGCCAGGCTGGGGGCACAGGTGCTCCCCATACTGGTGCCGTGTCTTTGGAGGTAGTAGGTATCTTCATATTGAAAAAAATTCTTTGTGAGGGTCAAAGAGATGCATTCCAGGACCACTTGTCTGGGGGTGTGGTAATCCCATGGTGTGGAGAATAATACTTCCTCTATTATCTCCAGGGTTTCCCTATGTGGGAGACTTGTATATAGACTCTCCACGTCAAGTCCCACAAGAAGATCGTGTTCCGGGTCAAAGGGGACATCCTTGATCAATTGAAGGACTGCTTTGGTATCCCTCAAATAGGTATCGGTGCTCTGCACAATAGGCCGGAGGAATGCGTCTGCGAACTTAGATAGTGGTTCCAAGATAGAGTTTATACCCGACACTATCGGACGCCCAGGTGGATAAGGTGCGTCCTTATGAATTTTGGGTATAGTGTAAAAGTACGGTACTTTTGGTTTGTCTTGGGTTAGGAACTCACTCTCTTTCCTGGTCAGCCAATCGTGTGCTCTCGCTTCCTCAATCATTATCTGGATCGAGATCCTCACTTCCTCTGTGGGATCTTCTCTCAATACCTGGTAATTTCGTTCATCATTCAGTAGTTTTTTACATTCCCTATCGTAGTTACTGTATGTCTGTACAACCGTTGCTCCGCCCTTGTCGGCTGGTTTTATCACAATAGTCTGGTTATTAGCAAGTTCCTGTAGTGCAGCCTGTTCCTGACGGGAGGTGTTCCTAAAGGGGATCTTGTCACTGTTCGGTAACCTTTCAAGATCTTCCATTACTGCTTTTTCAAAAGTCAGGAGTTCTACAGGTATGGTAGAGTCTAGTGGGGTAAAGGTTGACTTTTTCTTCAACCCTGTGTCGGACTCCTCAGTACCTACGTTAGTAGCATCCTGAAAGAAAGCCCGAAGTTTGAGTTTTCTCATAAATTCTTTCATCTCTTGGCAAACTTTGAATTTATCCATTTTATTCGTAGGTACATAGCCTAAACCCTTTGACAGAACCTTCACTTGGTCTTCTGTGAGGTCTTGGTCCGACAGGTTTACCACTAAGTTCCCCGGCTGGTGGAGGCTGTTTGGCTCCGTGTTGATACACCCGGGGCGGTCTCTGAAGGTTGGTTCCAATGAACCTGATTGCCTTTTCGGTTTCTTCCCCTTCTGGGGCCTCGGCGCTGGCCTAAAAAAGGCTGCTGCCCATAGTAATTGTACTGGGGAGCTTGTGGATCCCAAGGTTGGAAAGGGTGATTCATAAAGGGTGGTGCCGGTGGGTATTGCATATATCCTGGGGGTACCTGGTATGGTATCCACCCTCTTCCACCCCTTGGAAATTGCCCTCTGGAAGAGGGTTTTCCTCTGTTTGCACCCTGATTGCTATTTCTACTAGAGTTGGAGCTATTCGAGCTGGTGTCAGAAAAGTTGGTGTCCTGATCACTGCTTTGATTTCTTGATACATAATCTTTCTTAATGTACGGATAAATCCGCTCATGTGTGAACTCCTCTGTGTCTTTTTTATGTTTTTTACTTTTACTTTTTTTCAGAGTGAGTTCGAAATCGGTCATTTCTTGGTTCAGTTCTTCAAGTCGTTTTTTTAGGGCTGCAGGGGATAGATAGCTTTTGATCTTAACTTCTAGTTTTGAAATTTCAATTTTCAGTTCTTGGGTCAGTTTTGTCGCTGTCTTCACAATGAGAACCAGCCAGTCTCTGGTGCATCTCCAGCTTATCAAGGACCAGTCTCGTTTAAATTCGAGGTCATGGGTGAAGATGAAAGGTTCATTTTTAACTATCAGTCCTGCGGGGGCTGTCTTGGATTTCAGATATTCCGACATAAATAGACCGTGGAGGGCCGTCTTGATCTGTGTTCTTCTAAGCACAGCCAATTCGTCCCAATCACTATCGTTCGTGCATGGTTCGGTGTTACTTAGCCCTTCAAAAGGGCGGAGCGTGGCTAGAATTCTGTCAACTTCCTCATCGTCAAATGTGAGGCCTCCTGCTTCCTCCATGATGGATGGCTACTTAGAATGAGTGTGTGGTGACTATGTGTGGGTGTTTTAACGGTGATGTGCGTGAAAAAGGATATAAATATATAGACACAAGGCAGCCTAATTGGGTGCTATGTGTAGATCCAGAACTTCTGGTGTCTCGGTCAGCTTGAGAGAAAAAAAGGGGGGGTACTCCCACAGCTGCACGCTGTCTAAAGACTAAGGAAATCAAAAGGGGGGAGTGAAGAGGTGATGCCGATGGGCACCGAGGTGGGCACGTCCTCCTCTTGTCAGGGTTTCAGGTTAATCAGAAAGGGCCACCTCACAATGGGTGGATGTGTATCCAGGTGTCAATGGAATACAACATCTTTGTTAAAATACCCCTCACACACCAAAAGGGCCCTTGGTGTCATGCTTCATCATCGGGGTCTTCCCGTCCCGCTGCGGGGCGGGGCAGTGCTGCGACAAGCGGATACGCTGGAGCACCTTTTAGATGGAGGTGCTATGTGTTGGGAGTGAGTGTCAGTGGGGTCAGGGGTGATATCTGGTGTGAGTTTAAAAAATACCTGGCCTAGTGGAAAAAATAATTTTATTAAACACTGGCTGGTATTATTAAAAAAAGTGAAACGGAGAGATAGAGCAGGTTAATGGGCTCTCTCTCCTAAGTGGGTCAACATGTTTCGAGGCACGGGGCCTCTTCGTCAGGACCAAGGGGAGATCCCCCTGTCACTCACTAATGTATTCTCCACATAGGTAGAAAAAAATGTGTATGTACAAAAAAGTGAAAAAAAGAACTATGTGAGTAACTACCAGTTAATAATTACAGCACATATATGCTACCACACTAATAATGTAGTATGCCTGCAAAATAAAAGTAAGAGATTAAAAATTGCGCCGAATGTGGAGAATACATTAGTGAGTGACAGGGGGATCTCCCCTTGGTCCTGACGAAGAGGCCCCGTGCCTCGAAACATGTTGACCCACTTAGGAGAGAGAGCCCATTAACCTGCTCTATCTCTCCGTTTCACTTTTTTTAATAATACCAGCCAGTGTTTAATAAAATTATTTTTTCCACTAGGCCAGGTATTTTTTAAACTCACACCAGATATCACCCCTGACCCCACTGACACTCACTCCCAACACATAGCACCTCCATCTAAAAGGTGCTCCAGCGTATCCGCTTGTCGCAGCACTGCCCCGCCCCGCAGCGGGACGGGAAGACCCCGATGATGAAGCATGACACCAAGGGCCCTTTTGGTGTGTGAGGGGTATTTTAACAAAGATGTTGTATTCCATTGACACCTGGATACACATCCACCCATTGTGAGGTGGCCCTTTCTGATTAACCTGAAACCCTGACAAGAGGAGGACGTGCCCACCTCGGTGCCCATCGGCATCACCTCTTCACTCCCCCCTTTTGATTTCCTTAGTCTTTAGACAGCGTGCAGCTGTGGGAGTACCCCCCCTTTTTTTCTCTCAAGCTGACCGAGACACCAGAAGTTCTGGATCTACACATAGCACCCAATTAGGCTGCCTTGTGTCTATATATTTATATCCTTTTTCACGCACATCACCGTTAAAACACCCACACATAGTCACCACACACTCATTCTAAGTAGCCATCCATCATGGAGGAAGCAGGAGGCCTCACATTTGACGATGAGGAAGTTGACAGAATTCTAGCCACGCTCCGCCCTTTTGAAGGGCTAAGTAACACCGAACCATGCACGAACGATAGTGATTGGGACGAATTGGCTGTGCTTAGAAGAACACAGATCAAGACGGCCCTCCACGGTCTATTTATGTCGGAATATCTGAAATCCAAGACAGCCCCCGCAGGACTGATAGTTAAAAATGAACCTTTCATCTTCACCCATGACCTCGAATTTAAACGAGACTGGTCCTTGATAAGCTGGAGATGCACCAGAGACTGGCTGGTTCTCATTGTGAAGACAGCGACAAAACTGACCCAAGAACTGAAAATTGAAATTTCAAAACTAGAAGTTAAGATCAAAAGCTATCTATCCCCTGCAGCCCTAAAAAAACGACTTGAAGAACTGAACCAAGAAATGACCGATTTCGAACTCACTCTGAAAAAAAGTAAAAGTAAAAAACATAAAAAAGACACAGAGGAGTTCACACATGAGCGGATTTATCCGTACATTAAGAAAGATTATGTATCAAGAAATCAAAGCAGTGATCAGGACACCAACTTTTCTGACACCAGCTCGAATAGCTCCAACTCTAGTAGAAATAGCAATCAGGGTGCAAACAGAGGAAAACCCTCTTCCAGAGGGCAATTTCCAAGGGGTGGAAGAGGGTGGATACCATACCAGGTACCCCCAGGATATATGCAATACCCACCGGCACCACCCTTTATGAATCACCCTTTCCAACCTTGGGATCCACAAGCTCCCCAGTACAATTACTATGGGCAGCAGCCTTTTTTAGGCCAGCGCCGAGGCCCCAGAAGGGGAAGAAACCGAAAAGGCAATCAGGTTCATTGGAACCAACCTTCAGAGACCGCCCCGGGTGTATCAACACGGAGCCAAACAGCCTCCACCAGCCGGGGAACTTAGTGGTAAACCTGTCGGACCAAGACCTCACAGAAGACCAAGTGAAGGTTCTGTCAAAGGGTTTAGGCTATGTACCTACGAATAAAATGGATAAATTCAAAGTTTGCCAAGAGATGAAAGAATTTATGAGAAAACTCAAACTTCGGGCTTTCTTTCAGGATGCTACTAACGTAGGTACTGAGGAGTCCGACACAGGGTTGAAGAAAAAGTCAACCTTTACCCCACTAGACTCTACCATACCTGTAGAACTCCTGACTTTTGAAAAAGCAGTAATGGAAGATCTTGAAAGGTTACCGAACAGTGACAAGATCCCCTTTAGGAACACCTCCCGTCAGGAACAGGCTGCACTACAGGAACTTGCTAATAACCAGACTATTGTGATAAAACCAGCCGACAAGGGCGGAGCAACGGTTGTACAGACATACAGTAACTACGATAGGGAATGTAAAAAACTACTGAATGATGAACGAAATTACCAGGTATTGAGAGAAGATCCCACAGAGGAAGTGAGGATCTCGATCCAGATAATGATTGAGGAAGCGAGAGCACACGATTGGCTGACCAGGAAAGAGAGTGAGTTCCTAACCCAAGACAAACCAAAAGTACCGTACTTTTACACTATACCCAAAATTCATAAGGACGCACCTTATCCACCTGGGCGTCCGATAGTGTCGGGTATAAACTCTATCTTGGAACCACTATCTAAGTTCGCAGACGCATTCCTCCGGCCTATTGTGCAGAGCACCGATACCTATTTGAGGGATACCAAAGCAGTCCTTCAATTGATCAAGGATGTCCCCTTTGACCCGGAACACGATCTTCTTGTGGGACTTGACGTGGAGAGTCTATATACAAGTCTCCCACATAGGGAAACCCTGGAGATAATAGAGGAAGTATTATTCTCCACACCATGGGATTACCACACCCCCAGACAAGTGGTCCTGGAATGCATCTCTTTGACCCTCACAAAGAATTTTTTTCAATATGAAGATACCTACTACCTCCAAAGACACGGCACCAGTATGGGGAGCACCTGTGCCCCCAGCCTGGCAGGTCTTTACGTCCATCATCTGGAATCCACCAAGATCCTGGATCAGAGCAATCCCTATAGACATCATGTACTCACTTGGAAGAGATACATAGACGACATTTTTGTCATCTGGAAGGGTGACCTAGACTCGGTTACAAGTTTCATGAACTGGCTAAATCAGCAAGATCAGTTCTTGAAATTTACTCATACTGCTTCCAAAGAAAATCTAGTGTTTCTAGATTTGAACATCTTCCCTAAAGGAGGCAAACTTGCAACTAGCACTCATTTCAAACCGACAGCTAAGAACAGTCTACTTCTGTACAGTAGCTTCCATCCGCGCCACTTACGTGAGAACCTTCCATACGGACAATTTCTCCGCTTACGGCGCAACTGTAGCAGCATAGATGATTTTAAGACTCAAGCGGCAGACCTGGAGAGCAAACTCCTGAACAGACAATACCCGGCAAACATTGTCCGCAAAGGTCTGAAACGTGCTCGCAATAATAACAGGGAAGCCCTCCTGGACGACACTGAAGCAAAAGAACCAGATCCACGCCCCATTTGCGTTACCACCTACAACACCAACTCCAACAAAATCACGAAAATCGTGAACAAACATTGGAGGGTTTTATCATGTGGCCAACTGGATTTTCCTAAACCAATGTTTGCACATAGGAGAGGAATGAACCTTAAAGATCTCCTGGTACATACAAGACCTAGATCAACGAGTGGAATTGAACCCCCCAGAGTCGCAGGGATTAGTGGACATCACCCCTGTGGTTCGTGTGTATCCTGCCAGTACACAAAGAAAAGTAAGAGTATCACCTTTTCTAACCACTCTACATGGGAGCAGCGTGCATTCACGAATTGCAACAGTCGCAACGTGGTGTACTTGATCACCTGTCCATGTAACAAGGAGTATGTAGGGATGACCAGTAGACCCGTGAAAATTCGCATGGGAGAACACCGCAGCAATGTGCGCTGCAACAGGACATCCACAAAAATGTCTGCCCATTTTGCCACTATGGGACACACTGTACATGACCTAAAGTGGACCGTTATTGAGATCTTCCCCAATGATAGAGAGCTTCTATCAAAAGAACAACGTTGGGTGTTCCGCTTGGGGTCACATCGCACTGGCCTGAACGATGACATCCCATGGTCTCAACTGCACACGTGAGGCGTGTTAAATTGTGTGACAATGCAGACACCTCTGTCTCCACAAATGGACTTTTTCTGTTTTATATGTATATAAGAAAGAACCCCCCTTTTTTGGTTGTAAGAATGGCCCCGGCAACATAGACTTTCCACATTACAGGTTTCCCATATGTATTCTCACCCCTTCCAGCCAACCTGGTTTCTGTGAGATATACATATATGGGACCCTGTCATAATATTTGATATACCTTCTTTTTTCTCAAAACCTCCTTCTAACTCAAACTCCTCGAGGCTACATATAAAACGTACTTCTCTACTCCTCTGACAGTCTGAATGTATACAACGCTAATAGTCATGAAACTGTCCATTTTTCACGTGTGCTGGTCCATTCTGAGCATGAATGGTGAGATCTAGGATCCGAACAAGGGAATCAGGGTGCGCACGCGCACCACCATCAGTGACTGCCAAATGCGCATGCGCGGAAGTGTGCTAACTCCGGCGCATGCGTAGTGATCGACCGCAGAGCGCCGAGCGCCGCTGCGGTGTTTTCCTCCCGGTCTGGCTAGTTTTGCATCTTTTACTAGCTTTAGACCCCAGGAAAGTACCACCGATCGTCATTTAACGAGCACCACAGCCGAGGAACCAATACCTATGGGCTAAATTTAACCATCCAACATGGCCGCCCCCAATATTCCCCTGCTGGCCACACATACCCGGCGATCGTCCCGCCAAGGTTTATTGGATCAATTATCCAATTACCATTGAGTATATATACACGCCGCCCACTTCCCCCTTCATATCCACGGAAGCCGCGGACGAAGGAGGAAGCACAATCGTGCTAGGGGCACAGTAAGTACGGCATAGCCGTCTCGAGGAGGTCAAAACCTGTATTTCTACTCAACCTAGTTGAGTCACCTTATACCACTCCTAAGGCAGAATTACAGTGTATCCATTTTTCTTCTTTGCAGTTGACACCCCACCATACCCTTCAGTCTTATGCTGGCTCATGAGGCATTGATCCCCCTATTGATAAGTATGCATTTCCATATCTACAACCTCGGGCTACTTAGAACCCATGTATATTATCTACCCTGTGTGTGATTGACTGTGTGTGTGCTGAAGGAACTCTTCAAGAATCCTACATGTTTACACTGGATCCCTTACCTGAAAATATTTCTGTGTGTTTCTCTCATTTTTTTCCTTACAGATAATTTAGAGTTAAGCGCACTTTGGGATCGGCGCAATTTTTAATCTCTTACTTTTATTTTGCAGGCATACTACATTATTAGTGTGGTAGCATATATGTGCTGTAATTATTAACTGGTAGTTACTCACATAGTTCTTTTTTTCACTTTTTTGTACATACACATTTTTTTCTACCTATGTGGAGAATACATTAGTGAGTGACAGGGGGATCTCCCCTTGGTCCTGACGAAGAGGCCCCGTGCCTCGAAACATGTTGACCCACTTAGGAGAGAGAGCCCATTAACCTGCTCTATCTCTCCGTTTCACTTTTTTTAATAATACCAGCCAGTGTTTAATAAAATTATTTTTTCCACTAGGCCAGGTATTTTTTAAACTCACACCAGATATCACCCCTGACCCCACTGACACTCACTCCCAACACATAGCACCTCCATCTAAAAGGTGCTCCAGCGTATCCGCTTGTCGCAGCACTGCCCCGCCCCGCAGCGGGACGGGAAGACCCCGATGATGAAGCATGACACCAAGGGCCCTTTTGGTGTGTGAGGGGTATTTTAACAAAGATGTTGTATTCCATTGACACCTGGATACACATCCACCCATTGTGAGGTGGCCCTTTCTGATTAACCTGAAACCCTGACAAGAGGAGGACGTGCCCACCTCGGTGCCCATCGGCATCACCTCTTCACTCCCCCCTTTTGATTTCCTTTTGCTTTGCAGGCATGTCACCTCAGGCCATGACCCCTTCCTTCACCATTGTGCAAACGCACCCCATGGCGAGTTGTACGTTGGCGAATTAATTCTCTTTCAATACTGAGGGTCCCTGAGGGCCAACTAGCCCAACAGGTATCTCCAGTATGCGCCAGGGAGCTGCGTTGCAGACAGGTGTTCAGAGGCCATGCCCCTTTTTACACCTCTCTTCAACGCAGCTCTTTGGCGCTTACTGGAGGTACCTAGTGGGCTAGTTTGACCCTAGGGACCCAAGGGGACTTAATCTCTCAAATTAGAACGGCCACAGGGCGCGTTTACATAGTGGTGAAGGGAGGGGACGGGGCCTGAGGTGACGTGTGCAAACACGCCCTGCGGTGCGTTTTAAGTTGGGGAAATAATTCCCATTCAATCCTGAGGGCTCCTGGGGGCCAACTAGCCCACCAGGTGCTTCCAGTAAGCACCACTGAGCTGCACTGTAGAGAGGTGGTCCAGGCCATTCTACTTTTTACACCTCTCTGCAACGCAGCTCTGTGGTGCTTACTGGAGATACCTAGTGGGCTAGTTGGATCCTAGGGACCATCAGCATTCAAATGAACTTAATCTCCCAACTTAAAATGGCCACAGGACGTGTTTACACAGTGGTGAAGGGAGGGGACGGGGCCTGAGGTGACGTGTGCAAACACGCCCTGCGGTGCGTTTTAAGTTGGGGAAATAATTCCCATTCAATCCTGAGGGCTCCTGGGGGCCAACTAGCCCACCAGGTGCTTCCAGTAAGCACCACTGAGCTGCACTGTAGAGAGGTGGTCCAGGCCATTCTACTTTTTACACCTCTCCGCAACACAGCTATGTGGCACTTACTGGAGGTACCTAGTGGGCTAGTTGGACCCTAGGGACCCTCAGGATTCAAGGGGACTTAATCTCCCAACTTAAAACTGCCACAAGGTGCATTTACACAGTGGTGAAGGGAGGGGACAGGGCCTGATGTGACCTGTGGAAACATGGCGCGTTTTAAGTTGGGGAAATAATTCTCCTTCAATCCTGAGGGACCCTGGGGGCTAACTAGGCCACTAGGTGCTTCCAGTAAGCACCACTGCACTGCGTTGCAGAGAGGTGGTCCAGGCCATGCCACGTTTTACACCACTCTGCAATGCAGCTCTGTGGTGCTTAATTGAGGTACCTAGTCTGCTCGTTGGACCCTAGGGACCCTCAGGATTCAAATAAACTTAAACAGACAACTTAAAATGGCCACAGGACGTGTTTACACAGTGATGGAGGGAGAGGACGGGGGCTGATGTGACGTGTGCAAACACGCCCTGTGACACGTTTTAAGTTGGGGAAATAATTCCCCTTCAATCCTGAGGGCCCATGGGGGCCAACTAGTCCACCAGGTGCTTCCACTGCGCTGCGCTGCAGAGAGGTGGTCCAGGCCGTGCCCATTTTTACACCTCTCTGCAACGCAGCTCTCTGGTGCTAACTAGAGATACCTGATGGGCTAGTTGTACCCAAGGGACACTCAGGATTTAAGGGGACTTTATTTCCCAAATTAAAAACGGCCACAGGGCGTGTTTGCACACATCAACTCAGCCCCCCCCTCCCTTCACCAGTATGCAAACGGCCCTGTGGCGCATTTTAAGAGTTATTTTTAATACTCCTGCCCAATTATATAGTAGGGGCTTACAGAGGAGGTCATGCTAATAACAGGGGTACCCTAAAGCATAGTGTTCCCTAGTCTATGTAGGTGTTTTAACTGTATTCTAAGTGTCTTTTAGCATAGCACTGGCTCTAGGACTGGTTAGTCAGAGTCAGATACCTCCAGTACCCATCGGAAAAAGTGAAGGGTACAGGATGATTTTGCAACAAGGCCTCTTTCTGCTCCTCTGTTTGTTCTTTCTGCACGGCTTCCTTCTTCCTGCACTTTTCTCCATCTTTGAGGACTTCTGTTGCTTCTTTCTGCATTTCTTTTTCTTCTTTCTGTGTGTTTTTCCTTCTTTCTTCACATGTCCCACCTCTGTAGGCATAGTTAGAAACTACCATTTAAAAAAAACTTTGAAATTCACTGAAAAAACCATAGGTTTCATGCACGTTATAGTTAGCTGGACATTTCACTAATACAAAACCATTGAAACTCCACCGTTATAGTTAGTTCAGCTAACTATAACGTGCATGCCCGCAATGCACTGCTGATGAAGTCACATATTAAATCACTAATGACATGGTTAGTGACATCACTCATGACATCACTGATGACATCTCAAATTACATCACTGATTACATCACTGATGACATCATCCTTGTGATAGAGTGGCAGACCCCCTCTCACCCTCATATAACCTTTGATACACACACTCAAAAATACAAACTAACATTTTCAAAACAATTGACATACCAATACCAGTTACAACACACCTATTCAGTAATTCCAAGAACTACACACACACATCCACTCATTCACCAACAGTCCCTATACAGTCACTCATACATGTACTCACTCATCATATGTACTCATACACCTATACATCATGTTACACACCGCCACTCATCCATAGAGTTACTCTCACACAGTCACACATGCAAACAAAATATCAAACATCCATTTACTTGCATATACAGTTATATACACACTACCACACTTACTTCTACAGAAACTTACACATAATTACTCTCTTAAACAATCACTTATAGAAACACCTACTTATTTGTCCAGGAACTCTTCCAATCTCTCACTCTCACATATTCTCACCTATATACACCAATACTAACATATACTAGTTTAAAACATATGTAATTACTCATAAAGACATTATTGAGACAGTCATTCACTCACTAACACACCCATACACACACGCATCCACATATACAGTCCTGCACACATGCTGTCTTCAACACATACAAACAGTGAGTCACTCATTCATGCATCTATGCACTAAGTAATACCCCCCACCGAACCATACAGACACTCAGACCCTCATAATGATACTCAAAAAACCAACTAATAAGCCATATAGACACTCGTGTAGCTATTCACCAACCCATGCAGTCACTTATACACAAAGTGAGAGACTGATACAGATATTTACATATTTAAACATTACTCACTAACCCATGTAGTCACTAAGATACACTTAATCAGTCAGTTATACAATCAATTTTACAAACAAAATAACCATTTAGGCACTTATATACCCATTTATTCTTCCATCAACCTTGAGATATACATATATAAAACATATTTAATTTTCAGAAAAACACACATTCACTGAATGATGTCATCAGTGATGTCATTTGAGATGGTATCAGTGATGTCATGAGTGATGTCAATGACCATGTCTTGAGTGATATAATATGTGATGTCATTAGCAGTGCATAGCGGGCGCGTGAGTTATAGTTAGCTGAACTAACTATAACGGTGGAATTTCAATGGTTTTGTACGAGTGAAATGTCCAGCTAACTATAACGCCCCTGAAACCTATGTTTTTTTCAGTGAATTTCTAACGTTTTTTAAATGCTAATTCCTAACTATAACGTGCCTGAAACCTATAGTTTTTTCAGTAAATATATATATATGTAAATATATATATATATATATATATATATATATATATATATATATATATATTACCTACTGGCTATCGCCAGTAGGTATATATAGTTAGGATTAATTCCCTATGGGACTTTTGAAAATTCTATGTCTAATAACTTTGGCGTTTGTGGATGGAATCGGCTGAAATTTTCAGGAAAATGGCACATTTTGTTTCTGAGCAGCTCCTGAAAATTTGGTGGGGTTTCGTCAAGGGGGGGCTGAGAAAAAAGGGGGGTCCCAAAACGCGTTTTTCCCATTCATTTTTCCATAGGGCGGTTGGACTCACTTTTAGCTCGAACGGCTGAATGGATTTGCACGAAACTTGGCAAAATTGTAGGGACTGTTAGCCCGATGTGCCTTTGCTAGGTCTCAATATATGTGCTCCAGTAGTTTTTGAGAAATTAACGTTCAAACCAAGATATATATCTGTAACAGCGCTCTGGGCAGCGATCCGGTCCGCTTACTTTTCGCTTATCGGAACTTTGCGCGCAGAAAGCTGATTGGCTCTCCGGTGTCTGTCAACATTCTAAACAGTCCGGAGCGGCCGCCATCTTGTCTCTCGGTAGGATCGAGAGAGAAGAAGAGGTGAAAAACGAAGGGTGAATTTAATGAAAGGGGGCAAGGTATCCTCCTTTTGACCCCCTAGGAATGCTGTTGGGGTTATTAAAGGGACCCGTGGGGAAAAGAAAAAAAAAATGATTTTTCACGGTAGAAGCGCTTCACGGGCCGCGAACTGGGCCGCAAACTGGTAGCGAAACGGGAATTCGCCATTTTGTGCTTCGTAAATTAAATTACTAGTTATAAGTGGGTACGGGAGACGTATCCTAATCCCCTATGTTTCCTGAGGGTGGGTGAGGAGGCTGATATATGTTGATACATCTCTTCCAGCGGCTGTGCGTGAGCTTTTTTTTTTTTTTTGCTGCGTGACAGTCCGGAGCGGCCGCCATCTTGTCTCTCGGTAGGATCGAGAGAGAAGAAAAGGTGAAAAACTAAGGGGGAATTTAATGAAAGGGGGCAAGGTATCTCTCTCTTGACCCCCTAGGAATGTTGTTGGGGTTATTAAAGGGTCCCGTGGGGAAAATAAAAAAAAAAATGATTTTTCACGGTAGAAGCGCTTCACGGGCCGCGAACTGGGCCGCAAACTGGTAGCGAAACGGGAATTCGCCATTTTGTGCTTCGTTAATTAAAGTACTAGGTATAAGGGGGTGCGGGAGACATATCCTAATCCCCTATGTTTCCTGAGGGTGGCTGAGGAGGCTGATATATGTTGATATATCTCTTCCAGCGGCTGCTCCATCTTGCCTTTTTTCGAATGCCACAATTTTGTCGTGCACGGCAGCCATTTTAGATGCCAGGCTGGTCCCAGGCTATCACCTACCCCTGCGGATGTAGTTTATGGCCCCAGCTGTAGAGAATTCAGACATGGCAATCCTCCTGATTCAGGCGTGTGAGTACTGATTTCAGTGCTAGTCTCCCGCCTCCCGATTTCTGCAAGCAAAAACCCGGGGGCATATTACTAACAACTAGCGATAATTTTTGTCTATAACTTGTTTAGAGACAAAAATTATCGCCGCACATCGGCGATTTTTATCGCAGATAAACCTTGCTATTATCGCAGAAAAGTCAGCGATATTCATGTATTATCGACCTAATGCTCTTAGCCATGTTATCCACCTCCCATTGGATAACATGGCTAAGAACTGCTCAGGGCAGGTGTTAGATTTTGGAGATATTCGCGCTTAGCGCGAATATCTCCAAAAGTTGGTAATAGAAGGTAGCGATGTTAGGGACTGTTTCCAGTCGCTAACATCTTGGCACGCCACTTTGCATGTCATTAGTGATAAGTATCACTGACATGCAAAGCCGGGCCCAAGATGGTCGCTATCTCCTTTTAGGTGTCACTAACTGGTGTTAGCGACAGCTTGATAATAGGGAAATAATTTTATCTCCGCTTTCATGGTTTTTAAAGCCAAAAAAGCGGAGATAAACCCCCTTGATAATATGCCCCACGATTCCTTGGGGGTTTCAGCTGACAGGGCTTGGTATTGTGTTACATGGTAATTTTTCCATGAAACGTCAGAGGGTCGATGTAGGGGTTCTAGAAGAGGTGATAAACCATTTAAGCCTCATGAACAAGCGCATGGTCTTTTAAAGATTTGTGAAGTACTCGGGGCGGCGGTGTGTGTGTGCCCTCTTTCAGGAGCGGGCGGGGGGGCACTGCCAGCAACTTGCCAGGTCAGGTAGTGTTCAACACGTGCATCACTCTTTCTCTGCTTGCTATTGCGCTCCATGCTTCGGAAAGGTAAGAAAAAGAACGTGCATTTGAGTTTGAAATGTCCGATCCTGCAGCAGCACACTTCCAAAGCCCACACATGACAATAACCCGATTCAAGGCCCCATTCACCCGTTTTTCAAAAAATAGATAACACTCCAACAAATTAAGGTTATAAAACTTTATTAACTTTTAACGATAATGAACAGAACAAAAACTAAAAACATTTAAACATTTATTAACACAAAAAGCAACAATGGTTAGAAGCTGTCTTTTGTGCGAATAGTCCCAAGGCAGCACAACGTGCAGAGTTCTGGACGGCACCCAGGTGATGTCGCCTGGGTGCCGCACTGGTTTAGGGATCCTACAATGCTGCTCCGAAAATTGGCGTGGGGCGTCCCGGGTGGGGCGGGGGGAGGCCTCGTCAGTAGCGGTCTGTTGTGCGAATAGTCCCAAGGCAGCACAACGTGCAGAGTTCTGGACGGCACCCAGGTGATGTCGCCTGGGTGCCGCACTGGTTTAGGGATCCTACAATGCAGCACAGAAAAACAGCGTGGGGCGTCCCGGGTGGTGCGGGGGGAGGCCTCGTCAGTAGCGGTCTGTGTCCAGTGTCACATGGCTGACACAACATGTACGACAGGCACCCAGGTGATGTCCAGTAAACTGCCGCACTGGTTTTGGTATCCTACAATGCTGCTCCGAAAATTGGCGTGCGGCGGCCCGGGGGGGGGGGGGGGGGGGAGGCGGCGTGAACGGGTCTCCCCAGGTGGCGGCCATCTAGCTGAGTTGCGCTCGCTCTTGCGGCCACAGCGTCTCGCTCACCATGTTGTGGAGTTGCTCCCACTCTTGCAGTGCAGCGATAGGCGGCTGCCACATGGCTGTCAAAATGGCGGACGGCTCTTCGGTTTTGGGCCTGGTCCACTGAAATGGCCCTGGGACACCTTGGAAGTCGGACGCTTGCCTGCTAGGGCTTGGGCTCCATTCTCGAAAAGCGTCCCCTCAGCCGTGAAGATTGTATAAAAGTCTTGGGGGCCCCCGACTCCCGCAGGCTTCCGGTGGGGAGCGGCTGCCATGATTGCTCGCGGAATGACCACGACGGAGCCACGAGATGGTGGTGCTCTCATGCTGACGCCAGCTTCAGTCTGAATGATCCAGAAACAAGGTGGGGCTTTCATCGTTTGGGAAAAAAAAATGTTCTAAACCAATGAAAAGTGTTATTTTTAGGTCATATGACCAAGCCTTCCATCTTTAGGAAACCAAAAGTAAAATGAACCAATGAAAAGTTTTATAAACAAGTCACATGACCTGTTATGCGACATAGGGCTACAAAAAGCGTAGAAAATCCGTTGGCACGTGAGGCGGCGTCAGTAGCGGACCGATGTGCGAATAGGCCGAAGGCAGCACAACGCGCCGAGATCCGGATGGCACCGAGGTGGTGTCCAGCAAATTGCCGCACTGGTGTGGCCATCCTACAATGCTGCGCCGAAAGACGGCGTGTCCAGCTGAATTGCGGTCACTGTTGCGGTACAGTGACTCGAACGCGCCGAGATCCGGATGGCGCCGAGGTGGTGTCCAGCAAATTGCCGTACTGGTGTGGCCATCCTACAATGCTGCGCCGAAAGACGGCGTGTTCAGCTGAGTTCCGGTTACTCTTCCGGCACAGTGACTCGAACGCGCTGAGATCCGGATGGCACCGAGGTGGTGTCCAGCAAGTGGCTGCACTGGTGTGGCCATCCTACAATGCTGCGCCGGAAGTCGGCGTGGGGTGCCCCGTTGGCTTATGAGGTGATGTCAGTAGTGGACTGATGTGTCAATAGGTCGGAACCAGCACAAGGCGCCAAGATCCGAATGGCAAGTCCTGGATGTTGAGTGCCTCAGTTGAGATTTCTGAGAAGTGCTTGTAGAACTGTCTGAAGCTTATTTGCACCTGCTGCAGCTTCACTAGGTCCGGCGGAACTTGTTGCCTTTTCCTTTGTGCTTCTTTTCCTACAATGCGTTTCTTCTGAAGACACGACCAGGTCCCTGAATGTGTGCAGGGGGACGCTATTGAATGAATGAACGCGCCGAGATCTGGATGGCACCGAGGTGGTGTCCAGCAAATTGCCGCACTGGTGTGGCCATCCTACAATGCTGCGCCGAAAGTCGGCGTGGGGTGCCCCGTTGGTTTATGAGGTGATGTCAGTAGCGGACCGATGTGTGAATAGGTCGGAACCAGCACAAGGCGCCCTGCACTGTTGAGCCTTTTTCAATGTCTGTTTTTTGTTCTTTCCCCTCCATCAAAAACAAAACAAAAATACAAGGCGCCAAGATCCGAATGGCAAGTCCTGGATGTTGAGTGCCTCAGTTGAGAGTTCTGAGCAGTGCTTGTAAGACTGTCTGAAGCTTATTTGCACCTGCTGCAGCTTCACTAGGTCCGGCGGAACATTTTTCCTTTTCCTTTCTGCTTCTTTTCCTACAATGCGTTTCATCTGAAGACACGACCAGGTCCCTGAATGTGTGCAGGGGGACGCTATTGATTGAATGAAAATGGCGGCTTGACACAAAGCTGACTCAAGCGTTACTGTTGGTGCTATACAGACAAAAATTGGTTTTCAGTTTGTACATTCTTCAGGTTTTTTTTTCCATCCAAGTCTGATTGAGAGTTTGTAGAAAAATGGCTTCAGATTTTCCACATACTACTCTTCAACATTCTTCCTAAATGTAACAATGTGAAACTCACTAGGAGAACGGCTGTTTCTGTTTCCTTTCAAAATGCTGCCACCAATATTTTCTGAATAGAAGACACCATCTTGTAACATAAAGGGCCGAAAGGGGTTCTGGTCTGGCCGATGGTTGGTGGAGACATTTTGACTATATCTTGGACCTGCCCGGCCTCGCCCAAAATGGCGCCGGTATAAATGGGACTCGTAACTCTTTGCCCGCAAATGTATATCTAGAAAATGTTATTGTAAGTGGCCCTGTCGTATTTTAATTACAAAATGTACGTCCACCGATTCCGCAACTGTTAGACACCTTTGTTCTTGTCACCTAATGGCCCGCTCGTTACGTTCTTCTACAGTGTAAATGTCTCCTCATCATATACGATTTGAGTTTGCTCCGTGGCCGGCCCACGTGGTTATAGGCCCGTATTTGTATACTGACATTTTCACAATAAAGGTTTTTAAAACAAAACACGGTAGTAGTATTTTCATTTGTAAAGTTTTTACTTTTAGTGACTGTTTTCGAATCAGTAAAAGGCAAGTGAAATAAAGCAGTCCAATTACATGACGGATAAAAGGTATAATATGTAGGAACGCAGTAAAGATAAATGGTCAAGGGCAGTTGTGTTTTTCATGTCTGCAACATAAAGTGATCGATAAGAATCTGATAATCAGGCGTATCGGCGACTAAGACAGCAGGCCGAATCTCTTTTACTCAACGGCTCCGTCATGGAAGGAAGAAACGCCCTTTTTCTCGAAAAAGGAATATATTTTACTTGCAAGACAGTTGTAAATTTTCCGGGAAAGTACATTAGCCTGGAATATTATAACATATGTTTGAAAAAAAAATATTGTTCGAAAATAATAAAAACCGTAATTTTTAGGTCATAAGACCAAGCTTTTCATCATTAAATTAACAAAAGTAAAATGAACCAATGAAAAGTTTTATTAACAAGTCACATGACCTGTTATGCTTACGTTACGCGCTGCGCGCCGCGCCTCGGATCACTTCCGGGTGCGCTAACGCGGCGTGTCATAAAACGCATTACGCGACAACGTAGGTCAAGAATATAGTCTAAATGTCTCCACCAACCAGCGTTCAGAACACAACCCCTTTCAGCAGTCCAAAAAGTTCTGTTAAATGACAACAGAGGGGACAGGCAACAAGAACCATCAGTCAAAGAGGGGAGGGCAAGTTCTTCTCTTCCGGGTCATGTTGGGGCGCTACCGGAACTGATCGAATTGGTAGTCTACAGTGTTTCTGGATGTTTCAGACTAAAGCTGGCGTCAGCATGAGACCACTACCATCTCGTAGCTCCGTCGTGGCCATTCCACGAGCAATCATGGCAGCCGCTCCCCACCAGAAGCCTGCGGGAGTCGGAGGCCCCCAAGACTTTTGTAGAATCTTCACGGCTGAGGGGACGCTTTTCGAGAATGGGACCCAAGCCCTAGCAGACAAGCGTCCGAGTTCCAAGGTGTCCCAGGGCCATTTTAGTGGACCAGGCCCAAAACCGAAGAGCCGGCCGCCATTTTGAGAGTCCTGTGGCAGCCGCCTATCGCTGCACCGCAAGAGCGGGCGCATCTCAACTACATGGTGAGCGAGACGCTGTAGTCGCAAGAGCGGGCGGAAAACAGCTGAATGGCGGAAGAGGCACAGTGTAGCAAAAGCGGGCGGAATGGCAACTAAAACGATAAAGGGGCGCCCCACTACAGCTTGTCTTCAGGTCAAACGGATTGTGGGACAAGGTCCAGAATTGAAGAGTCATCAAAAGGCAAAAAGTACCGCCGGACCCCGGGAGCCGGCCGCCTATGTCGGGGGCGATCTCAGGCTACACCAGTGCTATAAGACTTGGGGAGGGTGTCGGAGCCAAGCGTCTTCTCCGAGTCCATGGCCATCACAGCGTCCCTCAGGGGCCTCCGTCAAGCTGTTTAGGAAGGTAACATATTACATTGTTTTCTAATGCAGTCAGGTCCACAAACGACACTCACTTACTTTGAGAATAGTGAAGCTGCAGTAGGTGGAAATAAGCTTCAGACAGTGTTACAAGCGCTGCTCAGAACTCTTAACTATGGCACCCAACATCTAGAACTTATGCTATTTGAGAATGGTAGTGACATCGAAGCATCTCAGGGACCAAAACCATTAACGTACTTTCACGTATGAAAATCTTACTTGGGGAGGGGGCAGGAGCGAAGCGCCCCCTCCCAGTCAGCGCCACCACACCGTATGTTGAAAATCTGAAGCCATCGTTCTACAAAGTCAACCAAACTTGGATTGAAAAATCTAGAAAAATGTACAAACTGAAAACCAGTTTTGGTCTGCATAGCATCAGTAGCAACGCTTGAGTCAGCTTTGTGTCAAGCCGCCATTTTGATTCAACAAAGCACAGGCATTGAAAAAGGCTGAAATTCAGAACTCTAAACTATGGCACCCAACATCCAGGAGCTTGCTATCCGGATCTTGGAGCCTTGTGCTGTTTTCGATCTATTCACACATCGGTCCACTACTGACATCATCTTATAAACCAACGTTATGTAAATAGTTTTTTAATAAAATGTTTTACCCTGTTTCTTTGCTGGTGTGTTGTCTATATTTTTAATATTTGCATAGGGTTTGTCATTATTTTGTGCGGGATGGGTGATGGAGCCGAGCTGTCTTGCAGCCCTCATGGTGTGGAGCTCAGTTCATCTCACTATTTTCGTATTTCTCAAGAAGGGTTGTTCCTAATATTTCTATTTTAGCGAGGTCAAAAAGAGATCCAATTAGTGGCCTACTGATTTTGCTCGATTACTTTTATTTTTTTTACACGATTTTTCACTATCTGCAAAGACTAAACAGAGTATTGCGACTTTGTGCTTGTTTGTAAATAGAGAATGATCCAAAGAGAACCAATTCTAAAACAGTAAATGCTTGGACAACAATCAATCAAATGGAGAGACAAGGAGGTACGACGGATTACAACGGAGGGGAGGGGGGGGGCAGCGTTCAAAGCACATCAGCGTGCATAAATACGAAAATGTTTTTATCTATCACGTACTTGACATTTTAAAGATTTTCATATTTGCTATTAAAAAACCAATGAAATTCACAGAAAAAACCATAGGTTATAGTGGATATATAGTTAGGAATTTGCATTTACAAAACCTTGAAAATTCAATGAAAAAACCATAGGTTATAGGCCATATATAGTTAGGAATTAGCATTTACAAAACCTTATTTTACTCGCATAAAACCATTGAAATTCCATATATAGTTAGCTAACTATAAGCGCTAACTATATATCGCGCACCCGCAATCCACTGCTGATGATGTCACATATTACATCATTCATGACATGGTCAGTGACATCACTGATGACATCACTGATGACATCTCAAATGACATCACTGATGACAACTCAAATGATATCAATGATGACATCTCAAATGACATCACTGATGACAACTCAAATGACATCACTGATGACATCTCATTTGTCATCACTGATCACATCACTCATGTGATAATACAATGAACCTCTTCAGACTCTAATATAACCTTACATACACTCAGTATAAACAGACACTCACAGACTGTCACTCATCCATGGAGTTACTCACACACCTAGTCAGTCATGCAAAGAATCAATCACACCTCCATTTCCTCAACTATACAGTTATACACATCTTACTTATTCAAACATATAATAACACATATTTACTCTCTTATATAATCCCTGATACAAGCTCACAGGGATCGATACAGCCACTCACACATTCACTGGCTCTTATGTTCAGTTATTTATATATCTCAACTCTCACATGTATTGTGTTTTACATACGTACTTACTTGCACATGTAGCAATGAGAAATCCATTCACTCACCAACACACCCATGCACAGTCAACCGCCCATATAGCTGTTTCCACGTGCACTTTTGAAACCATACATCTAGTGAATCAACTGCTCACACATCTATGCACAGAGTCACGCACCTCCCAGCCACCCACACACACACTCAGCCTCCCATTCAAATATTTGGGCAACCAATCAATAACCCATATGGCCACTCTTATAGCTACTGATCAACACATGCAGCAGCTTACACAACAACAAACATACTGATGCACGAATTAAGACAGTTTACTCACTAACCCATGTACTCAGTGAGACACATTTAATCACTCACTCATACAGTCAGTCATGCACCTACTAAATTCTTCATCCAGACACTTATACATCCACTCATTCTTCAATATGTGAAACATATTTAAACTTTACAGACACATACAATCACTGGATGTTGTGATCAGTGATGTCATCAGTGATGTCACTGACCATGTCATGAATGATGTAATATGTGACATCATCAGCAGTGGATTGCGGGTGCGCGATATATAGTTAGCGCTTATAGTTAGCTAACTATATATGGAATTTCAATGGTTTTATGCGAGTAAAATAAGGTTTTGTAAATGCTAATTCCTAACTATATATGGCCTATAACCTATGGTTTTTTCATTGAATATATATATATATATATATATATATATGTGTATATATATATATATTCGTTCCGTTTTCCCCTAACGGGGAGTTATTTCTTCATGCACTCTCGGGATTCTTAAATTACACCACACATGTTTCGCAGATTTGTATGGTTTATTTCATCAAATTGACAGCAAGCCAGCAACACCTTGCGCATTTCGGTCTCTACGGAGACCTTGCTCACAGGAAAACCAAATCAGCATTTTTTTACTCTGTTTAAATAAAGTGCCTCCTCATCACTATTACATCACTTCCTGTTAATTGCACAGGGCTTCTGGGACATGTAGTTTTTGTTGAAAAACCATTTCAATCACACTTCAATATGTTACAAAATCGATTACATATACACAAGTTATCACACAAGTTTGTAATCCTGCCCTCCAGTGGGTAAGTTTTGAAATCACATGAATTATAGTCATATATTCTGACCCATTTCAACTTTTCCGTATTGGAACTATTCAAAAAGCTCTCAAATGTTTATAACTAAGTCACTGTATTTGTGCCCTCTAGTGGGCTTTTACACATTGTCATTTTAATATCATTGGCAGTTTCCTCCTTGTGTTACATCCAACCTTTGTAATTATCATAGCATATATAATATTCAATAACATGCCCTGCGCTTATAATGGAATGAAAAAAAAACAAATTTGTGAAACAAAATCGTGCAACGAACGTTTCATGTGAATGTGAAATTTAAAATGTCTTAAGAGAGGTACAGTTCGTGCTCATTGTTTTTTTCTTTTCAGTTACTGAGTGTGTCAACCGGGAGCTTGATGTTTTGGTGGCTGCACGGCCGTCGGAAGGGCACCACCCCGCGAACATTGGGGGCCATAAGGCTTGGTATTCACCTACCTGATCATGGGGCAACTGTGCTGGATTGAGGACAGTGACGCTTGTGGGGGCACATCCAGAGCTTAAAAGAAATGTACTTCCATTTGAGGATTAATTTCGGACACTCCAATTCCCAGAAATCACCAGAGATCCTTTCGGACAGCCCATCTGGGGCGTGGCAGATGCTAAATAGACATTAAAAGCGATGGGGGAGTGTTCATCATGGTATTGCCTCTGAAGAAGTGAATAAACGAAACGCGTCAGGCAAAAAAAGTGATTTGCATTTATTTTCTGCTTGCAGGCGGATGCTGCCCGTACCAGTGATTCAAGGAACAGGTTGAGCCTTACGCAGCTGCTCGTGTGCCTTCCAAACTGCGTGTGTCAACCAGGAGCTTGATGTTTTGGCAGCTGCACGGCCGTCAGAAGGGCACCACCCCGCGAACATTGGGGGCCATAAGGCTTGGTATTCACCTACCTGATCATGGGGCAACTGTGCTGGATTGAGGACAGTGACGCTTGTGGGGGCTCATCCAGAGCTTAAAAGAAATGTGCTTCCATTTGAGGATTAATTTCGGACACTCCAATTCCCAGAAATCACCAGAGTTCCATTCGGACAGCCCATCTGGGCGTGGCAGATGCTAAATAGACGTTAAAAGCGATGGGGGAGTGTTCATCATGGTATTGCCTCTGAAGAAGTGAATAAATGAAACGCGTCAGGAAAAAAAGTGATTTGCATTTATTTTCTGCTTGCAGGCGGATGCTGCCCGTACCAGTGATTCAAGGAACAGGTTGAGCCTTACACAGCTGCTCGTGTGCCTTCCAAACTGCGTGTGTCAACCAGGAGCTTGATGTTTTGGCGGCTGCACGGCCGTCGGAAGGGCACCACCCCGCGAACATTGTGGGCCATAAGGCTTGGTATTCACCTACCTGATCATGGGGCAACTGTGCTGGATTGAGAACAGTGACGTTTGTGGGGGCTCATCCAGAGCTTAAAAGAAATGTGCTTCCATTTGAGGATTAATTTCGGACACTCCAATTCCCAGAAATCACCACAGTTCCATTCGGACAGCCCATCTGGGTGTGGCAGATGCTAAATAGACGTTAAAATTGATGGGGGAGTGTTCATCATGGTATTGCCTCTGTAGAAGTGAATAAATGAAACGCGTCAGGCAAAAAAGTGATTTGCATTTATTTTCTGCTTGCAGGCGGATGCTGCCCGTACCAGTGATTCAAGGAACAGGTTGAGCCTTACGCAGCTGCTCGTGTGCCTTCCAAACTGCGTGTGTCAACCAGGAGCTTGATGTTTTGGCGGCTGCACGCCTGATCATGGGGCAACTGTGCTGGATTGAGGACAGTGACGCTTGCGGGGGCTCATCCAGAGCTTAAAAGAAATGTGCTTCCATTTGAGGATTAATTTCGGACACTCCAATTCCCAGAAATCACCAGAGTTCCATTTGGACAGCCCATTTGGGCGTGGCAGATGCTAAATAGACGTTAAAAGCGATGGGGGAGTGTTCATCATGGTATTGCCTCTGAAGAAGTGAATAACCGAAACGCGTCAGGCAAAAAAGTGATTTGCATTTATTTTCTGCTTGCAGGCGGATGCTGCCCGTACCAGTGATTCAAGGAACAGGTTGAGCCTTACGCAGCTGCTCCTGTACCTTCCAAAGTGTGTGTGTCAACCAGGAGCTTGATGTTTTGGCGTCTGCACGGCCGTCGAAAGGGCACCACCCCGCGAACATTGGGGCCATAAGGCTTGGTATTCACCTACCTGATCATGGGGCAACTGTGCTGGATTGAGGACAGTGACACTTGTGGGGGCTCATCCAGAGCTTAAAAGAAATGTGCTTCCATTTGAGGATTAATTTCGGACACTCCAATTCCCAGAAATCACCACAGTTCCATTTGGACAGCCCATCTGGGCGTGGCAGATGCTAAATAGACGTTAAAAGCGATGGGGGAGTGTTCATCATGGTATTGCCTCTGAAGAAGTAAATAAACTAAACGCGTCAGGCAAAAAAGTGATTTGCATTTATTTTCTGCTTGCAGGCGGATGCTGCCCGTACCAGTGATTCAAGGAACAGGTTGAGCCTTACGCAGCTGCTCGTGTGCCTTCCAAACTGCGTGTGTCAACCAGGAGCTTGATGTTTTGGCGGCTGCACGGCCGTCGGAAGGGCACCACCCCGCGAACATTGGGGGCCATAAGGCTTGGTATTCACCTACCTGATCATGGGGCAACTGTGCTGGATTGAGGACAGTGACGCTTGTGGGGGCTCATCCAGAGCTTAAAAGAAATGTGCTTCCATTTGAGGATTAATTTCGGACACTCCAATTCCCAGAAATCACCACAGTTCCATTCGGACAGCCCATCTGGGTGTGGCAGATGCTAAATAGACATTAAAATCGATGGGGGAGTGTTCATCATGGTATTGCCTCTGAAGAAGTGAATAAATGAAACGCGTCAGGCAAAAAAGTGATTTGCATTTATTTTCTGCTTGCAGGCGGATGCTGCCCGTACCAGTGATTCAAGGAACAGGTTGAGCCTTACGCAGCTGCTCGTGTGCCTTCCAAACTGCGTGTGTCAACCAGGAGCTTGATGTTTTGGCGGCTGCACGCCTGATCATGGGGCAACTGTGCTGGATTGAGGACAGTGACGCTTGCGGGGGCTCATCCAGAGCTTAAAAGAAATGTGCTTCCATTTGAGGATTAATTTCGGACACTCCAATTCCCAGAAATCACCAGAGTTCCATTTGGACAGCCCATTTGGGCGTGGCAGATGCTAAATAGACATTAAAAGCGATGGGGGAGTGTTCATCATGGTATTGCCTCTGAAGAAGTGAATAACCGAAACGCGTCAGGCAAAAAAGTGATTTGCATTTATTTTCTGCTTGCAGGCGGATGCTGCCCGTACCAGTGATTCAAGGAACAGGTTGAGCCTTACGCAGCTGCTCCTGTACCTTCCAAAGTGCGTGTGTCAACCAGGAGCTTGATGTTTTGGCGTCTGCACGGCCGTCGGAAGGGCACCACCCCGCGAACATTGGGGCCATAAGGCTTGGTATTCACCTACCTGATCATGGGGCAACTGTGCTGGATTGAGGACAGTGACACTTGTGGGGGCTCATCCAGAGCTTAAAAGAAATGTGCTTCCATTTGAGGATTAATTTCGGACACTCCAATTCCCAGAAATCACCACAGTTCCATTCGGACAGCCCATCTGGGCGTGGCAGATGCTAAATAGACGTTAAAAGCGATGGGGGAGTGTTCATCATGGTATTGCCTCTGAAGAAGTAAATAAACTAAACGCGTCAGGCAAAAAAGTGATTTGCATTTATTTTCTGCTTGCAGGCGGATGCTGCCCGTACCAGTGATTCAAGGAACAGGTTGAGCCTTACGCAGCTGCTCGTGTGCCTTCCAAACTGCGTATGTCAACCAGGAGCTTGATATATATATATATATATATATATATATATATATATATATATATATATATATATATATATATATATATATATATATATATATATATATATATATGTATATTGGTTACCAAGCACACTTCCTCTCGATAAAGGATAGCACCGACTCCGTGAGTTAACTCAAGTTTGAAGTTTTATTTTCAAAGCTGCATGAAGACGCGTTTCGGCGGAAGCCTCCGCCTTGCTCACTTCATCTACCCAAATGATGTTACAAAACATATATACCTCTGTACAAACACAGTTACTTCACTGTGATTGGTATCTAGTTACCACGGTGACACTTAGTTTGGTCATGTGGTATGGCAACAGACATAGAAGAGTCACTATACATCATTCCTCAGACTCGTAATGTGCATAATCATTTTACAAGGGAAAACCATCTGATAAAATTGCTAGTATTAAAGCATAATTTACGTGCAATACAGATTCAAATAACATGTTGATTAAGTGTACATGTTTGTTACATACTTGTATAAGATGGCACCAAGATGTATAGCATTATTGGTAGGCAAAAAACGGGTGAGGATATACATGGAGTCTAGTAAGATTTCCACAGTCTCTGACAAATACTCGGGGGAATATGCTGAATACTCATAATGATAATCAACGTATATTGGGTAACTCGACATCTAGAGCTTTATAGATAAATTCCCTCATAAATGTTAATGATAGTCACAAGCCAATGACAATGAATCATACTGAAAAATAAATAAAACCCATTACAAATAGCAAGTTACATTTACCATGATACATAGTATACACAAAGGTTACTCAAGCGAGCCTCGTCTCCAAGTGGAGCAAAGTTATGTGTGTACCGATACATGAAGTATGAAACATAGTCATAAGCCACGATGCGATTAAAATCCAACAGCCCCTAGATGCGTGCAAATAAAAGACCCCAAAACATCACCCATATTTATGTAAACCTCAAAGTTGGCCATGCTTGATTCGCTCAATGTTAAATAATTAAATTTAATGTTACAGAGGAAACAGAGTATTTACATAAGTGATGGTGTAGATGTATCACGAGCGGAAAAAGGGGGTAGAGGGAGTATGCTGCGTTTATTTTATAAATGTACAGTTAATGCTTCATCGGCATTGAGCCCATTCGGGATCTTGGAATCAAGCAAGATAATATATCTCGATTCCAGACGCCTCAGAGCAAGTCTGCGATTCCCTCCTCTGATACTTTTTGCAATGCTGTCGATGACAAAGTATTTGATGTCAGAACTGTTACCAGCATGTGCTTTGTGTATGTGCCTAGCCACAGGGTAGGTTTCATCATTGTTGTTTATAGCTCGCAAGTGCTGCAGAATACGGACATGTGCCGGATGGATAGTGCTTCCAACATACCGTTTGCCGCATTTGCAAACAAGGACGTAAACTGCGTACTCTGTTTTACACGAGTAGCAGCCTCTGATAGTATACGGTTTGTTTCTAAAGGGAACAGAAACCTCTTTAGTGTTCATGCCTTGTTTGCACGCTTTGCATTTTGTGCACTTGATGAAACCTCTTTGATTGTTTAACCAAATGGGTGGCTTAGTAATAGTCGGTGCACTGACTACAAGCTGGTTGCGCATCGACTTGGCCCTCCTAAAAGTAATTGAAGGACTTCTATCACACCACTGCCCTATTACTGGGTCATTTTGTATCAAAGGCCAGTGTCTCTGCAAGATCTTTCTCACGTGATTGTGATAGGCATTGTATCCCGTGATCAATCTTGGCATGTTTGGGACAGATTTATTCTCTTGTTTGCTCTTCTTGTTTTCTGAAAATAGAAGATCCCTTCTATTTACATTACGGCATTTGTTTTCTGCTCGAGATAAAGTTTGAGCACTGTATCCTCTCTTGCTAAGCCTGTCAAATAAATTTGATTTGGCTTCGCTCGCCCCTGCCTGTGTGCTGCAATTTCTTGTCATGCGTAGACATTCTGCGTAAGGGATGGATTCTTTGAGTTTAACCGGGTGGAAACTCTGCGCATGTAATACCGCATTTCCTGCCGTAGGCTTGCGGTATGTTTTGGTTTGAATTTTATTTTTGTCTACGAACAACTCTAAATCTAGAAATTGTATTTTCTCTTTGCTAGTGGAGCATGTGAATTTAAGATTAAGGTTGTTTTCATTAATTGCTGATGCAAATCTCTCGGCGCTCTCTTCTGACCCTTTCCATAAAATGAAAATGTCATCTATATATCTCCTATAGATTATCACATTTTCCTCCATGCTAGATGCATGGGTGACTGCCAATACTTGCTCCTCCCACCAGCCCATATGCAAATTAGCATAGCTGGGGGAGAAGCAAGTAAATATATATATATATATATATATATGAATGTCTAAAATTCAAATCTTTCTCCCGAATTGTATAGAGATATGCTACTAATTCTCTAACGAATAATGCAAGATTGTTTCATGTATTTATACAGCGAGCAATTGTAAAATAGTAATGTGAGAGTATATGTATTTATACATGTAGTATTTTCTTTATGTCCATCACTGAGACATGTGACTGCACGTTATCACTTTAAAAAGGGCTAAAGCAATCTGTAATGCCATGTGACCAAGGCCGCTGGGACGGCCGAAACGCGTTATGACATTCTGTCTGATGGCTGAATAAAAAGAATGCTGAAATAAGATGGTCCTTGCCTCGTGTTTCGCCAGGGGAAGCGTCGCTGCTGCGAGGTATTTGCAGATAATAATCGGCATTGGATTGTTGCCGATACTGGACCCCCTCCTCTGAAAGCAGGCTTCACGGCAAGAAGTCCGACGCCGCCAGGTATCTGCCTAACTCCTTCCATGTGGAGGAGAGTTGGCGGGGACCCCGGGGGCACATTGTGAATCCCACTCAAGGGAAGGAGTGGAGCCATCCGATTGAGCACCGCCCGGCAGGAGGAAATGCCGGAAGTAATCTCTTACCCTGAGGTTGCTGCAGATCGAGCGCCGTGAGAAGGATCGGCACGACTTGTGGGTGCCTCTGGTGCCGTAAGGAGAGCAAGCTGCAGATCCCCGTGTGCGTCCAGCCGAGAATGCAGCCCGAGGTACAGAGGAAGAAAGAGAGCATATGCGGTGTCAAACGGAGAGAGGAGGTAGGTGTTTAACCGCCCCGAGTCAGCTTTTAGCTGACAGAGACTATCTTGGTGATTGGAGCGGTTTATTAACACGTTATTCAGTGCTTTAAAAATTACAGCCATACAGACAGATAATGTCAGGCGACGTACGGAGGGCCCGGGAGCTCGCTGCACAGGAGATGTTTTCTGATGATATTGAGCAAGAGGTTATTACCGAGAAGGATGTGGGGGAAGGGGGGCCAGGCAGTGCAGAAAATAGGAATGCCAGAGACTTATTCAAAGAACTAGAGAAACTGAAAAGAAATGAGCAGTCCAAATGGTGGGAAGCCCGCTCTCTTAAAAGATATCTTGATGTGGGAAGAGTCCCTAGGGGATTACGCATCATGCTGGCCCCAAGCTATGAGACACCCAACCCCCGAATGATGGAAGAATGGGGCCAATGCAACCTAGAATCCTCGCGCAAATTGATGCAAATCTTGGTTAAGTTTGCTGAAATTGATGGTGAAGAACTTCAAAAAAAGATAGATACACTTGAGGAAAAAATAAAAACACTTCTAGGTGACAAGGAAAACCCACAAGCCATCAAAATGAGGGATGAAATGACAATGAGGCTATCCAAAGAGGAAGAAAAAATCAAGACTAGGAAAATATATAAATTTAAAAGAGACAGAGACGACTATGCTAATGGCCAAATATTCACTTTTGCACGTCGCTATGATAACCTGAGAGCGGCAACAGCCAGTAAAAGAGGTGCAGCCAGTACAGGAGTGGTCTTACCAGAAACTGAAGATGCATCTGTATACAGCTCTGCCGCAGAAAGCGGTTCCGACAATGAGGGTGCCAGAGGCAAAAGCAATGTTGTTCTAACAATGGGGGAAGAGTTGGCGGTCTTAAAAGACAGCAGAAAGGCAACCCTAAGATCGCACTTCCAGGGAAAATTGTCACAACCAAATCCCAGCGCAGGAGGGGCAGGAGAAAAGCTGCCAAACAAAGGAGAGACAACCAAGCGCGGACGAGGCCGGGGGCGCGGAAGGAACAGGAAACCCCAGGCCTATCAAAGACAATATAATGGATTTACCAAGTAGTGAGAACTTGGACAGACAACAAACCAGTAAGGAACAACAAGCGAAATCTATAATAAACCTGAGCACGGTACAACTATCGGCTACAGAACGGCAGCTTTTAAGCTTAGGTTTAAGCTTCTGCCCCGAATCTAACTTCTCTTATACCACAACAAGGGCTGATATCTACAGATACATACGGAAATTAAAATTAAAAAAACTATTTGTGCATAGAACAACTAGCCCAAGTACTGCTCCAACTAAATCAGTGGCCAACACCTCTGAACTGGCAGTTAGTGATCTAAATTTGTTCCATGATATGTGCCAGCTGGGGAATGAGGAAAACATGGGGACACAGGAGATAGTGGCGTCCAGTGGACAGATGAAGCCAATCACCCCATTCAAGCCCAAATCTAAGTACATACCACTGGCGGCATGTGATGGACTTGGCACTTTCAGTGATGCAATTGTGCAACAAGTTAAGAAGATGGCCTTAAACAACAAATTAAATAAACAACAATATACGAACTAGGAGAGAAAACTTAACTTACTATCAACTAAGTTTAAAGATGCTGAAGTCATAGTTCGAAATTCTGACAAAGGCGGAAACATTGTTCTGTGGCCCACTACGGATTATCTTGAGGAGGCGCACAGACAATTAGATGATATCCAATGTTACAATAAGAGCAACCCACAGAAATATAGGACTATGCTGGAGAACTTGTGTAGGAACCAGGTGGCATGGAAGGGACTTGGTATGCTAAGTGGAGATGAGTTTAAATATATAAAGAAAGATCATCCACTAGTTCCATACATATACTTTATACCCAAAGTCCATAAGAGCATCATCAAGCCACCGGGCATACCAATAATTGCAGCATGTGGTGGTCCACTGGAAAACCTCTCAAGGTACATTGACTATTTTCTGCAGCCTCATATGAAATCTTTAAAATCGTATGTACAGGATTCTAGTGACTTTCTGCGAAAATTAGAGGAGGTGGTGTGGACACCAGATTTGCTGTTGGTAACATTGGATGTCAGTTCACTATATACATGCATAAAGCACATGGATGGCCTGCGTGCATGTGAGTACTCTCTGAGCCGCAGGCCAATGGAACTAGCCCATCATACTAAGATGCTTTTGGAAATGTTGACATTCTGCCTTCACAATATCTTCTTCATGTTTAATGGTCAAATGTAGCAACAAGTTCAGGGTGTAGCAATGGGGGCCAGTTTCTCCCCCAGTTACGCGTGCCTGTTTATGGGGTGGTAGGAGGAACTGGTCCTCAAACGAAAATTTGAGGAATACTGCACTTCTAATATAACTTGTTGGTTCCGTTTTATTGATGATTTATTTATTGTATGGCATGGTTCTGAAGAGAGTATTTTAAATTTCATACATGAAATCAATGAAAATGATCTTAATTTGCATTTTACCTCTAATATAAGCAGGGAATCGGTGACATTCTTAGATGTGCAGGTTTTAATATCTAATAATGTTCTTACCAGTACCCTTTTTAGGAAACACGATGGCAGGTAACACTCTTTTACATGCAACGAGTGCCCATCCACAACATTTAATCAAATCTATACCCTACGGTGAGATTCTACGCATCCGCCGCATCTGTAGTAACACTGATGACATGATCATTAAGCAACAAGAAAGCTTTTTGAGATTTGTGGATAGGGGTTACAGTGCCAAGATATTAAATACTGCCATAAGAAAGTCACGGCTTAAAAATAGAGGTGATTTGTTAATTTACAAAGAGAAACCAAACACACTGCAAGGTAGTAATGCCAATGATGTCAGATTAATATTGACATACTCTAAGCAAGAAAAAGAAATCAGGAGTATAGTCAGAAGAAACTGGCACTACAATTGGAGATTTGATGCCCCCAAATCCACTAATAACTTACCGTAAAGGCTTGAGTATGGGCTCTATTCTCTCGAAAAACAGTGAGGAACATCTTGGAAAGGAACCTTGGCGGCCTACTAGCAGGGGTTTCTACAAATGTTTGGCATGCAAGGCATGTCAACATGGTGTCAATACTGAGAAATACACCACAGTAATTCCTAGAATCACCAGGGAAATAAAACAACATCTAACTTGCAGAACAGAGTATTGTGTGTATATATTTGGAATGCGATTGCAAACTCAGATATATTGGTAGCAGCAAACTACAAATTCATAAACGTATTTTACAGCACCTCCGCGCCATCATTAACAAAGATCAAAGTTATCCGGTGGCCAGACACTTTGAGGCATGTCACAATAGTAGACCTCAGTGTCTCAAATACTTTGCCATAGAATCAATCCCACTAACAAAAAGAGGGGGCGATAGAGAAGCATGTATGCGTAGGCTGGAAACAAAATATATTCTTGAGTTCAATTCGAAGTGGCCAGGTGGCCTCAACACTACAGAGGATCTCCACACATATTTATGATCTGCAAATATATACACTTAGCATGATTGATGGATCGTAGACAAATGTCAAATAGCACTTTAATCAGAGTATAAGAGGAGTTGGACTATACATTGCACTATTTGCACATCTTGTATTTATACTGTGATATATTGTGTAATATTTATAAATAATTGTGATGTATATTTATGATATGATTGATTTTAGCCGTCTTTTAGATATTGGGGTAATTTTATCCTAGTGTTTTTTATGATAGCTGATTTTAGTCATGTCACCGATTCCCTTTTTTTATAGACTGGTTTTATGGTGTTGATATTTTTGTCTATTTCATTGGTACTGTGTGGTTTTATTTGCTAGTCTTGAATCAAATGATTATAATTTCTTGCTGAATATCTATGAAATTATCCCCTCCCTGTATATATCCCATCAAGTTCTTCCTCTTTAATCTCAATGCACCAGTCACTTTAACTTTATTGCACTAAATGACACGAAGTCAATTTATATTTTAAGCCACTTTCGTGGCAATTTAGAATGTGCAATAATGTAGATACAACTGAGAATACAAACATATGCCAAATGATATACATGGGTAGTATACCCTCAATCAAATATTTAGTGGCTGGAAAAAATATCTCATACTGAATCATCTCCTATGCATGGTCCTTTTAGATAAATTTGGATTATAAATTTTCTTTTTGGATCTTTTTTCTATTATTATGAATAATAGATATTACTATTATTTTGATTATGATTTAATACACGTTGGTGAGCACCAGTTTTTGCACTATAGTTATGTAATATCAGATGGACGAGGTTGGAACAATCAAATGTGTACTTCTTTGTGGGAGGAACCAGCATTCATGCTGATATATGAATATCTAAAATTCAAATCTTTCTCCCGAATTGTATAGAGATATGCTACTAATTCTCTAACGAATAATGCAAGATTGTTTCATGTATTTATACAGCGAGCAATTGTAAAATAGTAATGTGAGAGTATATGTATTTATACATGTAGTATTTTCTTTATGTCCATCACTGAGACATGTGACTGCACGTTATCACTTTAAAAAGGGCTAAAGCAATCTGTAATGCCATGTGACCAAGGCCGCTGGGACCGCTGAAACGCATTATGACATTCTGTCTGATGGCTGAATAAAAAGAATGCTGAAATAAGATGGTCCTTGCCTCGTTTTTCGCCAGGGGAAGCGTCGCTGCTGCGAGGTATTTGAAGATATATATATATATATATTGCCAACGCCAAACCCCACGATCCTCGGGATTCGTTTTTAGATAAAGAGCACTCAAAGCCAATATAGCGTGGTTTCGCCAAGTCAAATCACCTAACAAACAAGTGCGAGTTTACACTGACGAAGGCGGCAACGCCGAAACGCGTTTGTAACCTTGACTAACTGCAAAAAGTTTCTGCTAATCAACAACTTGGCGAAACCACGCTATATTGGCTTTGAGTGCTCTTTATCTAAAAACGAATCCCGAGGATCGTGGGGTTTGGCGTTGGCAATACATCACGCACGCCACCGTGCGGCAAGAGGCACCCGTGGACGTAGTGGAGCGGTGGTTGGTGGAACCTGCGTGCCGAAAAAAAAATATATATATATATACATATTTTGTTTTTTACTTAGTTATAGTTAAGCCTGCTTCTCCATAGACAGAGTGTTTATTGGTTTGCTAACAACTTTGGGCATGTTTGACTAATCTTAGCAAAGCTTTACCAAAAAATAGTTCATCCACCTCAGCTCCTTCCTGGAAAGTTTTGGAGTGATCGGTCTTGCCAAGCAAAAAGGCGGTTCCAAAACACAAAATCCCCATATATTTTCCATTGACTCGTTTAAGATGGGCCACAGCAAAAACTGCTACATGGAATTGCAACAAATCTGGCAGTAAGCTGGATCTTCGTCCTCAGTCAGTGCTTTTTGTGATTTGGTATAAATTTGTCTTGAAGTTCTAAAAAGAAAAAAGATATATGGAGGCAGGGTAGGGATACCCTGACTCCTAGGCCCCATGAGGGGGACCTAGAAGGACTCCTTCTGGGGCCTAAATAAAAATGGCAAACATGCACTGATGTCATGAGTTTTATCTCAGGACAGTAAAAAAAATGGTGGCTGGGCCGCATTTATTTATTATAAGCCAGAGGAACCTACCGCGTGGCTGTGATTAGAAAGGGAAGGGGGGTTGTGTGACACCCCACCCCGGGACTCCAGAGGCCCCATGGAGCCCAATCATGGGGCCAAAAACTATTTTTATGGGGAGGAGGATGAGCGGGCCTCCATCCTGATCCATTATAGGCCACAGTGAGGCCACCCCCAAAGACGATCTCACTATTTATGGATAGGGGAAGCCACCCCGGGGTGGTTCTAGTTTCTATTAGGAGGGCACTGTGCAGCACCCCTCCCTATGCCTCAATAGTCCCCGGGGAGCCCACCCCAGGGCCAACATTATTTTCATGAGGTGGGCCATGCAGCCCCCCTCCTCGAGCATCGAAAGGTCCTGGTTCAGCCTTCTGCCAGGGCTGATTCTTTCAAGGGAGGGGGCATGTGGCACCCCTCCCTGAGCCACTAAAGTCCCGGGAACCCCATCCCCTGGGGTTGGCTCACATGCTATGTCATGTGGAACTCACCTATGGGACATGGCATTTTCCTTGCTCGCAGTTGTGCGGGCAGGAAAACCTATATTTTTTTCACTTGGCAGGAGCATTTTTAAACATACTGCCAAGCGGGAACAAATACCAAGTCTGCTCCCTGCTGGTGGTACTTTAAAAAATGCTTTGAGCTGTTGATCTGTTTCCCTGCCCTGAGTAATGCGGGCAGAAAAACAGATCAAAATATTGCTCCTGCCCACATGGAGCAGCATTGTTAGCTGCTTCCTGCAGGCGGGAGCAATGCCAACTGTTGGATGCAGTGAGCTGGCTGGGGCAACCGGGTCTTGGGGCTCCCCTAAGGCACCCAACAACAATGTGGTGGGTGCACTGGGTGAGCACCACAGCGCCAACCTTTTGTTGAGCTGTGCCCCACAGAATAAAGTACCGGGCCGAAATTGGCCAGGGGAGAGGACTGTGTGCCCCCTTTACACCTTCAAAATCGTGCCTGGCCCTGGGAGATGGGGGCCACATGGCTGAAATTGACCTGGGGAGGGGGCCGCATAACCCTCCCTTCAAAGTTTCCACTGGACCCTGGTGAGGTCGGACACATATTACCTTTCAAAGGAGAATGGAGTCCCGGGCGATGGGTTTCTGTGGGCCAAAATGAGCCTGGGGAGGAGGCTACATGCCCCCTTACCATACAAATTGTGCTGGACCCTGGGAATGAGGTCTGTGGGGAGGGGCTACCCTCCTCCCCTACATATATCACTGGACCCCAAGGGGTAGGGCCACATATCCCCCTCCTCATTCAGCTCCCCAGGTCTGAAATTGGTCTGGGGTGCCATCTGTCCTCCTCCACAAATAGGCACAATGAGGGGTTGCATTTATGCATGTAGTTAGGTACTACTTTACATTAAGAAAAACTAGACATTCACCAGAAAGAAACAAAGGTTAAAATGTGAACTTATACTTAGGTGTGATAAAAGGATCTGTTTTTTTTTTTTTTGTTTTTTAAACTTTAGAAATTCACTGAAAAATTCTTAGGTTAAAGTAATGTTATAGTTAGGGGAATTTTTCAGTGAAAACATTAATGTTTTGAACTGAAAAAACCACAGAAATTCACCAGTTATAGTAAACAGTCTAACTATAACTTGTGCCCCGCCATGCACTGCTTATGACCTCACATATGGCAGTACTCATGACATGCTTTCAATAATAATAGTTCCCAGGCAACTGAATACCTGTCTAAAGTCAGGTGTAGCACATACAATTGATAAACAAACCCTCAATGTACTGACAGACAAGAGAAATTAAATAAAAAATTCATTTTATTAATAAATATAAAATTCTAAAACAATATCAACGTCACATACATGATAAAAGCTAACAATGCATACCAAATATTTCGTCAAATCATAAAAAGACAAAAAATATACATCCAGGGATAAAATGTTACAAGGGTTTCAGAGAATGAAGTAGATAAGGTGACAATCTCTACGCGTGTTTCGATGTAATATACGCCTTCTTCAGGAGAACCTCTTGAATTTCTAAATGTAAACAAAATATGCACATTAACAGACATGATATATGACAATGAAGTACATTGAGGCTGTAAAAAATTACCCTAGGGTGCAGGAAAAATAGGTAATGGACTGAGGTGTGACTTATCATTTCACTCATTAATTGGAAAACTCGAAGGACGATAGATAGTATAGTGATGTTAGCTTTACACAAACTAAACAAAAAATGAATTTGAAGGAAGTGAGCTGAAGTTGTGGATGGAAAAGCTGAATAGAAGAAGAACCAAGCATCAGAAAACCCAAATAGTAACCTGTGGTAAAGATAGAAAGAGAAAATGACTAGAATACCTGTAAAAGAGTGCCCTTATGTTAGTCAAATATAAGACCCTACCTATAACTAGTGTCGATTAACACACCACGACGGGCTGGAGAACGTGCTTTGACTGATAAAAGCAGCTGTTTATTGAAATAAATAATGAAGATGTCAATGAATTTATTCTAACGGACTTCTAGGTAAAAAAGCTGTGGAGATAATAGCTAATTACCTATCTGATGCGTTAGAAATGAGTAGTCGGAGATAAACGGCAGCACAAAAAGCTTGTCACAAGACTGCAGCAAGGAAGATCTAAGGGATTATATATGGTACAATTAAAACGGTGGCCATGGTGGAGTAACTATATTATTTAAAGCAGGCCATATAAACAAAAGTACCTGATCATGCTCATGACATGCTCTATAACATAATTTATGACATTACATTACTCATGACCTCCCAAAAGACATAGTTGATGACTTCACTGATGACATCATCCAATGAGTGTGCTAGTTTGTTTTACAGTTTATCTAGTGGCGGGTAACTACCATATTACTTTTCTACATCATTTTGTACAACTTGGGTCCAGCTAACGTGTAAGTGTTTACAAAATGAATGTGATTCTAATGCACCAAAGCTGTGCAAAAGTGCTGAACACATCATAAATGTTTGCTTTCAAGAGAAACTCTGTGTGCAAATGACAGCTGACTTGTGTTCAATATGCTCCACAAAACTTTTCGGTTCTGCATTAAAAGTTCTCAACCGGAGAAAGATACTAGCTAGTAGATACTAACTTTGTAATCAATCTTGAGTTATTAGAGAGAATCATGTCGGTATGATAATTTATAGTTAACCTAGAAGAGTGTTTGCACCAGGTGCTAACCTATGTACGTGTGCTTGTTTTACTTCAAAAAATGGGCTAGCTGTAAAGTTTTCACCACAGTATGAAGAGTGCAAGTAGTATGATTTTGAGCACCTTTAGATCTTGGTTATTTTTAGCAAATAATGTCTTTTTTGCATAGAATGTAAACATATTTCAAATACTCTGTGGTGTATTTCTCATGAGAGTTTCACTGTTTGCAAACAATGTGGTATAGAATGAACTGTTTCCATAGAGTAAACTGTTTACAGTACTCAGTTCTCTACTGATATCAACTTCATTTCTTAATTTATGGTTAGTGTGTGTCAGGGGTTTTGATACAAATAAAAGTTGTACGTAGTAGGGCATTTATTTTGGGAATGACATTTACTGTTTTGGTTTTTATCTGAACAGCTGTATACAGATCAAACACTTTACTCAATCAGGTTTTCCCATATTTCTGTGGTTGGTTGTTAATGTGAACTATGCTATGTGTAAATTGCATGCTTTAGAATGAACATTGCAGATAGTGCTTGCTTTCAGTACCTAAGGGAATTGTTTCTCTGTTGGTAGTAATGATGCCTGATATTCTCCTCAGCTATTTTGACACAGTAATTTGTGCTGCAATATGCAGGAAAATGAAGCTTGGATGATTTAATCAGTGATGTCATAAATTACGTCATAGAACATGAGTTATGTCATATGCGCATGGGGGGCAAAAGTTATAGTTGGTGCTGCTAACTATAACCAGTGAGTTTCTATGTTTTTTTAATTTTTTGTTCAAATGTTTAATGTTGTCACTAACAAATTCACCTAACTATAACGTTACTTTAACCTTTGTTTTCGCTATGAATTGAAAAAAAACAAGCACTGTCTCTCAATCTCAAGCTTGTTTTTCGAGAAGCCCCTGGGTGATCCAGGTCCTCTGGGTATGCCGATACTCATATCAAAATGGAGGGGTTGCCCGGGGCCCGCTCCAATGGCTTCTTTATGCCCCAGGGGACCACCACCTACCCGGGACTCATGTTAATATGAAGCAGGGTGGCAACGCGGACCCCAGGCCCCAGGGATCAACTCTTCCTTGGGGCTTTCTTTCTTTTTTTTGGAAGGACGGGGGCCGTGCGGTCCCCCTCCAGGGTCATTTCTCGATCCCAGGGACCACCACCTCCGCATGGCATCCTGTGCACAAGAAAGGAGGAGGGCTATGCGCTCCACCTCCTGGAGCCATAAACGGCCCTGAGGACCGGCACCCCCTGCTATGTCTCAGGTGCCCACCCCTGGGACATAGCTGTTTGGTTTTGCTAGGCAGAGCTGACAGCTCCCTTTAACCAAAAGCAAACACTCAGTTGCAGCGGACAGGAGCAGACAAAGTGCTCCACCCGCTGGAACCGTAGGATTCATCTCTTTCCCTGCCCACTCACACAGCTACTGACATACTCACACAGACACTTAGACCTAACTCACACACTCAGGAACTCACTCACCAACTGACAGACCCACTCAGACACCAGCTGCGCCCGGTACAGGTAAGAGCAGTGGGGCCAGGTGGGGGGGATTTTGACAGACAATGATGAGGGAAAAATATTTATTTATTTAATTTCCCCTTGTCTTCATCTGCCAAAATCCTCACACCGGCCCCATCACCTTACTGCTTTTACCTGCACTGACCTCGGCTGTCAGACACTGATATACCCACTCACAGACCCACTTACACACCCACTCACAGATGCACTCACTCATGCACCCACTCACAGACCCCTACAGCCACTCACACAGTCACTCACAGACCCATTCAGACACTTATACACCTACTCACAGACCCCCTTAGAGACAAACACAAACTCACAGACCCACTCAGACACTCATGCACCCACTCACAGACCCATTCAACCACTCACACATCCACTCACACACCTACTCCGAGACGCACACACCCACTCAGACACTAAGGCACCCACTCACAGACTCACTCATACACTCACGCAATCAGTCACAGGCTGACTTACACACTCATGGAGGTACTCGTAAACCCACACAGGCCCTCACACCCATTTAGAGACCCACTCAAAATCTCACTCACACACTCATGCATCCACTCAGACACTCATGTGCCCACTCATAAACCCACTCAGGGAACTAACGCATCCACTCAAACACCCAGTGAGACACTTATGCAGCCACTCCTAGCCCCACACAGACACTCACACACCCACTCCTAAACCCATTGAGACACTTACACACTCACTCACACACCCAGTGAGACACTCATGCCCTCACTCACACACTCACTCTCAAAGGATACAGTTAAAAATAAAAATGTTACAACCTTAGAAATTCACTTAAAAAAACAAATGTTACAGAGACATTATAGTTAGGCTCAGATTTCACTCGAACAAAACCAGTGAAATTCAGCAGTTATAGTTACCTGAGCTAACCTTAACTTAAGCCCCCGCAATGCACTAATTATGACCTCACATATTACATCACTCATGTCATATTCAGTGACATCACTGATTACATCTCAAATGACATCACTGATGATATCTTTTTTTGGGGGGAAACAGATTTATTAAATCAAAACCCAGGGACATGTTTAGTTAACATTTCACGAAATAAAACGCTTGCCTTAAAAAAAAAAATGGATCTTGAAAACTTTCCTTCTCATTCAAAGAGCAATTTAGTAAACAAAAACCCTAAACAATTTATATAAAAAAAGTCTTGCAACGGAATAGGTTATCGTTGTTTCTGGAAAATATTTCCTCTTCCCATTCCACGACCTCTTCCTCGTGTGGCCACTTGGGCTTTGAGGATGGCAGCCTTCCCTCGCCCCGCACCAGAGCCCTGGTTTTTGTTTTTCATGCTCTTTAACATGGGCGCATTTTTTAACATGTCCGGTAGAATCAAGAACCGAATTTTGCTGCCTCGAATGTAGACCTGTTCAAGCTGTGCTACTCTGCCATCTCTGTATGTAACTGTAATATTGGACATCTGGCAGTTCATGTTGTCCTCTGCCTCAATGAGTTTCCCCCGGTATACCTCCCCGGTATTTGTCTCGCATGTTATGACATGGCCTTCTGCTTCATGCAGCACTTTGATGGGCACACCAATAGACATATTTGCAGAAATTAGATTAAAAACCGTTGATCTTTCTTCTCTCCGGCGTGGCTCCCGCTCTAAGAACTAATGGCGTCGTTCGAAATCCCAGAAAGCGATGATATCACTGATGACATTATCCACAGAACTACTCACACACCTACTCACACCCATATACAACCTCTCATACACCCACTCACACACCCACACAACCACTCACATTGCTCATTCACAGACCCATACAAGCACTCACATAACCCTCACTCATCCTTATACCCACTCATGTACACACCTACTCACCTACAGTCACTCACCCATACACACATTCATACACATACACACTGTTAGAAATGGGATTCCTGGTTGGCTAAGGTTTGCACCACAGCAAGGCAGAAACCACCACCTTAGTCAGGATAAGGGAGTTACACTCCTAAAATAACCCCTGCTCACCCCCTTGGTAGCTTGGCACCAGCAGTCAGGCTTATCTTGGAGGCAGTGTAAAGCATTTGCACAAAACCAACAGTAATACAGTGTAAGCACTACAAAAGGACACCACACCAGTTTAGAAAAATAGCCAATACTTTTATATACTTGAACAAGACCAAATACGATCAAAGTCCACAATACCGTACTTTAAATATAGATGTGTTGCAAGATATCTTTATATTGCAAAGGTACAGTGAAAAACACAGTTCCTTGATGTCGATAGCTCCGACCGGGGCTATCATGGTGTAGTGAACAAACAAATCCAAACAGTTCTGGTTGATCGCGGCGTTGCGGGTCAGCTACGGTGTATAGAATACCAACAAACAGTACCTTTCAGAAATGCAGGTCGTCAAGGACCTCTCGTTAAGCTTCTGAAGACACGGCGTCCGCAGACGTCGGTTCCGGAGGTCGGCGCAGGAGTCGTCGGGGCCCTGAATGTCACACGCGTTGCAGGTCGATCTCCTCTCTGATGGAGTCAGGAGCGCTGGCGTCGGCAGGCATCGGGTGCTGTAGTGCAGAGTGCAGCGGTGTGTCGTGCGGTGACTTCAGGTCGTGGTGTGAGCAGCAGCTCATTGGCGGTGTCCGATGGCGGCGTTGCTGAGACCAGGGCTGCGGTGCGGGATGAGGGTGGTGCGTCGGGTAACTTTTCGAGCCGTGCCCTCAAACCACGGTGCAAGCAGCGGTGTTGAGTCCGGCGTGGAGCGATGTCATCAGAGATACCAAGGCTGCGTGGTGAAGTGAAGCGGTGTGGAGTGCGGTGCCCACAGGTCATGGTGCGAGCAGCGGCTCGGTGGCGGCGTCAGCAGGTGTCGTCGATGATACCAGGGTCACGGTGCGGCGTTGTGGCGGTGCCCTCTGTGGTGCCTTCAGGACACGGAGTCTGCAGCGGCGTCGTAGACGGAGTCGGCAGGGGCGTCGTAGACGGCGTCGGGCTTGAAGTGTTTGCTGTTCCTGAGACTTCTTGAACAGGGGGCAAGCTCTACCTCAAGCCCTTGGAGATACTCAGCACAAGTAGAGAAAGTTCAGTCCAGTTCTTTCACTGCCCAAGGCAGAAGCAGCATCTGCAGGCCAACCCAACAAAGCAACAACACACCAAAGGGGCAGTACTCCTCCTTGCAGCTCTTCCAGCTCTTCTTGGCAGGTTTCTTGATTCCAGAGAGTTCTAAAATTTGGGGATTTTGGTCCCCCTTTTTATCCTCAATTTCTCTTTGTTCTCTGAAGGCATAGAGGCCTTTGCCTAGTCCAAACCAGTTCTGGTCAGTCTTGGAGCACTTTGTTGACAAGACTCCTTTGTTTCTTTCACAGTGTAGGCCAGGGACATCAGATGCACCACAGGAGGCGGAGCTTGCATTGTGGAGGGAAGGCACAGCCCTATTCAGGTCCATGGTGCAGCTTCTCCCACCCATCTGCATGTAGATCTTGCTATTCAGGCCTGTGCTGACTCACCCTGCCTCCAGGAATCCCCCAGCCCCTGTCAATCAAACTCCAGACAAGGAATACACAAACTAGCAGAGGCACGCTTGGATGGTTAGACAAGAAAATACCTACTTTCTAAAAGTGGTATTTTTAACCCCAGAATGTTAAAACTAACTTCACTAAAAAATATATTTTATCATTCTGAGTTCAGGCATACTAAACTCGAATTTCTACCATGTTCCCTGGGTCAGTTAGGATTATAAGATGTAATGATCAAACTGCCCATCCTGGCCTATGGGCAACAGGTAGCCTTGCAATAGTGAAAAATGAAGTAGGCTGTAATTCACTATCAGGACATGCCACACACACCAGGGCGTGTCCTACCTTTTACATACAATTCACCCTGCCCATGGGGGTACCTTGGGCCTACCAGAGGGGTGACTCATATGTAGAAAAGGAAAGGTTTAGGGACTTGCAAGTGTTTGCACTTGTCAAGTCGGCATGGCAGGCCCAGGCTGCACACAGGCTCTGCAATGGCAGGCCAGAGTTACACTTTATGGGCTGTTTGCGTGGGTGGCACAATCCAGTGCTGCAGCCCACCAACAGCATCTGATTTATAGGTCCTGGCACTCGCAGTGCACTTTACTAGGGACTGACACATAAATGAAATAAGCCAATCATGGAAATACCAATCCATAACACAGTTTACACAGAGAGCATATGTGCTTTAGCACTGATTAGCAGTGGTAAAGGGACCAGAGTTCTAAAACCAACACACACAGGTCAGGAAAAAATAGGAAGAAAAAGCAAAAAGTTTTGGTATAACCCTGCAAAAAGGGCCATTTCAAACACACACACACTCACTCACGTACCCATACAGCCACTAACTCACTCACCCGTGCAGGCACTCAGACAACCACTCACTCACCCAGACAGCCACTCATACACCCATTCTCTCACCATACAGCCACTCAAACAGTCACACATTCACCCATCCAGCTGCTCACATACCCACTTATTCACCCATACACCCACTCACTCACCCACTCACTCACCCATAGTGTCTCAACACAGCCACTCGCTCACCCATTCACACACTCACTGACATGCCCACACAACTGCATCCATACCCATTCACACATCCATACAAGCACTTCCACATCCACTCACTTATCCATACAGCCATTCACAGAGACACTCACTCTGCAGTACAGCCTCTCACACACCAACCCACTTAACTAAACACCCACTCAAACAGCCACTCATCCACACAGCCGCTTACATACCCAGTCACTTACTCATTCAGCCATTCAGACACCCACTCACTTACCCATACAGTACCTCACAGATCTACTCACCCACCCAGTCACTCACAGATCCACTCACCCACCCATACAGCTTCTCACACAGCCGCTCACTTACCCATAGAACCACTGACACACCCACTCACTCACCAATGCAGTAACTAACACAGCTACTCACCCACAAAGCTATACACACACCCATGTATTCACTCATACAGCCACTCTCACACCCACTCACATACCCAAACAGTCACTCACACATGGATACTGTACCACTATATGTTAGAAGTAGTATCACTCATTAGTAGTACACCTACTATACTAATTTAACTTTTGTAGCACTTTAGTATATATGTTTAACAACCATAAACTCTTCTCTTAGAAAATACTTACACACACTGGATGATGCCATCAGTGGTGTCATGAGTGATGTAATTTGAGAAGTCATCAGTGATGTCACTGACCATGTCATGAGTGATGTAATATGTGAGGCCATAAGCAGTGCATTGAGGGGGGCGTAAGTTATAGTTATGGTGTCTCCCCCTCCTTAGAGGGTTCAGAGGTGTCAGCCCGGGCTGAGACAGCTTCCAGGGCACACAGAGAGCTGCCAGCGCACCGAGTGCTTCACAGGTCTTTGAAAGACCATTTACTTGTTAATGAGACTTCACCCCTTTTAGAGCCCCTGCCAGAGACAGATTAGGAGCCTCTATTCACACCATTGTTGTGTGAGTTGTAGCTCTTGCACCATGTTTTAAACGCTTTCATAATATCTTAAAATGTATGTTGCATTCCAACAGGCAGTCTGCATGAAGCGAACTTAAATGTTTAATTAAACAACACAGAGTGCATGTGCATTAAGTAATTACAAATGATTTTTCCAGTGCGTCATCTCAGCACAATGCGCACTGTCACCAACCAATTGGATGTCCACTGTAAGAATTCCGCCCAGGGAGAGGAAGGAACCAGGCCAGACTGCAGTATAATAATGACTGGTACCGCATTGCCCGCACAATCTGCTGAGTGGCAGGTACTGGCTATGCTGATGTCCATAGGGGACAAAGCTTAGCTAACGCTGCATCTGACATCTATACGTATGGATCTCTGTGGATTATTAACCTGATACAACATGAAAACTGTCACTCTTTGTTACATACGGATTTTGCAGTCAGCTGCAGCCACAGTACAACAGCAAAGCATTAATATTGTTAAGGCACAAATAAACAATTCCCATACTAAAGGCTCGAGCTGCTGTGTATATGCTCGATAATTCCTGCGTCTGGTAATTTGTTTTGGACAAAGTTTAATGGTGTTCATGTCCTGAAGTTACCCTGCGTACACTGGATCCGGTCAATTCTGATATGTTTGTACATGCGCTTGAACGAAAATGCTTCTAAAGCGTGTCACGCACGACGTGCACTGTGTGCGTCAACCTGCATTGCCAGGCGTGTATTAAACAAAAACTAAATCATCACACCTAAAACAGCTCTGCACGTTTGTATCATGGGAATTCAAATATTTTAAACAGGACAAAGAGTGGGGGTTAAGTTCTACCAACAGCAATTTTCCTCTCTCCCCAAACAGGAGTCTAATGACCCAACATGAGCTGTGTCCTGCCTGCCTCCAGGCCTTCAACAGAGATCACAGATTGGGGCTTATTTATAAGCTCCTTGCGCCGCTCACACGTCACTCTTTGTTCATTTTCCAGGGTGGCATTAATAATTTCGGACATAGGGCACAATGCTGTTGTGTACTAGCCTGTCCCTTGACAGCACGCTGGCGAACGGTGCATCTTCTTACGTCACAGGGCATGGCAAATCTTTAGCAACAGACTTGGAATAGCCAAGACGCACCACATTTTCGATTCAAGTAGTATTACAAGAAGCTTGCCAGTCTCCCTGGAACATGCTATGGGCAGACAAAGGAGTAGTAAACAAGCATTTTCAATGCAATAAGTCTCGCATTTACCTGAGTTAAACTATTGGCATTGTAAATGACAATGCCTTTTATTTATGTTTTGGTTTTTAAAACAAATAAATAAAAGGCATTGTGATTTACAATGCCAATAGCATAAACTAGCGTAAATGCGAGACCTATTGCATTGCAAATGCTTGTTCTCTTCTGCACACACAAAACATCAATCCTCATAGTGATGGCCAGGGACAGCTTTAGCGCTGGTGGGGCACAATTGGGTGGCAGCGGAAGGCAGTGTGAGTTTCTTTCAGTGGGGCAGTATGGTGTTCAGTGGGGGAGATGTGGCACTCTGCCGATGACAGAAACTTCAAGGCTCTGAGACAAATGGCTTGTGATAGCACTTTTAAGCATATTTGGGACCTTTTGCAAATGGAAAAGTTTTCAAATGAATGTACAGTGTTTACCAATAACAACTGATCTCATGTGTGCATTGTCAATTTAAATAAATGTGGAAAAATACTAGCTGGAGCGTCGTCTTTTGCTTGTGGCACGAATAAATGTGGATAAATACTGAAAAAATGCCCGAAAAATAAACATGAATAAATACAGACGGAAATGGCAAAAAAATAAATACCATAAAACCAGAGCCCAAATTATAATGTCCCTGTAACCTTTGGTTTTTCCAGTGAATTTTTAAGTTTTTGTAAATCCTATTTCCTAAATATAAGGTCCCTGTAACCTTTGGTTGTTTCAGTGAATTTATAAGGTTTTTCATTTTTTCAAATGTTGTTTTCCTAAGTAGAACAACCATTTAACCTTTTGATTTTTCAAAAACTTTCTAATGTTTTTAAGTTCATGTCATGTAACTATAGTATTTCATATTTTTTTTAGAACTTTTAACATTTATTTAAAAATACTATGGGGCAGATTTACAATAACTGGCGCATCCCCAGGGATGCGCCAGTTATTGTGCACCACAGCTCCGCCACCCATGGTGCAAAAACAGCATAGATGCATGACGCATCTGTGCCGTAAAGGCGGTGCATTGCTGGAGTTGCGTCGCAAGCGCGACGCAGCTCCAGCAATGCTCTGGGGGGCCCTATCTGTCCAATGCTGCATCAAGTCTTATGCCTGCTTCAAGCAGGTGCAGGGTTTTGACGCAGCATTGGCCTAAAAGTGCCTGTGTGAAATCTTGTAAATTTCACGCAGGCACTTTTGCGAGGCGCACCTGCCCCGGAACGCCCACATGTTGCGCAGGGCTTTACAACGTGACGCACCTGCCTAGATGCATCACGTTGTAAATGGGTCGCAGGAATGCACTACGTTTACGCCACCGTTGCGTGACGCAGTGGTGGTTGAGTAATTATGGCCTCTTCTATCTGCAATTCACCAAAAGCTCACACAATGAGTGGTGAAGGTTTGAGGGAAAGGTGAAAGAACAGGAGGTTAAAAGAAAGAAAAATGGTATATGAGTGAAATGGTGGGTGGGTGGGCAAAGGGATGGATGGGCGAAAGGATGGTTGGAAGAAAGGGTGGATATTGAATGGATGGATAATGGAATGGAAATTTTGGTCAAATACTGGATGAGAGAAAGTAAAGCTTAATTGTGGTGGCTGTGGGTGAAACTGAATGAAGGGATGAATGAATATTTGGATTGTTTGGATGAATTAGCAAGGCAGCTATTATCATGGAGAGGTGCATGCTGCTCACCTACTTTGCTTACTTTGCTCATGTAGGGTTATCAAATATATTATTCAAAGTGGCGTTATTTTTTAATTTTTTTGTTCTACTCCCTTGACTCACTGTATTTGTTAAGTGAGGCAGATGTACCCCAGCCATAATTCATCACCTTCCCTTCCTGCCCATGGCAATTTGCCTCCTATGACCAAAGTGAAGTATGGTTCAATTCAGGACTGCAAATTGCCTGTGCAATGTGCATCTGCTTCAGTTAATGAGACATTTACAAAGTTTTCAATGTATTGCAAACCGAACCCACAAGGTATGTTTCCCTTCACCCACTCAGTAACCTCTTAGAATTTCACTCCTTTCTTCCATCCCAGTATACCAAAGAATTCTTTGCATGTACCACACTTGAATTTATAGCCAAGTAAAGTGATTCCAAAATATATTTAATGGTTTCCCATAACAGATTTATTTTACACCTTCTCTGAGTTTTCCCTTTCGACTTCTAACTAGCACCGTGACTGAATAAGCCAAAGATGATAAAATGATGACCAGTGTAGTGACCCCTCTATTCTATATCATAAGCTCTACCCTACCCGCCTAATCCCTCTACCCTACCTTGCAGTAGAGAAAGTAAGGCCCTTTCCTTACTACCCAGCAAAATAATTTGTTAGAAATAATATGTAGAGGTGGGCGAGGACAGTGAACAAAAGTGGGAGTAAGTGCATGATTTGATGTCAGGTTTGGCGTATGAGATGCGCTGTGACAAACGTGTCAAATACAATCTATATTGCCTGTTCCTTTCCCTGTAGTCAATCATTTTCCCTAAACATCTGCTTAGGACAGACAGGATAATAATACCTGCATTTCATACATGAGGTGTGTGACATACTATCTTAGTTATTATTCATCTGCCTCTTTGGAGTCATGGTAGAAAGAGAAAGACATTTGGAGAAGAACATGGTCATTGGAATTAAAAATAGATAATTGAGAGCTACTGTTTCCTCATTTGCAGAGAGTAGTAAAATTCCTGACGTGCTGACTAGCAATAAACATGGCTCCGTTAACTTAGCACAACTTGTACTCCATAGTGCACATTGCCTTACTCATTAAAGAAAACTAATTTACTTTTCCACTCAAAGTGTCTGTTTAATTACTTGAAAAGCCTTTAGAAGAAAAAATAAAATAAATTCACAGTTTTTTAAATCTGGTGTTAATCTACCAAATACTTTTCTGCCACACAGTCAGTGCTTTTTATGCAAGGCATGTATGAAACATAAAGGAGACCATGTGACTCTCCTAATCATAATCAAATAAAATTCCAATGGTACTAGTGGACCAGGAATGTACTGCTACTGTGCCCCCCACCAGTTTCAAACAACTGTTTGCAGAGAGCATTATTTGCAATTTGTCTTTTATCTTTTTGTTTTCCTCACAATAGCTACTCCTGCTGGTCCATCCATAGCATCCAACAGGCAGGAGATAGCAGCCCATCTGCAGCGGCAGAGGCTGGAGAATATTGAGCAGGAATACCAGATGCTGGCGTACTGGAGAAAGAAGAGGCAGAAATAGCTGCCTCTCATTCTCTTCGGGGTTCCAGGGCAGCGATTCCCCCTCAGACTCCAGCCTCCCGGCCATCCCATCACCGCTTCCAGCTGACAGCAATTGCTGCCACCACCTCCCACTCTAATAACAGCAGGCCATTGCTGCAGCGCAACCTGCAGCAGCTGGACACGATCGAGAGCCAGCTTGCCACGATGGAGCAGAGACTGGACCAGCTCTGGACCCAAATAGACAATGCCCTCTGTTAGTTCTTTTTGAAAAATGTTGTTTTGGTGGGAGGGGTTTGTTATGGGTGGAGAGGGTGGGAATTGGAAATGGACCACACATTGGACTAGTTCTCTTTGGGCGTTTTTGGGGACATTTGTTGGGGACCTAGTGATTTGTTTGGGGGAAGGGGTGGGTCTGTTGTGGATGAAGAGGGTGAGTTTATTTTGCAAAAATAAAGAGGAAACTTTATTTTATCAAAATGCATGGCCGAAGTACTTTGTTTTACTTTGCACTGCTGCATTTATTTTTACACAACATGTTTATGTGTTTCTAAGAGTGTACCACTTAGTTATAGAATTATACGGTATGCACCTGTTACAACGCAATTTTTACTCCGCACTACCACTACAACGCAGGCATTACAACGCATACCATTACAACGCATTGCGCTGGGGGGCGCTCTAGGATAAGAGGTAAGTTTAATTTACTATCCAACACCTTCCCTAGGGTCCACGGGGACTGGAGTTAGAATAGTAAATTATACTTACCACTATCCAGCACCCCAAAGCGCTATGCGTTGTAATGGTATGCGTTGTAAATACCGCGTTGTAATGGTATGCGGAGTAAAAGTATGCGTTGTAACGTCATACATCCGAATTATACCACTCTATCTTGACCATTAGGAGGAATGCTGTCATGGCCTATATTATCTATAACTACCTAGATAAATGATTACTTGCAGTAGCAGTTAGTTAGTTCCTTACTAACTTAACTAGTACACTTCACTCCATGGCAATCTAGTAAGACACCCAGATATTTATATTCATCCATCTGTTTTAAAGTGCTGGAATTTATCCTCCAAACAAACTTTGGTCATTTTTTTTCGGATGCTGTAAAAGCATTGTACATTAGATTTTTGTAGATTTATTGTTTATTGTGCATTCCAGATATACAGCGCAAGTTGTGAAATCAGCCGCTGCAAGCCAAGTGGAGTTTGAGAAAAAAGCACAATATCGTTTGCATATTGCATACTCACTATTAGTGTCGTTCCCAGTTTTGGAGGATCGCCCTGAATGATGCAAAGGTTGCTCTCTAGGCCGGCGGTGTAGATGTTGAATAGGCTGGGTGCCAGCATGCATCCTTGCTTTAGCCCGTTTGTTGTAAAACATTTCTTAGTTAGGCACTGGCCATCCCCTTTTTTTATTTGAGCCCAGGTATTAGAGTATAAGTTGATAATTGCTCTTAACAGGTTAGGGGGAGCTGCCCAGGCTAGTCAATTTTGCGTACTGAGACTCCAGACTTTTTTAATGGTCAAACTGGAAATAAATGTGTTCTCATTTGAGTTGTTGGTTATACTGTCTGTATTGTTTACCAGTGTGAAATTATATGTTGCATCAATATGATCACTCCAAGTTTGGTCTGTTATATCCGAGTTGAACTGTCGATGTTTACCATTAAGCGTGAAATTTAATTTTGCCCAAAACTGTTGAGAATTTCTCAGCTTACACATTGGTATTTGATATTGGCACTGTTGTAAATCAATGTTCTTCTGGGGCAGCCCTGCTAGTGCTAAGTGATACAGAAAAGGATAGGTATGCGAGGGGGCCAGCATTGTCCCCAATGTCATGATGGAATTGTGGAGCCTTCTTCAATGCATACTGGTCTACCTGCAATAAATGTGACAAAAAGGGTGGGGGCAGCAAAAAACTAACACAAAAATAATAATGTTCTACTAACTACTGTTTTTTTGTTGCAAAGATAGAAGTTCAAAGAGAAATAATTTAAAGGTTATATGTGGGCAGTGGTATACTCAGTCCGGTAAGGAGAGTTCATCCTCAAACTCAGGTGTTTCACCCGGATGTTGGTCAGCTAACACACTAGATTCTGACCAACCTTCCTCCTCCTCCTGTGCTGTTTCAGGAATGGTATATTTGTGTGGTATGAAAGGCTGGTTCATTTGATCATACTCAATCTCTCTACGTTTTTAGGTGAGAGACTGGCCCTTCTCACAGTAGCAGCTACACAAGCTGCACTGAACATATGCTCAGCAGGTACACTGGCTATATTGTCAGCCTGCTGAGCTCTGGCCATTGGCACATCTTCCCATACCAATATATCAATGTTTTTTATCCAAATAGACCTCTCTTGGAAGATCCTGCTGACTCGGCCTCTTTTGCCATCACCTCTGCACTGGACTTAAACTCTGTCAGTTGAAACCAATACAATGCAGAGGTTGGGTCTGTTCCTTCTTTTGCTGTTGTTGCTGGTGTTCTGGTTGCTGGTGTTGTTGGCTGCTGTGAGACAAGTCTGCTCTCTATGGAAGTTGAAGGCAACAACCCAGAACTCTGGAGTGGGAGTTTAAGTTCCAGCAATTCTTCTTCCAGGTCTCCAGCTTCCTCTTGTATTTTGAAACATCCGCTTCAGAAAAAAGAATTAAAGTTGGCAGAATTTTTGTTGTACCATGTATCACATAGTGTGGCACAGATGTACTGTTTGAATGAGATGATGTCTTGTTGTAGCCTGTATTACAAGCGAAGCAAAGAATTAAGCTCCCAACCAAGGCATGCACTTCAATATTCCAGTTCACCCTTGTGGGGGTGAACCTTTCGGAAACCTTCTTTACCTGGTCTTGTAGCAGATGCAAAAACGGAATAGCCTGGCCCATTGTTCTGTCCTCCTTGCTAACTTTCCACATGAAAACCTCAAAAGGGAGCAGCATCTGTGTCAGGCATTTGACTAGGCCCCATTTGTCCGCATCCATGGTCATAGCGTTCCCAACTGCATCCCCTCCTCTTTAAAATGGCATAGTCATTGATCTGTTTGTACTGCTCAAACAGACGGTGCAACATGTAATGGATGGAGTTCCAACACATTGGCACCTCCTGTAATCTTAACTGGTACTCAATTCGCATGCTGAATAATCCACAACTGCTTCTGGGCTTTAATGACTGAAATAATTGAAGATTCGTCTGCAGGTGGTCAGTATGTTGCTGACTATGTCTTCTTTTTTTAGAAAATCTTGTACCACCAGTTTGATGCAATGGGCCAAACACAGGACCCTGGAATAGCCTTGTCTGACATGGCCTTGACTATGTACTCACATTGTCCGTGGCAACAAATTCAATTCTGAGACCTCTGGCTCACAGCCATTCAGAAACCTTGCTGTTAAATTTGTCTAAGATGTCTACCGCTGTATATGAATTCTTCATGGTGCACATGGCCACAGTTGCATGCAGCTAAACGCTCTTAAAAATGTCTTCAGGGCCAAGACTTGAGGAGTTCTTTTGCTTTACCCCGCAAAAGAGATCCAATGTGCACTGTGCAGTGAAGCACATGTAATCAGTCACCTGACAACTGGCCCACATGTCTGTAATCAGGTGGATTGTGTGGACAACACTTTGCTGTAAAGCTTGTCCAACCAACTGCAACACATTGTGATGCAGCGCTGGAACAGCAGCTCTGACTAAATATGTCCGACTTGAAACTTTCCATTTCAGGCAGATGGCTGGCTCAAATTCAAAGATTCCTACTCCTTCCACAAAAGAAAAAGGGAGGAGTCCAGTGCTAAAACTTTTCCCAGATTCCCATTGTATAAATGTTCATTTGGGTTGTTGCGCTCGTTGGGCCCCTCCTGCATAAACATGCCAATAATAGTAGCCTGGAATTTTGTCTTTTCAGGGGCCACTGACACAGGTGACTTTCAAGGAGGAGGTGGTGGTAGACTCAATGTGCATCGTAGTGGGGGCAGTCACTGTATGCTGTTGTGTCTCCATCTTACTCCTAATCTTGTGCCATTGTGAAGTTGCTGAAGTTAGTTATTCTGCTGGTGCCCTGCTGAGGACAGGGCTGCTTTGCAGGAAGATGTCACCCTCTTCCTCCTCATCATCACCACCCACCGTGATTGGACTTGTAGCTGATGTTCCCCGGCTTTAGTCACCACCACTTTCAGCAATTATTTTTAAGGTGCTCCTCCAACTTGACTGAGTGGTGTTTTTTCATAAGGGTTGTTTGGCCGCCAGGGGTGCGTGGCTTGGATGCCGAGGAGGTAGGCAGCGTGAGCTCGGAGCTCCGTGCCCGATCCCGGAAAATATCCTGAATATCTGATCGGACCCCGGTGTAACCAGTATCATCCGGTACTGGAAGGCACTGCGGAGGGCCCGGGGCCCACGGAAGACGACACCGAGCCATTCCGCAGCGATATTTCGGCTCTGAAAGTTGGACCCAGGCGAGAAGTCGCGGATCCCAAAATGGCGGCGAGGGCATGAGACTCTGAAGCGACGGAGACATCTGCCTGGAGACCTGCAAAGGACTGCTCCCTGGCGACACGGGGTGTTGACGGCTGCATCGCGCCTCTCCCCCCAGGTGCCGAGTGGACCTTGGGCGCGCCATCGGGCGGAGACTGGGGACCCCCCCTGGTAGGGGCGACGACAGTGCGATAGTGACCCAGCAACGAGAACCCTGGGCCCCTGGCACGACTGGCGCCGGCCGGGCTGCGGTCATTCAGTGTTTCCTGCTTTTTGGAGATAACTTCGGGCCCGGGAGCCCTGCCGGAGGGCGATACCCAACGGCGCACGGAGGACGGCCAGGAAAGCACCCGGAGGCCACCGAACGAGCCGGCCCAGATGGGGAAGACGAAAGGGAAGGGAGATGGCGCGACCGATACTGAGGCCGCGGAGGGAGCGGAACGAGACCAAGCGGCATTGCAGCGGATGCAGGATCGTATCCTGGAGGCCATCGCCACCACAAAGGACGCCCTGCAGCAGGATATAGCTCAGGTGGCGACGGGTTTGGGCCTCCTGAAGGCCGACCATGACAAGCTTAAGGACAGGGTGAAGTCCGTGGAAACCACGGTTAAAGAATAAGCCCCGGGCCAAGCCACAATGAAGGCCCAGATGGCGGACGTGATGGACCGTCTGAAGGTGTTAGAAAGGAGGGCCGAAGATGCGGAAAACCGAAACAGGCGCAACAACGTTCGCCTAGTGGGCCTGCCAGAAAAAATCGAAGGCGACGACATGGTGGGCTACCTGGATAATTGGTTGCGGACGGAGGTGGCACCGGAAGGATTGTCCCCCTTCTTCTCCCTGGAGCGGGCACATAGAGTTCCAGCGCGCCCGCCAGCCTTGGGCCTTCCTCCTCGCCCAGTGGTGTTTAAGTTGCTCCACTACCGGGACAGAGACTGGCTCCTACAGAGGGCGAGAGAAGCGGGGCCATTTCAAGTGGATAACAATAGAGTCACCATGTTCCCGGACTATACATTTGAGACGCAGCGACTCCGGGCGAACTTTCTGTCCCTCAAACGGGAGCTCCGCCAGGAAGGTATCAAGTACTCCCTGTTGTTCCCTGCCAAGCTAAGAGTGGTGGTGGATGAGAAAACATTATTCTTCACGACCTCCGCAGACGCTTGGGACTGGTGGGACACTTATAAAGCGGGCACGGATGGTGCTAAGGCCAGGGAGGAGGAGGCTAAGGTGGCGCAACCGGTCAGGCAATCCCAACGGATCAGGAGGAACCGCAAGAGGACTGGGAAACCATCGGTGTCGCAGACGGAGGCGGAGAGGCAGGCGGCACTGCAGGCGGTAGTGGACTTATCTAGGACCGCCAGGAGTCGGTCCGGGAAGGGCACGGAATCGGAAGACCCGGGCACGGGCTCAGAGACGGGACAGTCGGAATTTGGTGGAGCCCGGGGCCCTATCGTGACGCCGCAGACTTCGGGGGAGATACTGGAGGCGTGCTGAAATGAACTGGTGGAGTGGACTCGTTGTTTGGACACCGGGGCACTGGGCCCGCAGCAATGGAACGTTATTGATTGAGGTTTTGGGGAGCTGTAAGGTGGGGATTGTGGGATGGAGTGCACGGGGCTGACTTGTTTTGAGGTTACATTGCATTGAGCCACGCCTTACTGGCCCCTAAGGTCACCGCAGTGGGGACTGCGATTGTTACCGCCTTTCCTTGAGGGGTGGTTGGGAGTGTTGGTTTGGATGGGGGTACTTCCAGTTGCGGGGGGTCCTGTCCTGGGGGGGTGGGAGAAGCGAGCTGTTGGGGTTGCTCGGGGGGTAGTTGTTGTTGGAGGGGTTCGGCTTCCTGTTTGGAGTGGGTGGGTGGGTGGACCCGTGGTCGCGGGACTTTTGCGGACAATGTTCTTTGCTCTTTGGTCCGGTTGTGTAGGGGGGGATGGCTAGTACCGGGGCGCTGAAATGTGTGACCTGGAATGTGCGGGGTATGCAGTCCATGACGCGCAGACATAAAGTCCAGGCGTACCTCAAGCGTAGGGGGGTTCATATAGCGTTCCTGCAGGAGACGCATCTTAACAAGCAGGAGGGGGCTGCCCTGCAGAGGCGCTGGAGGGGGCAGTTATTCTACACGACATTTTCAGCTTTTGCAAGGGGGGCACTGATTTGGATACGGGCGGGGGTCCCCTTCCAGGTCTCGAAGTCAGTGGTGGACCCGGAGGGCAGATATGTGGCGGTGGAGGGGAGGCTGAGAGGCAGGGTGATATCTCTCTGTAATGTGTACGCTCCTAATGTAGACCTCCCCGCCTTCTTGTCTACTATCTCGGGCAAATTGGCGGGTTATTTGGCAGGGCCGGTCCTCTTGGGGGGGGACTTCAACTCGGTTGAGGATGTGTTACTAGATAGGTCCCATCCCCCGCTGCGCGCGTCCCCAGTGCATAGGGTCGCTAAGCGTAGATTGGAATGGCAGGAAAGCTGGGCCCTCACGGATGCATGGAGGGCGTTGCACCCCACCACTAGGGACTATTCCTTTCACTCGCACCTACATGACCTGCATGTGAGGCTGGATGCGTTTCTTTGTTCGGCGTGTGTGCTCCCCGCGGTGGGAGGGGCGGAATACTTGGCCAGGACGCTATCGGACCACAACCCTTTGTTGATGTCTCTGGAATGGATGGTGACTGTTAACTGCGTGCCAACATGGCGCCTGCAACCTGACACCCTGGATGACTTGTTGTTCAGGGAGGCCCTGGGTGAGCGCATTGAGAGATATTTTGAGGAGAGCAGTGGCTCGGCCTCCACTAGGGCGGTCGAATGGGATGCGTTTAAGGTGGTAGTGCGGGGACATTGCATTGGCCACACGGCAGGGGCTCGGAAAACACTGCTGGATGACTTAGATAAGGCTGAGACGCGGCTGAGGGACTTAGAGAAGAGGCGCCCGAATCACCCTGAGCTGCAGGAGGGGCTTAGCGGGGCACGGGAGGGGCTGGCGGTAGAACTAGAGCGGCTGCGCAGCTTTGATCATAAGGAGTATATGGCAAGGGCGCATGAGGAAGGTGATAAGGCGGGGTCGATGCTGGCTTGGCTTGCTAACCCCATCCGGAGGGGTGTGCCGATCATGGGGATCCAGGAGCCAGGGGAGGAGCCCTGCCACACTCAACCCGGGATCCTGAATAAGTTTTGTGCTTATTATGAGGGACTCTATGAGAGTGGTGGAACGGGAGGGGCGGACGAGCTTGAGGAGTTCCTGGACGGGTTACAGTTGCCGCGAGTGGAGGACTCGGAGGCGGAAGAGCTAGGTCGGCCCATCTCTCTTGGGGAAATAGGTTGTGCTGTAAAGCAGATGGCTAGAAATAAGACCCCGGGACTCGACGGACTGCCTATTGAATTTTATGGTAAATACCTAGAGCACCTTGCCCCACGGCTGCGCGAGGTATACAACGAGGCGCAGGCGAAGGGCCGACTCCCGGGCTCCATGTGCGAGGCCCTCATGATCCCGCTCCTGAAACCGGGCAGAGAGAGTGCGGCTCTGTCCTCGTATCGTCCGTTGTCTATGTTGACGACGGACTACAAGATCCTCAGTAAAATTCTGGCCAACAGACTGCTGGTACACATGACAAGCCTGGTTCACGGTGACCAGTGTGGTTTCATACCGACACGCAACACCACCCATAACATTCGCAGGCTCACGAGACTGATGGGAGCAGACTGGCCTGACGCCGTCTCCCCATTTGTCCTCTCCATTGATATTGAGAAGGCATTTGACAGCCTTGAATGGGGATACTTGTTTGAGGTGATGCGTCGCTTCGGGCTGGGGGACGGATATATAAAATGGACCAAGGTCCTGTACACCGAGGCGGTAGCGAGGGTTCGGGTGGGCACACTGATCTCGGGACAATACCCGATTAAACGTGGCACTAGACAGGGTTGTTCCCTATCCCCGCTCCTATTCGCGTTGGCGATGGAACCCTTCGCGGCGGAAGCCAGACTGGGCCGCCACTACGCAGGCTTATCTTTTAGGGGGAGACCGCAATTCATATCCCTGTACGCGGATGACCTGCTGATGTTTTTGGCCGATGCGGGCCCCGAACTTCAGGGAGCGCGGCAGCTACTGGGGCAGTTCGGCCGGTTGTCGGGCCTGAGGGTCAACTGGCCTAAGTCCTGTCTGTTCCCCCTGAGGCCGGGTGAACCGTGCCCACTCACTGCTCAGGAACTCCGGTGGGAACCGCGCTGCCTGCATTATTTGGGGGTTTATGTGTACCACACCCCGTCCGACCTACTGGATGGCAATATTACTCGCTGCATCAACGCTCTGCGGGGGTCCATGGACTTCTGGGCAACTCTGCCGTTGTCCCTGGCGGGTAGAATCTCCCTGCTTAAGATGATAGCCCTGCCCAGGCTTTTGTACTATTTTAGGACGCTCCCGGTATGGGTCCCGAGCTCTGTTTTCAGACGTCTAAGGTCATTGGTCATAGCCTTTTTGTGGGGCACGGGAAGGAGGCGCATAGCGCTCGACACCCTGTTGCGCCCCAAAGATGATGGAGGGATGGCGGTGCCGGATTTTGAAGGATACTACTTAGCCGCGCAACTGCAAACCTTTACTCAGGAGGTGGCGAAGGTGTATAGAGGCCCCGAAGACGCGAGAGTGGAAGGTACCCCGCGACATGTTCTGGCGTATATCACGCTGCACCAGAGGCTCCGGGTGGGAGACCTGACGGTCGAGGAGCAGACGTTCCGGCTTTGCTGGGACCGGGCCCGTAAGCGGGCGGGGGTCCGCTTTATGTATGCCCCCGAAATTCCGCTGGGGATGGTCACCGCCCTTCCACATGGAGGCGACTGGTCGCGCTTAATAGGATGGGAGGAGGCGGGAATACAAATGCTGGGTGACCTTTACGAAGATGGGGTGTTGCTGCCGTTCCAGGGCCTGCAAGAGCGATTTGACCTCCCGAGGGGCGACTACTTGCTGCACGCAGCAGTCACAGGCGCCATGCAAGCTCACTGGGGGGAAGGGCTGCAGGAACCGGGCACCTCGATGGCCTGCCAGTACACCATGATGGCGGCGGGAACCTTTAAGGCTGTCACGTGCCTGTACGCTAGGATGCAGCGGGAGGCCTTGCAGCCTTTGGCAGCCCTGAAGGCCAAGTGGGAGATGGACCTTCAGGTGGAGATTCCAGACACGACCTGGGGCCAGCTGCTAAGGCGGGCACGGAAGAGCTCGAGAAACGCCAGGTTTCAATTGATTCATTTCTATATCGTCCACAGGGCATACCTCACCCCCGGGAAAATCCAACAGTATTTTGGGGCGACCGACGCTGCTTGCCCCAGGTGTAATGCAATTGGGGCGGATTTGTGCCATATGCTGTGGGATTGCCCCTCTCTGGGAGACTATTGGCAGGAAGTTGGGCGGGCCCTTAACGTCGCGACGGATAGGGATATCCAGTTTACCAAAGCGGTTGGTGTTCTCCATTGGTTCCCGCACACGCCTAGGAACAAGATGACTAGTACATTTATAGACTTGGGGCTCATTCTGGCCAAGCGGGAGATCACAAGGAACTGGAAGTCCAAAGTGGGGCCCACGTATAAAAGATGGTATGGGGAATGCCTGAGATGGGCCGCGTGTGAAAGTACCTTACGGTACCAGATGGCCTGGAGGTTGAATGACGAGAAAGCTCTGGAAAGGGCGACTGCATGGGAAGTGATGGTGCAGGCGCTCCGAGATGTGGACGATGAAGGGCAGGATGGCGAGAGCGAACTGGGCGGGGCAGACCCCGTCACTACACAGGAGAACACACCTTAGTGAAAGATTACTTCCTCCTGCATCACACCGGACACTTTTACACTGCTAGTCCAGCGCAGAGCGACCACGGGGGAGGGTGGGTAGGAGGCTGTTTTGGTGGGATGTTGGGGTACCGAAATTTGGGGAGGGGGAGGGGTGAAAACCACAAAAGCAACCCAGGGTTATTTGCCTAAGAAAGCGATCGGACACTGTAAGGAGCTACGAGAAATGTGCGGGGAAGAGGTCACCCACACCACGGATGAGGTGACCCCCTGGATGGAGATCGATTGGGTCGTACTGAACCTGTATGTGCTGTATTATAACTGATAACTATATTGTCTGTACATTTATATTGGTGATGCAATAAAAATGATGTAAAAAAAAAAAAAAAAAAAAAAGGGTTGTTTGGCCGCCAGTACCATAATGTGTACCCAGCTTACCTCGATGAACATTCATGTGTCAAATGATGCATACAGCAATGTGCTCCCCCTCTTTGCTAACAGTAAACAAGTCCCAAACTGGGGAGAAGTTCTTTTTTACACTGCCGCTGCCAATGCCTGAGAAAGAACTGGAGGTAGGTAGACGTGTAGTCGATTGCCTCTCTGCTCTTCCTGAGGTAGGGGTTGGTGCAGGTCTCAGCTGGGGCTTTGCAAATATGTCTGGCTGTGCTTCCTGTGCCACACCCCTCGGAGCAGATTGAATAGCAATGTCAGACTTCACTGTGTCACCTTTCACACTGACTGCCTTGTCATCATCATCCTCATCATCATCATTCCATTCCATAAGTCTAAGTCTTTCAGGAAATTTACTTTTCCCTTGCCCTCTCCTGTTGTCTCCCGGACTCTGCTGTAGTCCCATCCATGTACCTATCATCATTCTCAGAAGTGGTACTTGGAGAAGGTGTTGGGGTAGTACCTCTCCTTATCCTTGCTGGAGATCTGAGAACCAATGATTCTAAAAGAGGAGGTTCTTGGTCAGAAGGACACTCAACGTCCTGCTCTGCTCCGTCAGGAAAATGTACTATTGCTGGCTGCGGATGCTGTCCACTTTCTATGTTTCCTGAAGCGATTGTGTATTACTTTGCGAAGGGGACTAATTAAATTCAACATCACTACATGTTGGTGTCGCCATGATTGCAGTGGCTTTCACACTTACAGACATGATCCTGGGCTTAAGTTAGGGTAATGCAGTTAATGCAGGAATGCTGCCCTCAGCTTGCTCTTTAGAACTCGGTGCAGCAGCACATGACGTGGTGGTCCAAAAAAGGTTTGGGGCGGCATGCCACTGCTAAGAAGCTGCGTCTTCCTACTGACCACATTTTAGGAAGCATCTTTCTTTGAGGCCATCTTAAAGCTCTCAGTTTGCAGTGGCACTAAGCTGCACAAGTGGAAGAGATTGGAGGACTGACGTGTGACTGCAAACGCCTTCTGTTTGGCAGTACTGCGGTGACATCTCTTCTCTTGTGCACCTAAAAGCAAACAAGCAAGAAAAACATTTGGTGTGAAACGTGTCATTGTTTGCAGTTTGAATTAGTACAGACAAAGGCAATATTAGTGTGGTTGTTTTGTTTAGTTAGGTAACCACTTTAAAGTCAACCCACAACACCATACCATAATGCCCCATGACAATGTGCAGAACGATAGAGCTATTTCCTTTATGTCAATATAGCCTAAAGGAGACACCTGTGGCACTCAGGGAACTGAATGGACAAATGAAATAATAATCTTTAAAAAAATGGGGGTTAGTGTGTGCCTATGGGAGGCAATGTGGTCCAGGGGGAATGGAATAATTATCAGTACACAAATAAATGTCTACTCTAAAGTACATTGCAGCAAGGGTGTCCAGGAGGAAATGGAATTATGTACCTATAAAACTGAATGCTGTTGTGTGGCTGTGCACCTATGGTGGATGGATGGATGGATTGGCTGAGCCAAAACAGAAAAACATATTGAAAAAAAAACCCAAAAAACCACAATAATATAAAAAATAAAAATAAGAAAGAAATTAGGATTAAAAGACATTAACATTAGGAAAATTAAAAATTGTAATTTAAAAATTAAACTTAGAAAAATAAAAATATGTGAACTTATCCTCAAACATATTATTAAACTGATGTCTCATCCATTCATGCAAGCCTATGGCGAAGGCACACTGAATGGGCGCACAAAACGGCTGCCGGCCAGTGCCACATGGTCAACAACAACTCTGAGCAAAAAGGCATGGGGTACAAAGAAGACATGCAGTCCTAGGACAAAAAACACACTGGCTGGCTATATAAAATGGCCACCAGCTACATGGTCACAACAACAACCAGCAAGGAGGCATGGCCACAACAAAGAACACATGCAGGCTTATGGCAAAAGCACACTTGCTGGCTACACAAAATGGACACCAGTTACATGGTCAAAGAAAAAGCAGGAAGCATGGCAAACAAAGAACACATGCAGGCCTATGGCAAAAGCACACTTGCTTCCCGTACAAAATGGCCACCAGGCACAATCAGCTAGATTCATGAAAGAAAAATCGGCTCGCAAAGGGCCGGATTCTGCGAATCTGGCCCTTTGCAAGCGCAATTTCTGAATTTGGGATTCATCATCCCAAATGCAAAAGTCGCTAATTGTGAAATCGCATATTTGCGAGGAATTGCATTTAAGGAATCTCTATTTGAGATTCCTTAAATGCAGTTCATTATCCATTTATTATTTGCGAATTCGCTATTTCTGGCCGCTATTTACCGCGAAGTGTAACTTCGTGGTAAATAGCGAAAACTTAGAAAAATGCACTTTAGTGCATTTTTCTAAGTGGTATGTTACACACACACATGTCCTTTGGACATGTGTGTGCGCAACATCAGGCTACATTTACATTTCAGGGGTGCAACAGGGTGTCCATTGGACACCCCTGCACCCTTGAAATTGCAAAATAAAAATGCGAATCGCTAATAACGATTCGCACATTGATATGTCTTCCCATTCATTCCTATGGGCCAGGCCCATAGGAATGAATGGGGACTTATTCCTTATTTGCGATTAGCAATTAGCTAATCGCAAATAAGGAAGCTGTAGGAATCACAATAAATATTGCGATTCCTACATGAATCCCGTTTTGCGAGTCTGTAATAGCGATTCCTTATTATTCGCTATTACAGACTCGCAAAACATGCCGATGATGAATCTGGCTGATGGTCACAAAAACAACATTCAGCATTGAGACATGGAAAACAAAGAAGACATGCTGGGCAAAGAGGAACAAAAACCGGATCACAAGCAGGGCACAGAGGCACAACAAGCAACGAGGGGGCAGGGGCAGAAGAGCAAGCACAAGCAATGAGGGGGCATCAAGCACAAGCAACGAGGGGGCAGTGGGGTACAGAGGCACAAAAACCAGATCACAAGCAGGGCAGGGCACAAAAGCACAACAAGCAATGAGGGGGCAGGGGCAGGAGAGCAAGCACAAGCAACGAGGGGGCAGCAAGCACAAGCAATGAGGGGGCAGGGGGGCACAGAGGCACAAAAACCAGATCACAAGCAGGGCACAGAGGCACAAAAGCCGGGATCACAAGCAGGGCACAGAGGCACAACAAGCAATGAGGGGGCAGAGGCAGCAGAGCAAGCCCAAGCAATGAGGGGGTAGCGAGCACAAGCAATGAGGGGGCAGGGAGGCACAGAGGCACAAAAACCTGATCACAAGCAGGGTGGCACAGAGGCACAAAAACCGGATCACAAGCAGGGCACAGAAGCACAACAAGCAACGAGGGGGCAGAGGCAGGATAGCAAGCACAAGCAACGAGGAGGCAGCAAGCACAAGTAACAAGGGGACAGGGGGGCAGAGAGGCACAAAAACCGGATCACAAGCAGGGCACAGAGGCACAACAAGCAACAAGGGGGCAGGGGTAGGAGATCAAGCACAAGCAATGAGGGGGCAGGGGGGCACAGAGGCACAAAAACCGGATCACAAGCAGGGCACAGAGGCACAACAAGCAACGAGGGGGCAGGGGCAGGAGAGCAAGCACAAGCAATGAGGGGGCAGCAAGCACAAGCAACAAGAGGGTAGGGGGCACAGAGGCACAAAAACCGGATAACAAGCAGGGCAGGAGACAGAGGCACAACAAGCAACGAGGGGGCAGGGTCAGGAGAGCAAGCACAAGCATCGAGGAGGAAGCAAGCACAAGCAACGAGGGGGCAGGGGGGCACAGAGGCACAAAAACCGGATCACAAGCAGGGCGGCACAGAGGCACAAAAACCGGATCACAAGCAGGGCACAGAGGCACAACAAGCAACGAGGGGGCAGGGGCAGGAGAGCAAGCACAAGCAATGAGGGGGCAGCAAGCACAAGCAACGAGGGGGCAGGGGAGCACAGAGGCACAAAAGCCGGGATCACAAGCAGGGCACAGAGGCACAACAAGCAATGAGGGGGCAGAGGCAGCAGAGCAAGCACAAGCAATGAGGGCCAGCGAGCACAAGCAACGAGGGGGCAGGGAGGCACAGAGGCACAAAAACCTGATCACAAGCAGGGTGGCACAGAGGCACAAAAACCGGATCACAAGCAGGGCACAGAAGCACAACAAGCAACGAGGGGGCAGAGGCAGGAGAGCAAGCACAAGCAACGAGGGGGCAGCAAGCACAAGCAACGAGGGGGCAGGGGGGCACAGAGGCACAAAAGCCGGGATCACAAGCAGGGCACAGAGGCACAACAAGCAATGAGCGGGCAGAGGCAGCAAAGCAAGCCCAAGCAATGAGGGGGTAGCAAGCACAAGCAATGAGGGGGCAGGGAGGCACAGAGGCACAAAAACCTGATCACAAGCAGGGTGGCACAGAGGCACAAAAACCGGATCACAAGCAGGGCACAGAAGCACAACAAGCAACGAGGGGGCAGAGGCAGGAGAGCAAGCACAAGCAACGAGGAGGCAGCAAGCACAAGTAACAAGGGGACAGGGGGGCAGAGAGGCACAAAAACCGGATCACAAGCAGGGCACAGAGGCACAACAAGCAACGAGGGGGCAGGGGTAGGAGATCAAGCACAAGCAATGAGGGGGCAGGGGGGCACAGAGGCACAAAAACCGGATCACAAGCAGGGCACAGAGGCACAACAAGCAACGAGGGGGCAGGGGCAGGAGAGCAAGCACAAGCAATGAGGGGGCAGCAAGCACAAGCAACAAGAGGGTAGGGGGCACAGAGGCACAAAAACCAGATAACAAGCAGGGCAGGAGACAGAGGCACAACAAGCAACGAGGGGGCAGGGTCAGGAGAGCAAGCACAAGCATCGAGGAGGAAGCAAGCACAAGCAACGAGGGGGCAGGGGGGCACAGAGGCACAAAAACCGGATCACAAGCAGGGCGGCACAGAGGCACAAAAACCAGATCACAAGCAGGGCACAGTGGCACAACAACCAACGAGGGGGCAGGGGCAGGAGAGCAAGCACAAGCAATGAGGGGGCAGCAAGCACAAGCAACGAGGGGGCAGGGGGGCACAGAGGCACAAAAGCCGGGATCACAAGCAGGGCACAGAGGCACAACAAGCAATGAGGGGGCAGCGGCAGCAGAGCAAGCACAAGCAATGAGGGCCAGCGAGCACAAGCAACGTTGAGCAGGGAGGCACAGAGGCACAAAATCCTGATCACAAGCAGGGTGGCACAGAGGCACAAAAACCGGATCACAAGCAGGGCACAGAAGCACAACAAGCAACGAGGGGGCAGAGGCAGGAGAGCAAGCACAAGCAACGAGGAGGCAGCAAGTACAAGTAACGAGGGGGCAGGGGGGCACAGAGGCACAAAAACCGGATCACAAGCAGGGCACAGAGGCACAACAAGCAACGGGGGGGCAGGGGCAGGAGAGCAAGCACAAGCAACGAGGGGGCAGGGGGGCACAGAGGCAAAAAAAAACAGATCACAAGCAGGGCACAGAGGCACAACAAGCAACGAGGGGGCAGGGGCAGGAGAGCAAGCACAAGCAATGAGGGGGCAGCAAGCACAAGCAACGAGGGGGCAGAGGGGCACAGAGGCACAAAAAACGGATCACAAGCAGGGCAGGAGACAGAGGCACAAGAAGCAACAAGGGGGCAGGGGCAGGGGCAGGAGAGCAAGCACAAGCATCGAGGGGGCAGCATGCACAAGCAACGAGGGGGCAGGGGGCATAGAGGCACAAAAACCGGATCACAAGCAGGGCGGCACAGAGGCACAAAAACCGGATCACAAGCAGGGCACAGAGGCACAACAAGCAATAAGGGGGCAGGGGCAGGAGAGCAAGCACAAGCAACGAGGGGGCAGCAAGCACAAGCAACGAGGGGGCAGGGGAGCACAGAGGCACAAAAGCCGGGATCACAAGCAGGGCACAGAGGCACAACAAGCAATGAGGGGGCAGAGGCAGCAGAGCAAGCACAAGCAATGAGGGCCAGCGAGCACAAGCAACGAGGGGGCAGGGAGGCACAGAGGCACAAAAACCTGATCACAAGCAGGGCACAGAAGCACAACAAGCAACGAGGGGGCAGAGGCAGGAGAGCAAGCACAAGCAACGAGGGGGCAGCAAGCACAAGCAACGAGGGGGCAGGGGGGCACAGAGGCACAAAAGCCGGGATCACAAGCAGGGCACAGAGGCACAACAAGCAACAAGGGGGCAGGGGTAGGAGATCAAGCACAAGCAATGAGGGGGCAGGGGGGCACAGAGGCACAAAAACCGGATCACAAGCAGGGCACAGAGGCACAACAAGCAACGAGGGGGTAGGGGCAGGAGAGCAAGCACAAGCAATGAGGGGGCAGCAAGCACAAGCAACAAGAGGGTAGGGGGGCACAGAGGCACAAAAACCGGATAACAAGCAGGGCAGGAGACAGAGGCACAACAAGCAACGAGGGGGCAGGGTCAGGAGAGCAAGCACAAGCATCGAGGAGGAAGCAAGCACAAGCAACGAGGGGGCAGGGGGGCACAGAGGCACAAAAACCGGATCACAAGCAGGGCGGCACAGAGGCACAAAAACCGGATCACAAGCAGGGCACAGAGGCACAACAAGCAACGAGGGGGCAGGGGCAGGAGAGCAAGCACAAGCAATGAGGGGGCAGCAAGCACAAGCAACGAGGGGGCAGGGGGCACAGAGGCACAAAAGCCAGGATCACAAGCAGGGCACAGAGGCACAACAAGCAATGAGGGGGCAGAGGCAGCAGAGCAAGCACAAGCAATGAGGGCCAGCGAGCACAAGCAACGTTGGGCAGGGAGGCACAGAGGCACAAAAACCTGATCACAAGCAGGGTGGCACAGAGGCACAAAAACCGGATCACAAGCAGGGCACAGAAGCACAACAAGCAACGAGGGGGCAGAGGCAGGAGAGCAAGCACAAGCAACGAGGAGGCAGCAAGTACAAGTAACGAGGGGGCAGGGGGGCACAGAGGCACAAAAACCGGATCACAAGCAGGGCACAGAGGCACAACAAGCAACGGGGGGCAGGGGCAGGAGAGCAAGCACAAGCAACGAGGGGGCAGGGGGGCACAGAGGCAAAAAAAAACAGATCACAAGCAGGGCAGGAGACAGAGGCACAACAAGCAACGAGGGGGCAGGGTCAGGAGAGCAAGCACAAGCATCGAGGAGGAAGCAAGCACAAGCAACGAGGGGGCAGGGGGGCACAGAGGCACAAAAACCGGATCACAAGCAGGGCGGCACAGAGGCACAAAAACCGGATCACAAGCAGGGCACAGAGGCACAACAAGCAACGAGGGGGCAGGGGCAGGAGAGCAAGCACAAGCAATGAGCGGGCAGCAAGCACAAGCAACAAGGGGGCAGGGGAGCACAGAGGCACAAAAGCCGGGATCACAAGCAGGGCACAGAGGCACAACAAGCAATGAGGGGGCAGAGGCAGCAGAGCAAGCACAAGCAATGAGGGCCAGCGAGCACAAGCAACGAGGGGGCAGGGAGGCACAGAGGCACAAAAACCTGATCACAAGCAGGGTGGCACAGAGGCACAAAAACCGGATCACAAGCAGGGCACAGAAGCACAACAAGCAACGAGGGGGCAGAGGCAGGAGAGCAAGCACAAGCAACGAGGGGGCAGCAAGCACAAGCAACGAGGGGGCAGGGGGGCACAGAGGCACAAAAGCCGGGATCACAAGCAGGGCACAGAGGCACAACAAGCAATGAGCGGGCAGAGGCAGCAGAGCAAGCCCAAGCAATGAGGGGGTAGCAAGCACAAGCAATGAGGGGGCAGGGAGGCACAGAGGCACAAAAACCTGATCACAAGCAGGGTGGCACAGAGGCACAAAAACCAGATCACAAGCAGGGCACAGAAGCACAACAAGCAACGAGGGGGCAGAGGCAGGAGAGCAAGCACAAGCAACGAGGAGGCAGCAAGCACAAGTAACAAGGGGACAGGGGGGCAGAGAGGCACAAAAACCGGATCACAAGCAGGGCACAGAGGCACAACAAGCAACGAGGGGGCAGGGGTAGGAGATCAAGCACAAGCAATGAGGGGGCAGGGGGGCACAGAGGCACAAAAACCGGATCACAAGCAGGGCACAGAGGCACAACAAGCAACGAGGGGGCAGGGGCAGGAGAGCAAGCACAAGCAATGAGGGGGCAGCAAGCACAAGCAACAAGAGGGTAGGGGGCACAGAGGCACAAAAACCAGATAACAAGCAGGGCAGGAGACAGAGGCACAACAAGCAACGAGGGGGCAGGGTCAGGAGAGCAAGCACAAGCATCGAGGAGGAAGCAAGCACAAGCAACGAGGGGGCAGGGGGGCACAGAGGCACAAAAACCGGATCACAAGCAGGGCGGCACAGAGGCACAAAAACCAGATCACAAGCAGGGCACAGTGGCACAACAAGCAACGAGGGGGCAGGGGCAGGAGAGCAAGCACAAGCAATGAGGGGGCAGCAAGCACAAGCAACGAGGGGGCAGGGGGGCACAGAGGCACAAAAGCCGGGATCACAAGCAGGGCACAGAGGCACAACAAGCAATGAGGGGGCAGAGGCAGCAGAGCAAGCACAAGCAATGAGGGCCAGCGAGCACAAGCAACGTTGAGCAGGGAGGCACAGAGGCACAAAATCCTGATCACAAGCAGGGTGGCACAGAGGCACAAAAACCGGATCACAAGCAGGGCACAGAAGCACAACAAGCAACGAGGGGGCAGAGGCAGGAGAGCAAGCACAAGCAACGAGGAGGCAGCAAGTACAAGTAACGAGGGGGCAGGGGGGCACAGAGGCACAAAAACCGGATCACAAGCAGGGCACAGAGGCACAACAAGCAACGGGGGGGCAGGGGCAGGAGAGCAAGCACAAGCAACGAGGGGGCAGGGGGGCACAGAGGCAAAAAAAACAGATCACAAGCAGGGCACAGAGGCACAACAAGCAACGAGGGGGCAGGGGCAGGAGAGCAAGCACAAGCAATGAGGGGGCAGCAAGCACAAGCAACGAGGGGGCAGAGGGGCACAGAGGCACAAAAAACGGATCACAAGCAGGGCAGGGGACAGAGGCACAAGAAGCAACAAGGGGGCAGGGGCAGGGGCAGGAGAGCAAGCACAAGCATCGAGGGGGCAGCATGCACAAGCAACGAGGGGGCAGGGGGCATAGAGGCACAAAAACCGGATCACAAGCAGGGCGGCACAGAGGCACAAAAACCGGATCACAAGCAGGGCACAGAGGCACAACAAGCAATAAGGGGGCAGGGGCAGGAGAGCAAGCACAAGCAACGAGGGGGCAGGGGAGCACAGAGGCACAAAAGCCGGGATCACAAGCAGGGCACAGAGGCACAACAAGCAATGAGGGGGCAGAGGCAGCAGAGCAAGCACAAGCAATGAGGGCCAGCGAGCACAAGCAACGAGGGGGCAGGGAGGCACAGAGGCACAAAAACCTGATCACGGCAGGGTGGCACAGAGGCACAAAATCCGGATCACAAGCAGGGCACAGAAGCACAACAAGCAACGAGGGGGCAGAGGCAGGAGAGCAAGCACAAGCAACGAGGGGGCAGCAAGCACAAGCAACGAGGGGGCAGGGGGGCACAGAGGCACAAAAGCCGGGATCACAAGCAGGGCACAGAGGCACAACAAGCAACAAGGGGGCAGGGGTAGGAGATCAAGCACAAGCAATGAGGGGGCAGGGGGGCACAGAGGCACAAAAACCGGATCACAAGCAGGGCACAGAGGCACAACAAGCAACGAGGGGGTAGGGGCAGGAGAGCAAGCACAAGCAATGAGGGGGCAGCAAGCACAAGCAACAAGAGGGTAGGGGGGCACAGAGGCACAAAAACCGGATAACAAGCAGGGCAGGAGACAGAGGCACAACAAGCAACGAGGGGGCAGGGTCAGGAGAGCAAGCACAAGCATCGAGGAGGAAGCAAGCACAAGCAACGAGGGGGCAGGGGGGCACAGAGGCACAAAAACCGGATCACAAGCAGGGCGGCACAGAGGCACAAAAACCGGATCACAAGCAGGGCACAGAGGCACAACAAGCAACGAGGGGGCAGGGGCAGGAGAGCAAGCACAAGCAATGAGGGGGCAGCAAGCACAAGCAACGAGGGGGCAGGGGGCACAGAGGCACAAAAGCCAGGATCACAAGCAGGGCACAGAGGCACAACAAGCAATGAGGGGGCAGAGGCAGCAGAGCAAGCACAAGCAATGAGGGCCAGCGAGCACAAGCAACGTTGGGCAGGGAGGCACAGAGGCACAAAAACCTGATCACAAGCAGGGTGGCACAGAGGCACAAAAACCGGATCACAAGCAGGGCACAGAAGCACAACAAGCAACGAGGGGGCAGAGGCAGGAGAGCAAGCACAAGCAACGAGGAGGCAGCAAGTACAAGTAACGATGGGGCAGGGGGGCACAGAGGCACAAAAACCGGATCACAAGCAGGGCACAGAGGCACAACAAGCAACGGGGGGCAGGGGCAGGAGAGCAAGCACAAGCAACGAGGGGGCAGGGGGGCACAGAGGCAAAAAAACCAGATCACAAGCAGGGCACAGAGGCACAACAAGCAACGAGGGGGCAGGGGCAGGAGAGCAAGCACAAGCAATGAGGGGGCAGCAAGCACAAGCAACGAGGGGGCAGAGGGGCACAGAGGCACAAAAAACGGATCACAAGCAGGGCAGGGGACAGAGGCACAAGAAGCAATGAGGGGGCAGGGGCAGGGGCAGGAGAGCAAGCACAAGCATCGAGGGGGCAGCATGCACAAGCAACGAGGGGGCAGGGGGGCATAGAGGCACAAAAACTGGATCACAAGCAGGGCGGCACAGAGGCACAAAAACCGGATCACAAGCAGGGCACAGAGGCACAACAAGCAATAAGGGGGCAGGGGCAGGAGAGCAAGCACAAGCAACGATGGGGCAGAAAGCACAAGCAACGAGGCGGCAGGGGGCCACAGAGGCACAAAAACTGGATCACAAGCAGGGCAGGGCACAGAGGCACAACAAGCAATGAGAGGGCAGGGGCAGGAGAGCAAGCAAAAGCAACGAGAGGGCAGGAAGCACAAGCAACGAGGGGGCAGGGGGGCACAGAGGCACAAAAACCGGATCACAAGCAGGGCACAGAGGCCCAACAAGCAACAAGGGGGCAGGGATGGAGAGCAAGCACAAGCAACGAGGGGGCAGCAAGCACAAGCAACGAGGGGGCAGGGGGGCACAGAGACACAAAAGACGGATCACAAGCAGGGCAGGGGACAGAGGCACAACAATCAACGAGGGGGGAGGGGCAGGAGAGCAAGCACAAGCAACGAGGGGGCAGCAAGCACAAGCATTGAGGGGGCAGGACAGTAAGCACAAGCAACGAGGGGGGAGGACAGCAAGCACACGCAACGAGGGGGGCAGGACAGCAAGCACAAGCAACGAGGGGGGCAGAGGAGCAAGCACAAGCAACGAGGGGGCAGGACAGCAAGCACAAGCAACAAGGGGGGGCTTTACAGCAAGCACGAGCAACGGGGGCAAGGGGGCAAGCACAAGGAACGAGGGGGGAGGACAGCAAGCACGAGCAACAAGGGGGGGCAGGACAGCAAGCACAAGCAACGAGGGGGGCAGGACAGCAAGCAACGAGGGGCAGGACAGCAAGCACAAGCAACAAGGGGGGGGAGGACAGCAAGCACAAGCAACGAGGGGGGCAGGACAGCAAGCACAAGCAATGAGGGGGGAGGACAGCAAGCACGAGCAACAAGGGGGCAGGGCAGCAAGCACAAGCAACGAGGGGGGGCAGGACAGCAAGCACAAGCAACGAGGGTGGCAGGACAGCAAGCACGAGCAACAGGGGGGCAGGGGAGCAAGCAACAAGGGGGCAGGACAGCAAGCACAAGCAATGAGGGGGAGGAAAGCAAGCACATGCAATGAGGGGGGCAGGACAGCAAGCACAAGCAACGAGGGGGACAGGACAGCAAGCACGAGCAACGAGAGGGGGGCAAGACAGCAAGCACAAGCAACGAGGGGGGGCAGGACAGCAAGCACAAGCAACGAGGGGGGCAGGAGAGCAAGCACGAGCAACGAGGGGGCAGGACAGTAAGCACAAGCAATGAGGGGACAAGACAGTAAGCACAAGCAATGAGGGGGGCAGGACAGTAAGCACGAGCAATGAGGGGGGCAGGACAGCAAGCACAAGCAGCGGGGGCCAGGGGAGCAAGCACAAGCAACGAGGGGGGAGGACAGCATGCACGAGCAACGAGGGGGGGCAGGACAGCAAGCACAAGCAACAAGGGGGCAGGACAGCAAGCAGAAGCAACAAGGGGGCAGGACAGCAAGCACAAGCAACGAGGGGGGGGCAGGACAGCAAGCACAAGCAACAAGGGGGGCAGGGGAGCAAGCACGAGCAACGAGGGGGCAGGACAGCAAGCACTCATCGGAGGATTCGGCAGCTTCTCGACTTCTTCCGGCGGCAGTCGGGCAGAAATGGCGTCACAAAAGCAGCGCCATTTTCGCATTCGGGGCGTGGTTTTTGCAGTGTAGTGATGGATGACGTCACTTCGAGAAAACTGCAAAAAACACGCCCCCGAATCCGAAAAGGACGGGGCTTGAACGGAGTGATGCCCCTCTCCTCCAGTGGCTGGCCTCCGTTTAGGAAGCCAGCCAATGGAGAAGAGGGGCGCGTTCAAGCCCCCGTACTAAGAAACATGAATTCTCGGCTGCGCGACACTGCTGCGCAGTGTATGCTAGGCCGAGACCTAAAAATGGCCCCTGGCCACATGGCATGGGGAACAAAGACAAATGGTAGCTAATGGCAAACACACTCACACACTGCCCAGACAAAGAAAGGGTGCATATTAAATGGTAAAACAGGAGGAAACAACATTAATTCAGCAATGCCAGAAATTACATCTAACTGAGCTAAAATAATTTAAAACACACATCCTCCAAAGGCGTCAAATATTTTACCCCACTTATACAGCTTTCAGACCACGAACTATCGTAACCGCCCGCAACGATGCACAACTGCCTGCATTGGGAAGATCTTATCGGGTGCCCTCCTAGCAACCGAAAATTGCACTAGGGGATGCAAAATATGCCACATACATGCCTACTTAATGTTAGCGAGTCGCGCGTGTGAAAAATCTCCACTAAGTGGTAGTTGGCGGAATTTTGCATTACATTGGCCAAAACTCCGCCAAATCTGCCGGCGGAGTGAAATTTATCACCCACCCCTATTGAAAAGGTCCTGGAGACCCCCATCTCCTAGGGCTAATATATTTATTTTGGGGAGGTGGCGTACGGCTCTCTGCCACAGTCCCCGAAAAACGCAAACAAGCTATGGGTGTCCCATGTAGGACCGGGACACCCACCCAAAAAATATTAAAATACCAAACAAATTGAAAGAATAATAAATGAGCAGTCTCAGCTGCTCATATATTATTCACTGCTCCTAGCAAGGAACACCCCATAATGCCCTTCAATAGCAAATTAACATCTATTATTGTTCATGGTGGTGCCCTTTTCTGTTCAGGCCACTGGAGTCAAGCTATCCTGGCTGAGGAGGGCTGAAAGCCCGAAACCGGTCCTAGGATGCTTGTTTCCAGTCCGGGGAAGACCTGGCCTGGCAGTTCGAGCTGGACCATTCCCATTGGGCGCAGGGTCAAAACTCATTTGCATATGGCTGGGTCCAAACTGGAATGGCATGGTGAGCAGAAAACAATAGATTTAGGCCCAGATCTCTGTACTGGGTTGAATGTATGACATTGCTTGGCATTCTGTCCATCAATTGTTCTTGTTGCATTTGTCACCCCGAGTGGGACGGGTATGGCAAGATGCGAGTCCCGTGCTCTCCATGCACTGGAGTCAAGCTATCCTGGCTGATTAGGGCTGAAAGCCTGAAACTGGTCCTAGGATACTTGTTTCCTTTCCAGGGAAGACCTGGCTAGGCAGTTCGGGCTGGACTGTTCCCATTGGGCGCAGGGTCAAGACTGATTTGCATATGGCTGGGTCCGAACTAGAATGGCATGGTGAGCAAAAAAACAATGGATTTAGGCCCAGATCTCTGTACTGGGTTAAATGTATGACATTTTCGGCATTCTGTCCATCAATTGTTCTTTTTACATTTGTCACCCCAAATGGGACGGGTATGGTCAGATATGAGTCCCGTGCTCTCCATGCACTGGAGTCAAGCTATCCTGGCTGATGAGGGCTGTAAGCCTGAAACTGGTCCTAGGATGCTTGTTTCCTGTCCAGGGAAGACCTGGCCGGGCAGTTCGGGCTGGACTGTTCCCATTGGGCGCAGGGCCAGACTGATTTGCATATGCTGGGTCCAAACTGGAATAGTATAGTGAGCAAAAAAACTATGGATTTAGGCCCGGATCTCTGTACTGGGGTGAATGTATGACATTGTTCTGCATTCTGCCCATCAATTGTTCGTTTTGCATTTGTCACCCCGAGTGGGACGGGTATGCTCAGACGTGAGTCCTGTGCTCTCCATGCCACTGGAGTCAAGCTATCCTGGCTGATGAGGGCTGAAAGCCCGAAACCGGTCCTAGGATGCTTGTTTCCAGTCCAGGGAGGACCTGGCCTGGCAGTACGGGCTGGACTGTTCCAATTGGGCACCGGGTCAAGACTGATTTGCATATGGCTGTGTCCAAACTGGAATGGCATGGTGAGCAAAAAAACAACAGATTTAGGCCCAGATCTCTGTACTGGGGTGAATGTATGACATTGTTCTGATTTCTGTCCATCAATTGTTCTTTTTGATTTTCTGTCCAGAGGCACTACCAGCATGTTATTTTTAAGTATGGGTAAAATTTGCGAATTCGCGTTCTGCGAATTTGCGCGAAATCGAATTCGCAATCCGCAAAATCCGCGAATTTGCAGATTTTTGTTTTTTTGCGTGTTCGCTTGGTTTTTTGCTTGTTCGCGGGGCTTTTTGCGTGTTTGCGGGCCGCTTGCATGGCGAAGTTACCCATGCGGTTGTGTATGGGCACAGCACCCTCTGGTTCACCACTGCCACCCTCTGGTTCTTCACTGCCACCCTCTGGTTCAACACTGCCACCCTCTGGTTCACCCCTGCCACCCTCTGGTTCACCCCTGCCACCCTCTGGTTCAGCACTGGCACTCTCTGGTTCACCCCTGCCACCTTCTGGTTCAGCCCTGTCACCCTCTGGTTCACTACTGCCACCCTCTGGTTCACGACTGCCACCCTCTGGTTCATCACAGCACCTCTGGTTCACCACTGCCACCCTCTGGTTAACCACTGTCCCCCTCTGGTTCAGGACTGCCACCCTCTGGTTCACCACTGCCACCCTCTGGTTCATTTCCTGCCACCCTCTGGTTCACCACTGCCACCCTCTGGTTCATCACAGCACCCTCTGGTTCACCCCTGCCACCCTCTGGTACAGCACTGTCACCCTCTGGTTCACCACTGCCACCCTCTGGTTCATGACTGCCACCCTCTGGTTCATCACAGCACCTCTGGTTCACCCCCGCCACCCTCTGGTTAGCCACTGTCACCCTCTGGTTCAGCACTGCCACCCTCTGGTTCACCACTGTCACCCTCTGGTTCACCAGTGCCACCGTCTGGTTAATCACAGCACCCTCTGGTTCACCCCTGCCACCCTCTGGGACAGCACTGTCACCCTCTGGTTCACCACTGCCACCCTCTGGTTCACAACTGCCACCCTCTGGTTCATCACAGCACCTCTGGTTCACCACTGCCACCCTCTGGTTAACCACTGTCACCCTCTGGTTCAGCACTGCCACCCTCTGGTTCACCACTGCGACTCTCTGGTTCACCCATGCCACCATCTGGTTCATCACTGCCACCCTCTGGTTCACCCCTGCCACCCTCTGGTTCAGCACTGCCACCCTCTGGTTCAGAAATGTCACCCTCTGGTTCACCTCTGCCACCCTCTTGTTCATCACTGTCACCCTCTGGTTCATCACTGCCACCCTCTGGTTCACCACTCCCACCCTCTACCGAGACCTTTTGTGACGCAGCGGCAGCACAAAAGATGCGCCATGGTGCTGGGTATTAACAACGTGACACAAAAAGGTGGCATCTTCGTGGAAAAACACGCAGGGCGGGATTCATTCTGCCACCTGTTAGACTCGTTTTTGTGTCCTTCTGCCCTCTGTTAGACTTGCTTTTCCCTTGTTTTTCTGCCCTTCTGCCCCCTGTTAGACTTGTTTTTGTGCCCTTCTGCGCCCTCTGTTAGACTTGTTTTTTGTGCCCTTCTGCCCTCTGTTATTCCCTTGTTTTTGTGCCCTTCGGCCCTCTGTTAGACTCGTTTTTTGTGCCCTTCTGCCCTCTGTTAGACTCGTTTTTTGTGCCCTTCTGCCCTCTGTTATTCCCTTGTTTTTGTGCCCTTCGGCCCTCTGTTAGACTCGTTTTTTGTGCCCTTCTGCCCTCTGTTAGACTCGTTTTTGTGCCCTTCTGCGCCCTCTGTTAGACTCATATTTTTCCCTTGTTTTTCTGCCCTTCTGCCCCCTGTTAGACTTGTTTTTTGTGCCCTTCTGCGCCCTCTGTTAGACTCATATTTTGCCCTTGTTTTTCTGCCCTTCTGCCCTCTGTTAGACTAGTTTTTTGTGCCCTTCTGCCCTCTGTTATTTCCTTGTTTTTGTGCCCTTCGGACCTCTGTTAGACTAGTTTTTTGTGCCCTTCTGCCCTCTGTTAGACTCGTTTTTCCCTTGTTTTTCTGCCCTTTTGTCCTCTTGTTAGACTGTTTTTTGTGCCCTTCTGCCCTCTATTATACTTGTTTTTCCCTTGTTTTTCTGCTCTTCTGCCCTTTGTTAGATTGCTTTTTGTGCCATTCTGCCCTCTGCATCACCACATCATCACTCAGCGCTACCCCAGCATCACTCAGCACCACCACATTATCACTCAGCACCACCACATTATCACTCAGCACCACCACAGCACCACTCAGCGCCACCACGGCATCACTCAGCGCCACCACAGCATCACTCAGTGCCACCACATTATCACTCAGCACCACCACAGCATCACTCAGCACCACCACAGCATCACTCAGCACCACCACAGCACCACTCAGCACCACCACAGCATCACTCAGCACCACCACAGCATCACTCAGCACCACCACAGCACCCCTCAGCACCACCCCAGCATCACTCAGCACCATCCCAGTATCACTCAGCACCACCACAGCACCACTCAGCATCACCACAGCACCACTCAGCACCACCACAGCACCACTCAGCGCCACCCCAGCATCAATCTGTGCAACCATTCAACAACAACTGGTTCAAAAATGTTCTCTCAATGTTTCAAACTTTATTACAAATGTCACAAAAAGATGTTAATATTTCACTTCTGTTCTTGGATTTTCGTCACAATAAAATACACTGAACATAATCTTCACAGAAGTTATTTACAAAAGTTTAAGCTATTGCCATTATAAATTAAAATCACTTTTTTAAAGTATTAATTATTTAAAAAAATTAAAAGCCATTGTAATTTGTAATATCAATACAGCTAAGTCACATAAATACAAAACATGTTGCATTACAAATGCTATAGGTGTCACATTTGCGAAATGTATAACTATTGGCATTGTAAATGACAAAGCTATTAATTTAGCTATTTTCAAAAAAACCACATAAATAAAAAAAATTGTCATTTACAAGACCAATAGCTCAAACTTTCCTAATGTGAGACCTATTGCATTGCAAATGCTTGTTTTTATATCTGTCAGTGCTTCCTGTTGAGGTTTAATTTTCGCGACAGGCGCCTCATTGCCTACTTGTAACTATTCTATGACCCTGCTTCAAGGGTCAGAGCAGGGTCAGAGAATAGTTGCAAGTAGGCAACGAGGCGCCAGGAAGCACTTACAGGCTCACAGCAGCAGGTGCCCAAGTTGAAGTTAATTTCTTTGTAACCCTTGTGTGAAAGGTTACAAAAAATTAGCTTCAACTTTTGCACCTGCTGCTGTAACTCTGTAACTGCTTGGCTGAAAATTCGTCCCCGCTGATTCGCGGATTTTACCGCGATTTCGCGAGATTCGCAGATCGCGAAAATCGCGGAAAATCCACAAATTTCGCGAGCGGAACGAATTTTCAGCCCATGCTTAGTTATTTTAGTGTTGTGGGGCTGCAAGGAGCGTCAGTCCCTAAGACAGTATTTTTTTCATGAGGTCTATGTTTCCAGGGTCTATTTAACATGACCCCAGAAAATGTTGATACTTTTAATTATTCCCAGAGATGGGGCATTTACTCTTCAGTATGGGAATGCAGGGACCCCTTGTGGTTGGTTTTTGGCTGGGTTATATGTGTTGAGTAACTTTAAGCTACACTAACTTGCGCCTTCGCCATGCACTGCCATATTACATCACCCCTGGAATGTAACTGGTGAATTTTAGATTTTTTTTTATTTTAAAATGTTACTTTGAATATTTTTCACCTGTAATGTCACTGTAACCTTTGCTTTTAGTGTGAATCAATCTATCTATCTATCTATCTATCTATCTATCTATCTATCTATCTATCTATCTATCTATCTATCTATCTATCTATCTATCTATCTTCTCTCATATATAGCCCAGGCACAGAGCCCAGGAGGACCCACTGACCCTGACTGTGCTGTACTTTACTACCCCAACAGCAGTGGCATAACAATAACTCCCGCAGACCCCGCGGTCAGAGGGGTCCCCCTCTGGCACTCTGTGCATGGGTGGCCTGAGTGGTTTTGACTGGGTCTGGAGCATGGCCCAGCTTTGCAAAGGATCGTCAGTTAGCCTTAGGCATTTGAAGGCATGGCTCCGAATCACTGCAATAAAAAAAATATTGAGCATATTGGGCACCTCTCCATTTGTCAAGGCGCTTCGCAGTCAATATGACAGGTGCACAGCCAGTGATTGTCTGTTTATTTATTTTAATGTATCCCAGGCAGTACAAGCCAGGCCCAGAGACGAGGTGACTATAGTTGCCATGTAAATCGCCTCTGGGCCCGGACTGCTACAACTTTATTTGTTAAGTCTCGTCGGGACCCTGGGACCCCTGCGCTGCTGTGATTGACTCGCGCTCTGTTTACAGAATGTAATGGGTTATACCTTGAGAGACCACGTGTACCAGATGCACGGATGGCCCTCTCAGAAGCATATTGAGAGCCAGCTTTTTATACGTGAGAAGGTAAGTGCTGCACCCAAGAGCAGCACCCAGAGCTCTGCTCAGCCCTTTCTCCTGGGTGGAGGGAGCTCTAAGCAGAGGGTACACATGGACAGCCTGACCTGCACACCCAGACTGCAGCAGGAACTAGCTAGATCAGCCCTATCGGTCCCAGGATCATGTACACAGTGGGCTCTGCTGAAAATCGGCAGCTGAACTGACACTGCAAAATTTCAAGAAGGCCAATGCCAGCAACTAAATTCCCGCCTCGGCCGGTCTTAGGCTCAATTTCCGCGGACCTGATAATTCTCGCCTCGGTACCTATTCTAATCAAGGGTCCCACTCTGCAACTCTGGGCAATAGCTTGCTTAATCTCCACAACGGCCCCAACAACGCTAGGATGCCTGGCTTCACCTTGGGGTGCCCAGGAGTGGGCACTTCACAGGGAGAAGCCAGGAAGGGTTCCACAGCGGTATGCATACAAGCGCCTGAGATACCCCTTCGGGGGTCAATTCGGGAGCTATACAAATACTACTACATTTACATTAACGAATAGTGGAATCATTTTTACCCACAAACTGGAAACATTTCTTTGAAAGTAGTAGTTGGAACTGAAAAGTCTTATTTTAACTTCAAAACCGACCTACAAATACAGTTGGTACTAACAGTAATAATTTTAGTTTTCTCAGGAATTAAGAGAAATTTCCAAAAGAAACACTTCACAGTTTTTCACCCCCATCCAAAACGGCCGCCCCCTAAAATATACACAACTTTTTATAATTCAACCTTTTTTATTTTCATATGTTCCTGAAAACGTAACTGGCATGGGATGGCCAATAAATTATGTTCAGTGAAAAGTTAAAGGTAATTTATCTGCCCCATCAAAAAAGACTATCACTCCTAATATTCTGAAAAAGGCTGTCAGATTAACGCAGGTCACACAGCACCAGCAGGACAACCAATCAAGTTGGGAACTTTGGAAAAACAAAAAGATTCTGCGAAATGTATCCGTAACCTTCAACGGATGTTTGTGGGGTAGTGAGGAGTGTGGGGTTGACGGGCCTGGCGTGCATTCTGTGGACATTTTGATAAAATGCACAAGACGCAGGCTCAAATGTCGGCAGGGCTGTCTATACCACTCATTCTCATTGGGCCGATACCACCGGGACTGCTCGGTAACCGTGACATTTGTAAGATACATCCTGTAAAGTACTGCGGCTTTGGCAGAGAGGGACACCACAAAATACATTCATGTAATAACCCATGTCACAAACACACAACAAACAATTCTGGGATATCAAGTTTTGAGTGAAACTCCTAATTGTTTTGCTGAATATTTTTAATTTATTCATTGCATATGAGGGTGAGTCAAAGTGAACGCCCATGAAATGGACAGGAATTGAGTGATAACTGGACTGGAGGAGGTTAAGGTTTCCAAGATCAGGGGTGAAGGTTGTCTTGGCATTGCCAAAAATAACTTGTATCGCGCACAACCAGGCCACAGGCCAATACCACTGGGTTCTACAGGAGGGACCGGGCGTATTGATAATCAATCAATCAGGGATGGTAAAGCCCAGCCACTCACCCATGAGGGTCTCAAGGCACTGGGGGGCTGCTAAGTTGAGTGCTGGGGTCATCCGAAGAGCCAGGTCTTGAGGTCCTTCCTGAAGTGGGGCAATGTGGGAGCTTGGTGGAGGGGGAGTGCAGCAGGTGATGTGGCACTGGGACAAAAGCCTGTGATGGGAACACTGTACCCCAATTATTGCTAGATTTTGACCATCATTTTGTTGAAAGTGTTCATTGAGGAGACAAGAAACGATAGAAAACGGATCAGGCATAGAAATGTGTTAAACTTAGCTTGGGTGACTTCCCTGCTACTCATTCCAAACATCATCAAGTACACAAGCACTCACTCGGGCTGAGCAGTAGGGAAGAGAAAAGTAAGTTATAACAAAATGACTCACAAGGTAGGATTTGTAATCTCCTGTGGAGTACTTCTGCTTTTTTCTGTCCCATTGGCTCTGTCTCTCCCAATCAACTTTGTAGAGGCAAGATTCAACAGTTTATTTACCTTGTTCATGCGACAAAAGCATGGACTCCCACATCAAAGCACCAGGACTGAACATAAGACACACTGGGCATATGGATGCAGACTCACTGGAGGAGGAAGGGGATGGGGAGCCCAGAAGTGGGTGGTGGTGGATGACATCCAGTATATGGTGGGAAAGGAGGCAGAATGTGGAACGGCAGTTACAGGGCTTTCCTTATAGATTTGACGGCATTGCCTGAAAACGGTCTTCATTATTAACACAACCTGTTTTTTGTAAATGAGAGATGCTATAGTAGGCAGATTAAAAAAAGGAAGCACAGGTTTAAAGACTAATGTCATGGTCGTAGTGTCCCCAGGCTGTTACAGTCTCAGTCTTGCTGTGTTTTCTTTACTGCAGCTACGTGTGGCTGAAATCACCACATGATGACACCTGTGCTTGCTACAGACAGCGGTATACTGGCAAAATCCCAGTGTAACTAGCCTGCTATTTGGAGTATTTTCTTATAATTTTATAAGTTGGCCTGGGAAGCATGCAACCCTCACCACGCTATGCCCCTTTTGCAGGAAACAAGCACATGTCTACCTACACTCATCTTCACTCTACTCTTTCAGGGTTGCTCAGGACATTCTGAAATTAACATATTTTCACAGGCTCAGCTATTTTGACTTGCGATAAAGTGTCACTCAAGCGTCACACACAAAGGGGAAACAACACTTACAATGCAACTTTTACAACGCACTACCTTTACAACGAAACTTTTACAATGCAACATCCATTGCAATGCATGCCATTACAATGCAACCATTACAACGCATGTCACTACACGCATACCACTACAACGCATGTCATTACAACGGATACCATTCCAACGCATACCTACACTATCCAACACTTACCCTACTGTTGCACCCCTGGAGTTATAATAGTAGTTTTTACCCCTACACTATCCAGTACTTACCCTACTGTTGCATCCCCTGGAGTTAGAATAGTAATATTTTACCCCTGCACCAGGGGTATTCAAACTGTGGGGCGCGACCCCCAGTGGGGCCGTGGAGCGATGCAAAGGGGGTCGCGCCTTCACAGTGTCACTTCTGCCCTGGCCTCTAGGGCTTCAGCCCCCCTCTTCCCCCAGCCTGTGTCTCAGCCCGTGCTGCTGCGGTGCAGCTCACGCTCCTGGGGCCTCAGCTGGGCAGTGTCTGGAGTCTTATCTCCGCCCGAGTTTTTCACAGGTCTTTAAAGACCATTAGCATATTTACATGCCTTTGTTAACTGATTACCAAAGCTTAGTTTTTTTATGGTTCCAGTACCCCCTGGGCCCCCACTCTGCCTATTCCTTACATTTGTATTTTTACACTTACTGCTGTGGTGTGAGAATGCATTTAATGAAAAGAAATATAATGTTGGGTTGCCAAAAGAAACATGCCTGCTATGTGTTGTTTAAAGATCCTGCAGAGACCTGCTCTTGACACTAAATTGAGTTATAAATAAAAAAGTATGTATTAATTAGGCGTGTGACTTTTCTGTCTTTATTCTCTTTAATGATTAGTCATGGATCATTGAGACATCCATAGAACACAATTGAAAGTGCCTTCTATTTATATTTGCTGTTCTAAATATTCACAGATAAGTGCAAAAAATACAGCTGTAGGTGACTGCTTATTACTGAGCCATCAAAATAATGAGCTGGTAACCCTAATCATAAGACTGGAAGATTGTTGCAGGATCAGCACATTATTTATTTCCTCCACCCTCGAACCCTGATTAATGCCATTTTAGCAATAGTTTAACTTATATCTAAAACCCTACCCTTCACGTTTCTGTGAATGCACCCTGCTTTCAGACTACTCACTTCTCATTCTCGCCTTCACTTTCACGTTCACCCTGCACTCCCAGCGATCGCAATGCACTTACACTGATCACCATGCACCCACACTGATCACAATGCACTCACACTGATCACAATACACTCAATCACAATGCACTCACACTGATCACAATGCACTCACACTGATCACCATGCACTCACACTGATCACCATGCACTCACACTGATCACCATGCACTCACACTGATCACCATGCACTCACACTGATCACAATACACTCACACTGATCACAATGCACTCACACTGATCACCATGCACTCACAACATTCACCCACTCACCCTGCACTCACAGTGATCATAATGTACTCAGTGATCACAATGCACTCACACTGATCACCATGCACTCACAACATTCACCCGCTCACCCTGCTCTCACAGTGATCATAATGCACTCACACTGATCACCATGCACTCACACTGATCACCATGCACTCACATTGATCACCATGCACTCACATTGATCACCATGCACTCACAACATTCACCCACTCACCCTGCATTCACAGTGATCATAATGTACTCACAGTGATCACAATGCACTCACAGTGATCACTCTGCACTAAAACTTTGCTTGCATTGTTCACTCTGTACCCCACCATGCAGTCACACGAGCACACTTCTCACCCTGCACTCATGTGACACTTCACTCACCTGTCCCCCCTTACTGCTCAATCTGTAGCTCACTCAAACAAGGCCATCACTAACCATGCACTAATTCGTCCCACTCTGCACTTACAGCCGAACCAAAATTCATATGGTCACCTCACTCACCCTGTAGTCACTCCTTTTACCCTACTCTCACACTGTTGCATTGCTCACCGTGCAGTCACATGGGCACTCTTGTCACCCACACAGTGCAGAAGGTTAAAGTGCATGGTACAAAGAAGATATACCATGCACATCACAGAACTTAGTGTGAGTAAACTATGAGTAGCGCTATAAAAAAATGAAATGTTTGTCAGACAGGTGCTATAGAGAGGTGAGGTGTATTGTTGGTGAGTGGTAGTGAGGGAATTCATGGAGAAGGTGTAAAGACTGTTGCACCGTGTGCGACCAGTGCTTGGACAATCCCTGGCTCGGAGTGTTAACCCCCCCCCCCCCCCCCGAAGTTCGGGTCTAGTGGATCCCCTGCTTCTGCCTATTATTTACATTTGTAGTGCGCTACTGTTACCAAAAGGTGTCCTGGGGCTAATAACCATCTGCCTGCAATGTGAGAGAGGGATCGGGGGTTGGGAGAGGAGAGAAGAGAGGGATGGAAGGAAGGGGGTGAGAGGAAAGGGGCATGGGTAAACTGCTTAACTCTGCACAAGACCGCCACGGTTGGAATGCACCCTTGCTGCTCCCGGCCATGTCCAGGTGAGCTTCTAATGTGGCAGCGCGTATTCCCGCGGATTGGGAGGCCCTTCATAGAGGTTGACTAGACATCTTTCTAATGTTAATTGCTGTATTTTGGTTATAAACTGGTACTGATTAGGTGAAATCTTTCCTCAGTATTACTGTGTTTAAAAAAAAGTCTAAATAATAAAGCAATGCTACCCCAAAATACTCAGCATCACAGAACATTATTTACATTTTCTACTCACACAATTTAGTCAAGCCTGTCTCATAATTTGGTCCTCACCTTCCTCATAACCTAGAGGTTTAGAAATTTTTGTCAGGAGGGGGTCCTTACGCTTGAAAATGTTGACAGGGGGGTCTCGGCATCCAAAAGTTTGAGGACCTCTGCCCTACACTATCCAACACTTACCCTACTGTTGCACCCCCCTGGAGTTAGAATAGTAATTTTTACCCCTACACTATCCAATACTTACCATACATGCAATGTAATGGTATGCGTTGTAATGGTATGCGTTGTAAATGTAGTATGCGTTGTAGTGGAATGCGTTGTAAAGGTAGTTTCAAAGAATTCGTTGTAATGGCATGCGTTGTAATGGAATGCGTTGTAATGGATGTTGCGGTGTAAAATATGCGTTGTAAAGGTATGCGTTGTAAAAGTATGCATGGTGACGACATACATCCCACACAAAGAAATGCAATTTCACACATACGCACACTCCAGCCATTGATATGTCACACATAAGCAACTTGTCACCTTGGTAGCGATACTTAGGGGGACCCCCTATGTATTTTGCAGGGGAGGGGGGGCAACTTTCGTTACGCCACTGCTCAACAGCAGTTGGACGCAGCAGGGCCTATGGAATCCTTTCAGATGTACTGGCTGAGCTTGTTAAATTCTTTCCACTCAACTCATGCTCATATTTATGTTCCTCCGTGATTCGTTGATTTTCTCTTTAGTGTGTCACAGCTTCCTAGAATACATCAATTTTATTTCCTGGTTATTGTTGTGGGCAAAAAGTGCTCATCTGTTTGCACCTCCTACCGTCAGGAAGATTAATCTTGATGTGCATTCTTTTACAGATGTCAGATGCAGCATTTTCCGTGGGAGGGGTCTCTCCCCTTCATTTTCAGCTATGAGGGCGTCAAGAGTGATAAGGTCAGGAATGTCGAGTGCAATGAAGTTGGAAGCTAATGGCTTGTCCGTCCGTTTGTTTATGCCCAGATGAGTTGCAAACAGTTCCATTCTCTTTTTGAATCTGTAAAGGGTCAATCCTTGTATTCACATAGTCTTGACTTACACTTGGGTAGATTGGTTCCCCCCCTATTTAAGTTCCGTTTTTGGACATCAGTCATCAAACGTTTACTATCAGTTTAGGTGCACTCTCCTCTAGCTCTTTCGGTTACTGATAAGTCTCAGGTCTTGTCTTGCCCTGTTGCATGTTGTTTTTTCCTGCACTCCCTGGTTCTCGTTGCCTCTTCCTTTAACTGCATAACACCCGCCCCCCCTGGTTATGTGCACATGTGGGATAATCTCATTTCCTCTAAAAAATAGAAAAAAAGACCTTTCTGTGCCAATGCCTTAATCGACTGATGAACCTGGATCTGAACTTTCTTCCATTTAATTAACTTCTCTTCTTGTTTAAGACTCTTCTTCGTGTGCTCTCGATTTCTCAGGGATTCATATTTACAAACAAAGGTATAACCTCTTCCACCTACTTTTTTATGCCTTGCAGGGTGGAAAAAATGTCACACGACAGATTCCCTTTCAGGCTGGGGCGCACCAAGAACCCTAGCTATTTAAGCCACCACCACATCATCATCATCCAGGAGTGGCTGAGATGCTGACAGATTGAAGTTCTTTCTCTCTCTTAATAGACAAGGGCAAATTGTGTCCTTCAAAGGATGGGCTTCTTGTCTCCAGAGTTTGTGGGCTTCTATTGCAGGTTCCTCTCATTTTTTGTTATTGGGTTTGCAATCCTACACAGCTTTAACAGAAACAATGCTATGATGCTGTGGCAGTTTTGTGATATCAGGTCCAGCTGCCTCAAAACCGGCACTGTGAAACCCGTAACTTTTAACAAAGTTAAGTTTGATAAAGGACATATTAAAATGTCCTCGTTTTAATCCTTATTGAACCCATGATACCAGGAACTGTTGCCGTTGCTCCAGGGCATTCCCTGAGTGCTGTGGAAGATTCATAAACCCTTGGACAGCATTTGAACAATGTAATTGATTCCTGTGGCTGCATCATTTCACAGTCAAGTAGTTACTGTCCTTTTTTCATATATCACTTCTCTCCTCTGTGTATGAGAGATCTACAGTAAAGGCGGCTAGCTAACTGTTCATTGCTTTTCTTTCCTTTTTTGGGGCTAGAAAACTTTTTTTCAACTTTAGCTACTATGGCTTTTGGGAAAAATGGCAACATCACAAAATAAAATGAGTGTTGAAACATTTTAAACACTCACCCCCGGTCACAGATCTGGGTTTAATCCATTGTTATTTTACTCACCATGTCACCCCAGTTTGGGCCCAGACATATGCAAATCAGTCTTGATCCTGCTCCTCATGGGAACAATCCATCCTGAACCGCAAGAACTACCTGGTCCGGAAATAAGCATCCTGGGACCGGTTTCGGGCTATCACCACTCATCAGCCAGGCTAGCTTGAATCCAGTGGTGCAGAGAACAAGGAACCAGCCGCGGCCTGTGGAGGGAGTTACGATGGGGCAGGAAGGCGGGACGGGGGAGGGACAGGGTGTGGTGTGTTAAAAACTGGAATATGGATAATTGGAGGTAAGTAAGTAATTTAATAAATAAAATGAATTTCGTAGCGCGCCCTGCATCGCAAACGAGGCAGTGCGTGCTACGAAATTCGTTTTATTTATTAAATTGTTTACTTACCTCCAATTATCCATATTCAAGTTTTTAGCACACCCTACCCTGCCCCTCCCCCGCATTCCTGCCCCACCGTAACTCCCTCCACGGGCCGTGGCTGCAAGGAACCCATGTCTAGACATACCCTTAGCCACTTAGGGCACACATAGAAACATCACGAAATAAAAAGATGGAGAGTGTTGAAACTTTCCAAACACTCACACCCAGTCATAGATCTGGGTTTAATCCATCATTTATTTGCTCACCACGTCACCCCTATTTGGACCCAGGCATATGCAAATCAGTCTTGAAGCTGCTCATCATGGGAACAGTCCAACCCGAACTACTACGCCAGGTCCTCCCGGAACCAGAAACAAGCATCCTGGGAATAATTTTGGGGAATCACCCCTCATCAGCAAGGTCAACTTTAATCCAGTGGTAGAGCGAGCAAGGGACCCATGTCTGGGCATACTTTTAGCCACTTAGGGAGCACATAGCAACATCACAAAATAAAATGACCACGCCATCCCAGTTTGGACCCAACCATATGCAAATCAGACTTAACACTGCTCCTCATGGGAACAGTCCAGCATGAACTCCCGAGCCGGGTCCGCCCTGGACTGGAAACAAGCATACTGGGATCAGTTTTGGGGTATCACCTCTCATGAGCCAAGCTAGCTTGAATCCAGTGGCACAGTCAGCAAGGGACCCAGTCCCACAGGGGAGGGGAGGGGAAGCTAACCTGCGCCTTCCAACCGGTAGTGGAACACTTCCAGTGACAGGAAGGGCACCACTACAGGAATGTCTGTTTGACAACAAAACAAATGGTTCCGGTATCCAAATGTGCGCTCCAAGTATGGGTGGGGAACAGTGAGGAACTGGTAGATTATCAACCTGGTAGCTAGGTCCAGATCTGGGTTGTTGTGGGTAGGGCAGACGCTGATGGAAGGACAGTTCATTCCGTAAGAGAGTCACACCATCCCCATTCCTTGGTGGGGGCAAACTACCTAGAACCCGATGAAATCCTCCAGGAGGCTCGGGGGCATTAGACGTGTGTGTGTCTTGTGGCTGCAGCTTACAGAGGAAGGCGCGCGCCCGTCTGCCAGCCTGAATATTGAGACTCGGTTACTTATGCCTTTTAACTGTACTCCTTTCTTCGTCGTTGCATCCCACCTAAAGGAGTGTGTGAAAACAGCTTATCCGAGAACAACTATAGCGGTGTGATAAACATATAATTAAAATGTTGATCCCTTATAGCAGCACCCCATCTTACTGTTGACGCTTCACACCTCTTAAGGGACTAGTAGTCGAGGTAAATCGAAGCACGTCACCGGAAGCTCAGACAGGACCTCGTGAGGCCCTTTATATCCCACCTGAAGGTTTCCCGATTTCCGCCTGAATCACGCAGGCGATTATACATCTTTCAGCTCTACCTTTGTGTGGGGCTGGGAAGCGGATTGGGTGAGAAGGAGTCTTTAGAGAGGATTTCCCAAGAAACACTTCTTTTCGTTGACAAACTCTCGGTGAACTCAGACCGACGTCTTGGCGCAGCTGCTTCACCTGAGGAGGAGCCCCCTTCGGCCATGTCTGTCTGACACCAGGGCCTAGGAGCCGATGTGGAAGCATAATAAATGTGGCGAAGAGAGATGCGCTGAAGGAAGCCGCGCACTTCGGTTTCTTGACGGGTCGAGGCTCGAGCATTAGGAGTCTGCCTGGCTGCAACTTCCGAGGTTCGGGCTTCTGAGGGCCGCCCTGGCACAGGAGTCCAGTGAAGACGCCCCAGGACGGCCCGGGTGTTGGTCTTTATTCTTTGAAACATCGAAATAGGCATCATTGAAGACGGAGGCAGAATGCACAGTGCGTTGAATGTTTTCCGGTTACGAAAGCAGCGATCTGACTATTCTGAGGTCAGAAAATTTAGTGAAAACAGAATACCGAATCCGAATAAATGATGTGTCCATCTCTGTGTGTGTGTGTGTGTGTGTGTGTGTGTGTGTGTGTGTGTGTGTATATATATATATATATATATATATATATATATATATATATATATATATGTATATATATATATATATATATATATATATATATATATATATATATATATATATATATATATATATATATATATATATATATATATATATATATATATATATGTATATACATATACATCCCCAAGCAAGCGAGTCAAATTGAAACAGTTTATTTTTTTATTTTTGTAGATGAAGAAATAAACGTTGAGTGTAAGACACGCTCAATGCTTGGTTGCCGGTGTTTTCCTTTGTCTCTCTGTCTAAAATTCAGTATTTGAGGAATGATTTTAGCATATTGGAAGTGGATCTGCGACTTTCCACTCGTTACTGTGCACCGGGTCATTGGAGATGAGTGGCAGTAGTCGCCAACCCAGGTATAACGGGTGTGTGTGTGTGTAAAAAAAAAAAATATATATATATATATATATATATATATATATATATATATATATATATATATATATATACATATTGATTTCCAAAGTCGACCTTGTGCTTGACAGTCCCCAAAACAGAGCACAAACTCCTATTATCTTGTGATAATAGTTTATTTACCCTTTCCTTAATGCCATAACGTTTCGGTCACCCTGTGACCTTGCTCACATAGAGAAACACTATACATTAGTGACTTTTATATATATATATATATATATATATATATATATATATATATATATATATATATATATACAAAATTGAAACTGTTCATGGGTGGTTTGCTCCGGCTCAACACCCCTTCCCCTCCAGCAAAGTCCGCCCTCCTTTTTCGCCACATTTTTGTCTAAGTTTAATAATACTGTTTTCCATGCCCTAAACGCCTGCTAATACTTTTTACAGAGTCTAAACCCAGACTTATAGAAAACTGCCTTGAGTTGATGGGATTTGCAATATAGAAGCAGACGCAGTCAGTGAAGGTTGCTCTGCAGTAAATTACGGAGTCTTGATGATCGCCTGATATACAGTTGTAGTTTCTAGTAATGTTACAGTAAATAACAATCTGCACAACCATTTCACATTCTGGCTTCAGAATTTTTATCGCATCAAATTCAAATGCCGGAGATAGGAAATTGTTTAAACCACCTCTGACAAATGTTCATAGAAGGTCGGACTGCCCCTGCCTGCTCAATAGGGCCGCAGAGCGTAGAGTACAGTCTGTCAGAGCGCGTGAAGCCTCCTCGGCCACCGAGGACCACCGTCACTTCCGTTATTGAAAGCAGCCAGAGAGCAGGCGCGCGCCTTGGGAAATAAACGGCTTCTGGTCTTCACTACGTGCGCGTGCTGTAATAGTATTTGGCCTCTGCAATGAGGAATCCGCGAGTGCATACTACCGTTCATGAAACTGTTTTTTTAAAATTTTTATTTTGTTTCCAAGCAGGTGGCGAAATGAAATACTTTTAAAAACGTTTCTGTCGTGGCATCGTATGAAGTTTGCACTCACTGTGGCTGGCCAGGTTGTATTCATTTTCAATACATTTCTCCAATATAAATTCTGATTTATGTGCCTAATCAATGTTTTTTCCCCTGTAAATAAAAATCAGTTTCCCGAAGTGAATTAAAAAACCAAGGTACTATTGTCTACTTGTAAGATTTAAATTCGATCAATTCGGTTTCAGCAATAACAATATCAGAGCCACGCTGCAAAACTTTGCACTGGACTATACAAATAAATACTTTTTTTTAAAACCAGACACAATCCGTGGAAACAGTTTCACAGCTTAGAATAACATAAACATTGCACTGGAGAAAACCATGGAGCAAAGTGGTTTATTATAATTACCAAATGCTCTGTGACACGTCACCTCAAGTGAGGTCTCCACGCTCCACTATCTATTACCGCGTTTTTTGTCCTGGTGCAGATGTTTGTGTAGCACAGAGCAGCACAAAAGGTGTGCACGACGACAAAATTTACACAGTCAAAAAAAAGCACAACAAATGTGTCCTGTTTTCTCCACCTTTGCAAGTTTTCTGTGATTTTGGGCGTGTTATTCGTAGTTATGAAAAGTAAAACTCTCATAACTCATGCAAAACCCAAGCAGATAACAGTGATTTTCTTTTAATTAAATTATGCTTCACGTCATAATTAAATGTATAGCAATACATCGTTTTGAATTTGATGCCACTTATTTTTTTATATTATGTAACAGTCATATTTTCTTATTTTTGCATATCCACTGACAAATGTGTGTGCAATAATAGCAGAATCTCTATCAATATCTATAGGTCAATACACACCACACCCACAGTGCGCTAAAACTATACTTTCCAGGGGACCAGGGCCTTATTAAACGCTCCACACTCTGGCTGTTACTTAATGATACTTAATGATCCGAAAATGAGCGCGTGTGGCATGCATATTATAATCCCTTTTTTAAATGCGCAATTCACAACTCGGCTGCATATTAATTTCACCCGATCCGAGCCGCACAGCTTCATTTATACCAGCTCCCCTTTCAGCTTAGAGCTATTTCAAAACTGTTTATTTTTCGAAAGAACCTAAAAACCTGGTTGTTTTCAGTATAGTTGACCAGGTATCTGCCTGGCTCAGTCCCTTCAGAGAGATTTCACTTAGCGCCAGGACACCCATGGGTAGCAGCGCGCTCTATAAATGCCATACATAAATAAATAAAAGAAAAAATGCACTTATGTGTTATGTGAGTGACATATTGCTCAGGGGTATATTTGTTCAGATGGGTGCATGAAATTATTAATTTCCATCAGTGTAATATCTAATCCGAAGTAATGTGCCCACTGCTGGTAAAGAGGGCATAGCGCTTGAACCCGTTTTTTAGACGCAGACAAGGGCATCGGCGCTTTCCGTTGCTTGGACTGTTTCGTGTTTTGATGCGCTGTCGAGAGCGAGGCGGGGGTCACTAAAACTAGGCCGGAAGCTTCCCTTTTTGTTTCCGGCGCGGGCCTCATGGAGAGTATACAAAATTTACAATGGAAAATAGTGTCCTTCGTGTTGGAAATGCGCCTAAAAACATATTTTTTTTGTTATTTTATGTTTGGTCATGCAGGCAATGGCATTTCTATCTTTTTGTCATTCATATGTTTGCTCAGGCGTGACATGTTTTGATTTAATTTCTGTGTTTGAGTAGGTAGACAGTGACACCTCTCTTGTTTGTTATTTATGTGTGTCGGCTGCAAGAGAGCCTGCACATTTTTGACTGATGTTTATTTGGAGGTTTTTTGTATTGTTTGAAATGGCAGAGGTTGACATCCTTCTTGTTTGACATGTATGTGTTTGACGATGGACAGACATCTTTTGTGTTTGGTGTTTGTTGATTTGGAGGTGTAGAAGCTTAAAACTCGTTTGTATTTTTAACTTGTGTGTTTAGGGTGCTGACTGCTTCGTCAGTGACATTTGTTATTGGCGTGTTTGGAGGTGAAAACAGTTCTTACATCTCGATTTGTTTTTGAGTGCTTTCGATGAACACACTGAGAACGACTTGTGTTGTTATAATGCGTTGACAAGTGTAGAATGTGGTATGTCTCTTGTTCGTTATTTGTTTGTTTGCAGGCTCAGACACAGGCATCTCTGGCATTTGCCATGCAAGTATTTGAAGGTGCAGGCAGTGATTATTTTTTTGTTTAATATGTTTGTGTTTGGAGGAGACATTGACTTCCTTTTTCTTTATTTTTTATGTGTAACATGGAGACATTTACATCTCTTTTGGTTATTTGTGATAGGTAGACAGCTAAATTGCTCTTGGTTGTTGTGTATATGTTGGACAGGCAGACATTTACATCTCTCTCGTATGTAATACATGTGTTGAACTGTTAGACAGTTACCTCCATCGTATTTTATTTATGTGTTGAACAGACAGTTACATCTCTTATGTTTGTTATTTCCGTGTTAGACAGACAGACAGACAGTTATATATTTCTTGTTTGTTATTCATGTGTTAGACAGGCAGGCAGTTACATATCTCCTGTTTGTCATTTACGTGTTACTAGACAGGCAAACAGTTATATATTTCTTGTTTGTTATTTATGCGTTAGACATGCAGGCAGTTACATCTCTCCTGTTTGTTATTTACGTGTTGGACAGGCAGAAAGTTGTATCTTTCTCTTGTTTGGTATTTATTTGTTGAACAGGCAGACAGTTACATCTCTCTTGTTGGTCATTTATGCTTTTTACAGGCAGTGACACCTCTGTAGTTTCCCGATCTCCCACGTTTGATCTTGGTGTGTTGGGGGGTGCAGGCATTGACCCCCTCTTGTTAATGACGCTCTGTGAACCCTGCACTCTCTCTCCCGGTTGGTTTCGCTCCAGCCTCGCTACCTGGATCCCAGGCAGACGCCTCGCCCCCTCACTCTCCGTGTGACCGCGCAGTATTTCCTAAACACCATGATGATGGCTACACCCCCTGTTTAGAAGCCTTCCATGCAATGAACAGAAAGAAAACAACGATTCATTTCACTCTAGACCACACTAAGCTGAAAGGCTCACATCTCAGTCTGTGGCATCGAGCTGACATGAACACTAAAGTGCCGCCTGTGCATCGTGCAGTGCTTAATTTGTAAAAGTAAAAAAAAAAAAGAAATGTGCCAGGGCTGTCCTCAGGAGGCCACTGCAGCTTGGCCATACATTGCTCCTGCCAAATCTGCCAATAAAAGTAATAACACAACTACTAACCATCACACTGCTACAAGTGTGAAAATTGAAATTAATTCAGACCTCCATAGACATAAGAATGGCTAGGGTGGCGGGTAATTGTCATTTAATACGTATACTGAATTGATAATTACATTTTTTATGGTCATCTCAAAATCAACCACAGATTGCTCCCTTGTGGGAGACTGTTTCAAGCGCCGGTGTTCACAATCAAGCACAGGTGCGGAGCACCCAAAAACACATGCTCAAACCTTGTTCATTAGCTCCCTACACGTCACCAGCCGCCACCTGAGATGATTTGCCAGTCAATATAATCTCTAATCCTTATTAGAAGACACTGGTTTAACGTTCCAGTTGACATGTCGCAAATGAGTTCTACCAAGTGCTTGGAATGGAAAAATAGAAGTTCAGGTATCTGCTTGTTTCTGAGAAGTGCTGGTACTCTCCAATTAAAAGTAGTACGTCACTCTTGAGAAGTGCCGGTACTCTCCCTCTCAAAATAAAAAAGTGCAGGGACTCAGTACCGGATAGTACCGGCCCATTTAAAGCACTGGTTCTACCCAGTCCCAATGACAAAACGCAACCTGATGGAGCTCCGGCAGAATATGTAGACAAGCCCTTGGAACTCCATATCAGCCAGCTATTCACTGGCCCTACACAGAACCCCACCCTCCAAAAAAAAGGGCTGCCGGACCTCTGCTACGTCACTGGATCTACTGGTCCACTCTCTGGCCTATTTGTCTGCACAAATTAACTAAACTGCTATAATCCAGTTGCCTGGAGAAAGGAGTCCCATGGTCCCAGCTAGTGTAGGGCAATTTCCGTCTGACTGTCCCCCCCTCACCCTCAGACTCAACCCTCTGCAAACAAATTATTTGTGAACCACAAGACAAAGGGGTGTATTTTAGCAAGACACAGACACGAGCATCTATTTTCTAAAGGGATTTCTCTACACAATAAACACCGGTTTATAATCTTACAGTTCAATTCACACCAGTGCACACTGCTTACCTGTTTCGTTAGGCGTCCCCCAAGGATCCTCCCTATCACCAACTTTGTTCAATCTAGTTATGGAACCTCTCACTACCTTGCTACAAGCATCCAATGTACTTTTTCACATGTACGCAGATGACACCCAACTATATCTCAAATTACAATCCCCCAATGACATTTTACTCCTGAACTCAACGATCAGAAGCACCCAATCCTGGCTTGCCGATAATCATCTCAAACTCAATGCTCTGAAAACAGAGTTCCTTCTGATCTCACCTCCCGCGAAGATCTCTACCACTCAATCCTGGCTTAAACAGCTAACTGCACTCAATGTCCAACCCACCATAGTAGACTCAGCAAAATCTCTAGGCATAACTCTCGACTCCAATCTCAACATGCAGCATCATATCAGCAAGGCTACTAAGGGAGCGAACTTCCAAATCAATACCCTCAGGAAACTTAAACCCTTCCTGCCAGCCAAAGACTTCCAAACTGCAGTACAAGCTCTAGTAATCCCGCGAATTGAATACGGCAGCATCGCCCTCTGCGGTCTTCCGTTAACCACTACTGCACCCCTAAGAGCTTCTCTAAACGCTGCAGCGAGACTCATCACGGGGTCAAAAAACACTCGCATATCTCCCCTGACTTGAAATCCTTGAACTGGCTGCCTTTGGAAGCTAGAATTCACCTGAAAATCGCCTGCATGACACACAAGGCTGAACATCTGAGCTCTCCCGGATACCTCGCTCAGAAGCTGTCAATCTCTGGCGGCTCTAGAAACACTAGAGGCACTAACAAACTTCTGCTAAAACCTCGAAGATTCCGTAAGGAAAAAACTTATAAACGCTCTTTCTCAGGAATGGCACCCAGGATCTGGAACTCACTCCCTCCTGAAACCAGGCTCCTCTCCTCCATCACACTTTTTAAGAAAGAAGTAAAAGCTATTCTCATGGCCAAATACACTTGACCTATTAACGTTATCCGTAAAGACTCTGCACCAATCTGTATTATGCTGCATGATCCCTACGACTATATGTTTTACCTGTATTATTGACTTACCTGACTATCTATGCACACATCTATCTGTAATACTTGCATTATTGATGTACCTGTTTTACTTTACTCCCTAATGACCTGAGTTTTACTCTCGTGTTGGTATTCCCTGCTTTGTAAAGCGCTCTGATATCTGCAAAGATCTTGTTCGCGCTATATAAAACTTTCAAAATAAATAAATAAATAAATAGAAATAAACAAGCATTTGCAATGCAATAGGTCTTGCATTTGTGAGATTTTGAGCTATTTCATTGTAAATGGCAATGCCTTTTATTTATGTGTTTTGAAAAACTGCAAGTAACGACTGTAAGTACAAAGTGCACACAAATAAAAGGAATTATCATTTACAATGCCAATTGATCAAAGTTTTGGTAATGCGAGACCTATTGCATTGAGCACAGTGTTTGAGTTAACAAACATCCATTTTTTTTCTTTAATGGGTTATGATCCTTTGTGCATTCTTAACTGTAGAGACCACCCTTGTTTTTAAAACCTAGTTTGGATTAACATTAGCATTTTGCATGTAATCGTGTTTTCAGCTGTGCTCTGTACTTTGGTTCTCACTGATAGGTACAACACGTCCATGCTTCCTGAAGAACTATAATGAGCATTTTATAACAATCATGTATTTATTCATTTTGTAAAGCGCCAAAATAACGCCGTTTTATGTTGCTGGCATTTTAAGTAAAGGATTTACTTAAAAGCAGCAGGATTTAGACAGTTGCAAAAAGCAGTGCTCTGAGACAGGAGGGTATGCAGAGCTGCGGGCAGAAGAAAACTCATGCCTGTAATCTTTCCCACAGGAGCTATGTATTTCAATTCTATGCCGATTCACGGTGCCATTTCCTGGAGGATGAGAAACTGATTTGCTACATTCAGCTATTTGCAAAAATAGTTAGCATGTGGTGCTTTTCAAGACAGAACAAAACAATGGAGGAAGCGTCTACCCAGGTCCGTGCACCTGAGTGGGTGGTGGGGAGGGGCGTTGGGGTTGGGGTGGGGGGGTGGGGTGGCGGGGACAGTGGGGCCGAGCATATTTAAAAGTAATAGCACAATGTCCATAAAGCGGTTTAAGAAATTAGTGCTCTGAGGCTGTAATTAAAGCCTACACAGTAATAACAGAAGCAAGAGGGCCAGTCCTTATGGGAGGTTACAAGATGAGACAAGGCAGCATTAAGGAAGGACAACTAAGCCTATTGACGAATGAAAAGCCACAGGTTACAAAGGACAGTGACAGGAGCCAATTAAAAAGATGGGCAGAGATTCAAGCCCGTACCTGAATACAGCATGACTCAAGGAGCAGCGCATGCGCTTCCCAGGCTCGACCTATAAAGGATTATTTTTATAATTTTCTTTTCACACTGCTGACGTACCTGAATTCATCGGCACAAGCAGTTCTCAAAGTAGTCACCTTTAGCCGGCCTACATCGCTCTCTACAGCTTTTGGCTCGTCCCCATTCCCCCGCCCCCCACCGGCCCTCCCACCCCTGGATGTCTCAGTCTCTTTCAGACCCGCCCTCACTAGTAGTCCTGTGGAGTTCACCAATAAGAAGTGAAATGACTTTACTTCCGGCTTGTCGGTTTATGAAAATGAAACCAGAAAGTTTATTTATTATAAAATGTTATACATTTACAACGTTTTCTAATGTAGAAAAGTAAAACATGTATATACAACAACTTTCAAGGATAAAAAAACATCCTTCTGATTAAAGAAAGGAAACCAAAGCGGGGTGAAAAAATATGTTATTTCAGGAATGATCGTGTTGCTTTCAAACTGCCCTTGCGAAACCCAGAATGTGTTTTTTACCTGAGGGACGATTTTAGGTCTTTGATGTTAATCCAACTAAATACGAGCTTCTTATGGAATTGGAAAGAGTTACTTACATTTGTTTTCAAATATTTACAGATTAGAAGATGCATATTTCGGTACCTGTGGACTATGGCAGGGTCGTGTCATGATGGTGAGGTAGCATCAGCCTGCCTCGGGGACTGCAGGGGGGTGTCACGAGGCACTATAGGCATGAACAATAACATGGGAATATCCGGCATCTGAAACTGTCTCTGTTCACTTCTATCTAGAGAGAACTCTTTGGATCTCTTGTGTCTGGACATGACCTGTACACCCCTGGAAGCTGCACATGATTCTGCACATGCCTGGAACCTGCACGTGAATCTGCACACCCCTGGAAGCTGCACATGATTCTGCACATGCCTGGAACATGCACGTGATTCTGTACACCCCTGGGACCTGCACATGATTCTGTACACCCTTGGAACCTGCGCGTGATTCTGTACACCCCTGGGACCTGCACATGATTCTGTACACCCCTGGGACCTGCACATGATTCTGTACACCCTTGGAACCTGCGCGTGATTCTGTACACCCCTGGGACCTGCACATGATTCTGTACACCCCCCGGGACCTGCACATGATTCTGTACACAATTAGAACCTGCACATGATTCTATACACCCCTGGAACTTGCACATGATTCTGCACACGCCTGGAACCTGCACGTGATTCTGCACACCCCTCGAGCTGCACATGATTCTGCACACCCCTGGGACCTGCACATGATTCTGCACACCCCTCGACCTGCACATGATTTTGCACACCCCTGGGACCTGCACATGATTCTGTACACACCTAGAACCTGCACATGATTCTGTACATGCCTGGAACCTTCACGTGATTCTGTACACCCCTGGAACCTGCACATGATTCTGCACACCCCTGGGACCTGCACATGATTCTGTACACCCCTGGGACCTGCACGTGATTCTGTACACCCCTGGAACCTGCACATGATTCTGTAAACGCCTGGAACCTGCACGTGATTCTGTACACCACTGGGACCAGCACGTGATTCTGTACAACCCTGGGACCTGCATATTATTCTGTACACACCTGGAATCTGCACGTGATTCTGTAGACGACAGACATCTACACATTACTCTGTAGTCACTAGAGCCTGGGCACGATTCTTTGCATCCCGGACCCTGTACATGAGCCTTTTCACCCCTGAATCCTGCACTTGATTCTGTGCACCCCAATTATGTGCACACGATTCTGCACACTTGTGGTACCTACACAGGATGTTTCAGACACATTGCATCTTCAAATGATACTAGCACTCCAGTAATTTCGGCAGATACCTACTCCATAACCCCTGATAGCTGCTGGTAGTTTTTCGCATCCCTGGTATCCTGCATTCTTCCTTGCACCCCTGTCAACTGCACACCTCTCAATCAATCAATCAATCGATCAATCAATCAATCATTACATTTATAGAGCGCGCTACATACCCGTGAGGGTCTCAAAGCGCTAGGGGAGGGGGGGCGCACACACTTCTTGCATCTGAAAGTGATCCTGGCCGCCCTATGCCTCGTCATGATTGCCAACAGGTCATCCCTGATATTTACAGACCTGTAACATCTGGACGCCATTTTGACAGCCCTGAAGGGCGCACCCCCCCACCCCCACACCCCCCCCCCCCCCCTAGTCTTCGTGGGATCGGCTGCTCCCGTTCTCTGCGCCCCTCTGGTACTTTCACACCTTCTGCTCAACCCTGCATAGGCATATGACGCTGAACACCCCTTGCATCAGCAAACAACGCCAGGCAGCCCTGATATTCCGACATACCCCTGGTGTCTGTGGGTGACGTGGAGGCACCCGCTGTCTGTGGGAAGGTACAGGGCGGGCGCTGCGTGGACAGGCGGGTGTCACGTGTGTCATGCGAAAATCAGTAAACAATTGTCAATCAGAGGCCTTCCATGCACCCTTGCTGTTTTTGTTTGGGGGGGGGGGGACGCTTTGGTTGTAGATATTCGCACAGGCCTTAGGCGCCTGTGGGAGTGCACACAGTTTCCCATAGGACCTGCACCTGCGGGTGCCAGTGCTTATCGGGGTCCTGTCCTCCCAGCTGGCATCTGTACATGTCCCACGCACTCCTCTGTGTGTAAGGGGGGGGGGCAGTAGTAGTTGCAGATTGTTGGAGAAAAGTTCACTGCATCAGATTCTGGTCACATCCCACGCTTGCTGGTCTGTGTAAACACCCAGGAGGGATGCACATTGTGTACATGGGTAGCTGACGGGTGTAGGTAGTTGTAGGCACTGTGGGTTGAACGCACAGGACGCCTCGTCAGGGCGCTACATACACGTATTTTCAATAAAAAGCACAGCTGATATCGAAAGGCTATATTTGTGGAAGGCGCCTTTGTGCCACTAAGTGTGCCCTCTAGGCGCCTGTTTCGATGATTGCCTTTTCATGCCGCCCTTTCATGGATAAAGCTCGGCTGCATTCATTGAAGGGCGTACTCTCTGCCCACGGTACGTGTTCATGGGGCTCTCCTCCCGGATCCGCGGGACCACTCAAGGTCAATGACGCTCTCAAGGTCAATGATGCGCACACCCTGCGTCCCAGTCAATGCGGCGCTCCAGACAGGCCGAGGGGCGAGGGCCAGCCGGGCAGGCAGTACATGTAGGGGTAGTAGTGGCAGGCCTGGTAGACGGAGAGGCCGGGCGGGCTGGGCCGGGGCGCCTCCTCCAGGCCGCCCGGCTGCAGCTGGTCGTCGCGCACCAGCACCCGGATGGCCACCCTGCGCGCAGGGCCAGGCCCCGCGCAGAGCTGCGCAGCCTTCTGCTTGCGCTTAGTCTTGTAGCGCCGGTTCTGGAACCAGATCTTGACCTGCGTCTCGGTGAGCTTCAGACTGGCCGCCAGGGCGGCCCTCTCGGGCCCGGACAGGTAACGCTGGAGGCTGAACCGGCGCTCCAGCTCGTAGACCTGCGCGTGGGAGAATGCGGCCCTGGAGCGCTTCTTGGCCGGCCTGGGGAGCCCTGGGGGGCCGCTGCCGTCCGGCCCGTCCCCCGGGTCCATGCAGCATCCTGCGGAGAGAGGAGAGAGAGAGGGAGACTGGTTATTTATAGTGTACATGCTCCCGACACTACACACGCAATGCATGCAGCACAGCAGGTATTCATCTACAGGAAGGACCAGGAATGAAGATATGCCAATGTCACCTGATTAAATATTCTGCAAAGGAAGGCATGTGAACTGAGAACTAAAGAGTTTTCACCGAAAATAGTATTTATACCCTTTCATCACCCAAAACTACAGACTGTTCCATTCTGTCTCCTTGCGCTAGGACAGCATTTAGTACATTTCCCCTCTGTGTGCTTCGCGATAGCTGCGAATATGTTTACTGATCTGTTGGTGCACACAAGCCTACAAAAAACTGAATATCACCTGATACTGGGATAACAAAGGTGCACGGTTGCAGACGATGGAAAGCGCTGCGAAAAGGCATCGAAATAGAACAATAATCGGGCGAACTCCGGGAGATTTATAGCATCCAGTAGTTTTTACATTTGTGGATTAAAAGATGTGTGTCCAGAGCCCTTCAGACTGACCTCTGCCCCGTGTCTCCACTGACACCGCCCTGTCACAAACCTAACCAAACACCCTGCCTGCACCGCGCTGAACTGAAAACTAATGCCATACAATCAAAAATTAAAGAATATTCGCACGACAGAGTTAGTAATTACTTTTGAAGGAAGTCTTTCAAACCTTCCCTATATAACACATTTTCTCACTTTCCGATTACTATTTTTCGAAATAACTTCTTTCGAAATATAACATATCTTCAAACGGTATGTTGTTTATGTTACTACGACATATAATGATTGAAATGCACATAACAATAGGTTCGTCCTTCACTACTGTTTAAAAGTGCAATCGTATCGCGTTTAATTATTGCGTATATAAAATGTAATGCACTGTTTAACCTGTACATTATTCCCCGAAAGAAGCTCAGATGGGACAGACGTCTAGAGTCAATCTGTAGTTTAATCGAAGCCAAACGGACCAGAAATCATTAACATTTATGTACCAGTTCCTTTTATTTCTAGCTACTACAGAATGTGGTTACATTTAAAAAATGTTGGATCGTCCGCGTGTAAGCCTGAATAGCACGCGCCCTGTTCTCCTTCCGAGAACTCCGGGGAGGGGCTCGGAGGACCTGGGGCCGAGAAGGACCACGAGGGCCCCCCATGAGGAGGTCTGAGGAGCCGCGAGGGCCCTCCATGGGAAGAGATGGGTAGATGCTGGAACAATCTTCCAAACCTTGACGAACCCTCTCTCCTAACTTTGCTGAGCATCGCCCAGCTTTTTAATGTGGGCGCCAGTCTTTATTGGCAGTGGCGGACCGGCGCTATTCAACACCTTCAGATATATTTTTTCGCACTAAAATGAGTTCATGGATCCGTTGGGATGGATTCATGGGTTGAGTTTCTAGCCTAGAAAACGCGAGGCTCAGTTACCTCATTCAACACCCTCACACAGCGCGCACTCACCCACACAAACACACATATACACAACTGCAACAACAGACACACTATATATCGATACTGACACAATCATACCCAGACAAACGCACAATCAAACACTAAACCAATAATATAATCAAGAGGCAGGGTTGGACGAGCAGGCAGGGCCATTGGAATTATACGATTGTGCAGCGCTTTTCGCATTTTTATAGATCTGCCACATAATCCATCATCTGCTAAATAATCTGCTGATTTTGACAAAAAAAGGATAAGGGGTTCAAAACTTCCTAAAAACGTAGTGACGTGTTGCCATGCAGTGTTAGGCCCTTTGCAAAGATTGACTCCTTTCCTTTCTGTGGCTTATTGCTGTGTTTTGGGTATTAAACTGCTAGTAGTGAGATTCAACCAAAGCCCAGACAGTGCAAACAAATTTAAAAATGACAAAATAAATAATACTTTCCCAAAATGTCTCTTTTAATGCTGCACGATGTTTCTTTTCTTGCCACATAATGCACCCACCCAACCCTGCCGCATAATTTGGTCCCCCCCTGCCGCATAATTCCAGTGGCCCTGCCTAAAGAGCAATCAGAAATTGTCCGATGGGATAGTTAACAGGTCAGCGGGTGGGCCCGTTTTTTTTTACTGTTTGGGCCTTGTTTTAAAGTTTGGTGGGACGCTTTTTTGGGGGGTTGATTTCATTGATATTACTCCAAACATTGCCTGCAGCAGGCAGAAAATCTTGCCTCTCCCAAACTTTGCAAAAAACGTACACAGAGTGTGGCTAAAACTGACCCTCTTTGCAAATGCGGGCCACTGTTTTAACTAACTGATTCGCTAATGGTTTCCACTTTTATTGTGGTGCCTGCCTGGGCCTAGCCTCTGTCTCGGGCCGACCCTGACCGCAAGTGCAGATATTCATAGACAGAGACAAGGTCGGTCACAGGTACGAATACCCACACACTCTCATACAGAGACAGACACTTGTTAATACCGACAAACGCCACATCACATAAATAACTAAACAAGAGGAATCACATCCGCATGCAGATACCTAGGCTGCGCTCCGCGAAGAAACACTAACAAATACATAGATACTCGCGCGCGCACATACACACAGTGGCACCTACCTATACTAGTCAACTGGAAGATACACACAGTAGCAGAGGGAGACATGAAGTCTCGCGTGGATCACTCGCTGGAACACACAAGCACACAGCTGGAAACACAGCTGTGCACAGACGCACCAATAATCAAGCATAAACACAGTCACAAAATACGCAGATACACCACACACAACATCCTCGCACAAGCTGTCAGAAATCCAGACACAATAAGAGAACCACATAATCCCACAAACGCAAAGACACATACAATCGGCCACTAAAACATGACTTGTTGTCCATCTGCGTCCCATGGGTCGTGAACTTCGCACAGTTGATGAAAGGCGGGCCTGTGCCTCTGAAGCCGGCCGTGAAGAACAGCGCGTTATTTCCACACGCCGATGTTGGAGGCCAGGCCGCTCGGGGCCAGGAAGGACGTCACCGACACCGGCTTGTTTGTGTGCACACAACACGCCTAGCGCCCCGAGTCCTGGTATCTGGCCGCCTGCCTGCTTGGTTACAAGGATGGAGGCGCGCTGGGGTCTCCCTGCCTCGCACCTCCGACATCACTGCCTCTCACTCCACAGAGAGCAGTCACGCTTCCTGCACAGACTCTGACACTCTGATTCCTACCATACCTGCTCCATGACGTGTTATTTTGCGAAGGACCCTCAGATGTCCTTTTCTTTACGACTAGATAATGTCCCAGACACTCGGCTAACCCCTTCCGCCGCTGCTTGTCGCCCCATCGACTACACAGTTGCACACGCCTCTTGAATGCATCTATGTCTCAATGGTGACTTTATTGAAGCCGCACGGAGCTTGCTCTGATGTGGCTAGTGATGTTAGTGATGTTACAGGGCTGGTACTTTTGCCGCTGAACACAGAGAGTTATAAAAGCATAGAGCCACTCAGTAAAGTCCTCGACACACACACACACACACAACGAGGATAAGATTCGGGGGCGCTGACCCTCCCCCTAAAAAGAATGGATCAATGACACCCACACGAGATAGCGCCCCGTCCCCATGCATGCCTGCACCCCGCGCCCCACTCTACCTGTGTCCGGATCGCCTTCGGCGGGGTCCCACGGGGGCTCATCGAGCCCGGACTCTGGGCTCCTCTTCTTCCAGCGCTCCGGGCTCTCGGGGGGCAGCAGCCAGGCCCTCTCCCTCTCCTCTCCTGAGAGTTTCTCTTGGGGGTCCGAGGTGCCCTCTGTGGTCCCCAGTTTCCGCAGGGCGCCCCCACTTTGCTCCCTGCCCTCAGGGGTCAGCTCGCCCCGAGGGTCCCCGGCCTCCCCCTCCGAGCCCCTGCTCAGGATGTCCTGGATGCGGAAAGACGTGATGCAGGCGGCGCGGTGAGACATGTTACCGCATCCCCGGCGGAGCCCCCGAGCCCTGCCCCGGAGCCGAGCGAGCGCAGGGTCCCGGCCCTCCGGCAGGAGCGAGGTGCGGCCAGTCACCCTCCTGGTATGTGCTGAGGAGTCATATGTGGAGGGGAGGGCCGCTGCGGGGTGGGGGAGTGGACGCCGGGGGTGACTCACTTTAGGAATCCATCCGCTGAGAGAAAGGGCGCCTCAGGTGCACGGGAGCACTGGGGAACCGCCCAGACTGCACCGACCCCCCTGAGCAGCACCTTCTGAGCCCCTCTGGACTTGAAATAGAGCCCGCCTAACCCTCCGACCCTTCTCTTGCAGTCCTCGAAAGAAGGCGGGGAAGATGGGACGGCTCGAGGAAGAGGGGGGTGGACAAGAGAGGACACTCACGTTAGGAACCCAGCCCTGGGAGCCAGCTGCATCTCTGGCACAACTCTAGGACCAGAGCACAAGTCCTATAAAAAAGAAGTGGGGGGACTGAATATGCAAATGACCTCATGACGTCACGGGTTGAACGTGGCTCGGTGTCTGAAAATGACACCGGGATGTAAATGTAAATGTATTGGCATTTATATAGCGCACTACTTACCCGTAGGGTCCCAAGGCGCTTCGACTGCTGCGAAACCCTTCCTGGCTTCCCTGAGAGATGGTCCCTTAATGGGTATCTCGAGGGTGAGACCAGGCATTCCCGGCGGTCTGGTGGGGCCGTTAGTGAAGATGAGGCAAGCTAATGCCCAGAGTTGCCGAGTGTGATCGCTGATCAGAGTGGGCACCGAGGCGAGAGAATTATCGAGTCCGCTGACCCTGGTCCAGAAACCTGCCGCGCCGGGAATCGAACCCTGGTCCCGGGCCGTCCTCTGCTCTCGGGTCTGCCGCCTCTAACCAGTGAGCCACACTACTTCACGGGACACTTCAGCATATTTCTGTGGGGCCCAGCTTCTTGGCAGGGGGGACTGGTCCACCCTGCGAAAAGAGTGGGGGGACACCGTGTACCTGCGTGTACCCCCGACTCGAGCCCTGTCTAAAACACGAGGTCATCCGCCCACACTGGCAGAGAACTTCCCTCAATGGACCACTTGAGCCCATTCTAGATTGAGACCCTGACCCCATCCCAAGGCCCCTGCCCTCTTGAGTCGGCTCCTGGAGTCCTTGACAGCTGGAGGGATCCATGGCGGGCGTGTCCTGCCCCCCAAAACCATGGTGGCCTACTAAGGGCGCTGTAAGCCCCTTCAGGCAAGCTCATAGGACTTTTTTTTACCAGAGTCCCTAAAATGCAAGTCCCCTGACTTTAACCTGGTGAGTCCACCCATACAAAACCTGCCCCCATTTAGGGGCGTTCATTAACAAGTTTGACCCCAGAAGCAGGTTAACTTTGTTAAACTTTCTTATGTAACCACATTCACCCCCACCCCCCCTTGACTAGGCCCAAGAAAGCACTGTATGAGACACAGAGTCCAGCCCACTCAATTGTTTTTAGCACAAACACCATTTAGTTCAATATAAGGTTGGATGGAGGTGGGACCCTGTAGGAAGCTGCCTCTTTATATGAAATACCAAAATGAGGTATTGTGTGCAAAGAGCCAGGGGTTCCCTTATGAGTGGACAGGGGCTTGCACCAGCAATCCTCGGGTACTCTTCTAGGGGTAGTGTGGTCGTGCAGCCATAGGCTTATCAGAGAGGAGTGTTAGACGTCTGCACATACACACAATAGTCAATATATGATGCACACTACTCAATACTGAGATCCACACCAATTCATTAAAAAAACAAACACATCTTTATATATGGTTAGGCACCAGAATCAATACGACCAGGTAAGTACATTTTGCAAGAGAAATACTTTTACTTTTTAAAAGTCAACACTGCATTTTTCGGAAGCTACAATGTTATCCTATTGGAAGAAAAACAAGTATGGCATTCAGGTACAGTACAGTGACTTACTAGACCAATCTCCTGGACTTAAGGTGAGTATGGGGATGTTCCAAGGAATTACCAGCAGGTGACATCCAGCGGCACTAGGGTGGCAGGGTGCAGTGGTGCAAGCGTCAGGTGCCCAATGTTAGTGCATGGGGATTGGTCTGCTGGAAAAGAGACTGCAGGCTTCAACCGGGGGGCCAGTCAGCCTGAACCAACAGGAGGGTGCAAGTCATGCAATGCTAGGGGACACTGGTGGTCTTCTTCTGCTCGTACTTGGGCGGCCGGGGCAGAGAGTTTTTGAGGTGTTGGGTATTTTCGTCCGGGAGCACTCACGGTTGAGGGTGGCCTGCAAACAGAGGCTGCAGGCGATTTTGAGGAGTTCACAAGGGGTAAAACCAAAGTGCACTCTATCTCTGGAGGGCTTGGGGACCACGCTGACATCATTGACCCACTTTGACAGAGCTGGGTGCAGTGGTGCTTTGCGGTGTCGGGCTTTGGCGGTTCCAGAGTCCTGAAGGTACTACTTGGTGTGCCTGCCTGATGTAAGGGAGCAGTTCCACTGCTCCACAAGCATTCTTGAGTCTTTTTTTGAAGGCAGGCCTTCCTCCCAAGCTTTGGAGGTACAACAGCTGCAGGACGAGATGTCTTTGGCACAGGTTTGATAGGGAACAGCAAACAGGGGTGCCGGGGTTGTGCCGAGTCAGTTGTTCTTTTTCAGTCTTCTGGTTTCACGGCTCTTCAGTGTCCTCCTTCTTTGGTTGTCAGGATCTGATTTTCTGGTGCCACAGACTCCCCTAAATTCTGAATTTAGGGGTATTAGGGGATTGTAGGGTAGTAGCCAATGGGCTACCTACCCCTGGGATCACTATGGCTCATATGTGGGAAGTGGGCATAACCCAGTCCCTGTGTTCCTAAGTTTGCCATCACCAAAATGGCTAACTCTTAAAAGTTGCCTCCACTTCAGATAGCCCACCTTAGGGTGGTACTGGCCTGGGGGTGGAGACTCCTATCTGACTCCCTAATTTTCCCGCCTGTCCATTTGCCAAAAGGCTCTGGACAAAGGGGGTCAGCTTGCTCTCCTGTGAGAGAAGCCAGATTCACATACAAAAGTAGGTGGGCTCTTTGAAGCTCCTCTGCCTTGGAATGCTAATCTGCAATCAAGTTTAGGGAGGGTGTATAAGCACCCTCTGCCAGAGCAAGCTTGGTCTCTGGCCTCTTAAGTGCAATTGCCCTCACCCATAGGGGCCAGAAACTTCTCTCTGGTGGCAGGCTGGCGGAAACTAGTCTATCAGCACACCAGTAGCTTGCAGGTTTTTAGGGGGCACCTCGACTGTGCCTTCTGTGTGAATGTATCAATAAATCCAACACTGACATCGATGCGGGTTTTTTAATGCAAGAGGTTTGATACTAAACATCCCTATCTTCAGTGAAGCCATCATGTAGCTGGTGAATTCGTACTCGCCAGTGTCCAGCACATGTACGTAAACTGACTGCCCTGTTCACTTCTACTGGCAGCAATAGAGCTGACCAACAGAGGGGCATATCGCTCACGCAGATATGTCCCCTCATGTAGTTGAGTGCACCCTGCCAAAGGTCTGTAAGGCCTGCTGTATGGGTAAATTATCTATACTGCATGCAGTGTTTGTGGACATGGCACACAGAATATGTGCCATGCCATGTTTTCACTTTTGTATTTGTATTTGTTTTTGTATGTGATATTTGTAAAGCGCAACTATCGCTCTGAAAGGAGCATCCTGGCGCTGTAGAATTTTCAAGTACGTAGGTGGAATTATATGGCAGCCATAACAAAGGGATCTGACAGACTGAAGATCCAAGTTTTCAGTTGTTTTCTGAAGACTGATTTTTTCTCTAAAAGTCTGAGATCCTTGGGCAGTGCATTCCATGCCTTAGAGGCCAGGATAGTCAGAGTTTTTCCTCCCTTAGTTTTATAATGGATTCTGGGCACCATCATCAGGTTGCCCCCTGATGATCTCAGTTTTCTGGGTGGATTGTAACAAGTGAATCTCTTGATAAGATACCTCGGACCTGTGTGATTAAGAGCTCTAAATGTTATCATCAGAATTTTAAACAAGATCCTTTTGTGCAAGGGTAACCAGTGTAGGTTCTTAAGGGCCTGAGAAGCTGAGGCGCGTCTCAGTAGTTTCAAAACCAATCTGGCCGCAGCGTGTTGCACGCTCTGAAGCTTCTTCAGTGTTGCCTTCTTTCCTCCGGCCATCAATCCATTACAATAGTCTAGCCGGGAGAGTATTAGAGCAACTGCCACCGCCTTCCTAGAGTCCATTGGAAGGAAATCAAAGAACTTCTTTAATGATTTAATAATGCCAAAGCAGCTCCCTGCCACATTTCTCACATGCTGGTCAAAGGCGAGGGTGGAGTCAAATATGACTCCCAAATTTATGGCTGATTCCACAGCCTGGGGCGGGATGGGCGAGCCATCTGGCCACCATTTGCTGGGGCAAAAAAGCACATTTTTTCCTAAGGGGAGAATCTCGGTCTTATTAGTGTTGCATTTTAAGTGGTTTTTATCCATCCATTGAAATACTTCTGTCAGGCAGATCTTTAAATTCTGTTCTGCCTCATCCGAGTTCTTTTCAAGTGGCACAATTAATTGGGTGTCATCGGCGTATGAAGTAACTAAAATGCCGTATGACTCAATTAGAGTAATGAGGGGAATCATATAAATATTAAATAATAAGGGGCTCAAAATCGAGCCCTGAGGGACTCCTGAATTTACCTTCTTTTCCTCTGAGAGGAAGGGACCCAGAGCAGTGATTTGAGATCTATCTGTCAGAAATGAAATAATCCACGCTAGGGCCATGTCTGTGATCCCGTTCTCTCTCAGCCTACTGATCAGTATAGTATGAGAGATGGTGTCGAACGCCGCAGTGAGGTCTAATAGTATCAAAACGGCGCTTTTCCCTTCATCTTGCAGAAACTTAATTGAATCAGTAAGCTCAATGAGGGCCGTTTCGGTCGAGTGCCTGGGGTGGAACCCTGATTGTTGGGGATGGAGAATGTTATGAGTGTCTACGAAGTCTTTTAGCTCACGATAGACCATCTGTTCCGTTATCTTGCCCAGGACTGGATGGAGGGATATTGGGTGCAAATTAGACAGGTCCGTTGGGGATTTAGTAGACTTTTTCATTAGGGGCTTAAGTATTGCTGTTTTCCAATCGAGTGGAACCGTTCCTGAGCTAAGTGACGTGTTAATGATTTCATTAATAGTGGGATTAATCACATCGATTATCTGGTGGAGTATCCGTGGAGGACATGAGTCTGATGGAGCCCCTGATTTACAGGCCAGAATAGTGCCCCGGGATTGGAGCAGCGATACCAGCTTAAATGCACTAAGAGAGTGAGCACTAGCCTCACCCTTATCGAAGTTACTCAACCGGGGAGGTGTCGAAAAATCTCTCTCAATCCGTTCAATCTTCATCTTGAAATAGTTTGAAATTTGATTGCAGAAAGTTAGAGAGGGCGGGATTTAAGGCTGAAGGGATTTAGGATGAGTGAAAGATTTGACGATGGAAAAGACCATTTTTTGCTTTTGATGCGCTTGTTTGATGGCTTTTATATAATATTCCTTTTTCGCTATTTTAATGCTGGAGTGATATAGTCTTCTTTGTTGGATATAGAAGACTTTGGCTGTCTGGTCATATGTTTTACGCCACTTTCGTTCACTTTGCTTACACAATAAGTGTTTCTCAGCCAATGTTGGTGAGAACCAAGGTGCATTATGCTTTCCTCTTCGCTCTTTAGCAGGTGGACGTTTTGGAGGTGCCCGTTCTTTAGAAACCTGGTTTATCCAGGTATGGAAGAGTTTGGAGACTTGTGTTACGTCTCAAGTCATAGTTGGGATTTGTTATTGGTAGATGGGAACAGCCTTCAAACTTTCCTCCACTACCCTCCAATTTACATTCGTAGGAGGTTAATGGTTGACCTGCATCGGCTTACGACTACGACAAATACAGATATTCAAAGGAATAAAACTGTGGTCTGCCCAGATTTGCGGGATAGGTAACTGGACCTCCAGGGAGGGGAAATTGGAACAAACACCATCTAGTGTGTGCCCGGCGCAGTGAGTGGGTGCGCCTACCATCTGGTGTAAGCCAAAGATCTCTAAAGTCTGCTGAAGATTGAGGGCTTGGGCATCCGTTTTAGATTCTAACTGTAGGTTGAAATCACCTAACAGTGTGAAATGGGGGTAGCGTAATAGGAGCTGTCCTAGGGAGTCACTCAGTGAGTCCAAAAATGTGGTAGGACTTCCTGGGGGGCGGTAGATTAGACCTCCTGAAAAAGATGTAGATGCATTTAGCATAATGGAAAAGCCCATGCTTTTTGCCCCTTTAAGGGAGTCTAAGTTGAACGTATGAAAGTTCATCGTAGATCTAAGAACCACGGCTACCCCTCCCCCTCTTCCCTTCGGCCTATCTTGCCTCAGATTAGTAAAACCAGAAGGGAGAGCGGTCGCTAGATCAGGGTTGCTGTTATCATTCAGCCATGTTTCGGTAATAAAAAGAATATCCAAGTTCAGATCAAGGATTAAATCCTTGATGTCTTGGCTATGGCTACACATAGAACGCGCATTAATAAGTCCCCCTTTAAAGATAGAGGTTCCCATTGGGGACATATCAGGATGGCATATTATTTATGGTGCATTTACAGGTGTTGCATGAAAAAGGGCCCCATATTTGTTCCATGCTGGTGACACATGGACAGTTCTTACATGAGTTCAGTGTGAGGAGCTCACTTGCCTGAAAAGTTATGGGGAGAGGGATTTGGTCATCATGTCCTGCGCCTGTCGCGGTCTTTGTGTGGACGGGCGCAGACGGACTTGCCTTTGGTGCGCCCGCTGCGCCCGCCCGCTTCGCGTGCGTGCCCCGGAATTCATTATATAGTGGAGGAGGGGGGTGGGAGGCGTCCAACAACTGGTGTGCTACTCTCCATTCCGCCCCAAGATGGCGGCAAACCCTGACTCCCACCGCGTCCTCGTCTACCTGGCTGCGCGTGGATCAGGGACCAAAGTGCGGTGCAGAAGAAGGTGAATGATGTAATTATAATATCAAATCAGGGTCCTGAGAAAGATTGCTCACTTCCTCTCTCCCGAAGCGCGGAAGCAGGTTACTGTGGCCCTGGTTTCCTCGAGGCTAGACTACTATAACGCGCTTTATTCAGGTACCAACAAGAACCTTATTCAGCACTTACAGATAGTGCAAAAAGCGGCGGCCAGGCTGGTTCTCAACCTCCATAGACTCTCCTCAGCTACCATAGCCAGGAAGAACCTTCACAGGCTGCCCATTCAGTCCAGGATTTCTTTCAAGATCCTTTGCCTTGCCCATGGGGCTCTATAGGGCTCCGGTTCAGAGGGTATTAGGGCCCTTCTCCACCCTTACTCTCCCTGCAGAGCCCTCCGCTCTTCCAACAAAAACCTCTTGTCAGTCCCTTGGTCCTTCAAAGTAAAGTGGTGAGGGAGAGCCTTTGCCTCCCTTGCCCCTATGCTTTGGAATTCTCTCCCCCCGAACTAGCAGGACAATCATCCATCACTCTCTTTCGTAAAGCTTTGAAAACGTACCTCTTTGTAGAGGCTTATCTGTAATCTGGCTCTCCATTACACACAAGCTGCATGATCTGTAGGCACCTTGATGCCCTTGGGCTTAGTCGCGCGGTATAAGACATAATTCATTCATTCATTCATTCAGTTCGGGTTGGTCTGTTCCTACTGGAGCAGGGTCAGGATTGATTGGCATATGGTATGGTCCAAACTAAGGTGGTATAGTATGCAAAATAACAATGAACAGGGATGCTGCCTGAATAACTACCAGTGGCTGAGATTAATTCAAGCATTCCATACATCACTTTTGTACACTTTATATGATGCCTTAAGTGCACATGGTACACCCAGACATGGGTCCAGTGCCCACTGTACCACTGGAGCTAAGCTGCACCAGACTCTTCCGCCCAGATGAGGGTGAAACTGGTCCTGGGTTGTTTGTGTTCCAGTTCAGGGAGGACCTAGCCTGGCAGTTTGGGATGGTCTGTTCCTATTGGAATATTTTCGTATACTTCAGTTAGGAAATTAACTGGGTATGTGATGAGTAGAAGATTGTGGGGTCTGGAGGGTGGCATTTTAATAACCTATGATCGGAAGACTCACTTTAGAAGAAAAGACCCTTCCCATGTACTGCGCAGATGTTTTGCTTGTCTTCCGATTACACACATTTCATCTTTAATTTAAAAAGTAGGCACATGCCATGGAGTGTCGGGGAGTTGGATGCGCTCACTTCCCACTGAAAAGTGAATGTTTGAAAACGATACAAACATGTAGGAGCGTACCTCACACAACTATCTAGGCAGCTTTTTCTAGATTTGGCAAATATTTGGCCATTCATTTTGGTGCTATTAGTAAAAAGTGACTGCCCTCTAAGCATGCACCAGTGCTATATATTTTGAGACTAGGTTGGATTTTCTACTAAAAACACAAAAACCCTATTCAATAGAAAAATAAATTGGGAGTAATTTAGGTGCACATTGAAACTTTTATGGGAGCCACTGAGCAGAAAGGAATTAGCTGGCTAAGACTGTGTCAATCCAAGCTATTTACCATTAGTGTACTAGGGTCAATCTGAATGGCAACACAGCAAACATAGTGACTTATAAGTAATGCAAGGACTCGACACTCAAGGAAATACTTTCCAAAGCCTCTTCAAAGAAGGCTGAAATGCACCGTGAACGATGTCCAGACAAGGACGTAAGCAGAGAACCATCTCCACATAGGTCGCCGCCAACACAAGCAGAACCCCTCCATTGATTAGGGCCTTCATGGGGGACCTGTTTGATAGACTTCACCAGGATATCTTGCTGTTCCAAGAGGAGTTCACGAATAGTATCAAATATGTGTGTCATGATCTGGGAGAACTGGGTCAAAGGGTCTCGAATGATGCAAAGGAGGATGAATTGGACACTTTCTGGCAGGAATTGATGACTCTGCGAGACCACAACCTGACACTACAAGCTCACCTGGAAGACCTGAAGAACAGGTCCTGAAGATCAAATATCTGCATCCGAGTAGCCCCACATAGACCCAAAAAAGGAGACATTGAGGCATTAAGCACCTCTTCCACCAAGTCTTCCCCAATTTAGCAATTCCAGACATACAACTGCAGAGGAAATATAGAATTAACAGAGCTGCAGGCCCTGGGAGAGCTCCTGCACATACTATTGCCAGAAGGTAGCCTTTATGGATGAGGGACGTGAACTGAACGCTATACAATTTGAAGGGGTCGCGATTTGGCTATACAAGGACCTTGCGGTAAACACCCTACAGCGCCACCGGCATCTAAAGCCAATGACCTGCTTCCTACAAAGCAAAGCGGTGAAGTACCGGTGGGCACACCCCTTCTCACTACTATTCACATGGAATGGAGAAGCCAAAGTCATTGCAGAGGCTGCTGCAATCCTAGAGATCCCAGAGCTGATAGAGATGACATCCCATTCAGATACCTCGCCCACGGCAGAAAGGTCATTACAGAGATTCAGAAAATGGACCATGGTGACAGTGAAAAGATCGACGGTGAAACACACAGCTGACGAAATGCAACAAGCGTGGCAAGCAAAACTGACTGAACTCTAGATGAGCTTCAGCAATAAGAATATGGTCAACCATATGACTGACTTTGCAGAACAGGATGTGGCAACAGTTACACTGCTACAGAACTCATCGGTCCGGGTCGGATGATACCTGGGAGGTGTCCTGTGGCTCTGCCTGATGGACCATGGACCGGATGGCCTTCTTCCTGGTCCAACATCAATATAGGTTGCTCCAATTGGGGGGAGGCAGAGTTTGTTTATATATGTAAATCATTTTTGGGGGAAATGGCGGATCTCACCACCACTCAACAACACCTTTTTGATACAACATGCCTTACCCCCTCATACAAAAGGGATATTTGCCATGTGCCATGACCACCAGTAGTGTCACACAGCATGGAAATCTCTGCACACCCTGGTGAATCCTGAGCTTGAATACCTGGGGCCTCAATGCCCCAGCAAAATGCGGGCCTTTACTACTTATGCTCAAAGTCTCAGAGTGTAAAATGTGGCTCTTACAAGACACCCATCTACTTAAAAAACTTTAGGCTGTCTACTTACCCTGGTTCACATGACAGATCCTGTCTTCTGGCCCAGACAAAAGGGGAGGGAGAGCGATACTATTGGTCAGTAAGTTCAAAGGCAAAAAATTATCCACTATCGCCGAAATTCCAGGTAGGATGTTAGCTGTACAAGTATCACAAAAACTACCACATTTACATTTTGCAAAATGTATGCTCCTGACGATAACCAGAAGAGTTTCTTCTGTGAGGCTATCTCTCAGACCTTAACGACCCAAGACACCGAAGCACTCATAGGAGGGAATTACAATTTGGTGATGGATGCAAAACTCTACCAATCAGCACAGTGTGGGACAGAGAGGAGCTCTCTCAGATGTGGAGATAGGCTTGAGAATCTAGGGCTAGTACATATTTGGTGAACACACCATCCCACAACTAGAGACACCCTGTTTTTTTCTCAGCGTCACACCAGACATATGCTAAATTGGGCTACTACCACCAAGGGTAGTTCAGGCCAATATCAGGATTATCTCCCTCTCTGACCAGGCTCCTGTACTTCTCTTCTTATGAGACTTAGACGAACTCCCCTTGACTAAAACACTGGCACCTAAATGACAGCATCCTAAAAGGACAGGACGTTATAGAGTCTGTCCGCAACCATATCTCCGCCTATCTAGCGGAGAATGAAAGATCGGTCTCCCAAACTGCCACAATTTGGGACTCTCTTAAGGTAGTCGCGAGAGGTGAATTATTGCAACTGCAGCTCAAATCAACGCGGATAGAAGGGAAAATTGAAGGCAACTAAAGGGGCCAGAGAGCGACCTTGAGAGCCAGAAAAAACTCTCAGGCTCCCGGAAGGTGTGGCGTCTACTCACAGCAGCTATGCAACAGCTCAAAGCAATGGATAAGGAGGCCACAGAGTACACTCTGTTATACAATAAACATAGATACTACTCTCGGGGAGACAATGCAGGTAAACTACTGGCTTGCAAACTAAGGTTCAAACTACAGAGAGACAACATGGCTTGTGTCACTACTCACACAGGAGCCACACCTTGCCCCCCAGAGCAGGTAGAGGAGGCATTTCAACAAGACCACATTGTGTGCCTCTGACTTGTCCTCTACTGGAACAACACAGAGTTATCTGGCTATGATCCCATTGGTGCACCTCACAGCGCAACAATCGGACATGCTAGAAAAAGTCATAACTAGCATATCCAACCTACACGCCGGGAAAGCCCTCACCACATATCGGTTTACATCAGCCTTCTACAAGACATTCTGTCCACAACTAGCTCCCCCACTGACCAAGCTTTACAATACCTTCACAGACACCTCAGTGCTTACCCCACAATGTAGGCAGCTGAAATTACAATTAGATATAAACCAGGCAAAGACTCCTCTGCATGCACTTAATACTGCCCTATCTCCCTTCTTAATGTAGATGTGAAGATTTTTATTGACATCCTAGACCCGTTAATTGGCTTCTTATATACAGGGCCTAGTGGGCCTGGATCAGATAGGAATCTTCACGGGGAGAGGATGCCCCGACAACTCAAAACCAAGTTCCAGAAATTGGTGTTTAGCGGCTACCAGAGACCTGAAGCAAGGATACGGGTAAACAGCACAACCTCATATCCCATCAAGAGACAAAGGGGAATGTGACTGGGTTACCTCATGTCCCTGCTACAATTTTCCCTTTGTATGGAATGTCTAGCTGAGACGATCCACAGGAAACCCCTAATTATACGGTAGTCAGTTTTCGTAAAACCGAGCACTATATCGCACTCTTCGCGGATGACGTTCTTTTGACGCTAACAAACCTGTCAACCATGTTTCCGGCCTTGCTCCTTGAACCCTGATGTAAGTTCGATCTTACATGGGAGTTCAAGGTGAACATGCAGAAATCAGAAATCTTGGGGCTTAATATATCCATGCAACAACAAGCTACCATCCAAGAACAAAACCCTTCTCCGGGGTACACTGGCACATCACATACTTAGGCATTAAAACCTGCTCCATGGTGGGGCACACAGCCAAACAGAATTACACAGAATTACTCCACACAGCCCACAGGGACCTGCAGAGTTGGCAGATGACTGGGCACTCTTACATGGGCTACATAGCAGCCGTTAGGATGACCCTACAACAGTAAGTACAAAATTCAATGCTGACTCTCCCCCACCAATTACCACAGGGCACACTCTTTGCCAAATAAACCCGGAAAGAGGGGTTCATCTGGAAAGGGAAAAGTTACACATGTCTAAGCAAAAGCAATATGCCTCCTTGGAAGAGGAACAAGAGGGAAAACCCTGACACTGCTATTACTGTACATAGCTGCCCAACTGCAATAGTGGCACTGTAAAACCTCTGAGAAACACTGGTGCTTTATGGACGAGCCAGTTGCAAGGAATCCATGACCCTGAGACATAATCCATGGGGAGTATATAGCTTGCTGATCTTGTAGATTATATTGGTTGCTCCTCCTGGGCCTGTCATCTACAGCATCACCAATGACCCGTATAATAAGCAACCTTGAGTCCCCATCAGCCAGGGATGGCATTGCCTTCTTGGAAGCTTGTGAATTGCAAAGGAATAGGAGACCTTTTTGACCAAGGGTGCTACAGTCTTTTGAGCTACTGAAAAGGGATTTTGTACCTACTAGAGAAGGAAATCTGTCATTGGGTGACAGACAATGCGATGTGGAAATTCACAGCATAACCTTTGAGAATTGGTTCCTTACCAAATGTAATACCGTACACTTGGCCTCAGATCTGTATAAACGACTTCAAAAAGCATTCCCTTCCCCACGCCGGCAGCGCAAATATTATGGGTAAAACAATTTGGACACACTCTTTCAGATAAGTAGTGGGAGGGGCGGATTTCATCGTACACGCACAACAGCAACCAGTGCTGTCAGAAGGGAAGCCATGGCTAAAATCACACACTATGGGTAGTATAACCCCACTGAGTACTTACTTTGACCCAACGCAGGTCCGATGAGTGTTGGAGGGGATGCAGCTCAACAGGCACCCTCATAAGTCTCCATTGACACAGTCCCAAGCTTCAGCCATATTGGAAGCATCATCAACCAAAAGTTTCACACAGATGTAACACCATTCCTAGCCTACACTCTCCTGGAGTTACCCAACACACTCACATTCCCACTGCACTCCCACTGTGGGAAGGAAATGCCCTGGCCTTGGAGGCTTAATTGATAATGGGGTAGCCCCTAAAGTCAATCCGGACCTGGGCGCAATACTGGAATGAAAACAGTGGTCCGTGACCAGAATTCGAACCAATTACAATTTACTTTGCAAGGAACATTGCAGATAAATTAATGAATAACATATAGAAGATACTGATGCATGTACAAAATACCTATTTCTGCATCAATTCAATAAACCACACATGAAAAAAAGTGCCACACTATATAATAAATGTCATGTTATTTATTATACAGCCAATCAATTGTTATTGTAATGACCATAGGTTGCGCGCAAAAGGAGAGGTGAAAGGATAGAATAGTGGTGCTGGGTAGTGAGATGGTGAATCAAAGATTAAGGAATAGACCATTCAAAATTTTTCAATACTGATAGCAAAGATCAGTTTACAGCAAGCCTGTCCATAAAAGATTTACATGTAATCTGTACATTTTTGGTCTGCATTCAATGCAATTTCAATGGTATGGTGAGGTAAGTAGTAGGTACAGGTCTTGATCAAAGGAAGAGCGTCAACGTTTCGACTCGACTGTGCAATGCGGAATTGGAACCTTTGCTGCGAGTCTTCATCAGGACAGTATGTTTGCAACCTATACCTACAGCCAAGCCTGGCTAAACAGGTAAACTTTTTCGTGTGCCAGAAGGCACAAAGTCACCTCGGTACGATTAATCCGGTGTGCTGCATGCACATCACCAGGTGTGTAATTCGTCAACGATCAGCGAATGCCCCTTATCTTAGCCAGGAGGCCTCAGGGTCGTAGACTGCCGCTCCTGAGGCATGATCAATGAGTATGGAGCGTGGCTCCACCGTCTCTGGAACATATCAGGGACAGAAAAGATCTCAGCTACGTTTGAGGAGAAAGAAACAACATTTGAGAAAATTTGAGGTCCATACATAAGCTTTTAAGGAGGAATATAGGGAGCTCACATGTCCCACGTAATTACTAGTATTCTGCCTCACACATTTAGATATCAATGTCTAATGACGTGGGACACACCTGCATGCGACCTAAGGACTTAGAGAGTCACAAAACGCCCACTGGTGAGATACCTAGATGTGATGGTAGGACGGCCATACTACGCATAACAGACGGAGGGTAGTGTGGGGGTGATTGTTTGGAGGGAAGGAGGTGCAGTCCCCATGGGACGGCGGCCCTTGTTCTTATGTTCGTCTTTGTCTTGTTTAACATAACCTACACACAGACGTTATACCTGTTATACATCAAATACCTGTGAACACCATCAGCAATCTAAAAACACCAATACACACCATCCGACACCCCATGTACAACATTAGGTGCTCAGCAATTCACCACAAAACCCCCACACACTGCACATAAAAAGACCAAACACACCCACATACCATCAGACTCATACCATCAGACTTCAATATAAAAGATCAGATGCACGCTCACCATCGGTAGCCCAAACAAATACGTAGACACTGTCCAACACACCCTGAGGTTCCGTGACGATCGTAAGTGGTGTTTTTGACTCGCACGAATATGGTCGAGTCTGGTATCTATGAACCGCAAATGACGAGTTTAGTGGGTGTACGCATTTTCGCTGTGCTAGCCTAAACCGTTCGTTTGTTTCGTGGGTTTCTTCATCCGAGCCCACGGGTTCCATCTTAGGTACAGCATCCATTTTGTCTCTTGCCCTCAAGTAGCCAGCGAACGGACGCTGTCCGCTTCGCGACCCTGGGATTCCCATACTCTTTGCGGAAGACACGTTTCCTTTGAAGGTGTCTTTATGATGAGGGAGATGGCACTGTAAGGCAGATGGCCCCGCTCGAGGCTCATCCTGCCGTGCCGGTCTATTGTCTTAGTTGTGCATTCATTAGGCACGTCCCCTTTGATGCCTGCAGATCGTGTTTCCCGATACCACCCCTTTTACACCCTTTCCGATCTCCCCACTGTTTCTGTCTTCCTCTGCACCTGTTTCTGTCCCTTCCTCGATTTGTTTACTGCTGATTGGAATGTACTAATGGTGGGAAGACGGGCTTTTACAGTTGGGAACTACCAAACGTTTCTGTACTTATGTTCCGGGCCCTGAATACATGAAAGCAACCCCTTATGGTCTTTACGATGGGAACCGAGTTGTAAACCTTTGTGTACTATGATATCTTATGCATAAAAACTGTATAAAAGGAGCGATCCACAGAGGCAAGTCGAATCAGACTCCTCAAACCTACACGTGTTGTACTTCCTGTGACTTCTGTGTTCCCTGCAGTAATAAACCTCGAATCTTTGACGCCGAAGGAAGTGTCCCGTGTCTCTGTCATTTGTACGCCGGAACAGGTTACCCACGAAGGTTTTAGGTGTTATCCCTGGCACAGCTGGGTCTTAAGAAAACCCAGTCCTTCAACCCCTATGAACATGATCACACACCTACCCTTGTGATCAGATGCCCGCATATGACAATAAGCACCCAAGCAGACTTACATACTGCAAGGCACATAAACACCCAATCATGCCAACCAATAGCCATGTCCACTAAATAGACACGAAACAATCCATCAAATACCCACACATGCAAGCCATCAGAAACCTCTAGTCTGGACACCATGAAAAAAAATCCTTCACACAACATCAGACACATTACATGCCTAAACATACCGCTATATACAAACACATACACATAAACACAACCAGAAGCCCTCCTCTACACACAGCATTAGCAATCGAGATACACCATCAGACACCGATGAACATGATCAGCTACACGTGTAAACCATCAGACATCCATGCAACCACCCACACACACCAGCAGACACTACACATGATACAACATTCAAACTTCTACACAACCAGACAGCAGACACAGCCTCATATTTCTATAAATGTGCTCAGATACCCATTTAAGCCATTAAGCACCTGTGTACACCATCAAGTATTTATGCATGCCATTAGACACTCGAATACCTATGCATCTAACGTTACAAACATGTACAAGATCAGATGGCCAAGCATATGCCCAGATGCTAAAACACACTCTTATATACCCTGACCGAACATACATGCTTCCTCTGACTTCCAGTACACAAATGTACTCTTTCAGTCACTCATGAACTCTCAGACACACACTCACTCATATTGCCTGTTACACAGTGCAGACACCCATACATTCATGCACAGTAAAGAGGGTGCCATTACTGGTGTCAGTTGCTTTGGTCCTTCCTGGCTGGCACAATGTTTCTGACCATGGAAAGCAAACAGTTGACAGTGGTTCTTTCAAAATTGCTAACAGAGTCCTAATCCAGCTGTCAGCCAGAACAGGCCTCCTTCATTCTGATAAATTATTGTGAAAAATTAAAAACAGATGTAGAGCCACAAAAAATAGTAACATTCCAAGAAAAAACATAAAGTTAAAATGATTTCAGACTGAAAGTGGAAAAATAGTATCTATACTACAGTAAAAAAAAAATGTGACATGATCCTACTTTAACTTAAATCTCTCCTTTCTATCCTCCCTTACTCATAAATGCTCGCACCATATATTTTTTGTGATATAAAACACAGTTTCACTTTAAATATGAAACTACATAATGTAAATTATCAAAATTACATCTACTACTAAAACACATGGAAATCAACACCTCCACATGTAAGTGGACAAGAAGTATTTACAACAGACATTCCATTAACAGATATTCATAATTTATGATATTCTGCATTATGTTTTCTTTTGAAGAAAATTGTCCTCAAACACATGGATGTCCAATCATTTTAACGGTAGCTGTAATTTGTGATGTTGTACACTATGTAATATGGTATTGTATTATATGGTAAAGAGAGCACGTTCAATCCTCAGAGAAGTTGGGGTTTCTAGTAGAATTTCTGTAGAGTTTAATGAGAAAGACTTCTGCATGCTTTTCAGAGGTTTCAGATGGATCTTGGATACATTGGCCTTTAAAGCGCTATAACCATAAAGATGGAGTAAGGTGAGCATCACTATGGTTGTAATGAAACCATCTACTGGAAGTGAAGGCTCCATTCTATGTAGAAGAGTTAATTGATGCAGGCGGTGCTGGTGTTGTAAGCGATGTGTGTCTTTAGGCTTAAGTCAGAATTAAATGAGAAGCCCAGAAACTGTTAACAATTTTCAGTGTGAATCCATTCATATTCAGTTTATCAAACCATTCCTAGACCACATGGTATGTGCTGTCACCAATGATAATATTAAATCTTGTTGTGGTCAAGTGCAGCTTGTGGAAGGCTAGTAACATCCAGGTTTGAACAGTTCTAGGGCAATTCATCATCTAAGTTATTTTGTGGTCAGACAAGTCCCCAAGGAGAGTTTAGTATTATCCAGGTACTGGTGGGTAATGATGTTCTTGCTGGGGAACGCATTAGCTCTATGTACAAGTTGAAAATAAACAACAGTATGAATGAGCATTGAGCAGCTTTGCATATTACTAAGATGAGCTTGAATTTTGAGGCACAATCTGTATCAGGTCCTCGATGTACAAATCAAACCTCCAAAGCACAATGTTGTTGATGCTCATTTGGATAGTGAGGGTACTAAGCAGGGATTGGTTCTTTATATTGTTAAATGCTGAATAGTGGTTGATTTGGAAAAGAAGGCAGTAGAAGGTAATACTTTTTACAGATTTTCATGATCTGATCATCCTCTTGGATTGTCTTGATCTCTGTAAGCAATGTGATCCAAATCCACACTGGTAGTTATGCAAGAGGGCATTGCATTTGATTTTACCATAGAGTAGGTTTGTGATGGCCTTCTCAAAGATCTTCCCCAGAAATAGCCATTGGGTGGTGGTTAAAAAGGTCACCAGGATCTATGTTCCCATCTCAAGGAGAGGCAGAAGTTGTTCAGTCTTGAATGCTTCTGGCAAGGGATACATTAGGAATGATCAGTAGTAGTGCTAGAGCTTTTCTGCATATTTATTACATGATTGCTCTCAAGATTATGCCATCCTCATGTGATGGAGCCATGATGACTGAAGCAGGTTTGCCAAGTTGTGTTCCAAAAACATGTGGAAGAATGATCATTTGAGTGTATTGTGCTGGGGCCACAGAATGTGTTGTGATAGTGCAATCAGATGTCTACCTTGGCCTTGAAGAAGTTGATGATGGCTGAACACTCTTCCTTGGAGAGGGGGGTCGTGCACTGTGGTGTTATGTTTCATATAGGTACCCCAATATAGGCTCAGGTAGTCACCTAACCTTTCACCTATATTCTCCCCTACCATTACACTACATAACGGTTCTTGGGATTGACCTTTTACCTAGTTATGGTACTACTAACAGTACGTGGGGTTTCCCTGAAAACTAGCCTCATCCAATATGCATGTGGATTCTTGGAAACTCAGCAGGACTACCATCTCCTGCATAATAACAATGTATTAGGGTCATTCCTTCCTTCATCCTAAGTCTGGCATGACACAGCAAGGTAGAACCCCTGAGGGTACTACTTTGGGTATATAAACACCGTAACTTGCTGAGGTAATTAGATGAGAAAAGGACTTCTATGCTGACACACTGACACGAGACGCTGAGGCTCCTGTATACAGACACTCTAGCTCGCAGTGGTCTGACATCCCTTGCGGGGTGTCCATCTCGAGACCAAGACGCGGTCCCACAGTCTCTCACTTCAGGTAACGGGGTTGACTTAATCTTCGAAGGATTCTTGGCTTACTTAGGAGTACGCATTTATTACTGTCATGTATTTTATATCCTTGCCTGTGTTCATTGTTTTAGCAGAATGGTACAAATCTACCAGCCTTTTACTCTGTTAGTGCTTCTAATCATTTATATCTGTTTCTGTCTAATGGGTGTTTCAGCACACCTATTTTACACTAGAATGATGCTGGTTCAATAAATGCTTATTGGACAACATCCCCACCGTTTATTCTGTGTATCTCTCTGAGACAAAGTGAGCACGAGTGACTGAGCGAAAGGTATCGCACTGTTTCCACAATCCTGAGGGATCAGGGTTGTCATGTTCGATAGTTGCCAAGAACTATTCTCTCCTTGGTAAGAGGGGTTTCTAGTGGCACTGAGAGCTAGCTGGTATACTGGCTAACATACTCAGGGGGGGTGTCCAGAACCAGTCCTGCAGTCTATGTTGTCTAAACGCGCAGATCCTATATGGGTTTATAGGAAATAGACGACAGTGGTGTTCACAAGAGTGCTTTTATTTTGGTTAAGGTCTTTATAATGATATCCTTGTTGTAAGCCACAATGGCCTGTATGATGAGCTGTCTACCAGTGGAGAGACACTGTTTGAGGGTTGCTGGAGGACATCAATATTTCTTGTCCTGCTGTGAAATGGATCATTTCCTGTTGGTGAGTTCCATGCAGTACAAGGATTTGGAAGCGTTGGCTTTCATTGACCCAAGTTTCATTAGGCCATGGATAACTGCTAAAATAAGAAGAATGCAGATGAAATCCCAAAGTTGAATCCTGACATCTAGGTTAGGGATACATGAGACTGCCAGTTTACCAAACAATTATGGGAAGTCCTAGAAGGATATGATCATTGTCTTTATCAGTTTTGGTTGACCTCAGGAATTCTTAAAGGTGGATATTAGTTTACGATTGATGGTGGTGTAGTTGTGCCGGTGAACATGCAACTGGGGTGCAAGTGATTTTAGGCGTATATGTACAGACAAGGTTCAGGATATGAAGGTTTGTCTATATGTTGATCAGTGCAGAGTTAGTAGTAGCTAGAAGCTAGAGGAAGGCAACCCTCATTGTCTTTGTAGATGTGTCATGAATGATGTGATATGTGACATCATCAGCAGTGGATTGCGGGTGCGCGAAATATAGTTAGTACAACTAACTATATAGGAGCAATTTCAATGGTTTTGTATGAGTGAAATGTCCAGCTAACTATAACACCCCTAAAACTTATAGTTTTGTGAGTAAATTTTAAAGGTTTTTTTAAATGATAATTCCTAACTATATAAGGCCTGAAACCTATGGTTTTTTCATTGAATTTCAAAGGTTTTTTAAATGCTAATTCCTAACTATATAAGGCCTGAAACTATGGTTTTTTTCAGTGAATTTGCAAGGTTTTTTAAATGCTAATTCCTAACTATATAAGGCCTGAAACCTTTGTTTTGTTCAGTGAATTTCAAAGGTTTTTTTAATGCTAATTCCTAACTATATAAGACCTGAAAGCCCACCAGGAATCTCCAGTATGCGCCAGGGGACTGCATTGCAGAGAGGTGTAATGAAGCCACGCCCCTTTTTACACCTCTCTGCAATGCAGCCCCCGTGCATGTTTGAAGAGGGGGAACTAATTCCCCTTGCATACTAGGGGCCCCTGGGGGCCAACTATCCCACCTGGAACCTCCAGTATGCGCCAGGGGGCTGCATTGCAGAGGTGTAATGAGGCTATGCCCCTTGTTACACCAGTCTGCATTGCAGCCCCCTGCTGCATTGCAGAGGGGGAATTAATTCCCCTTACATACTGGGGGTCCCTGGGGGCCAACTAGCCCACCAGGAGCCTCCAGTATGCGCCACGGGGCTGCATTGCAGAGAGGTGTAATGAGGCCACACCCATTTTTACACCTCTGTGCAACGCAGCCCCCGTGCATGTTTGAAGAGGGGGTACTAATTTCCCTTGCATACTAGGGGTCCTTGGGGGCCAACTAGCCCACCTGGAACCAACAGTATGCGCCAGGGGGCTGCATTGCACAGAGGTGTAATGAGGCTATGCCCCTTTTTCCACCTCTCTGGAATGCAGGCCACTGGCGCGTTTGCAGAGGGGGGACTAATTCCCCTTGCATACTGGGGGTCCCTGGGTCATATGTGCCCAAACGCCGATATTCTGAACGATTGAAAATGACTTTTCTTGAGAAACATTTGGATTTGGATTATCATGTCCTATTCTTTGGAAGTTTTGAAAGACTGACTTTGAGGATGCTATAAATTACTCAAGTCTGCCCGAATTGTGTGGGTAAAATTGATACCTAGTCACTTTGAATAAGAATGTACTTATGTCTCGTCTAACATTTGGAAGAAATATCTAGTTATATGAAAACAGGATACTGACATAACTTGAAGGAAATAAGAACGCCCTGAAGAAGTTCTGTTGTACAGAATGAAACGTGTTGGCTGGCTGTGGTACATAAACTTAAGGAAAATAAAAGCATTTGAATATACACCAAGATTTAGGGCTTCAATAAGGACTCTAAGTGATATGATTTGATTAGACTTATTGTGCAAGTGGTGCTGTGCCAAACTTTGGAATTTTCTCCACTATTCTCTACTACTTACTCTCTATTACTTCACTACTCTCTAATATTCACTCTCTACTACTCATTCTCTACTACTCTACTACTCTCTACTACTCTCTCTCTACTACTCACTCCCTACTACTCACTATCTACTACTCCCTACTACTCGCTCTCTACTACTCTCTACTCTCTACTACTCACTCTCTACTACTCTCTCTCTACTACTCACTCTTTACTACTCACTCTTTACTACTCATTCTCTACTACTCTCTACTACTCACTCTCTACTACTCTACTACTCACTCTCTACTACTCACTCTACTACTCACTCTCTACTACTCTCTACTACTCACTCTCTATGACTCTCTCTCTACTACTCTCTACTACTCACTCTACTACTCTCTACTACTCTCTACTATTCTCTCTCTGCTACTCACTCTCTACTACTCTCTACTACTCACTCTCTACTACTCACTCTCTACTACTCACTCTCTACTACTCACTCTTTACTACTCTCTACTACTCACTCTCTACTGCTCTCTACTACTCACTCTACTACTTACTCTCTACTACTCTCTACCACTCACTCTCTACTACTCACTCTCTACTACTCTCTACTACTCACTCTACTATTCACTCTACTACTCTCTACTACTCACTCTCTGCTACTCTCTCTACTGTTTACTACTACTCACTCTCTACTCTCTATTACTCACTCTCTACTCTCTACCCCTCTACCTCTCTCTACTTCTCTCTCTACTAGTCTCTACCTCTCAACCTCTACCTCTCTACCTCTACCTCTCTACCTCTACACCTCTACCTCTCTACCTCTCTCTACACGCACACATATACACACATATATATGCATATATATGTATATATATATATATATATATATATATATATATATATATATATATATATATGTATATATGCATATATATGCATATGCATATATATATATATGTATGTGTATATATATATATATATACATACATATACAAACATATATAATCTGCATATCTATATAAATACAAATATAAACGCATGCATACATATACATATATGCATACATATGCATGTTATTTACATGAAAGTTTTAAAAACACTAATAAAAGCAAAGCTAAAAAGCCACCTCATTACAAACAGAATGGCTTTAACTTAAACAAGGGCGAGATCTATTGCATTTTCAATGCTTGTTTACTTTGGTTCTATCAAGAAGGCATTCAGATGTGTCACACATTTGCCATAAATTCTGAATGTTAGCACTCTAGTTGCTCATTAGATCACTGTAGTAAAGCTACTGCTCACCAGGGAAGTCTGCTGCTGGTATTCAAAGTGCATGTTTCAGTCTGCATGTCAGAATTTTTTTAATGAAATAGAAGAGGATTTGAGAAGTCACTCAAAATGTGCCCTAATTTTTCTTTTTGAAGCACTAATCATACTTTCTATGGCAAAATGAACCCCCTCATTTTGTTCCTTTTTAAATTAAATGTTTTCAGACTTACCACTTCATTCCAATCAAGATGGCTTCTGGTGTGCCATACTTTTGTCATAAATAAGACTTTTAGCGCTCTAGTTGTTCTTTAGAACAATCTGGGACATTCTGTCATTGGGCTACACTTGGGCTACATCTGGGTGATATTTGGGCTACATTTGGGCTCTTTTGTCTCTGGTGGCCATCTTGGGAGACTGCATGTCAGAATTTTTTAATGAAATGTAAAATTTCCTAGCTAACGTAACGGAAAGTTTCCATTCTATTAAGGACTAGGAGGCGAGGATTATGCAGTCCTTTCTTATCTTTATTATAAAAGCAATTCAAAGAAAAAAACAATCAGCACATATTATCTGAACTACAGCTCCCATGAGCACATGGGGCACAGTGTCCATAGTAACCACCAGCCAATGATGATGCAGTCCGTTGTATAATTAGCCGTGACGTCCCTTCCTCTTCTTCTTCTTCTCTGTGAGGAATGAGCCCAGGAACTCTCATCAATCCTTCTGGTCTTGTCCTAAACCAACACAAGATAACCGTTATCCAGTTCTTCTTTCGTGAAAGAAAGCAAATAAAGGCATTATACAGCACTTTATGAGAACTAGCACAGCATAGCATAGTGACACATGTAGGAGAGCTAGAATATGTATAAACTCTACAACCATGTTCCAGCTTAACTTAGTGCAGTAGCATAAGCATTGAAATAAATCGTAAATCGTTACTTACTGAAGTACGAAGGCGTTCGGGTGGGTCGAGACCAACAAGTCTCGGGAGGGATAATCCTCGCCGCCTACTCCTTAATAGAATTTAAACTTTCCGTTACGTTAGCTAGGAAATTTTTTATTCTATGTCAGGACGGAGGCGAGGATTATGCAGTTTCGAAGCCTATCCACCACCAGTTCCGCCGCGCCATAGATAGGCTTGAAGTAAAACTTCTTGAACGTGGACTCCGAGGACCAATCCGCTGCTGCCATAATGTCCTCCAACCTACCGCCCACTTCTACGGGTTTAGAGGCCATTGCTCCTCTCGTGGAATGAGCTCCAAATCTGGTGACATCCACCCCCACTTCAGTCATGATCCAACGGACCCACCTAGCGATGGATGGAGCCGAAACCGCCCTAAACGGCTTCTGCAGAGCAATGAGAAGCTGACGTTCTCCAGGAGGGCGGTATTCCGCCGTCATGTCCTCATACGCCTTGAGGCATCGCACTACACATATTTTGGGTTGATCCGGAAACGTCGGGTATGACACCGACCTGATATTAGTCTTGGTCCTCCTAGCAACCGTAAAAGTAACTCCCTCCGGAGTGAACACACGTGCCGTGATATCCAATGCCCGCACGTCTGAGACGCGTTGGCACGAAACCAGACACAGCACAATTGCCAGTTTAGACGACAATTCCTTTCTGTTACGATACTGGTTATCACGCCAGGAGCAAAGGAAGCGCAGCATGATGTTGACGTCCCAGAGATTCTTATATCTGGGTTCCGGGGGTTTGGAAAGTCTGGCACTTCTCATGAGCTTGCAAACCCAAGGATGTTCACCCGCATGTTTACCATCGATGTGGGCATGTCCTGCTGAAATGGCAGATCTGAAAGAATTAATAGACCGGTAGGCCAACCCCGACTGGGCCAATTCAGCAAGAAAATTCAAAATGTGGGCAACGTCCACCCCCACGGGATCGGCGTGTCTTCCCAGACACCAACAACGCCACCGTTGCCAAGCCGATAGGTACCTCTTGACAGTACCTGGAGCAGAGGCTCTACGGATGAGTTCCTCAGCGTCCGTCGAAAGGCGTCCGTCTTGCCAGCATCCCCTGAAATCCTCCACGCCATGAGGTGCAAGGTCCCCTGAAGCACCAGCGATGCGGTTCTCCCAGGGGACCCGAAAGCAACGAAGGGAACAAGGGCATCCGAATCGGACAGTCCCACGACAACTCTAGCAGTGGGGGAAACCAGGCCTGAGCCCGCCAGAAGGGGGTCACTAGGACCAGGGACGCTTGCTGTCGGCGACCCTGCGCCGCTACTCGAGGAATCATGAGAAAGGGGGGAAACGCGTAAGCCTGCTCCAGCGACCAGTCCTGCAAAAATGCATCGACCGCTGCCGCCTCCGGGTCCGGTCTCCAGCTCACGAACCTCGGGAGTTGACGGTTGAGTCGGGAAGCGAACAGGTCCACCGATCACGGCCCCCAACTGTTCATCAGAGCCTGGAAGACCGCAGGATGCAATCGCCAGTCACTGAAGTCTTGGAAGTTCCTGGAATGCCAGTCCACGATCGAGTTCTGTGTGCCCGGGAGATATTCCGCCGACACCGAAATTCGCTTCTCCAGGCAATAGTGCCAGAAGTCCTTCGCCAGGTTTGCCAAGGCCCGGGACCGCGGTCCGCCCAGACGATTGATATACTGCACCGCTGACACATTGTCCATGCGTAACAGGATGCAACGCAACACCTGGTTCTGGGTCAGAGACTTCACTGCAAAGGAGCCCGCTAGGCGCTCCAGGCAATTGATATGAAGCTGAAGCTCTTCCTCCGACCAGCGGCCCCCCATCGTGATGTCGCTGCAACAAGCTCCCCAGCCTGCTCTGCTGGCATCGGATTCGATGATCAGGTCCGGGCTGGATCCAAAGATCGCTGTCCCGTTCCACGCACTCATGTGCTCGATCCACCAACGCAACTCCGTCCTCGTTTCCTCTGTGAGAGAAATGAGTTCGGAGTACGTGAGTCCCTTGCGGAGATGCTGCGCCTTCAGTCGTTGAAGGGCCCTGTAGTGCAAAGGGCCCGAAAAAATCACCTGAATCGAGGATGAGAGGAGACCCACGATCTGAGCCAGGTGCCAAAGGGAAATTCTGCCCTTCCGAAGGGTCTGGGAGAGCTCCTTGCGAATCTTGGTCACCTTCTGCTGAGGAAGGCTGAGACAAGCTGATTCCAAATCTATGAGGAACCCCAGAAAGATTATCTGTCTCATCGGAAGGAGCTCAGATTTCTGAGCATTCACCACAAACCCTAACTCCTGGAGCAGAGCAATAGTCATGTTCAAGTTGGAACGAAGCCGGTCCGGCGACTGATCCATTATCAGGATGCCGTTGAGATAGATGATCATACGAACACCCCTCTCGCGTAGTGTTTCCACCACTGGCCGCAGGAGCTTCGTAAAGCACCATGGGGCCGATGAGAGACCGAAGGGGAGTGCTTGAAATTCGAAGACTTCCCCGTTCCTTAAGAACTGTAGAAAGCACCGGTGAGGCGGAAAGATAAACACCGTGAGGTACGCGTCCTTCAAGTCCAGGCGAACCATCCAATCCCCTTGGAGGAGAATGTCGTGCAGTAGATGGATTCCCTCCATCTTGAAATGGCGGTAGACCAGACATTCGTTGAAGTCTCTTAAGTTTATGACCGGGCGAAACCCTTTGTCCTTTTTCTGGACTAGAAAAAGGTTGCTCAAGAACCCCGAAGGGTGAAGGCGCGTCCTGCGAATCGCTCCCTTCCTGAGGAGTTCCGACACCTCGTTGTCGATCAGACTCCTGTCCTCTGTGGAAAAAAATCAACGTAGTAGAGAGAAGTAGAGAGCGAGTAGTAGAGAGTAGTAGAGAGTGAGTAGCAGAGAGAGAGAATAGTAGAGAGTAGTAGAGAGTGAGTAGTAGAGTGAGTAGTAGAGACTAGTAGAGAGAGAGTAGTAGAGAGTGAGTAGTTGAGAGTAGTAGAGAGTGAGTAGTATAGAGTGAGTAGTAGAGAGAAAGTAGTAGAGAGTGAGTAGTAGAGAGTAGTAGAGAGTGAGAAGTAGAGAGTGAGTAGTAGAGAGTAGTAGAGAGTGAGTAGTAAAGAGTGAGTAGCAGAGAGAGAGTAGTAGAGAGTGAGTAGTAGAGAGTAGTAGACAGTGAGTAGTAGGGAGTGAGTAGTAGAGAGAGAGTAGTAGAGAGTAGTAGAGTAGTAGAGTAGTAGAGAATGAGTAGTAGAAAGTGAGTATTTGAGAGTAGTGGAGTAGGAGAGAGTAAGTAGTAGAGAGTAGTGGAGAATATTCCAAAGTTTGGCACAGCATCTCTTGCACAATAAGTCCAATCAAATCATATCACTTAGAGTCCTTATTGAAACACTGAATCTTGGTGTATATTCAAATGCTTTTATTTTCCTTAAGTTTATGTACCACAGCCAGCCGAAACGTTTCGTTCTGTACAACAGAACTTCTTCAGGGCGTTCTTATTTCCTTCAAGTTATGTCGGTATCTTGTTGTCATATAACTAGATATTTCTTCCAAATGTTAGACGAGACGTAAGTACATTCTTATTCAAAGTGACTAGGTATCAATTTTACCCACACAATTCGGGCAGACTTGAGTAATTTATAGCATCCTCAAAGTCAGTCTTTCAAAAATTCCAAAGTATAGGACATGAGAATCAAAATCCAAATGTTTCTCAAGAAAAGTCATTTTCAATCGTTCGGAATATCGGTGTTGGGGCAGATATGACCCAGGGACCCCCAGTATGCAAGGGGAATTAGTTCCCCCTCTGCAAACGCGCCAGTGGCCTGCGTTGCAGAGAGGTGTAAAAAGGGGCATAGCCTCATTACACCTCTGTGCAATGCAGCCCCCTGGCGCATACTGGAGGTTCCAGGTGGACTAGTTGGCCCCCAGGGACCCCTAATATGCAAGGGGAATTTGTTCCCCCTCTTCAAACATGCACGGGAGCTGCGTTGCAGAGAGGTGTAAAAAAGGGTGTGACCTCATTACACCTCTCTGCAATGCAGGTCCCTGGCGCATACTGGAGGCTCCTGGTGGCCTAGTTGGCCCCCAGGGACCCCCAGTATGCAAGGGGAATTAGTTCCCCCTCTGCAAACGTGGCAGGGGGCTGCGTTGCAGAGAGGTGTAACAAGGGGCATAGCCTCATTACACCTCTGCAATGCAGGCCCCTGGCGCATACTGGAGGTTCCAGGTGGGCTAGTTGGCCCCCAGTATTCAAGGGGAATTAGTTCCCCCTCTTCAAACATGCACGGGGGCTGCGTTGCGGAGAGGTGTAAAAATGAGCGTGGCTTCATTACACCTCTCTGCAATGCAGTCCCCTGGCGCATACTGGAGATTCCTGGTGGGCTTTCAGGTCTTATATAGTTAGGAATTAGCATTAAAAAAAACCTTTGAAATTCACTGAAAAAAACATAGGTTTCAGGCCTTATATAGTTAGGAATTAGCATTTAAAAAACCTATGAAATTCACTGAAAAAACCATAGGTTTCACACCAGTTATAGTTAGGAATTAGTGTTTTAAAAACCTAATAAATTCACTGAAAAAACCATAGGTTTGACACCAGTTATGGTTAGCTGGAAATTTTACTGCCATAAAACCATTGAAATTCCCACGTTATAGTTAGTTGGACTCACTATAACTTGCGCGCCTGCAATGCACTGCTGATGACGTCACATATTACATCACTTATGACATGGTTAGTGACATCACTCATGACATCACTGATGACACCATCCTTGTGACAGAGTGACAGACCTCCTTTCAGTGTAATGTAACCCTTGAAACACATATTCAAAAATAGAAACTAACATTTTCAAAAAAATAGAGATACCCATACCAGTTACAACAACCAATTCAGTAACACCACCATCTAGATACACATCCACTCATTCACCAACAGTTCTATATAGTCACTCATACATATACTCACTCATCATATGGAATGATACACCTATACATCCTGTTACTCACGACAGTCATCCAAAAGTTACTCACACATGCAAAAAAACTATTGAACATCCATTTATTTGCATATACAGCTATACACACACTACCACCTTACTTCTAAGGAAACTTACACATACTTACTCTCTTAAACAATCACTTATAGAAACACATAATTATTTAAACAAGAACTCTTTCAATCTCTCACTCTCACATATACTCACTTAGATACATCAATACTCACATATACTAGATTAAAACATATGTAGTTACTGATAAAGACACTAGTGAGACAGTCATTCACTCACTAACACACACATATACACACTCATCCACCCATACAGTCCTGCACATATGCTGTCTTCAAAACACATACAAACAGTGAGTCAGTCATTGATGCATCTATGTGTTAAGTAACACCCCCACCAAACCATACAGACACTCATACTAAAAAAAATCTAATAACCCATATACACACACATGTAGCTACTCACCAACCCATGCAGCCACTTATACACAAAGTGAAACACTGATACAAACATGTAAATATTTAAACAATACTCGCTAACATATATATTCACAAAGATACACGTAATAAGCCAGTTAACCAATCAAGTTTTTTTTTAAAACATCCATTAAGACACTTATTTAAACATTTATTCTTCCATCGACCTTTTTCATATACATATATAAAACATATTTATTTTTCAGAAAGACACACATTCACTCGATGGTGTCATCAGTGATGTCATGAGTGATGTCACTGACCATGTCATGAGTGATGTAATATGTTAATATGTGACGTCATCAGCAGTGCATTGCAGGCGCGCAAGTTATAGTGAGTCCAACTAACTATAACGTGGGAATTTCAATGGTTTTATGTCAGTAAAATTTCCTGCTAACTATAACTGGTGTCAAACCTATGGTTTTTTCAGTGAATATATATATATATCAGCAAAGTCTTCAAACCTCCACATGCAGCGGCGAAAGAAGAGACAGACCCCACGCTCTCCAGGCAAGATGTTATTTATTCCTTGTGCCTTCCAAAATGCATACATATATAAAATCCACAAGTTGCCCCCACAAGAGCGAGGTCCACTCACAATCGGTGTCCATAGGGTCAGGAAAGGTCGCGGGCGTGCCCCATGCCTGCAGCGACCTGACATGTTTTGGGCTCCGTCCTTCCTCAGAGGCTTATGCTGCACCGGCAATACATTCCCCCATTCAGCCTCTCGCCAGTTTGTTTCGCTGCGCTATCCATCAGAACAGTTGCGGAGCCGCTTGCTATTCGGTGGTGCACCCCACAGCCGGGCCGGCCGTAATTACACAAAGTCCACAAGTTGCCCCACAAGAGCGAGGTGCACTCACAATCGGCGTCCATAGGGTCAGGGTAAGGTCGCAGGCTAGCCCCATGCCTGCAGCGACCTGACATGTTTCGGGTTCCACCCTTCCTCTGAGGCTTATGCTGCTGCGCAGAAATGCCACAACATGACTCTAAAATACACATCCTTTAATCATGCATCAAACTCAGGTGAGTATCTATGTAAATAATCCTGGGATTAGAAGTCCAAATAACGCCCAAGTGAGCTTGCAGCATTTCTGAGAAAAATAAAGTTTTATTATTCGCAGGCGCACTGCCAACACCTTCCCCATTCAGCCTGTCGCCAGTTTGTTCCGCCGCGCTATCCATCAGAACAGCTGCGGAGCCGTTCTGTACGCGACGGTGCACCCCACGGCCGGGCCTGCCGTAATTACACAAAGTCCACAAGTTGCCCCACAAGAGCGAGGTGCACTCACAATCGGCTTCCATAGGGCCAGTGAAGGTTGCAGTCGTGCCCCATACCTGCAGCGACCTGACATTTTTCGGGCTCCGCCCTTCCTCAAAGGCTTATGCTGCTGCGCAGAAATGCTACCACATGACACTCTAATATACACTCTTTAATCATGCATCAAACTCAGGTGAGTATCTACGCAAAGAATCCTGGGATTAGAAGTCCAAATAACGCCCAAGTGAGCTGGCAGCATTTCTGAGCAAAAGAAAGTTTTATTCATCACGGGCACACCTCCAACACTTTCCCTCATTCAGCCTTTCGCCAGTTTGTTCCGCCGCGCTATCCATCAGAACAGCTGCGGAGCCGCTCGCTATGCGACGGTACACCCCACGGCCGGGCCGGCCTTAATTACACAAAGACCAAATATTGCCCAACAAGAGCGAGGTGCCCTCACAATTGGCTTCCATAGGGTCAGGGAACGTCGCAGGCGTGCCCCATGCCTGCAGCGACCTGACATTTTTTGGGCTCCTCCCTTCCTCAGAGGCTTATGCTGCTGTGCAGAAATGCTACCACATGACTCTCCAAAATACACCCTTTAAACATGCATCAAACTCAGGTGAGTATCTACACAAAGAATCCTGGGATTGGAAGTCCAAATAACGCCCAAGTGAGCTGGCAGCATTTCTGAGCAAAAGAAAGTTTTATTCATCGCGGGCACACCTCCAACACCTTCCCCCATTCAGCCTCTCGCCAGTTTGTAAAGCTGCGCTATCCATCAGAACAGCTGCGGAGCTGCTCACTATGCGGCGGTGCAGCCCACGGCCGGACCGGCCGTAATTACACAAAGTCCACAAGTTGCCCCACAAGAGCGAGGTGGCTTATGTATTTGTTTTCACAGAAAAAGACCAAAGGTTAAAGGGATGTTATAGTTAGGGTAGGTTTCACTCATACAAAACCAGTGAAATGCAGGAGTTATATTTGCCTGAGCTAACTGTTACTTATGCCCATGCAATGCACTGCTTATGACCTCACATATTTGATCACACATGACATGGTCAGTGACATCCCTCATTACTGCACTGATGACATCTCAAATAACATCCAGTGAGTGTAAGTATTTTGTAAGAGTTTATGATTGTTAACCATATATCCTAATGTACTATAAAACTTAAAGTAGTATACTAGGTGTGCTACAAATGAGTGATTCCATTTTTAATATATATCATGTGAGTGGCTGTGTTACTGTATGTATCCTTGTGCGTATGGGTGTGTGAGTGACTGTACAAGTGGTTGTGTAAGTAGCTGTGTGGATGAGTGAGATACTGTGTGAGTGGTTGCATTGGTGAGTGAGTAGGTGTGCCAGTGGATGTATGGGTGGGTGAGTGATAATGTAAGTGATTCTATCAGTGTGTAAGTGGGTGTGTAGTGACTGTATGATTGAGTGAGTGGATGTCTGAATGGCTGTATGAGTAAGTGACTGGGTGTGTAAGTGGCTGTATAGGTTAGTGAGTGGCTGTTTGAGTAGGTGTTTCATTAATTAACTTCATGTGAAAGTGACTTTATTGGACAGTGAGTATCTGTGTGAATGGCTGTAAGGGTGAGTACAGGAATGTGTGAGTGCTTGTATGGATGTGTGAATGGGTATGTAAGTGGTTGTGGGAGTGAGTGTAAGAGTCCTTCTACGGTTGAGTGAGTGGCTGGGTTGAGAGGCTGATTAGCTGAGTGAGTAGGTAAATAAGTGGGTGTGTGAGTAGCTCTATAAGTGCGTGTGTGGTTATGTGACTGGCTGTATGGGTGAGTAACTAGTTGTATGGGTGAGTGAATGGTTGTGTGCGTGGTTCTACAAGTGAGTGAGTGGGTATGTGAGTGACTCTATGGAGGAGTGAGTGGGTGTGTGAGTACTGGTATGGTCTGTGAATGGGTATGTCAGTTCTTGTATGTGTGTATGAGTAGGCGTACAATAGGTTGTATGGGGTATGAGTAGGTGTTTGAGTGGTTCTGTGGATGATGTCATAACTATAACTGCTAAATTTCACTGGTTTTGTGTGAATGAAATCTGACCCATAGCATCCCTATAACCTTTGTTTTTTTCTGTGAATTTCTAAGTTTTTTAAAAATCTATTTCCTTTTTTTCAATGAATTTCTAAGGTCTTTTAAATGCTAATTCCTAACTATAACTTACCTGTACCCTTTGTTTTTTTCAGTAAATTTCTATGGTTTTTTAACTAGTAATCGCGTTTGCAGAGGGGTAGAGAAAAGGGGCTGGGCCTTCAATCAGCTCTTAGGAATCCCACTGTGTAGGACTTACAGGAAGTACAAGTAGGGCTTCTTGGACTCCAAAGTCCCTCAGGAGTAAAGTGGACACAAGACATGTTTCCAGAGTAGTGGAGAAAGGGGGCGTGTCTTCAGAACACCTCTTACCAATCCCGCTGTGTGGGACTTACTGGAGATAACAGGAGGGGTAGTTGGCCCAAAAGGATGTCCTTGGGGCCCAACTACAGCTCCTGTTACATCCAGTAAGTCCCACACAGTTCGAAGGCTGAGACATCATAGGAGACCACACACCCTTTCTCTGCCTTGTGGTGCACTACCAGTAGGGGGATGAAGTCCACTTGGCTCTTGTGGGTCCTTAGGGGCCAACTAACCCTCCTGTTACATCCAGCAAGTCCCACACAGTGGGTTTGCTGAGAGGTTTTTGGTGGCCACACCCCCTTTCTCCACCACTCTGCAAAACGCTCCTCCTGGCACACAACTTGTTTGGGGATGAAGTCCCTTTGGCTCTTGAGGGTCCTTGGGACCAATTAGCCCTCCTCTTACCTCCAGTAAGACCTGCACAGCTGGATTACTGAAAGGCCATCAGAGGCCACACCCCCTTTCCCCACCATTCTGCAAACATACCTCCTGGCGCACTGTTGCTTGGGGGATGAAGCCAACTTTAGTCCTGAGACGCTCAGGAGACAAGGGGACTTTATCCCCCCACCAGCTTTGCGCCAAGAGGCACATTTGCAGATTGGTATTGAAAGGGGAAGTGGACTACGAGGACCTCTTAGCAATTCTGCTGTGTGTGACTTACTGGAGGAAACTGGTGGGGGGTTTTACCCGCAAGGATCCTCTGGAGCCAAGGGGACTTCATCCACAACCAGCAGAGCCCCAGGAGGCATTTGCAGAGTAGTGGGAAAAGGGGGCAGAGCCTCCAGTGAGTTCTCTGGATTTTTTTAACAGTTTGTTTTAGGGAAGTGAGGCTGCGTAGCCCTCCTTCCCTGGCCCAATTTTGACACCTGGGGCCAGTCCTTAATGAAATGTGGAGGGAGGCCAGACGCCCCCCCCTCCACACCAATTTGAGCCCCAAGGACCCCATCCCCCAGGGCCTAGCCTTTCTTTTTTTCTTTTCTTTTTTATTAGTCAGCCCCCCTCCAGGCCTATATTTGCCCCAGGGACCCCATCGCCCTGGGGCCAATTTATTTTTATTCATTTATTTAAACTAAGGTGCCACCCACCCGGGCCGATTTTGGGCCTGGGGACCCCATCCCCCGGAGCCAGGCTTCTACTGTGGATGCCCTGGTCCCACTCTCATCTGTTGGGGACTGCGGAGGGAGCCCGAATGCCTCGCTGTTCCTGCTGGATCCCTGCCACCTGCAGGAGCTGGCATTGATTTTGGACAGAGGGAGCTGCTGAACATGCAGCTCCTCCTGTCCGAAAGCAATTCTGCTCTGCTTTCAGCAAGCAAGAGAATTTTTAAAGCTCTTGTTTGATAAAAGCGGAGTAGAGTTTACTGTGGCTTAGTGGGAGCGGTTTTGCGGCTCCAGCAATGTCCGGGGCGCGCACCACTGGGACATTTCAGTTTGCTATGGCAGGGTGGGAGCACTGCTCCCGCCCTGCCATAGCAAACTTCTCCTTCACTTCATGGACGCGAGAGCAGGAAAACTGCTCCGGCTTCCATGAAGCAAAGCAGAACTGCTTTTGGGCAAAGGGAGCTGCATGTCAGCAGCTCCCTTTGCCAAAAAGCAATGCCGCTCCCCCAGGTGGCGGGGAGCCATCAGGGAGTGCAGGGGTATTGGGGCTGCCTCCACAGTCCCAAACGTCATGGCCATGGCCTGGGTCATGTGGTCCGCGGGGCCAAAAATGTCCTGGGATGGGAGCCACTTAAAAAAAATGGGATGGCTGGGCCCTGGGGGAATTGGCCTGGGGAGGAGGGCCAATTTTTTAAAGGGCCAAGCCCCGGGAGATAGGGTCCCCGGGGCCGAAAATGGCCTCAGGAGGAGAGCCACATGGCCCCCCCTCCATTAAATATAGGTTTAAAAAAATAGAAATGGTCATGGCCCAGGGAGATGGGGTCCCCAGGTCAGTAGCCGGCCTCAGGAGGCCCCATTTTCAATAAAAAAAATCAAAATTGCTCAAGCCCCGGGGGATTGGGTCCCCGGGGCCCAAAAGGGTCAAGAGAAGGGGGGCGCACAGCCTCTTTCTGTTCCTCTGTTGCTTCTTTCTACACTTCTCTTGCTTCTTTCTGCACCTCTCTTGCTTTTTTCTGTACCCTCCTCCCTCTTTCTGCACCCCTCTTCCCACTTTCTGCACCTCTCTTGTCTCTTTCTGCACCTCTCCTGCCTCTTTCTGTAGATCTCTTCCCTCTTTCTGCACCTCTGTTGCCTCTTTCTGCACTTCTCTTTCTTCTTTCTTCACACCTCTTGCCTCTTTCTGCACCCCTCTTCCCTCTTTCTGCACCTCTCTTGCTTCTTTCTGCTCCTCTCTTGCCTCTTTCTGCACTCCTTGTGCATCTTCCTGCACTTCTCTTGCCTCTTTCTGCAATTCTCTTGCCTCTTTCTGCTCATTTGTTACTCTTTCTGCACCTCTCTTGTTTCTGTACTCATACGGGAAGTGAAAGCTATCAAGTTTAAAGGTCGGCGTGCTCTCTTGACTGAGGTATGTGTCTACTTGTAAATGTATTCTCACATGTATTATGCATCTGAAGATGGTAGCTTAAGAAGCAGGTAGCTTCTCCTACAGGTGGTAAAATCTTCTCAGTTCCTCTTTGTCATTCGGTTGCACAGGCAGACATGTCTTATGTATATAGGTATTATAGACCCCTCAAATATATTATTGAATACCTATGTGCCCTGTATTGTGAGCAGAAAGAAATTAATGCACCTTTTTGTACACAAATTTACAGATTATGCTGTTTGAAACACAACTATTCAAATATTTGTATGTTTTATTTTTATGGAACATGTCACTAGGTAAAAGCGATGACACGCATGCATACCTTCACAAACTTGGTGAGACGTACAACAGTTTTATGGTTAGGATTGCTGTTTTATATTTGGTAGGGCGAAAATTCTGAGCAGTCGATGAATAGTGAACCTTCAAGAGAAAAGTGAGGTTTAAGACATCTTGGAAGAAGGATTAGTGATTAGGCTACTATGTATGTGTCTGTGGAAAGGTACAGTTGAAGTGGGCGTCTTTCTGCACCTCTGTTGCTTCTTTCTGCACCTTTCTGGACTTCGGTTGTCTCTTTCTGCATTTTTCTAGCTTCTTTCTACACCTTTCTTCCTCTTTCTGCACATCTCTTGCTTCTTTCTGCGCCTTTCTTCCTCCTTCTGTACATGCCCTACCAATGTAGGTATAGTTAGAAATTAGCATTTTAAAACCTTAGAAATTCACTGAAAAAAACACACAAGTGAATATATATTTATATATATATATATATTCCAACAAAAGATGCCAGACGCTTGGAGGCCCACTCGCATCACAACACTTTATTCCAGTGAGGCAGCGTTTCACCACAAGAGAGTAGGCGCAGCGAAGATATCTGCCAATAGTCCCGACGCGTTTCAGGCTCCTTCAGCCTTTCTTCTGGGGGGTGGCTTGAGTGGAAAGACAGCTCGCAGGTGTTTTCATGCATTCGGCAATCGATAGTCCCGCCCAGTGGGCGTGTGCAGGCAATGCACACTGGTTATTGTAGTTTTTCGCCTATTCAAACCTGTAGTAGGAGCAAGCTGTTCGTGTTTTCCATTGAAATAAATAACACCATAGTGGATTCACTGTGTCCTGCAATGCCGTGGTGCTGCCAATGTTCACCTCACTGGGGATTGCGATGCTCTCTAAGCCCCGTTTCAGTACTGGTGCTTTACCTGCTCGTCCGCAGGGAGGGGCTCTCCGCGACCGTGGCGGGCCGCTTAATATTCCAACAAAAGATGCCAGACGCTTGGAGGCCCACTCGCATCACAACACTTATGTGAATGCATGAAAACACCTGCGAGCTGTCTTTCCACTCAAGCCACCCCCCAGAAGAAAGGCTGAAGGAGCCTGAAACGCGTCGGGACTATTGGCAGATATCTTCGCTGCGCCTACTCTCTTGTGGTGAAACGCTGCCTTACTGGAATAAAGTGTTGTGATGCGAGTGGGCCTCCAAGCGTCTGGCATCTTTTGTTGGAATATATATATATATATATATATATATATATATATATATATATATATATATATATATATATATTCAGAAACAAGAAATCATGCGGCACACTTCTTTGCAGCAGTTATTTTAGTTTATTTCAGGTCTAGTGCAAAACTCCTACGCGTTTCGAACAAACGTTCTAGATCACGGTAGAACTGCTGCCAAGAAGTGTGCTGCGTGATTTCTTGTTTCTGAATTTGAAGGAGACACGCTCCCGGTCTCAGACACGGGCACCAACAGATAGCGTTCCCTCTGCGACAGGAACAGTTGAGAGGAAAATATATATATATATATATATTATTCCTCCAAGAATGCGGCACTCAGGGTTATACAGTTCAACAATTCAACTTTATTTCTCCAGCTCGGACCAACGCGTTTCAGCCATCACAGGCTTTGTTCACGGTAAGTGAGCTTTTTTCTATGTCCACTATTTATCCCAATTGGCAGTTAGGGTGCATTGTGGGACTAGTAGTTGTTACATTTCAATTACTTAATGAATTACATGCAACGTGTGCCCGAAATATTTACATTTAAGGCATTTCATTTCTAACTCGCGCTGCTTCCACATACACCAACCTCCGTTCTCCTGTCGCAACCGCCTTAGCTTTCGATCGCGCTGGAAACAGACACGGACCAAACATGAGATGCTGGTTATTCAGAGTTTATTCAGCTGTCTCCATAACGTTTCGGCACAAAAGCCTTGATCACATATATATATATATATATATATATATATATATATATATATATATATATATATATATATATATATATATATATATATATATATATATATATATATATATATATATATATATATATATATATATAGCAACCACACTTCTGGTGCCCTCGTGTACCGCAGGACAAACTGGTACAGACCACATCGTGTTCAAGTAAATTGCAGTGCTTTATTGCATAGTGAAATCAAATCAGCATCACCAAAAATTCAAAGACTAATATCCAGCCTAAATATGCATATGTATATATACATATATATATTATGGAACATTTAGTCCCCGCCATTCCGTTTCCTTTGCCTATTGTAGGAGGTGTCGTTCCGATTGGACTGAAGCCCCACCAATGGAGTGCAGAGAGTATTTAAATCCAGAAGCTGAGCAGAACATTTTCAAACGGTTTTGGCACTGAAAAAGGTATTGTTACCGAAATGCATTTGCCACATTAAAACCACTTTTGGAAAAGATCCCGAAGTGCTCCATGTGTTTGAGTTGCTGGCGAGGCAAGAAGGGTTCACCGACCTTAACGGAGGCACCCGCTGCAGTGTTCAGGCTACCGGTGGACTGGCGTTTTGGAATCAAATTGGTATGATTGAACCCCCGCTAGCCAGCGCTGGTCGTCTGATGAAGACGCAGACTATTCAAGTTTGGGGTGCCTCGACCATGTGAAGGTCACCCACGAGCGTTTGTGCGATTAACAACAGCGGGAAGCGAGGGGAGTATGCACAGCTTCAGCAACAATTAATGGGCCTCATATCCAAAACGACACGAATATTGGCATAACAATGAAGAAGCCTGTTTGATTTTGGAACAACGGGAACGGATAAGAATCAGTGAAAAAGGTGCCTTCTGGAATATTTAGTCCCCACCATTCCGTTCCCTTTGCCTATTGTAGGAGGTGTCGTTCCGAATGGACTGAAGCCCCACCAATGGAGTGCAGAGAGTATTTAAATCCAGAAGCTGAGCAGAACATTATCAAATGGTTTTGGCACTGAAGAAGGTATTGTTACCGAAATGCATTTGCCACATTAAAACCACTTTTGGAAAAGATCCCGAAGTGCTCCCTGTGTTTGAGTTGCTGGCGAGGCTAGAAGGGTTCACCGACCTTAACGGAGGCACCCGCTGCAGTGTTCAGGCTACCGGTGGACTGGCGTTTTGGAATCAATTTGGTATGGTTGAACCCCCGCTAGCCAGCGCTGTTCGTCTGATGAAGACACGGACTATTCAAGTTTGGGGTGCCTCGACCATGTGAGGATCACCCACGAGCGTTTGTGCGATTATCAACAGTGGGAAGCGAGGGGAGTATGCACAGCTTCTGCAACAATTAATGGGCCTCATATCCAAAAGACACGAATATCGGCATAACAATGAAGAAGCCTGTTTGATTTTTGAACAACGGGAATGGAGAAGAATCAGTTAAAAAGGTGCATTATGGAACATTTAGTCCCCGCCATTCCGTTCCCTCTGCCTATTGTAGGAGGTGTCGTTCCGGATGGACTGAAGCCCCACCAATGGAGTGCAGAGAGTATTAAATCCAGAAGCTGAGCAGAACATTGTCAAATGGTTTTGGCACTGAAGAAGGTATTGTTACCGAAATGCATTTGCCACATTAAAACCACTTTTGGAAAAGATCCCGAAGTGCTCCGTGTGTTTGAGTTGCTAGCGAGGCAAGATGGGTTCATCGACCTTAACGGAGGCACCCGCTGCAGTGTTCAGGCTACCGGGGGACTGGCGTTTTGGAATCACTTTGGTATGCTTGAACCCCCGCTAGCCAGCGCTGGTTGTCTGATGAAGACACGGACTATTCAAGTTTGGGGTGCCTCGACCATGTGAGGATCACCCACGAGCGTTTGTGCGATTAACAACAGCGGGAAGCGAGGGGAGTATGCACAGCTTCTGCAACAATTAATGGGCCTCATATCCAAAACGACACGAATATCGGCATAACAATGAAGAAGCCCGTTTGATTTTGGAACAATGGGAACAGATAAGAATCAGTGAAAAAGGTGCATTATGGAATATTTAGTCCCCGCCATTCCATTCCCTTTGCCTATTGTAGGAGGTGTCGTTCCGGATGGACTGAAGCCCCACCAATGGAGTGCAGAGAGTATTTAAATCCAGAAGCTGAGCAGAACATTATAAAATGGTTTTGGCACTGAAGAAGGTATTGTTACCAAAATGCATTTGCCACATTAAAACCACTTTTGGAAAAGATCCCGAAGTGCTCCGTGTGTTTGAGTTGCTGTCGAGGCAAGAAGGGTTCACCGACCTTAACGGAGGCACCTGCTGCAGTGTTCAGGCTACCGGTGGACTGGCGTTTAACTAACTATAACAGGGGAATTTCTATGGTTTTGCATGAGTGAAATGTCCTACTAACGTAATGTCCCTGAAACCTATGGTTTTTTCAGTGAATTTCTAAGTTTTTTTTAAATGCTAATTCCTAACTATAACGTCTGTAAAACCTATGTTTTTTTCAGTGAATTTCGAAGGTTTTTTAAATGTTAATTTCATATTTTAATAATTATAAAACCTACATTTTTTCAATTTTTTTTGAATATTTTAGAACTCTATTATCCTTTTTTAACTTTAAAAATGATGTAATGTTTTATATCTTCAAAAAAATATCTATATAATTTTTTTGGGGGGGGAGAAAATTAGAGTCCCGAACCGGTAGTGTACCAAGCTCCGTCAGCACGTGAATCCTATCCGCCATATCGCTAAACTTGTAAATGATGCGCATTTTGTATCCGACGGGTTTGTGACACTGCGTCCCGCGGAACAACATGTACGGATGAGGTCGCGCCAGCTGCTACTTTGGTATGCGATGGGTACGCAGTACCAAGCTGCGCATTACATCATGTACGTATGGGGTCGCGCCCGCTGAGCGTTAGGTATGCAACAAGTGCACACTGCCAGGCCCTGTGTTACGTCATAGACGTATGGCGTCACGCCAGAAGTGCCATTCCCTCATTTTTTTTAATGTCTCAAAAATATATCTAAATAACTTTAAAGTGCATATGAGAGCAAGTGATAATCTAAAATATTTTAAACATTTCTATATTTCTAACTGTAATAAACTTAAATTATAGAAAATATATTTTCTCAAAATCGCGTCGGTGCAGTCTCCTTGCGCGCTAGGTGCGCGATTGACATGTGACCTTAAAAAAAAGCATTTGATTAGTTCATAACATTTCCCATTGTAGCAGTTGGAAAACACCACCCATATTAGTCATTCTCTAGACAGCATTTGATGTGACACACCTCTTCTGCTTTGAGAGCTTTTTTGAAAACTTTTTGCTATGTACACATATCTTACACATCATGTGATCAAGACTCAGCAGCAGCGGCTCCTCCATGGGGGAAAATGGGCGCCGCCCCCTGCTTTCTCGCCGTGCGAGAAGGCAGAAACAAATGGTAGTTATTGCCATAATAACTACCATTTGTTTCTGCCTTCTCGCACGGCGAGAAAGCAGAATTTCCTGGTTTAAAGTCAAGTGGGCGGTGTGTTACTCGAGGGCAGGGGGGAGTGGCTTGGGGTAGTGGCTTGCCCACTGTTGTTAATACTGCCTGTTTGGGCAGCATGATGCCGCCCAAACAGACAGTATTAACAACAGTAAAAAAGCCACTCCCCCAAGCCACTCCCCCCCTGCCCTCGATAACACCACCCACTCACTCTCCCTGTTCTCTCTGTATGCTGCAGCAGCAGCATACAGAGAGAAAAGGACGTAGGTGGGGGCAGCCGGCCGCACCAATCAAGAACGCAGCGATGTAGGGGAGGGAGGCTGCCTGCTCCATTGCCTTCCTTCCTGATCCTGATGACGTGCTGGGACTTGAATACCAGGACGGCGGGAGTTGGGACGGAGTCTCCGGAGATTGAGAACAGACGGCAAGTGTACTTTATTTTATATATATTCTGGGCCTCTGTGAAATTCTAAATAGTATATTTGTATTGAAGTAATACAGAGCGCAGGGAATAGGATAGCTGGGCTGGGAGGTTTACTGTATTTGCACATCAAATTAAGCTGTCTTCAGGCCTGGTTTCGCCCCCGGTGCTCAAACTTCAGGCACCTGTAGCACAGGAAATGTGAGCCCGCGTTCGGGAGGCCGGGGCATGAGCTGCGACTCTGCTTTGCCTGTTTCTTTAGTCTTCCGGGTTAACAAAATTTGAATTTCGGATTCATGTATCCCTTCTGAGTATTGTGGTCTTTTGTGTGACGTGCACTTGTGATTGTGAATGACAGCAACAGATGTTCACATCTCCAGGGTGAAACTGCAATAAATATGCGTCTTTGTAATGAAACGCGCTTACTTTATAAAACTGCAGCAACTGACGCTAAATGAGAGTTATTTTAGGAGAGGAATAAAAAAATAATGGTCAAAATAAGCGATCCTGAAACAGCCTGCAAAACACGACAAATCATTAGATCGATGAGCCTGCTGTTAACCCACTGAGCTGGCTTAGAGTATGCCCAAGCAAGTGTGTCATTTGGTGTGGATTGAGTTTTTGGGCTAATTTATTAAACACCTTGGGCAGCTGTTTGCCTTGTAACAATAAGCAGCACGCCCAGGACAGGACAGGACCTCTTCTTAGCGCCTTGAAGCACTGCACGAAGGAGACTGTGTGCGAGTTCAATGCAGATCAAAGTGACAAAGTCGCTCGTCACATCAGAAATCTGTGAGTCTGCCTCTTTAAATGATTTCCTTGTTCACTAGGTCTGCCCCCAAGAGACTGTGGGGGCGGTTCACAAGAGAGAGGTTTTCACACAATCTGATCCCGATCACAAAGGAAGGATCAGTGTTTTTGTGTGGGGGGTTTTAAGAGTGTGTTCGTCATGAAAATAGATCAGTCGGCAACCAAAAGTGACACCACTGATTCAGATTTTCAATGACTTCACGTTCTCCACACAGTACACCCTACCCCACCCATTCACACCCCAGGTTTTATTCTCCAAGCACAAAAATGAATGAGACCCGAAAACAAGACTCCAACAAGGCTGTTGTGAAGGTGCCGAGCAGCTGAGAAGGGGGTGTGGGCAGCTTTGGGGCTCTTTTCTGAACAAGAGTCTTGCCACTCCTCATGGGACGAGATGAAAACCAGAGCAGAATATTCTTACCACACAGATTATGTCCGAAGGAAGGGACACGTTGGTTCCACGAAGAGATATTCTCACAAGACTCACCCACCACTACCTTCCTTTCCCTCCTCTTTTTCGCCCGTCCTTCCTTCCATTCCCTCTCTACATTTCGTCCCAAAACCTCTACCTTTCATTCCTGTCTCTCAACCACCACTGCCCCTTTCCTTCTTCACCTCTCTGCCTCTCACCCAACACATCTGCCTTTCCTCGTTCTCTCACCCACCACAACCCTTTTCCTTTCTCTCCCCCCTCTCTCTCCTCACACCCACAACTCCTTCTGTCTCTCTCCTCACTGCCTCACTCACCACTCCGCCTTTCCTTTCTGTCCTCCCTCTGACACTCACTCCACTTCTCTCCATTCCTCTTTCCCACCAAGTTTCCTCCTTTCATCCTCTTTCCCTTCTATGCTTGTCACCAACTCCTTCCCCTGCCTTCAGTTATTCTACCACTTTCCTCCTTATTTCTCTCCCATTTACTCCTCTTCTCCTTTTCTCTCACTCACCACTCCCTCTACCTTTCAATCTCTAGTCTCTGCCTCAGCTTCCCCTTTCCTTTCTCTACCCTCTCTTCTCTCCTCTCACCCAACACTCCCTCTACCTTTCTCTCTGTCCACCCAGCTCCCCATTCCTTTCTCTGCATACTCTCTCCTTTCACTCACATCCCTCTACCTTTCTAGGTCTCTGTCCACCCAGCTCCACTTTCCTGGATCTACATTCTCTCTCCTCTCACCCACCACTCTCTACTAGACTGATGCCATCTATATTCTATGAGTGAGAAAGAAGCACCCATTCCTTGCACACAAGGGAACGTAAGGGCATCTTGAAAGTAAAACAGGCTTGTTTAAGTGGAAAAACATGATTTGCATATGGCTGGAATTAACGGTGCATGCTTTTTAAGCTACCTACACCATTATCATATGAAATGTCTTTATTTCATAACTACACTTTCACAATTGCTTTATCAACTCTCTTGCTACCTTAAATTTGCTTAAATGCACCATTTGCCTGCTCTTTTTCCCCCCCGAATTTCCCTGAGCCCCACCATATGGTGACTGGACTCGCTCGCTACACTCACTCGCCTTCGGGCACGTAGACAAAACTTTTATGCCCTACCACTTTCAAATGTCACCAGCCGCCATTGAGACCCAGTGGGGGTCAAAAAGCATCATGACAGACTGGCTGGTCGGAAGAATTACACAATAAAAATTTGATTGGCACCAGAACTGTGGGTCGACTTTTTCGTTTCTTGCCTGGAATCAAGGCGGTGAACAGCAACGATTTGAATCCATATCCTACACTACACGCAACATGCAACCATCATCTTCATCAATATTCATGGTCTGTGAAGTAACCTTCTACCTGTGATAGCCATGCACCTAAAAGTTACATAACCAAAGTTTTCCCCACTGCCAGAGGTAACATGGTTGCATACACTGTCCAGCAGCACAATGTAATGTGGTACGGCCCAGAGGCAGTATCATGCATAGATAATGAACACACGGATACAGATAGTTAGTGGAAGTGGGTACAGGCACATGCGCTCAACACCTTTTTATTACGAGGGTCACATATCCAGTGACGTCTGCGCTGGATCACACACAGAGATGCAATAATAAAAGAGTCAATAGTTTGTGCTGCAGCGATGATGCGTGCTGCGGGCGGGCCAAACTAGGAGCAATGTCTGTTGCCATTAACACTGCCTCATCTGCAATAGCGACTCGATCTGAATTGTGAACACTGCTGTCTGCAGTGTAGGCCAGAGACAGTGGTCAGCAAGTGCCCACAGCCACGTAAAGTGGACTTGAGCTGCCCAGTTTGTCATGCAAGTAGCAACAAAAAGCGCATGAGGAGCCTGCAATGATGAGTATGCGTGGTGTGGACAGAGCGCGCTGGTGCAATGTCTTTTCCTACAGGACTGCGTCATCTACAATAGTGACTCGATCTGAATTGTGAACACTGCTGTCTGCAGTAAAAATTTGAAGGCAGTAGTCACACAGACATCCATGAATACTTTTTCTCACTTCCTCTTCACAAAATACAACAACATAAATTACAGAAAACTCTGCAATAAATAAATCAAAAATATTTGAATTGAGATCTCTGCTGTCCACAGTGTAGATTGTTATTCAGTGTTCTTTTCCACTGCCAAGCAGAATTTGGCCATTGTACTAAACCTATAGCTCATCTGAAAAAAGTTCTTCAAGCAAGTATACTAAAAGGATATTGTGTATATTTCAATAGACGTTGTAGTTACTTGACTACTGGATTCTGTAATTAAACAATCACCACTCGATCTGAATTGTACGCCCTGCTGACCGCAGTGTAAGCCAGAGGCAGCGGTCATTAACACCTCACAGCCACGTGCCGTTGGATTAGAAAGCACGGAGTTGGTTGCACCTGATCGGAGGGGGTACACAGAAATAATCGCAGACTTTAATTTCTGACATCCTCAATCATAGAATCAAAACCCTGTTTCGCTGTTCGAACCTGCTATACTGCGGTTCACTCCACCGACTGGTGTCAACCGAGCACAATAATCATGTGCAGCAGTTAGCTACGGAAGCACAGTGCCTGATGCACCTCAACGAAGGGAGTTGTGTGAAAACCAAGCAGCAGGTAATATCGGACATCGTCCATTGTGGGATCAAGACACCATTCCACTGTTGAGACCTAGAGTAGGTTGCACCTGGTCGAAGGGAGTACCTTCATCTCCACTCTCAGATGCAGTTCTAACATCGGCTATTGTGTGATCAAGACACCGTTCCACTGTTGGGACCTAGAGTTGGTTGCACCTGGTAGGAGGGGGTACACAGAAATCATCACAGACTTTAACTTCTGACATCCTCAATTTTATAATCAAGACCCCGTTTCACTGTTCGGACCTGCTGTACTGCAGTGTAGTCCAGTGACTACAGTCAATCAAGCGCAATAATCATGTGCAGCAGTTAGCTACGGAAGCACAGAGTCTGATGCACCTCAACAGAGGGAGTTGTGTAAAACCAAGCAGCAAGTAATATCGGACATCATCCATTGTGGGATCAAGACACCGTTCCACTGTGGGAACCTAGAGTAGGTTGCACCTAGTTGAAGGAATTACTTTCATCTCCACTCTCAGATGCAGTTCTAACATCGTCCATTTTGGGATCAAGACACTGTTCCACTGTTGGTACCTGTTCGACTACTGTGTAAGTAGTATACAGAGCACTCCAAGCTGCTGGGTCTCAGGCTGGGCGCTGTGTGCCTGTGTCACGGTAACCAGTGTTGATCTCAGGAGCCTTTGAGCTCGCAGACCTCGGCCCAGGAGCTTCCTCCAACAGGTTGTGGGCCCTCTTTCACATACGGCGGTGTCGAAAGGTGAACTGTGCGGCATATATGCTTCGCAGCGGCCATGGCGGTTTCTGAGTACCAGCAGGCTGAGAGTATCATTCACGCAGCCGCCTTCACTCACGGGGTCAACCTCGTGGCGGTGTAAGCTACGCAGACCTGGCAGACACGTTGGGCCCGATTCACAGAATGAACCTAAGACAAAATCCTAAACTTACTACTTTTGGTATTCACAGAAGGCATTTAGTAGTAGTAAAGTTAGGATTGTGTCTTAAGTCTGTCTTAAGTCTGTCTTAAGTCTATCCTAAGTTAGTCTAAAGTCTGTCTTAAGTGTGCCTTAAGTTTGTCTTAAGTTTGTCTTAAGTCTGTCTTAAGTCAAACTTAAGACAAAATCCTAACTTTACTACTACTAAATGTCTTCTGTGAATTCCAAAAGTAGTAGGACTGACTTAAGACAGACTTAAGACAGACTTAAGACAAACTTAATACAAAGTTAGGACAGACTTAAGACAGAATTAAGACAAGCTTAAGACAGACTTAAGACAGACTTAAGACAAACTTAAGACAAACTTAGGACAGGCTTAAGACAGACTTAAGACAAACTCCTAACTTTACTACTACTAAATGCCTTCTGTGAATACCAAAAGTAGTAAGTTTAGGATTTTGTCTTAAGTTAGTTCTGTGAATCGGGCCTGCACACCATTCTGGAACACAACCACACTCAGAGAAACGTGCCTTTTAATCTAACCCCTACGCTAGCCTTACGTATGCCGAGCCAGCCCACTACACTAAAGATTTTGGGGGGGAGGGGGCACATACGCGTTATGTTTCCGTAATCTTCCCTACTGACCTTACTATCATGGTTGCGACACTGTCTCCTTCACTAAATAAACCATCAGTGTATGTTGACATGTACATGTCTGTGCTCTGCATACTCAAGTCTGTCCTGCACATCCCCTTAACACTTTGCATTGTATGCTTTTATAATCGAGAATCACTTGCTACCTTCGCACATACTTTGCTCCCATCCCTCCCCGCATTCTGCATTGTGTGACATGCCATGTTTGGTTTGTGTACATGGCTAGCCACGGTTACCATAGTATGTAGTGTCGTTGTTTTTTCACAGGTGTACATGTTTGTCATCTTGTATGTGAATATACAAGGTAGCACGTTTATTCACGAGCAGTGGTTTCTCCCATTTATATATCGCAGTCAGAGGATACAGACGTTTTTCTCACAGGGGAAAACTGCGACCACAATGGCAATCATTCATTACTATCAAAGAATGTCAGACTGCACGATGCTTCTAAGCTTACATCCCCCAATCTTGCTTGCTTTCTTAAAAGCACGCCAACTCTCTCAATCAGACCAACATTTACACAGCTTTCTAACAGCAGTTATCTGCTTCTCAAAAACATGCACTCCTACGGAATGTCCTTACTGTTTCAAACCGAGTAAATTCCTGTGGCAATGTCTATTCCCACCCACACAATGTAACTCCCAAACTTCAACTTGGCTTTCAATACCTACATTGAAAACAGATTTAATTAAACTAACCAAACTGAAAGCGCTTTTGTTCAGAACAGAAGTGTCCCTCACTTCTGCAAAAGAAATGTATCGACTACAGACAGCGCAAACTTCAAGTAAAATACAGTCCCTTTTAAATACAAACCTCCCATTACACTTTGTGTGAATTGTTACACAATTTTCAACACATCTCACACTAAAGGTCTGGCACACTTTTTTAACACGGTCTCCTCTGGCCTTATCACAGGCTTTCAAAGTGTTTTTGGTATAATACCAGACTTCATTCATTCGATCATCTCTGGAATAACAGGAACAGTGCCATAATTCTCGCTCTCTTTGCAGCCATCCTACTACTATTTTTGCTTATAAAAAATGGCTGTGCTCCCTGTGGTAACAACCATTTCCAACAGAATACGCCCCTACGTGAAGCTACATCAATATCGTGAAAAAATTAAACAACTTTTCGGCTGCCTGCCTCTATCTATTATCGAAGCCAGCTACAACATGACATTTATTTACACATATGCAATCTTTGTGCAACCATCTTTTGTTGCAAAACTTGCCCATTCGACTGGTGAATGGATGGATGCCTTGCCAACATTCCAACAATCGCTCCCGATGTCCAGCAGGTAATGGAGTACCTTGAAAACCATGTAGTTTATTGTTCTGGCAGTGGAGAAATGGCGGATTCAATGCAAAATGGTATCGTGGCGGAATGGGATTACTGCGCAGCTGCGAAAGATCTCCTACAACATGCGACCTTTGATAACATCGCAGATTGCCTGTCAATTCAAATTGCCGCTCCAACATTCGAGGAACATTACTGTCCCTTCGAAGATATGAATTGGATAGCTTCGCTTTTCTCACATGATGGCAACAATGACCTCTTGGAACATTGCACATCTCAAGCCGCTGAAGTACTTCCGGACTGCACTCTCCAAGACTTGTAAGAAATTCACAGTAGTCTTGGATTGCTTTTTTCCAACTTTTTGACTTTTTTCTTAATTTTTTTTTAATACACTTCAATTGAACTACTTTCATATAATAACTTTCTAAGTATGCTCAGGCATTTGAACTCTGTTTTCATTACTGCCCCTTAGGCATGGGCGGAAAATCCGTTCCGCTCGCGGATTTTGCGGATTTTCGGGAAATCCGCAATCCGCGAGATTTGCGAATTTCCTGCAAAATCCGCAAATCCGCGAGCAGCGGATTTTGCTCGCACTGCTCGCACTGTTCGCGTGAGTTCGCGCCCCGCGAATAAGTGCGAAATTGCAGAAATACGATCTAAGCAAAACTGAAAGTAACTACTTACCAGGTTCAAAAGTTCAGGCACATCATTAGTAGCCATTTCCTGTAGTGCTTCCTGAGGGGCCCCTCCAGAGTTCAGTTGCCAGTTGAAACTATTATGTGACCCTGCTCTGAACCTCAGAATAGTTACACATATGCCACAAAGGTCATGAATTACAGCTAAGGGAGACAAGCAGGAGCCAGGCTGGAAGTTAAAATCCATTAATCAGCCCCTAATTCATTATTGTCAGTTGGGGCAGGGCAGGTGTTGTAACTAATTTTGCAACAATGAAAGCACTTAGCAAGTGCAAAAGATCACTAATCAGGGCGCACTAAGGAAGCAGGTGCCAGCTAAAAAAATATTCTGTGACACATTAATCAGCCCCAAATTAATTCAGGTCACTTGAGGCAGGGAAGGTGTGCTTTGCTTTGCCGAAAATAATGTACACTGGACAACCAGAGGGTGTGGTGATGAAACAGAGGGTGGCATGGGTGGGCCAGAGGGTGGCATGAGTAGTCAGAGAGTGGCAGTGGTGACAGAGAGTGGCAGTGATGAAGAAGAGTGTCCCAAACAGGTTGGACACGTAGAAACAACAAGTTCGCAAAACTTGCGACCCGACAGGTAAGTTCGCAAATTGCGAAATTGTAAAAACCCTCGCGAACTGGCAGAAACACGGGCGAACACAAAAAAAAAAAAAAATCCGCAAATTCGCGGGAATTCGCGGATTTTGCGGATTGCGAGTTCGCAAATCCGCAAATTCGCGGATTGCCAATCCGCAAAATCCGCTCATGCCTACTGCCCCTACGTCTCCAGTCTAACCAGGGATGGGTGATGTATGGCCTATGCAAATACGCTATTTACTTGCTAAATTAGCCTAAACCCGACATCCATTTTGAAACCATGTCTATTTTTTGTGCACACGTCTCTCTGCCTGCCTGTTATCCACAAAGCCCTTTCACATGAATTTACTCATCCTCAGACTCTGCTCACAAGCTGGCGATTAAGATAAAAAAACACAACATTGTTTAGTGACTGGTTGGCACGTTGTGGTAATTGTATCCTACCTTTATTATCATTATAGAATTTAGTCATTCATATCCAATAGCTATTGTTTATGTCACATGGAACGGTAACATGTAATGTGGAATTCACTGATGCAGGATCTATGGTTTGAATACAGCTGATTTGGTTGGAATTTGCCTCAGTTCGATGCCTTAGCTCTTTGCACAAGAATGGTTTTTGGAAACAGCTGAAGACAATAATGTATGGTTTGACCAGAAGAGTACCGAATGTGCTTCTCAGAAGCGCAATGTTTGTGTTCCTCCTCAAAGTTCGGATGTGGGTTGAACTATTACCAATTCTGACATGCACCAGATTGAATCTACTGTACAAGAGATTACTGACTGTTCTACTGTTGATAATTTTGTGTTACAAAAAAGGAGTACCCGGTACCTCAGAAGTTTGATGATTACATTTTGCAATGTTTTTGTTGTTGTTTGTTTTCTTAAAGATACATGTGGTTATTGTATCCTACCTTCATTTTCATTACAGAATTTAGGGTCCTTCAAGTCTAATAGGTATTGTTTATGTCACATGGAACTGTAACATGTAATGTGGAATTCACTGATGCAGGAGCTCACGTTTGAATACAGCAGAAGAGATTGGAGTTTGCCTCAGCTGGATGCCTTAGCTCTTGCACCAGTGGGTCCACTTATGGCACTTAAATAAAGACACTTTTTATATAACTTTCACACTCCATCGCTTTATTACACACAGCCACTTTCTTAGACACGCCTGATTTCACCATTTGTCTTCTGTGGCATTTTAACATTCTGCATTATATTTTTCACGATTATTTCTTTATTCCTGCTTGCTAAAACACTGCATTCGAGTCTTCAGACCAGTAGGGGTGAGTAGTTTGTTTCCCACTCCCTGTATAGTATAAAATTATACTAACACTACTTACACAGCTATGCTACAGCGGCCAGTATCCTACAGCGCCCACAGCACATAACTTTACAGCAATCAGCTCACGGCTTAGGCTCATGGTTTTATCCCTGAGTCTTCAGACCGGTACCGGTGAGTAGTTTGCTTCCCACTCCCGCTATACTCTAAACGCATACTAACACCACCTGCACAGCTATGCTATAGCGGCCAATATGCTACAGCGCCCAGAGCACATCAGGTTACAGCACTCAGCTCACGGTTTAGGTGCACGCTTTCATCCCTGAGTGTACCAGCACCTGACCTCACCACCATCTCACTATGGGCAAAACAGCACTTTCATACTGGTAGGGGTAAATACTTCCCTTCGGCCAGTATGCTACACCGCTCACAGCACATCAGTTTACACCACTCAGCTCACGGTTTAGGCGCACGCTTTCATTCCAGAGTGTACCGGCACCTCACCTTACACCAAATAAACAAAATTGTGCTTTCTAGACCAAGGCCCTTCTCCCTGCCAAATTTGGGGTAATTCTGTTCACTCGTTCAACCTGTAGCCTTGTCTAAAGTTTCCTATGGAAATTGCATGGAGAAAACAGGTTTTGGGACCCCCCTTATTTCTCGCCCCTCCTTGATGAATCAACCCCAAACTTTCAACATAAGAGCTGATATAAACAAGTAATTAGTTTGGCAAATTTCATGAAGATTCATCAAACGACGCCAAAGTTGTAAGCAAAACAAAAAATGCTCATCCTATGGAAACTTGGTCCAAACTATAACTACCTACTGGCGACCGCCAGTAGGTAAAATATATATATATATATATATATATATATATATATATATATACATATATATATATATATATATATATATATATATATATATATATATAGTCAGTGAGCAAGGGCACGGACGTGCACGAAACGTGTCTGATGACAGCTTTTCACCCACACGATGAATAATAAAAAACAGTTGGATATCTGACCTCGCCTGGGCGTGCTGATTCTTGGTCTGTGTGCCTTTCTGTGCAGCTAGGCACTCGTGTAGACGGGCTGGGTACACATATATATATATATATATTTATATATATATATATATATATATATATATATATATATATATATATATATATATATATATATATATATATATATATATATATATATATATCCAGTCACTTGAGCAGAGGATTAGTTGCCGGGATCCATATCCCATGGTCAGGTGGCGTGTTGCGCTCGGCCAATCCCACCGCCGAGTAATGTCAATGTCCAAGAAAAACTGCTTTGATAAGCAAAAACACGCACTCGGAAAGGTGCAGCTAGTAAAGGTTTATTCACGAGGTAACGCTACGCGTTTCAGCACAAGGGTGCCTTGATCACACGTTCGCGTGTGATCAAGGCACCCTTGTGCTGAAACGCGTAGCGTTACCTCGTGAATAAACCTTTACTAGCTGCACCTTTCCGAGTGCGTGTTTTTGCTTATCAAAGCAGTTTTTCTTGGACATATATATATATATATATATATATATATATATATATATATTACTCAAAAAACTATAAGTTTTAGAGGTGTTATGGTTAGCTTGACATTTCACTCATACAAAACCATTGAAATTGCTCCTATAAAGTTAGTTGTACTAACTGTATTTCACGCACCCGCAATGCACTGCTGATGATGTCACATATTACATCATTCCTGACATGGTCAGTGACATCACTGATGACATCTCAAATGACATCACTGATGACATCATCCATGTGACAATCACATACACCTTTTCATACACTAGTAAAATCTTTCATCACTCTTTGTAAAATACAGAGTATCATATTTGAATCCATTGACACAGCAATACAAGTATCTAAAAACCCACTCAAGGATTCCTAGATGTATACACATCTAATCACTTACCTGTAGATTCACACATACATGCTGTCAATGAACAATACAACATTGGGTGAATTTCAAAGGTTTTTTAAATGCTAATTCCTAACTATATAAGGCCTGAAACCTATGTTTTTTTCAGTGAATTTGCACGGTTTTTTAAATGCTAATTCCTAACTATATAAGGCCTGAAACCTATGTTTTTTTCAGTGAATTTGCAAGGTTTTTTTAATGCTAATTCCTAACTACATAAGGCCTGAAACCTATGGTTTCTTCAGTGAATTTCAATGGTTTTTTAAATGCTAATTCCTAACTATATCAGGCCTGAAACCTATGGTTTTTTCATTGAATTTTGAAGGTTTTTTAAATGACAATGTTTAAATGTATTAATTGTTATTTTTTTTTATACTGATTTACTACATTTTTGCAGGCAGGTGTTCAGACGGCACGCCCCCTTTTGACAACACTCTGCAGCGCAGCTCCATGGCTCCTCCTGATGATACCTTTTGGACTAGTTCCCTCTAGGGGACCTCTGGATTGAACAGGAATTAATTCCCCAACTTAAACTGTGCAAACACGCCCTGTAGAGTGTTCTAAATTGGGTGATTAAGTTCTCTTGCATACTGGGGGTCCCTAAGGGCCAACTAGCCCACCATGAGCCTCCATTATGCACCAAGGGGCTGCGTTGCTTTTCCCTGGGAGGCGGCAGTCCCGGGGCAGTGTAGGGGGGGATTGGGGCCCCCAGACACTTCTTTATCACTATGCCCCCGAGATTTTGTTCCCCCAGGGGTAATTTGAAAAAAGAACCGGGTTAAAAAAAAAATGCCCTTGGGGGTCCTTGTGGGCAGGCCTAGGGGGTCAGGGTGTTTCTACCCTGAACCGTTTTGTGTTCTACACGTTTGTTTTTCTGATTTATTGTGCCTCGGTCTACCGAGCACAAGATGGCTGCCATCAATTTCAGTTTAGGAGTGTTGACAGACAGTGGCAGCCAATCAGCATGCAGCTCGTGCACAGGAAGGTGCACGCACGGTGCGCGTTTACAGATATATATATTTTTTCTCTTTTGATTTTCTCAGAACTATTGGAGGGATTTACACCATTTAAACAAAAGGGCGGCCTGCGAATCAGACTCTACCATTTTGCCAAATATCTTGTAATTCCGTTCAGCCGTTCGGGCTGTAGCCGTTTCTAATCCTCCTATAGAAATGAACATGGGGAAAACACATTTTGGGACCCCCCTTTTTTCTTAGCCCCCACTTGACAAATCTACCCGAGACTTTCAGGGAAGAAGCGGAGCGGAACGGGCCATCTTCTTTGAGAAATTTGCAAAGATTCGTCCACAGGCGCCAAAGTTATTCCCAATGGAATGTTGCGGATTTCCTATGGAAACTAGGTCCTAACTATATATACCTACTGGCAACCGCCAGTAGGTGATATATATATAGTGTGGAAGGGGAATGTGGCAGACATTGTGCGCTAAGCCAGAGCGCAGGTACGTAATCCCCCGCTGCTGCAAGTGGTTTGGACTTACTGGCCAGCTCGTTGGAGCATTTCCTGTTGCATTGCGTGAGCAATGAAGTCCAGCACCCACCAGGACGCTTGGTTATACAACGTGGTCAGAGGGTATTTTATCCTCTCATGGGTGACCGGAATTCCTGTGCCAACCCCCGCGAAGGAAACCAGGCGGAGAGGTTTCGGCGTGTAAAGAAGGGGGACTCGAGGGGGCACTGAACTGCACTTTGGCCTCACCTCCCAATGAACTCTGAAGGCTGCGCTCATCACGGAATCCGGCTCCAAAGCGTATATCCCACAGCACTTTCACTTCCCACGAGGCATTACACTAGCTTCGTGGGAGATGTAGTTTCCGCCACACGGGACTGCACCTGAAAGCTGATCTACACCTGGTGGGAGGAGCTAGGTGACTATCTACAATAGCGTGATTGGACGATGCCTCGTAGCACAAGGAGCAGTTGGAGAGGGGTGCTGAGGAAGGCAGCAATTGCCGAAATGCATCCGCCCGAGTCTGTCGTGTATTAAAGTGCTCCTGAAAGTCTCTCTTCTGGGATACGTCTCTTTTCTTGTGGAAGGGGAATGTGGCAGACATTGTGCGCTAAGCCAGAGCGCAGGTACGTAATCCCCCGCTGCTGCAAGTGGTTTGGACTTACTGGCCAGCTCGTTGGAGCATTTCCTGTTGCATTGCGTGAGCAATGAAGTCCAGCACCCACCAGGGCGCTTGGTGATACAACGCGGTCAGAGGGTATTTTATCCTCTCATGGGTGACCGGGATTCCTGTGCCAACCCCCGCGAAGGAAACCAGGCGGAGAGGTTGCGGCGTGTAAAGAAGGGGGACTCGAGGGGGCACTGAACTGCACTTTGGCCTCACCTCCCAATGAACTCTGAAGGCTGCGCTCATCACGGAATCCGGCTCCAAAGCGTATATCCCACAGCACTTTCACTTCCCCACGAGGCATTACACTAGCTTTGTGGGAGATGTAGTTTCCGGCACACGGGACTGCACCTGAAAGCTGATCTACACCTGGTGGGAGGAGCTAGCTGACTATCTACAATAGCGTGATTGGACGATGCCTCGTAGCACAAGGAGCAGTTGGAGAGGGGCGCTGAGGAAGGCAGCAATTGCCGAAATGCATCCGCCCGAGTCTGTCGTGTATTAAAGTGCTCCTGAAAGTCTCTCTTCTGGGATACGTCTCTTTTCTTGTGGAAGGGGAATGTGGCATATATATATATATATATACATATACATAGACATATATATATATATATATATATATATATAGATATATATACATATATATATATATATATATATATATATATATATATATATATATATATATATATATATATATATATGTCTATGTATATATATACATATATATATATATATATATATATATATATATATATATATATATATATATATATATATATATATATATATATATATAATCATCAATGGCTCTTGCAGCAAAAGACGCACTCACAGCAGGTATATATATGCATGTATATATATATTCAGTGAAAAAACCATAGGTTTCACACCAGTTATAGTTAGCTGGAAATTTTATTGACATAAATCTATTGAAATTCCCACGTTATGGTTAGTTGGACTCACTATAACTTGCGCGCCTGCAATGCACTGCAGATGACGTCACATATTACATCACTCATGACATGGTCAGTGACATCACTCATGACATCACTGATGACACCATCCAGTGAATGTGTCTTTCTGAAAAATAAATATGTTTTATATATGTATATGTAAAGGTCGATGGAAGAATAAATGTTTAAATAAGTGTCTAAAAGGATGTTTTAAAAAAAAAAATGATTGGTTAACTGGCTTATTAAGTGTATCCTAGTGAATACATATATTAGCGAGTAATGTTTAAATAGTTAAATATATGTATCAGTGTTTCACTTTGTGTATAAGTGGCTGCATGGGTTGGTGAGTAGCTACATGTGTGTGTAAATGGGTTATTAGATGTTTTTTTAGTATCAGTATGAGTGTCTGTATGGCTTGGTGGGGGTATTACTTAGCACATAGATGCATCAATGACTGACTCACTGTTTGTATGTGTTTTGAAGACAGCATATGTGCAGGACTGTATGGGTGGATGAGTGTGTATATGTGTGTGTTAGTGAGTGAATGACTGTCTCACTAGTGTCTTTATCAGTAACGACAAATGTTTTAATCTAGTATATGTGAGTATTGATGTATATAAGTGAGTATATGTGAGAGTGAGAGATTGTAAGAGTTCCTGTTTAAATAAGTATGTGTTTCTATAAGTGATTGTTTAAGAGAGTAAGCATGTGCAAGTTTCCTTAGAAGTAAGGTGGTAGTGTGTGTATAGTTGTATATGCAAATAAATGGATGTTCAATAGTTTATTTGCATGTGTGAGTATGTGTGTTGAGTAACTTTTGGATGACTGTCGGTGTGTAACAGGATGTATAGGTGTATCACTACATATGATGAGTGAGTATATGTATGAGTGACTATATAGAACTGTTGGTGAATGAGTGGATGTGTATATAGATGGTGGAATTACTGAATTGGTTGTTGTAACTGGTATGGGTATCTACATTTTTTTGAAAATGTTAGTTTCTATTTTTGAATATGTCTTTAAAGGGTTACATTACACTGAAAGGAGGTCTGTCACTCTGTCACAAGGATGGTTATAGTGAGTCCAACTAACTATAACGTGGGAATTTCAATGGTTTTATGTCAGTAAAATTTCCAGCTAACTATAACTGGTGTTAAACTTATGTTTTTTTCAGTGAATTTAATGGGTTTTTTAAATGCTAATTCCTAACTATAACTGGTGTGAAACCTATGGTTTTTTCAGTGAATTTCATAGGTTTTTTAAATGCTAATTCCTAACTATATATAGGGCCTCAAACCTATGTATTTTTTAGTGTATTTCTAAGGTTATTTAATATCAAATGTCTATAGCTAAGAAAGGTAATTTTTTTTAAAATAAATCCTATTTTGTATATTAATATAATACTTTTTTTTAAAGTATATTCATATATTTTTTATTTTTCACCCTGGAGCGCTCCCGGTGCGCTTACCGATGCACTCACCGGTGAGCGCAATGTCACGGCGTACCGGGGAGCGTCCCGTTAGCGCTATTGCCGCGAACAAACACAACATCGTGACGTATCGCGTAGCCGCGTGATGCATCATATGACGCACGGCGTAACCGCACCCGGAAGCACCCGAGCACATACGATCGCGCAACATAAGCGCCGCTGAGCGCGCCCCTGGGCGCACACCGGGGAGCGTAGCGTAAGCGCGTGAGGTCATGTGATCTGAAAATAACACTTTTTATTGGTTCAGATCAGTTTTGATTTCCAAATGATGAAAGCCCGGATCATGTGACTTGAAAATAACACTTTTCATTGGTTCAGAACAGTTTTGTTTTCCAAATGATCAAAGCCCTCACCTTTTTTCCTCATCCTCACTTTGTTATTTATTTGAGTGAGGAAGACCTGCTTTTTCCTTACAGAGATCGCTACAGTCATATCAGCAGCTGGAGCATCTGCCCCACCACCACCACCACCACCATCAAAAAGACCACCAGAAGATCACATTGGTGGTCAAGAAGAAGAGCAGGAGGATGATGAAGAGGAGCAACAGACAAGGGAGTACCTGCCTGAAGATAATCCTCCATACAAACCAAAAGAGCACTTTATATGGGAGTTTTTCAAAATCCCAAGGGGATTCAAAAATGTCAACGCTGCGAAGGTGACTTGTCTGATCTGTAAAGCTGAGCTGTCCAGGGGGGACCCTAACAAAAAATATTCCTTTGGGAATCTTACTATGATTCGGCACATGATGCGTTTGCACCCTAACAACTATTCTTCAGTAGAGCTAAGGGACCTCTGCAGTAAGCTACCCCAATCAACATCCAGAGCCTCAACATCAAAAGAACCAACTCCATCGGGTCCAGAGGCAAGGGAGACAGTCCCAAATATACAAACAAAGTTAAAGGATTACAAAATTGCTTGTATATATTGCAACAAAACAATTAGTTACTGTCAGCAAAGCATCACACTTTAATGTTGCTATTGACAACCACAAATGCCCGAGGAAACCATAATTTTTCCTGATTTTTTTTGTGCTCCAGTTGAGCCATTTTCAATTCCCTGTTTTTTGTTTCTCCCCAAAGAAAATACAAAAATATATAAAACTGTTCGTAAAAAAGCCAAAAAAAGTAAAAAAATGTTCATAAAAACAATTAAAAAAATATAAAACAACAAAAAGAAGAAAAAAACCTGTTCTTTTTAGAACTACCTCAAATTTATAAAAAAAGGCTACATTTTAAAAATAATCTGTCATTCTTTTTCCCCATGGTACGCTCCCCGCTACGTTCCACGGTGCGCATACCGGGCGCCCCCCCTGCGTAAATCGGAAAAAAATATCTTTTTTTTTGCCCCGCGGGGCCCTTTTATAGCCCCCACATCAAACCTAGGGGGTCAGGTGGGGTCTACTCTGCCCCCTTATGGTCTTTTCCCCTTTTGTTTTTGCCACCTCTTGTGTCTCGATCCTACCGAGACACAAGATGGCGGCCGCTCCGGACTGTTTGGAATGTTTACAAACACCCGAGAGCCAATCAGCTTTCCATGCGCGAACCTGCGTAGTGCGCCCGTTGCGCTCCCCGGTGCGCGTACCGGGGCGCGCTTATAGATATATATACTTTTTTGAACCTAAATTACTCAAAATTCACTGGAGCACATATCTTGAGACATAGCAAAGACACATCGGGCTACCAGTCCCTACAATTTTGCCAAGTTTGGCGGAAATCCATTCAGCTGTTCGGGCTAAAAGTGAGGTCGACCGCCCTATGGAAATTAACATGGGGAAAGCACGTTTTGGTACCCCCCTTTTATCTCGGCCCCCGCTTGATAAATCCCCCTAAACTTTCAGGGAAGAACCGGGGCACCGCAAAGCAAATTTGAGGAAATTTTCAGGCAGATTCCTCAACCAGCGCCAAAGTTATTCACAATAGAATGTTGAGATTTAGCATTGAAAATAATCCTAACTATAACTACCTACTGGCGACCGCACCTACTGGTGCCAACAACCTCAAACAAATCAGGAGGGGCGGCTGGTGGAAAAATCATAAGCCCAGCACCAGGAAATGAGAGGACAAAAGAAACAACGAGGAAAATGAGGAACACGAAAAACGTGGTAAATCTTTCAGATAAATTACTCACTGATGTTGAATTTGATGTTTTAAGCTTTGGGCTTTTCTTTTGCCCTACTACTGATTTCTCCTATCCTCAAGAAAGAAGAGACCCTTATAAATTTACCCGCAAATTAAGGCTTCGAAAATGGCACAAACTTAAAGCTAAAAGTACAACAGTACATACAGTAAATGAAGTAGAGGCCCTGATTGTACTAAAGGAACTTGAATGTGAGGATGTAGAATCTACACCGTTAGATGCGGGTGCTTTGGGTTTCACTGTGAATTTGAACTGTCCAAACGATTTTAAACCTAAATCGATTTTTAATCCAACCTTGCCCCCATGTGGTATTGATATTTTTGAAGACCTAATGACTAAAGACCTAAAAAATATGGTGAGAAATAAAAGAAAATGGAATCAGGACAATTTATCAAAACAACAGAGAATGGCTGTGAAAAACTTGCAGATGGATCAGAGTATTACCATCCATCAATCAGATAAAGGGGGAAACGTGGTTGTTCAAAACGTGACTGACTATGTAAAAAAGGGAATGCGGCAGTTAACTGATATTAACTGTTATGAACAAACATCTAACAATGATATTCAAGAATCTATCACGAAATATCATCAAATGCTGAAAGAATGGCATTTGTGTAAACTTTTAGAATGGGAAGAATACTCTTTCATGCTTAACCGTACACCTAAAGTGGCAGTCTTATATCTTTTGCCAAAATTGCACAAAAACTCTGAACAACCGCCAGGGAGACCTATAGTCTCCTCCATGGGTTCCCTACTAGAAAAAACATCTCAGTATATCGACTTTTTCTTACTTCCATTTGTGGAAGGTTTACCCTCTTACTTAAAGGATAGCCGTGACTTTCTCAATAAAATGAAAGAGATTGCATGGGAAGAAGATTTTCTTTTGATAACATTAGATGTGAATAGTCTACATACGTCTATTAAACACACTGATGGATTACAAGTGTCTAAATGTTATCTGACATTCCGCTCCATCTCATTTCTGAACCATAATCAAATGCTCCATCAGATGATTCAATTTTGTCTGGAAAACAATTTTTTTATTTTCAATGAATTGTTCTTTAGACAAAAACAGGGGACTGCGATGGGCACTTGCTTTGTTCCAAGCTACGCCAACCTCTTTATGGGGTGGTGGGAGCGGCAGGTGCCCATTCGCTATGACAACTATAAAAATCATGTGGTTTCATGGTTTCGCTACATAGACGACTTGTTCGTCATTTGGAGAGGGAACCATGAACAAGCTAGTGCATTCATTGATTTTCTAAATGATAACAATGTAAACTTGCGGTTTGATGGCACAATTTATAAAGAAAAAGCGGTGTTTTTGGATCTTGAGATAAATGTAGTCAATAATAGATTAACATCTAGTTTACACCGAAAAGAAACTTCCGGTAACACTGTTATTGCAGAAAGTAGCCATCCAAAATGTCTGATTTACAGCATTCCCTATGGGGAATTTCTTCGAGCGTCAAGAAATTGCAGTAATGAACTGGAGTATGAGAAAGAATGCCAGATGATGAAACAACATTTCACCGAAAGGGGATATGGACAAAAATGTATAAATGACGCAAGCCTTAAAGCATCTAGTCGGATGCAAATAGATCTTTTAGTCCCCAAAAAGAAAGAGCCTGAAGACAATAACATTAGATATATCTCCCCTTTCAATTCTAAATCAGGTGATATATGAAGATGCCTTAATAAGCATTGGAAAATTCTGCATACTGAACCGACTATAACAGAGGTGATAAAGAATTCAACCAGTGTAACTTACAGAAAAAGTAATTCCATGAAGGACAGACTCTGCAAAAATGAGGTTGTCCTACGGAAATCTACTTTCAAGGAGATCCAAGGTTTCTATGTTTGCATGAAATGCAAAGCATGCAAGAATAGTTCCAATGTAAAAACTGTACATTATCCACTATCAAACACTGAGAGAAAGATTGAAAAACATCTAACGTGTCTATCTGACTATTGTGCCTATGTACTAATGTGTCCCTGTGATAAGAAGTATGTTGGGAGCACAATGTTCCCGGCTAAGAAAAGAATATTGGAGCATATGCATGCGATTGCCAATAAAGATAAACTGTCTCCAATAGCCCGTCACTTTGAGGAGTTGCATAATGGCAAGCGCAACTTATTACGCTTCTTTATGATTGGCAGGGTTTCCCAGTCCAGCAGGGGTGGGGATAGAATCCGCAAGTTGCGACAAATGGAATCTAAGCTCATCTTGGAGCTCGATACTAAGATTCCTGGAGGGTTGAACTCCGAAGAGGAGATGAACTGGTTCCTGGGAGAGTAATGAACTAAATATGTAGCGAATCTGTGTGGAGAGTGATGTTATTATGTGGTCTTGAACAATGTCATTACTGTAAAACTTATGCAGGGGATTGCAATTAAGCATGGGCGAATTTTGCGAATCTGGCGTTCGCGAATTTAGCGAATTTTGCGAACTCGCAATCCGCAAAATCCGCGAATTCCCGCGAATTTGCGGATTTTTTTGTGTGTTCGCAAGTGTTTCTGATAGTTCGCGAGGATTTGGTACTAGTTCGCAATTGCGAACTTACTTTGTCGGCTCTCAACGGTCGCAACTATGTTGTTTCTACGTCTGGTTCATCATCACAGCCTCCCAGCACCCTCTGTTTCACCACTGCCACCCTCTCTTTGACCCATGCCACCCTCCATTACATCAATGCCACCCTCTGGTTCATCATCACTGTAGAAGATGGGGGGAAAAGCAAGCACACCTGCCCTGCTTCAACTGACATGAATTAATTTGGGGTTAGTTTATTAACAACACCTGCCCTGCCCCAACTGACAATAATGAATTAGGGGCTAATTAATGTGTCACTGAATTTGAAGTTCCAGCCTAGCACCTGCTTGTCTGCTCCCTTAGCTGTAAATCAGGACCTTTGTGGCATACAGTTAAGGTCAGAGCAGGGTCACACAATAGTTGCAAGTAGGCAACCGAATTCTGGAGGGCCCCCTCAGGAAGCACAACAGGGAATCGTTACAAATCATGAGATTGACCTTTTGCACCTGCTCATTTGTTTTGCTTTTGCAAAAATCGTTTTTCGGTAATTTCGCGCTATTTGCGAGGCTCGGCGTCGTGCGAAACCGACCGCGGAAGCCGCCAATTCGTGCGAATGAGCTTTATGTTTTTTGCGGCGTAATATTTCGCGAGTTTCTTTGCAGTATTCGCGAGCCGCTTTCAGCGCAACACGCAAATTCACCCCAAGGTCGAGTACGGGCGCGGCCATTTTGTTTGCGTGACGTATTTCCGTTTCAGCCCGCTATGTATAATTTCGCGAGGTAAGCGCATTGCGAGTACAAGTTCGCACGAGATCGCGAGGAAAATTGCGTGCGAACTTACTTTTGCGCTCGTGAACGGGCGGCCATCTTGTTTTTCATTCATTTCCTGTGTCTGGGCATGGTGTTTATCCTCTTGCTATCTTTGCCATCCTTTGCTTGTTTTCAGTTTTTTTTCGAACGATTTTGCTTCTTATCTATCCCTCTCTTTTCCTAGCTGTATATTTTTGTCTTTTCTGCTATTTTTGTTTACTTTTAAACTACTTTTTAAACTCTTTTCTTCTCTTCTTCCCTATCCTATTCCTTCCTTATTTTCTACTTCCTACCTTACCTGCCCAGACCATGGTGAAGCCAGGCGCCGTGAAGCTGCCCAGGCACTTGAGGGACGCAGCGGCGGCGGGGAGGAGGACAGCATGCGGGCGATTGAGGGGGGAGCAGGTGACGCGACGGGAGATCTTCAGCCTGGAGGAAGTGGGCGCGCTGGTCTACTTCGTCCAGCGCCGCCTGCCCAGGACCATCGCGGGAGGCGGCAGGATCGCGGCCGGCGGCTACAACATCCTGGAGCGCCGGAAGCGGTGGCAGAAGGTGTGCTGGGCCATGTCCCAACTCTCCGGGGTCCAGCACACCTACAGCCAGGTCACCCACCGCTGGACGGACGTCCTGGACCGGGAGCGCGACCTGCTGGACCAGCTCGGCTTGGAGATCCCCGGGCTTGGTGAGTAGTAGTAGCTATTTCATCACTCACTACTATGTTTTCTCCTGCTCTGTGTTGTTGTATTGCAAATATTTGTTTTTTACATGGAGCAAGCCAATAATGCTGCTGACGATTACATTGTAGTTAAATTATATTTCAAAATCTTCTGTGCATTTCAGGTGCACTCCTTCTCAGTGGCGTTGCTACTATGCTTATTTGTTTTCTATTTTGTGGTCTCATTGGCCCGAGTAACTATTATGTATGAGTGTACTTTACAGAACTGCGTAATGCTAGACACTAGGGGGCAGATTACATTTACAAGCCCCTTGCGCCACGTTTACGTTGCCTTGCGTGACGCAACAGTGGCGTAAACGTGGCGCATCCCTGCGAGTCATTTACAGCGTGACGCATCTAGGGAGATGCGTCACGTTATAAAGCCATGGGCCTGCGCCACAATGGGTGCGTTCCTAGTACGCAGGGTGGGCGGTCCTGCGGCTGTGCGCCTCGCAAAAGTGCCTGCGTGAAATCTACAAGATTTAATGCAGGCACTTCTGCGACGCTGCTACGTCAATTCAATTCCTTATGCCTGCATGAAGCAGGCGTAAGGACTGACACAACATGTTAAGTATTGGGTGGCCCTGAGCATTACTGGAGTTGCATTGCGTTGGCGACGTGACTCCAGCGATGCGCCGCTCTTACGTGACGAGATGCGTCACGCAAGTGCCTACCCTTGCGCCAGGGCGCGCCGCATTGTAAATGAGGCGCATCTGCCGTGTCGCAAGGGTAGTTTTGCGTGACGCATTTGATCTGGCGCATCTCTGGAGATGCGCCAGAACGCGTAAGTAAGTATGCCCCTAAGGTGCAGAATTGCAATTACCGTCGCATCCCTGCAAAGTAGCAGGGATGCGCCAGTAATTGTGCGGCCCGCTACCACCACCAAACATGGTGCGCCGTATTTGCAATGCGGCGCTCCATGGTCCCAAAACGTCACCGAAGCTTTACTGCTGGAGTTGCGTCGCAACGATGGCGCAGCTCCAGCAATGCTCTGGGGTACCATATCTCCCCAATGCTGGGTCAAACCGTACGTCTGCTTCAAGCAGGTGCAGGGTTTGTGTGACGCATCATTGTCCTAAAGGTGACTGATTGAAATTTTGTAGATTTCCCTCAGCCACTTTTAGGATGTGTTCCAGCGCATGAATGCCCTCCCTTGCGCCGGAACACCCCCTGATGGCGCAGGGCTTTATAACGGGATGTATCTCCCAAATGCGTCACGTTGTTATAATATTATACGCCGCACCATTGCGCCTCTTTTGTTTAGCTTCTGCGTCACAAATGTCACGCAAGAACGGAGCAAAAGAGCCGCAAGGGGCTTAAATCTGCCACTTCCTTTGTACCCCTGACAATAAGAAAAATAGTGGCGGTGGATTGATAGTTTGACTATTTGAATGACTGGTTATGTAGCAGGCAACTGTTAGTGTTGTCCCTGATCTGACTGAAATCACAATGGAGTTTGTCTGTCACTTTGTGTCTTGCCTGCGGACTGCTGCCTGCCAGTCCTAGGTGAACCTTTCAGTACTTTGTTTAGTGAGTTACGTGACTTTCGAAGTCGCAGGTCCGCAAATCAATGAAAACTAACCCTAATCAATATAATTTCGCGGAAATATTTTGTTATTGTTGTTTTGAAATGTTTGATTTGGTTGACATTGACAAGCAACAATCATCCATGTTTTCTGTTCTTTCTTCCATGTTGTACGTCAGCTCCCCCCAGGGGCGAGGGGACACAGGAGCAGCAGGCGGCGGATGCTGTTGAACAGGGCCAGGATCGGGCAGGCGAGGGCTCCTTTGCTGGCCCCAGTAAGTTTTCATTTTAGACTAGTACCTATTTTTCCTAGCGTTCCTCATTTGATTTTTTCAAAATCGTCTTTGATCTTCTTGTAGACTGTATCCAAATTCTTATCCTGCCTCTACTATGACTCCCTGTGGTATTACTAGATTATTCTTATTAGTCTGTCTGTGTAGCTAACTAAGATTGCACGGTTGGCGAAACTCCCATTCTAGTCAGCAATAGCTCTATCAACTTAGTGCAGTGCAGTCCTCTGGGATTGTCCATAATGTCTTTTGAAGTGTTCTATCTGCTTTGAAAATTCCCAACTATAAAATGTGAATGACCACCAAGAAAGAATAAGATACTACCTTTTGGTTTGGATAGGAGGGCAATCCATACCACTACTGTTGCGGGGACAATTCTTCTGCAGAAACAGAACTATGGACAATAAATAGTGCATTGCTTAGCAATTATAATAGGCGCTGTTAGAGTTTCCACATACCTCTGTGATAACAGACTTTGAACCCCCAATGTCCTTACTGACTGACTACATAGTGTGGCACAGTCATTTACCTCCCGAATTCATCGATGATTGATCCCCAATTCTGATTATCCAACGTAGCTCAAGAGTACGGACTCGGAGTCAGAGTCAAGAAGTGTCAGAGGCACGGACTCATGCTTGCAAAAATTGCAAAACCTTTCGCTCAGTCACTCTAGTCTGGACCAAAAAACACAGAGTCTATTTAAGTTTAAAAGCTTTATTAAAAGTAAACACATTTATTAAAATGAAGTCATAATAAAAAAACTAAACGTTTAACTGAGAATGGAAAAGTGGTTAGTGCTGACGATTAATTGGAGACATTTCTTGTGGTCGGGCCGAGCTCTCACCTGGTTTCAACTTGATCTTGTTGTTAGAAGTCCATCTTCTGTCTGTGTGGAGAAAAATGGTGCGTGTTAAAAAGCCAGCCTTCATCAGTTGTGCCAAAAAGTGCAGCAAGACAACACCCTTCCCTGGAAAAAGGGACATTTTTTTTAACTTTCGAGTAGACAGTCACAAATTACATTGTTTTCACATGTCTTCATTCCTAGACCAAATACTAGTGAGTGGTTTATTCTAACATTCTTAAATGTACTTTGTAGGTGGAACATCTGGTGGCGGGGCCAGCGTGGAGGTGGTGGTGCTCGACACGGAGGCGGAGGGCAATTCTTCAGGGGCGGAGGCAACGGCTCCAGTGCCGGTGTGAGAGTTGAGACGGTGGTGGTGGCGGGCAGAGGTAAGCTCTTATATATTCCTTACTTATGGAGATTGAAGACGTGGCTGGGAAGGAAAGAATATGAGATGCATGGCTGGGTGAATGATGAAGCAATGATTGGTGGAAGGACAACAGCCTGGGTGGGTGACACAGAAACTGTATGTGTCCATAATATACCTGGATCATGCTACTATCTGACTCTTAGATAGCATATGTGTATCTAGAGCAGGGGTACTCATAGTACGGCCCGCGGGCCGGTGGCGGCCCGGCAAGCCTTTCTTGGCGGTGCGCAGACCTTGCAGACAATCACTGCTCCCCCGGCCCCCACAGAGCAGAGGCTTTGTTGTATTTCACCTGTTAGCGCCCCTGCATCTCCACTCTGACAATCACTGCTCCCCCGGCCCCCACAGAGCAGAGTGGAGATGCAGGGCCACAAAGAGGTGAAATAGAACAAAGCCTCTGCTCTGTGGGGCCGGGCAAGCAGTGATTGTCAGGGTAGAGATGCAGGGGCGCTACAACAAACAAAGCCTCAATAATATGTTAATGGTCTTTTAAAGACCTGTTAAGTACTTTGGTGTGGCTGTCTGTGTGTGCGCGTTGAGGAAGCTGTCTCAGCCCGGGCTGAAGGCTGACACGGACAGACACACACACACACACACAGTGAGATGACAGAGGGGGAGGGAGAGGGAGGGCAGGAGGGAGAGAGAGATGGAGAGGGAGGGCAGGAGGGAGAGCAGGAGGGAGAGAGATGTATGTAAATGCTGGGTCTGATGGCTCAGTGGATGAAGGCATCTGCTGCAGGGACCTGTGTGCAACCTCATGGTCACAAGTTTTTGTTTTGTTTTAGCCCCGCCCCCTCTGACTCCGCCCCCACCAGTGCTGCCCTCGGCCACAAACTACACTGTAAATGTAGCCCCTGAGAGAAAGTTTGTGAGTACCCATGATCTAGAGAGAGTAGACGGTCAGTGGATGAACTAAGTGTAACTTTGAAGAGCATGTAACACTGCACCCGCACGTCCGTTCCAGTGTAGGAAAGGTAAGGAAAAGAAGTTGTAATTTTGTCCAAATACTACCATCAATAGTAGCAGTAGTTTGTATTGCAAGCCCAGCATAGATCCGGTTATTACGGTGGCCACTCCCTACCTCTCTTAATAAGTTTAGTAGTACTCAGTCATTCATGTGTGGATGTATCACTGGTCACTCAATAAAAAGCAAAGCACCTAAAGTCATCCCATATGTAAGCAAAAACATCCCATGTGAAGTGATAGATAATCAGATTATTTATCTTCTTCATTTTTCCATTTCTAGTACTCATTTGCACTGTAGGGTGAAAGTTAAATTAATTAAGCAGTAGCCCTTGTAACAGAGTATTCTCAGTGCCACCCGTAATAGAAAAGTAAGAGCTTCACCACCTGCATGTACTGGACCGGTACAGTAACGCAAGTCTAGGTCACTCATCATGGCGTGCGTCTCTTTTTCTCGGGTGCAAGTTCACTGCGCTGGTATTATGCCGGCTTGCAGAAGATAACGTACCAATTTTCCTAAACAAGAGACAAGAAGAAGAATAAGACTGGTGTACTTTCATAGTCGACTCCAATGGAAGTCCATAGTGCTCGTAGAATTTGTTCCTTAAACTCCCACTAATGTTAGAGCAAGGATGAAGAAGTGGGAGGTTAGATAGATACTGGCCTCAATAGTTATGTAATGCGCTTGCAAGTTGCTAGTTGTACTGCAACACAAATTTCTGCTGAATGATTGAGTTAATCTTAAAGAGCATTGGTTACAGACTATCAGCCTGATTCATGTAGGCAATAGCGCTCGCAAAAGGGCCAGATTCTGAGAATCTGGCCCTTTGCGAGTGCGATTTTTGCATTTGGTATTCATGATACCAAATGCAAAAATCGCTATTTAAGAAGTCGCAAATATGCGAGGAATAGCATTTAAGAAATCTCTATTAGAGATTCCTCAAATGCTATTCATGACACATCCTGAAATTGCGATTTAGCACTTTTGGGGCCGCTATTTACCGAGAGGTCAGACCTGTCGGTAAATAGCAGAAACTCAGAAAAATGCTTTTAAAAGCATTTTTCTAAGTTGCATGTTGCACACACACATGTCCTTTGGACATGTGTGTGCGCAACACCTGTCCAAATGTGCATTTTAGGGGTGCTACAGGGCGTCCTTTGGACACCCCTGGCACCCTTTCAGTCGCTATCTCATTTGCGAGTAGCAAATTGCTACTCGCAAATAAGGGATACTCCCCATTCATTCCTATGGGCCTCTTGGCCCATAGGAATGAATGGGGAGTATTTGCGAGTAGCAAATTGCTACTCGCAAATAAAGAACATGTAGGAATCGCTATTTTACTAGCAATTCCTACATGAATGCCGTTTTGCGTGTCCTCAATAGCGAGTCGCTATGATTCGCTATTAGGGCCACGCAAAACGGCCCGTACATGAATCAGGCTGTATGTCTTGCTTTCTTCATATAGATGCTCCTTCCAAACCAACAAGGAGGAAGGAGCTGGCTAGAGCGGCCCGGCAACGGAGGATCGATGCCACTGTTGCAGAATATCGGCGGCTGGTGGCCCTGGAGGACGGCGAAAGTGTGCAGTCGACCACAACAACAACGTCGTCTGCATCGGCCTCCGTGCCCCCACGGGCTGCCACCCAGCACAGTGCTCCAGCCAGACTGAGCCGGGCTGCCAAAGCCAAACGCCGACGCCGAGCAGCAAGGACAACAGCTGCCTCTCACAGCCATTGCAACTGCAAGGCACGCCTGCGCTGCAGTACCCTGAGGGTGTCCCGCCTACAGCAGGAGCTCCACCACTTTACAAACGTGTTGGAGGGGCTCCGCGTAGAGCACGCCTTGCTCCGCCAGGATTATGATGCCCTGGCCCAAAAAGTAAACAGCATCCACCCATAGTGTCCCTTGCCCCTTTTTTAGAGACTTTTGGGGGGTGGGAATTGGGAGTTGGGTTTGGGACTTTTAAAGGAGAACCGTTGGGGTTAGGGAGGGTCTTGCGGGAGATTATTTTGTTAGGGATATAAATATACTTTTTCAAACTTTATCTGAGCATACCTGTTTTTTACTGCTTGCCTGGTGGGTGGGGGTTTCACAGTAACTTTGATTTCCTGAAAGTTTAGTTCCGTTTTCTTCCTTTAAGTGTAAATGCCCAAATGTTTTCAACACTAAGTGCCTCTCACAGAGTAAGTGAAGTGAATTCAAGAGTCCTAGGACTTTAGTAGTACTACCGTCAGTCTCTCGTCTCTCCTAATACTCCATTATACTCCCTCCCACCAAACGCTTATCTTACCTGTAATTTGTGTTTGAAAGTAGGGCTAGACCCAGGGCTGGCTCCACTGGAAACAGCGAACAAGGTTGGCAATCCTGGGCGGATAAAATTTCCTCATAGCGGTGGTACTAGTGGTGTGACACAGTGGCAGTTGCATGCCTATGAAAAAAAAGAAAAAGAAATCTGGTTTGTCCTCCTGAGCAATACAACGGTCCAATAGAGAATATAGCAGGTGACAGTACACTAGAACAGTACCAGTTTGTAGCCTAACAAATGGTAAAGTATAACTACTAATTCGGTTGAAGTTCTTTGACAATAGCCATGGGTCTTTGTCAAGCAGAGTAAGAATATATCCTCGGATTTCTTCACCAGCCTGTTGCTATCACCTTATCCTCCCCAGCAAGTGTGTGGATTTATTGCTGTAATTTAGTCACACATCAATCAAAACCACACAGCCCGGGGGAAGAGGGTTAGGGTTTGAAAAATGGATGGGTACGGGGGTTTTTGGGAAAGGTTTTGGGAGACAAGAAAAAATAGCACAGCATGGACAAACAATTGTGAACATAAACAAATCTTTAGGTACAAACCTATCCATCAATCTTTGAAAGTGCATGCACTACTGCATGCATGTCAGTGAAAAGTAAGTAGTACTTTCGACAACTGTGGAAGAAAGAATGCGACAGTACAGGGCGTGTGTGGAAATATTGATAACTATATTCAACATAAGGTCTCTGTTGCCAGATACCTGAGAGCCTTGCTGGTCACTATAAATCCATTCACAACACTCAATGGGGTTGGTCTGGAAGGTATAGTAGATAGAAAAGGAGAAATTGCTCTTTTTCTAGGTGTCCCCTCACTCACCAGGGTTGCCCCTTGGTGACATGCTTCATCATTGGGGCCATCCCAGTCCTCTACGAGCTGGGGCCTGCTGCGACTTGCGAATTTCGTAGGAGCACTTACAAATGACTATGTGTGGTGCAGATGTGATAGTAGAGTGGACTAAGTGATGTGTTAAGGGATCAATTTAGAAGCAGAGAGAGATCCAAGAAATGCAGTCACAGTCATAGAAAGAAACAATGGATACTGTATCTGTATGTTGTTGTAGTTGTCCTGTTGAAATTGGTAAGTAAGTTGCATGCAGAAAAAAATTCCTCTTATTAGTGGCACTCCTCCATTGCAGCTGACGCTTCGTCCATCAATGTTGGTCACCAGAAGACACCCTGTAAAAAAAGCACAGCATGGACAAACAATTGAACATAAACAAATCTTTGGGTACAAACCTATCCATCAATCTTTGAAAGTGCATGCACTACTGCATGCATGTCAGTGAAAAGTAAGTAGTACTTTCGACAACTGTGGAAGAAAGAATGCGACAGTATAGGGCGTGTGTGGAAATATTGATAACTATATTCAACATAAGGTCTCTGTTGCCAGATACCTGAGAGCCTTGCTGGTCACTATAAATCCATTCACAACACTCAATGGGGTTGGTCTGGAAGGTATAGTAGATAGAAAAGGAGAAATTGCTCTTTTTCTAGGTGTCCCCTCACTCACCAGGGTTGCCCCTTGGTGACATGCTTCATCATTGGGACCATCCCAGTCCTCTACGGGCTGGGGCGTGCTGCGACTTGCGAATTATATAGGAGCACTTACAAATGACTATGTGTGGTGCAGATGTGATAGTGGAGTGGACTAAGTGATGTGTTAAGGGATCAATTTAGAAGCAGAGAGAGATCCAAGAAATGCAGACACAGAAAGAAACAATGGATACTGTATCTGTATGCTGTTGTAGTTGTCCTGTTGAAATTGGTAAGTAAGTTGCATGCAAAAAAAAATTCCTCTTATTAGTGGCACTCCTCCATTCCATCTGTCGCTTTGTCCATCAATGTTGGTGACCAGAAGACACCCTGTCCACTGCCTGCCTGGCGGATGCTGAATTGCGGCTCGCTAATGTGAAGCCTGACTCCATCCTTTTTTCCCCATTGCACAGACTGAAACCCGGCCTGTAATTATTCAACGAAAAACAGGAAGCGATATAATATTACAACACCACTGATAAATAAATATAAGGTATGTAGGCTGTGGAGTGCAAAAAGTCATACTTTGATTTTCCTAGTAGACAGTACAATATTTTTGAAAGTGCGTACTCTGTCTGAGTCACCTTTTGAAGGATAAATACCGTATTTTCCGGCGTATAAGACGACCCGGCGTATAAGACGACCCCCTACTTTGCTTAATAAAATGTAGGTTTCGTGCTATACTCGCCGTATAAGACTACCCCCACTTCCAGTGCAGTCCAACGCAGTCCTGCATAGCCATTTTGAGAATGTATTTTATTTTATTCTGGCTCGTACTTTGTTTGCTTTGTATGCTTTGTATGCTTTTGTAACCTGCACACTTATCACTTTTTCTCCAGGAATGTACCGATTGCTACCTCATGTATTTTGTCACTTTTGATCCATGTAACTTAGGGCCCGATGTAGGTAAACGGGATTTTCCGATTTCAAAATACCGAGGCGGGCCGAATCGGTATTCTGAAATCGGAAAACGAGATGTAGGAAAAAAATACCGACTGAAGACCGATTCGGTCGGCATCGGTAATGAGATTCGGTACGTTCCGATTCAGCTCGGTCCGAATCGGAAATTACCGAATCGGCCAACAACGAATCGGATAATACCGAATCGGCTACCACCGATTCGGATATTTCCGATTCGGCGAATACCGAATCGGTAAAAGCCGATTCGGTAAAAACCGATTCGGCAATCATAGACCCATGGCGAAAAAGCCCATAGGAATGCATTGCATGACCCGATTCGGCTTTTACCGATTCGGATTTTACCGAATCGGATTTTACCGAATCGGATTTTACCGAATCGGATTTTACCGATTCGGATTTTACCGAATCGGTAAAACCAGACTCGGCAATAGGCGATTCAGCCAATGAGGTGGCTCCCCCTCCCCCACCCAAACAGGGAGTGGCAACCCTGGCAGGTGCAGCCAATTAAGAAGTTTCTAGAAGTTTCTGGAAAGCCTGCCTGAGCCCAACACACAGTTAGCAGCAGTGGGAGAAGGAGGTTGCAGACTGAGCAGGAGCAAGAGATTATGGCAGATCAGGCAGGAAGCCAGAAGTCCTCCCAAAAGAGGAAGCCCAAATTCACCACCACAGAACTACAGGTGCTGGTTGAGGAGGTGGTGAGGGTGCACCGCCAGCTCTTTGGCAAGCTGTCCCTCAACGTGCCAGACAGCACCAAGAGGCGATTGTGGGCAGACATCGCCCAGAAGGTAAATGCTGCTGGAGTCACCCCCAGGTCCATTGAGGAACTTAAGAAAAGGTTCTATGACCTCCGCAGCCTCACCAAGAGGAAGCTGGCCGACCTCCAAAGGCAGGCAGGACTCACCGGAGGAGGCAAGAACCCGGCGCCACCCCTCACCGAGCTGGAGGAAATTGTCTCCAGCACCATCGAGAGGGAGAGCATTGTAGGGATCGGGACCCTGGACAGCACTGCGATGGCCACAGCTACAGGTAAGAAGCATGCGCATCATGACACACCCTACCAGACACCTCCCCATTATACACAATGCATAGGCAAACACCAGCACTGTACTGTCACCAACATACAAGAGACAAGCATCATGGTACATGTAGTCAGCAGGAGTTAGCCAAATATGTCAGTGCAGAATCACAAGACAGGAAACAGTGTGACACGGTGTAAGGAGATGCAAGGACATGTGGAATGCCATAATTGTACTGACTGTAATACATCGGCACTCAGTTTACAAATGCTTCTTTGTACCTAGGGGCACCATCAGGCGGCACCACTGTGGCAGCAGAGGGAGCTTCGACTTCACATACTGCAGTGGCAGGGCCGAGCACCAGCCAGCCTGGCCAGGAGGAGGAGGAAGAGGATGAGGAAGGAGACACCCCAGGGCTTGGAATGGAGGGAGTCCTGGTGATTGATTTCCAGGCAGTGCACTCCCCAGTACTGCCCAGCTCACCCCCCTTGCAATTTTCCCCATACAACTCCCCAACAAGGCAGACCATTCCGCCGACAACATCTCCTGCCACAACCGTGGCCTTGCCACCCGTCCTACCTGTCCTGGGAGCAGGGGCTCCGGGACCGGCCAGCACCACACCACCACCAGTGGCACCCCAGCCCACTCAGCAGGCCGGAGGCAGCAGTGCCAGACGCCGTGCCACCACCACCACCACCACCACCACTGCTGCACCAGCACGGGAGGGCAGTGTGTTCCTGGGCCTGGAGGGCCAGATGGTCAAGATCCAGCGCCAACAGGCCAGATCCACCATGGCCTGCCAACGCCAGCTCCTGCAGCACAACCTGCAGATGGGGGAGTTGGTGAAGGGGTTCCAGGCTGTTGTGGACAGCAACAAGGAGGTGGCAGCAGGGTTGGGCAGGCTGACCACTGCCATCACCCACTCCTCTGCCAGGCAGGAGGAGCATGAGGTTGCGCGCAGGAGGGATGCCCGGGTGCTCAACCGGGCCATGGCCCGCCTTGCAGCGGCGACTGCACAGCTGTGCCATCGTAGCGCAAATCAGGAGTCGGTGCAGAGTCAGCATACTGCTGAGCTGACCAGGGGGATGGCCAGGATCACCACGGCCATGGAGGCCATGTTAATTTCAAACGCCGCCTCCAATCCTGCCCTGGACCTGGGTGATGCTGGTGACAGCAGCAGCCGCAGCAGCCCGGCCAGCGCTGCATCAGAGCCAAGGAGGAGCACCAGGCGCTCCGCTGATGCTGCTGGCCATTCGGAGGGGGCCGAGGGACACCCCAGTGGGTCTGGAAAGCGGGCCAAAAAATAGGCTGGCAAGGGGGGATGATCATACCAGAACCCTGGACTTTATTTGTTTTGACAGACTCCATTTTTCTATGCACTTCAGTGATGTAACTGTGGTGCATCACTATTAAAAAGTTTATTTTCCAAGCAACATTTAGCTGTCTTTGCATCTGTACTCAGTCAGAAATAGTTCTCAGTGATCTCCTCACGTCTGTATCTGCCATCACATGGCGTACACACCCCAGCTGGCTGTGTCAGTGGCACAGCTTCGTCGTCGTCATAGTCCTCGTAGTCAGACAACTCCACCTCAGTGCCCTTCTTGACCGCAAGGTTGTGTAACATTGCACATACAGCTATGATCTTGCAGCAGGTGATGGGGGTATACTGCCTTGCACCTCCACTCTTGTGCAGGCATCTGAATCTACTTTTCCAGATGCCAAAGGTCCGTTCAACAACATTCCTTGTGCGTATGTGGGCCCGGTTATACCTCCTTTGGCTGGGTGTGGAGGGGTTGAGGTAGGGGGTGAGTATGAATGAGCGGAGGGCATATGCACTGTCGCCTGGAAGAGAAAGGGGTCACATTAGACACATGCATACATGTATTACACCTACCTACTATGTGTTATGGGGGTCTGATGATGTGGCTCACCTAGGAGGTATCCTTCTCCAAAATCGCCAGCCATCAGCCGTGCATATATGCCGCTCTGTTGGAATATATAGGAGTCATGGGTACTCCCTGGAAATTTTGCTACCAGGTCTGTGATGGTGCACTTGGCATTGCAGATCACCTGCACGTTGATGGTGTGTGTCGATTTCCGATTGCGGTATATGTATTCGGTGTCCGCTGGTGGGCAAATCGGAATATGCGTGCCATCTATGCAACCGATGACTTGGGGAAAGTGTGCCATCTGGTAGAAGTCCGCTTTGGTTTGTAGCAGTTCTGCGTGGGTTGCAGGGAATGAGATGTATTGGTCCATCCTGTCTATCATGGCGTCAAGGAATATGTGGAAGAACCTTGACAGGCTGCTCTGGCTCACCCCTCCTGCTGCTGCTACTCCACTTTGATAGCTGCCAGACGCTACCAGGTGTAGGCTGCATAGCACCTGGACGTGCGCAGGGATGGCGTGTGCCCTTGGGGTGTGGTGGTCCAAGTATGGCTTAAGGTCCCTGATGAGCTCAAGTATGGTGTCAGAGTCCAGCCTGTATCTCTGTAGGATCTCAGCCTCAGTGAGCATGAACAGGGTTATCCTCTGTCTGTAGACCTGTTCATTTCTTAGCCATTCCCTCAGTCCTTCCTGCTGTAGCCGTAGCCGCCTCGCAATGACATAGAAAGCTGCCATCCTGCAAGCTGCAATGCATTTTGGGACTGTTTATATGGGTTGGAGTTGGTTACCACCTGATTGCAATCCATGGTAAATACCGAGTGAATTCTACCGATTTTGAGCCGATTTCGGTGTTTCTGTGCCTCCCTACATCTCCCCAACTGTCGGAATCGGGGAATTTCCCGATCGGAGATTTATACGAATCGGCATGTTTTCCGAATCGGATCATGTCCGAATCGGTATTTTTTCCGAATCGGTACATGGACCGAATCGGTGATTTTCCGATTCGGTGTCGCTAACGAATCGGTAGTGGGACCGAATCGGTGATTTTCCGATTCGGTGTCACTAACGATTCGGTAGTGGGACCGAATCGGTGATTTTCCGATTCGGTGTCACTAACGATTCGGTAGTGGGACCGAATCGGTGATTTTCCGATTCGGTGTCGCTAACGAATCGGTAGTGGGACCGAATCGGTGATTTTCCGATTCGGTGTCACTAACGATTCGGTACATGGACCGATTCGGTCTTTGTAACCGAATCGGTGTTTTTCCGATTCGTTACATATCCGATTTTCGGTATGTACGTATCGGATTCTTTCACATTCGGTACACATTCCGATTCGGTTTTCTGTCCGATTCGTTCTGTTTTTGGTCCCCTACATCTCGATGGCTGTTTACCGATCGGTAAGGGCCAAAAATCGGTATTTTCGGCCGATACCGATCGGTAAAGCCCTACCTACATCGGGCCCTTAATGTTTGCTTTTGTAATTTGTCCATTGTTATTGTTGCTCACATCAGCCCATTTTTATATAATGCAGAAGCAGTCTGACACCTTCGGGTGTAGTCTGCGCTATGTAAAAACGCATGAAAACATTTCTTCAAATTTAGCATCCGGCGTATAAGACGACCCCCGACTTTCCAAAACATTTTAAGGGGTTAAAAGGTCGTCTTATACGCCGGAAAATACGGTAAGTATGGGCATATTAATGTAGCAGATCTTTCCCCTCAAGCTAGGTGTACTATAAACTGTGTTTTAGAACAAAATTAGATCTTCCCAGCAGTGCTCCCACCCAGACCCTTACTAAAGCCAGTCGCAAAAATGTAGAAGACCCCCAATCAAATCTCAAAAAACGAGGCCTAGCAGAAAACTGGTGACAAAACGTACTTTGAAAGTAAAAGTAGGCCCAAATACCCCCTTACCCGCTGTGGATTGTATTCAAACCACTTGCAAGCAACCAAGCAAAAGTATCCATAGCCAGCATCGCTCCAAGACTCGAAAACCCCCCCACCCAAACACATGCAATAGAAATACTGCTAACCCTAACGAACCCTAAGTTAAGAATAGTGGCAAAGGCTTTCTTTAACTATGCCAAATCCCCCCTTTCCCACCATGGATTTTCTTCAAATGACTTGCAACCAAAATTACACATTCTCACAAGTGCTCTAAGACCCCAGAACTCAGTTGCAAAAATCTAGAACACCCCGAAACACATGCAATCCTGCTGCTAGGGCTAACCCTAACGAACCCTAAGTTACAAAAAGTGCCAAAAGGCTTTTCCGCGTGGATTTTGTCCCAACCACTTCTACCCGGTATTAGACCTTCCCAGGAATGCCCCAAGACACGCCAACCCACCCGCCAAAAAGCATAACACCCCCAAACTGGCCAAAAGCAAAATCTCCCACTTACAATATTTCTCGGCCTTGGGTCCAAACGCGCTGTGTAGCTAGGCCATAAGTCCGGTTTACCACCACGGATTTCCTGAAAAGCAAATGCAATCAAGATTAAAGTGTCCCAGCAGTGCTCCCAGACCCCGAAACTCACCCACAAAAACCAGGAAGCCCCCCAAACAGGCCCCCGAAAACGCTACATTGAGCAAAATGTCAGAAATAGCAACAAAAAAATCGGCGTGGATTTTGTCCCAACCACTTCTACCCGGTATTAGACCTTCCCAGGAATGCCCTAAGACCCACCAACCCACCCGCCAAAAAGCATAACACCCCCAAACAGGCCAAAAGCAAAATCTCCTACTTACAATATTTCTCGGCCTTCGGTCCAAACGCGCTGTGTAGCTAGGCCATAAGTCCGGTTTACCACCACGGATTTCCTGAAGAGCAAATGCAATCAAGATTAGAGTGTCCCAGCAGTGCTCCCAGACCCCGAAACTCACCCACAAACAGCCGGAACCCCCCCAAAGAGCACCTCAAAGGCAAGCAAGTCAGCAAAAACACCAAAAAATTTCCACCTCGGATTTGGTCCAAACAACTTTTATCTGGTATTAGAACTTCCCAGCAATGGCCCCAGAGCCGTCGACCCAGGAGAAAACGAGTAGAAGACCCCCAAACAGCCAAAGAGCAAAAGTACAAAAATGGGGACTTAGTCAATTCAATTCAATTCAAAGAATCTTTATTCGGTATTTAAAAAACACCATAAAAGCACACACAAATATACACAGTAAAAAGTTATTAAACATCTCCTAGATCCTTTGTACAGAGTATATCAATACATAGGTTACAAACAATAAAACAGTGTATGCCACTTAAAGAGATACATTTCATTCTTCTCCCCTGGTGAGCCTTAAACGGACCGCTACCTTAATAAAATTCATAATACTGCACAATGTTAAGGGGTCCGAAGCTTTCTGTAAAAATACTAGTGCCTCCCTAGCGTGAACCAATTTGATTTTTTTTAAGAGGTTTACAAGAAATCTGCGCCTGGGCATTGAATACAAGGGGCAGAGTAAAACAAAGTGAAGGGAGTCCTGCGGAGACCTGTTGTCGCAGCCGCAGGGCCCCTTCTGCTCAATTGGTGTAGCAAATCCTGCTGGTGAAGCCAACATAAATGGGAGTAAGTTCAGCCTAAAACGGCACATCAAGAACCTGTCCTGTGCGTTGTGCATGAGGTACAAGTATGGCTCCATACCCTCCGCGCTCTTCACTAAATTGTGGGCCCTCATTGTCTTTTTACACCCTTCCGCCTCAGCTCTGCTTAGGTTTTTCCGCTCTAGAAAATTTTTCCCTACTTGCAGCTTGCTCTGGGCTACAATAGTTGCAGGGTTAGTAAAGAGGTTCCCAAAGCCTAGTTCCTCTAGGCTGTTCTTCACATAATGGAGCCAGGGGATACGCATACATTTGTCCCTCGCCAAACAATCAGATAAGATTTCTCTACTGAGTGACGCATCGGGATTAACCCAGATTTTTAACCAGGATATTATGGGCCTCAGTTTTACCAGATCTTCTATATATGGACTCCCTCGCTCCCTGTGGGCAATCAATCCAGCAGTACTTTGGGGTACCCTCAGGATTGATTTCAAATATTTGTTTTCTTCCCGTTGGATTCTTGTGGTGTTGACAAAGCCCCATACTTCTGCCCCATAAATTACTTTGGAGCATGATACGGAACTGTACAGGTTTATCACCTGTTCCGGGGACCATCTTCCTAGCCTCCTGCCATAGCTAGCTATTGCCAAGTTAGATGCGATCATTTTGCCACAACGCTCCTCCACCAAGGAATCAAACTGTAAGGCACCATCAAACTTTACGCCCAGATAAGGGAACCTCTTCTATAATGTGACTCCCTATTGTGTAAGTAAATTTGGAGGTAGGTTTTTTCCCCGCCAGGAGCACATAGGATTTACTCAAGTTAACAAAGAGGTCCAGGGCACCCATGAACTTGACGAATCCATCAATCAAGATTTGTAGACTCCTGGGTGTACGTGCAATCAGCACAGCGTCATCTGCGTAAAGCAGAACAGGAATATGACGCGACCCGACCCTTGGGCAATCTACCTTTAAACCTAACAGGAACTGCTCCAAATTATTAATATAAAGGGAGAACAGAAAAGGGGCGAGGATGCAACCTTGTCGGACCCCACTCATACAGGGAAAAGAATCAGTCAGTCCCCCCTCCCTATTGTAACGGACCTTGGCCGTGGTGTCGCTGTGCAATTCTCTCAATATATTAATTATGCCACTCTCTATCCCCATACTAAACATCATGCCCCACAGTTTCTCCCTATTGACGTGATCAAATGCCGCTGCCAAATCCATGAAACCCATATAAATGGATTCATCACTAGCCATGGTATATTTGGCAGTCAGCATGTAAAGGTTCAGGCATTGGTCACTAGTAGACCTCCCTGTCCTAAATCCGTATTGAGTGTCCGAGAAGATGTTATTTCCTTCGGTCCACTCGGACAGTCTATTAAGAATTGCCCTTCCCAAGAGTTTTGCTGACACATCGATCAGGGACTTAGTCATTTTTTTGCAAATTTCCCAAATCACTCCGCGCGCGCTCTGCAGCTAGGCCCTAACTCCCCTCTGCCACCATGGATTTGCTTCAAACCTCTTGCAAAGTAAAGTATCCATAGCCAGCAGTGCTCCCAGACCACGAACCCCACCCACAAACACAGCTACATTGAGCAAAATGTCAGAAATAGCAACAAAAAAAATTCGGCGTGGATTTTGTCCCAACCACTTCTACCCGGTATTAGACCTTCCCAGGAATACCCTAAGACCCGCCAACCCACCCGTCAAAAAGCATAACACCCCCAAACAGGCCAAAAGCAAAATCTCCTACTTACAATATTTCTCGGCCTTCGGTCCAAACGCGCTGTGTAGCTAGGCCAAAAGTCCGGTTTACCACCACGGATTTCCGGAAAAGCAAATGCAATCAAGATTAGAGTGTCCCAGCAGTGCTCCCAGACCCCGAAACTCACCCACAATCACCAGGAAGCCCCCCAAACAGGCCCCCGAAAACGCTACATTGAGCAAAATGTCAGAAATAGCACAAAAAAAAATCGCCGTGGATTTTGTCCCAACCACTTCTATCCGGTATTAGACCTTCCCAGGAATGCCCCAAGACCCGCCAACCCACTCGCCAAAAAGCATAACACCCCCAAACAGGCCAAAAGCAAAATCTCCTACTTACAATATTTCTCAGCCTTCGGTCCAAACGCGCTGTGTAGCTAGGCCATAAGTCCGGTTTACCACCACGGATTTCCTGAAAAGCAAATGCAATCAAGATTATAGTGTCCCAGCAGTGCTCCCAGACCCCGAAACCCACCCACAAACACCAGGAAGCCCCCCAAACAGGCCCCCGAAAACGCTACATTGAGCAAAATGTCAGAAATAGCAACAAAAAAAATTGGCGTGGGTTTTGTCCCAACCACTTCTATCCGGTATTAGACCTTCCCAGGAATGCCCTAAGACCCGCAACCCACCCGCCAAAAAGCATAACACCCCCAAACAGGCAAAATCAAAATCTCATACTTACAATATTTTTCGGCCTTCGGTCCAAACGCGCCGTGTAGCTAGGCCATAAGTCCAGTTTACCACCACGGATTTCCTGAAAAGCAAATGCAATCAAGATTAGAGTGTCCGAGCAGTGCTCCCAGACCCCGAAACTCACCCACAAACAGCCGGAACCCCCCCAAAGAGCACCTCAAATGCAAGCAAGTCAGCAAAAACACCAAAAAATTTCCGCCTCGGATTTGGTCCAAACCACTTTTATCCGGTATTAGAGCTTCCCAGCAATGGCCCCAGAGCCGTCAACTCACCCGCAAAGAGGTAGAACAACACCCCCACAAGTGCTGAGTCTTTCTTCATTGGGCGTAAACCAGCCCTCTGCTTTGATGGAAATAGGAGTCTGGAGGAGGAGGATAGAGGAGCATGTTCTTCTGAACTTGTGAACCTGAGGAATGCAGACTGCGGCACCTTCAAATCAATAAGCAAACAAGTGAAGACAGTTCTGCTGATGGGCTTGTTTTTGTGATTAGGTGATTAAAGTTTGAATTATATTAACTGTGCACAACAAAGAAAGACAGACACACAGGAATAAAAGTGAATAAGGACGAAAAAGAAAGTTATTGATTCATTGTCTCATTTTCAGGGCTCGGTATCACGGTCCATGAATAAGAATAAGGCTTCGTCATCATACTCTGCGAATTCAGGCAGGGTGAGCTCAGTGTCACCTGACAGAGAAGAAATTCCCTCATCTATGTTGCTGTCCACCTCGTCTTCATCCGGCGCGCTTTCTCGTACTCTGTAATCTGGTGGTATGAGGTGCTGATTCATCTTGATCATTGTTACCCTCTCCACATTATTGGGTGAGAGGCGGCTCCGTTTGGAAGTTACAATGCCACCAGCAGCACTGAAAACACGTTCAGAAGACACGCTTGCGAGTGGGCAAGATTAAAGCCAGGTTGGAGAGCTGTGGCCACAATTCTTTTTTCCCATGCCAATACGCCAATGGGTCAGCATTAACATAGACCTCTGTTGAGTCACTCAGATAGTCCTTCACCATCGACTCAAGGTTCTCCTCCAAGGTTCCTCCACTTTGCTTAGCTGTTGCTGTGACCTTTTGAGAACCAAACCCAAGCGGAGCTAGCCAATCCTCTTCAGCCTCCAATGTTAATGTTGTGTCTGGTGGTGCAGATGATCCGGTTGCCGGTCTCTTTAACGGCTGAGAGGTCACTTGTGCCGCAGCCACAGGTGCAGAAGTGGATTCTTGTGACTGGGGATGGCCTGCTGATGCTGATGTACTGCCTTTTCCTTCAATTTGCTGCCGTTCTTTTTCAAACCTCTTGGCTGAGGAGGCTAGCCACTGTTTGTACTTTGTAACATCTTCATCAGCAAAAGGAAAGAATGCTTGACCTGCCAGCGCCTTTTTGTAGCGTGGATCCAGAATAGTAGCACAAATGTAATGCTGGTTTGAGTGGATCATTTTAAGACGTTCATCACCTTGTAGGTGCTCTAATAATTTCTCCGCCAGAACAAAAGGGTCTTGGTTTTCTTCATCTTTTTCAAACACAGAACACACCTCCTTCAGTTGGTGCTCCAGCATGTACAACAATGGGATAGCTTTTCCCAAATTACAGTCCTCCTTGCTGACTGCACGCGTGAAGAACTCAATAGGACGAAGCATGCGTGTCAGGCTTTTAACTATGTCCCATTGCGCCGCACCCATCCTCAGGTCCTCCTTCTGAGCTGTACCCTGTGTTAAGAATTAGTGATCGAGTACCGTATACTGCTCATACAGACGCTCAAGCATGTAGAAGGTTGAGTTCTAACGTGTTGCCACCTCCTGGATGAGTGCTTTCACTGGCATTTGACGTTCATATAGCAGGCTCCTCAGATGCTTCCGGGCCTTAAAAGAATGGCTGAAATGGTTGCACATTTTTCGGCAGGTGTCCACTACCCTGTACGCTGCACTGTCTTTATCACTCAAGAATTTTTTGACAACCAGATTTATACAGTGCGCCAAACACGGCACTCTGAAATAGTCACCCAGCTGCATGGCCTTAACTATATTGGCGCCATTATCCGTGGAAACATAACCAACCTGGCGTTTTTTGGGGGACAGCCAGTCAAGGACCTTTGTGTTAAACACATCCAAAATGTTTTGTGCTGTGTGACGTTTCTCCAAACCAAACATGGCTAGTGTTGCATGTTTTCGAGCAGCTTTAAAAACATTGTCCGGGTCAACACCTGCGTTTAGCTTTGCTTTAACCCCTGAAAAAGAGACCCAGTGTGCAGTGATGCACATGTAATCAGCGCCTGCGCCACTGGTCCACATGCCTGTTGTCAGATGTATAGTGTGAACAGCACTCTTCTGCAAAGCTGCCCCAATCATCTCCAGAACATCTTCATGTAGTGCTGGAACCGCAACTCGGGCAAAATAGAACCGGCTAGGAACCTTCCATTTAGGGCACAGCGCTGCCACTAATTCTAGAAAACCAACCCCTTCTACAAAAGAAAAAGGGAGAAGGTCCAGAGCTAGCATTTTAGCCAGCTTAGTGTTATACAGACGCGTCAGTGGGTGGTTGCGTTCATATTGCGCTTCTGTAAACAACATCTTTTTAATGTTGCCCTGGACCAAGGATTTACGGGAGGATGATGATGATATCTTCGACCCAGTTACGCTCGCTGATGAACTTTTTCGCATTGGTGTCTCACTCTCTCCCACACTCTTAGTGTGGCTCACATGGGGTGTGCTGCTGACAGGGGTACTGGGTGTAAGTGAAGTGTTTGACATGTCTTCTTCCTCCTCGTCATCATCAGATGAAACATCAACGTTTTCATTACGTGCAATTCGGGCTTCCTTGATCGCCTCTAGGTGCGCAAACCATTGGACAGTGTGCGTTCTCCTAAGATGACCTCTCTGGCCTCCGGTACCATGGTTGGTACCAAACTTACCACGACTAACTCGAAGCTTACAAATGCTACAAATGGCTATGTTTTCCTTTCTTGGGCAAACACTAAAGAAGTCCCAAACAGCAGACTTGAAATGTCTTTGGGGGCCGGAGAAGGCGGCGATACTGGTGGTGGTGGTCCTGCTGCTAATGCCAGATGAAGTGGAGGATGTGGATTGCCGAACTTCAGTACATTTTGCACTTTCCCCACCACTAATTGAGGTCGAGGTGGATGGAGGTCCCTTCTTGCGAGGAAGAAATATGGAAGCGGTAGGTGTTGGTGTACTAGTTAACTCCAAATCCAATGATTGTTGTGTTGCCTCCTCGTCGACATCATCATCACGCTCAGCAGCTTCTCGGGATAGGGTCAAAATGTCTCTTTGCTGCATGCCCGCTGGGGCTGCAGTGACCTTTATGATGACTGGCTCGTCGTCGTGAGAGGCTTCATCAGCAGCAGTATCCGTCACTTCTTGTTGAGCCTCATCACACTCCATAGTTATGAGCTTTTCGACGACCTTCCTTTTACGCTTAGGTATCTTTGTCAGATCATGGTGTGCCTCACTCTCAGACTGCCGTGATGATGGTTCCCAATCTTCATCCAGATCATCAGAATGAGGTGGGCTTGAAGAAGATGCAGACACCCCCCTTGATCTTTTCCTTGCTAGGGATGTGGAAGACAATGAATGATCATCAGGAGGAGTGGCTTCCTCAAATGATACCTCGGTTTGATTGTCAATTTCCTGATGTGCCCCTACTTCGGGAGGAACAACTATTGTGGGCACTTGTGACCCTCCATGCACCTCTGCTTGCGCATCTCCTTGCGCTGCCTCTCCTTACACATGTACTTGGGCTTGTACTTGCACATGGTGTTGTTGTTGCGGCTGTGGTTGTTCAACACTTGTCAGATGAGTTACAACAACCTGTGTTGATTCAGGGACATTGCTGCTACTTTCTTGCGGTGAGCCAACATCACTGGTCGATGGTGATTGAAGAAGTACACTGACTGCCTCTGAAGCACTCAAGTGCTTTGACTTAAGTTGGCGTGGTGGTGGAGGCACTGAACCCAATGGAGCGGGGGTGCTGCTCCCAGCTTGGTCCCCAGCAGATCCCGCTGCTGCTGCAGGCGTACTTTTTTTTTTGCTCCCAAAAAACGCGGCGGCTGGCACACCAGCCTCCTTGGTAACTTGCTTCTTCTGCTCCTTACTAGCAACTTTCTTGCTAGAGGAGCTACGGAGACCTTTTTTTGGGGCCATCTTCTTCAGAGCAGGTCAGACAGCAGGCCGCAGTTGCACAAATTGCAGAGTTGTCTGAGGCCAGACGTGACGTCGTGTGACGTTATGCTGCACACACACACCGCTGCAGGACTTCTTCCTGGCACTGGTGGTTCTCTTGAGTCTTGTGCACCTAAAAGCAATGGAAGACAGAGGAACATCAGTTTAGTTATACACCCCAAAAAAATCGAAAAAAACCCAGAAAAATGAGCACAATCCCATGCCCTCCATGATGCTTAAATTCAAGACACCCCATAGAAAGACTAGGCACATGCAACACTCACTAGTCACTACCCCTGGTGAAAAGGCCACAACATCAGGCCCAAAAAACGAAAATCACTGAAAAATCAGCACAATCCCAAGCCATCCAGCCCCTCCATGATGTTTAAATTCAAGACAACCCACCGAAAGACTAGGCCCATGCACCAATCACTACCCCTGGGCATAATGGATGAAAGCTAGGCAAAATGGGTGCAGGCCTGAGAACACTGCCTGCATTCAAAATGGCCCCCTCCATCACAGCACATGGCCAGGGCCTGTAGCAGCACTCAAAATGGCCCCCAACCACATGGCCTGTCCACAACAGGCCAAAAAAATGAAGATCACAGAAAAATCAGCACAATCCCAAGCCATCCAGCCCCTCCATGATGTTTAAATTCACGACAACCCACAGAAAGACTAGGCACATGCACCACTCACTACCCCCTGGTGAAAAGGCCACAACAGGCCAAAAAAACGAAAATCACAGAAAAATCAGCACAATCACAAGCCATCCAGCCCCTCCATGATGTTTAAATTCAAGACAACCCACAGAAAGACTAGGCACATGCACCACTCACTACCCCTGGGCATAATGGATGAAAGCTAGGCAAAATGGGTGCAGGCCTGAGAACACTGCCTGCATTCAAAATGGCCCCCTCCATCACAGCACATGGCCAGGGCCTGTAGCAGCACTCAAAATGGCCCCCAACCACATGGCCTGTCCACAACAGACCAAAAAAACGAAAATCACAGAAGAATCAGCACAATCCCAAGCCATCCAGCCCCTCCATGATGTTTAAATTCAAGACAACCCACAGAAAGACTAGGCACATGCACCACTCACTACCCCTGGGCATAATGGATGAAAGCTAGGCAAAATGGGTGCAGGCCTGAGAACACTGCCTGCATTCAAAATGGCCCCCTCCATCACAGCACATGGCCAGGGCCTGTAGCAGCACTCAAAATGGCCCCCAACCACATGGCCTGTCCACAACAGACCAAAAAAACGAAAATCACAGAAGAATCCGCACAATCCCAAGCCATCCAGCCCCTCCATGATGTTTAAATTCAAACACTCCACAGAAAGACTCAGTGCACCCACCACTGAGTACCCCTGGGCAAAAGGCCCCAAAACAGCCCAAAAAACGAAAATTCCAAAATTGTAGTTGCAGCAACTGTAATGCCCCAAACAAACTTACTTGTGAAATTTCTAATCCAAAAGTGATCCAAAGAAAGTCAAAAAGGCCTCAAATCCAAATATCCAGCAGCATCCACAAAAAGTAATCCTTCCAGCTCCAGATCCAAATGAAAAGTGACCAGGAGATGGACAAAGCACTGGGAGGAGCCTGCTGGACAGGAACAGGAAGTTGAAGACTGTGGGGCACTTCCTTCCTCCCACCCCCCCCCTCCCCAAAATGGACTCCTCGCAAAAAAAGTGCAGGCAAATGTCAACCTGAGGAGTTATTCAGATAAAAATCATCATTTCCAGAAGGTTTATGCTGCTTGCTGGTGGATTTCTTGTGCAGAATTGCAAATTTTATATTTTCACAAGTGCGAGATTGTTGCTGCTCGCCGCATCTCCAAGCTCGCAATTGCGAAGTACCGCGATACGTGATCACGGCGTACTCGCGTTGACAAACTCTCGCTGTAAAAGTTGGCAAGCCGCGATTACGTAATCGCGCTTGCCAAATTCCCGCGGGATCCCGCAGCAAGATCCAAAATGGCGCAGCACTCGCAAAATATCAAGAAAAATAACTCGGCAAACGATGAATGACGGGAAGTAAATGCCGCGCGCCGCAAAATTGTATCACCAAGAAAAAAAAAATCAGCTGCGTGCGAATTTGCGGATTTTGCGGGAAATTCGCAAATCTCGCGTATTGCGAATTTACCAAAAATCCGCAAAATCCGCGAGCGGAGCGGATTTTACGACCATGCTTAATTGCAATGTAGATTGACAGAGTTGAATTGTATGTCTCTTTGCTTCCTTCGTTTTGCTTCCTATAATTTTAATTTTAATTTTATTCACTGAATAAATATCGTCAACTGGGAATTTCACAACATAGGATGAGCCACCAATATACGTTTCGGTTTTCTTTCAGATGCGGACACAAGAACTGCAAAATGTGTCAGGAAGTTATGGTATTCAGTAAATACTCCTAGAAGTCGGATCCTTTTTTCCATAATGAATAAACAGAGACAAAGATTATGAATTGCAAATTCAATCTACTAAACTATTCACCCACTTGGGAATGAATTTTGGGATCTATTAACATTGATGAAATAATGTGTTTGGTCTCTTTCGGTTCCATTTATGAACTATTGTGTATATAATTACCCACTTGGGATTGGACACCATCTTCTAGGAGCCTTTGGTGATTAAATGAGACCTTAAATAGGTTATTCGTTATTCACCTGTAGGTGAAATTACCCACCGGGGACTTAATACTACTGTTATTGAATTTGAATTTAAAACATTTGTAAAGCGCAGCGTTCACCCTACGGTTTCTTGGCGCTATGGAGACAGGTCCAGCAAATCAGGGCCGTGGAAGAATGGCGCGGAGAAGTAGCAGGGACAAATTACAAGGAAAAGGCCTGTTTAAACAAAAAGGTTTTAAGGTCTTTGCGGAAGGAGGAATAATGTGAAGCAAATCGTAGGTGGTCGGGGAGGGAGTTCCAAAAGGTAGGAGCCAGAGTTGAAAAGTTGGCCCCTCCCCACTTTTTCCGTTTGAAGCGTGGGATTTGCAGAAGGGATTTGGACGATGAACGAAGCTCTCTGGCAGGAACATATTCGTTAATCAGGGAAGAAATGAAAGCGGGGGCAGAACCCTGGCGAGCCTGAAAAACCATGCAGCCGGTTTTGAAAAGGGAACGTTCCTTGATAAGAAGCCAATGAAGCTCCTTAAGGAGGGGTGTTGAATGATGAAAGCGCGAGAGACAGTGCACCAATCGTGCCGCTTGGTTCTGAACCATCTGGAGCTTCCGCAGGCTGTACGCTGGGATGCCGTTGTACAGGGCATTGGCGTAATCCAGCCACAAAATCACCAGAGTGGACATGATCAGTTTGAGTGCCAAGGGGGAAAAAAAACGGGAAACAGTGCGAATGGTAAGGAGAGTGAGGAAGCAGGAAGAAACAACAGAACTGATTTGTGAGTGTAAAGTGAGTTGGTTGTTCATTTTGACGCCCAGGGTTTTAACTGTGGAGGAAGGAGTGGGGGAAGGGCCAAAAGAAGAGGGCCAGAAAAGAGAGTTCCAGGGACTGGAAGAACCACCTGTGAGAACCAACTCGGTTTTGTCCGGGTTCAACTTGAGATGGTTGTGGTTCATCCAGTCCCTGATGAAAATCATAATAGACTGGAAATTAGAGACAGAGAGGGGAGAAGAGGAGAGGCTGAAGATGAGCTGGAGGTCGTCCGCATAATTATATACGGTGACCTCCAGCTGCTGAAGTGCAAAGATTAAAGGAAAGATGTAAAGATTGAACAGTAAGGGAGAAAGTGAGGAGCCTTGGGGAACACCACAAGTGACTTGAAGTGGGGTAGTCGTGAACTCCCCCAACGGAACCGCCTGGGTGCGGTCCCTCAGGAAGGATGATAGCCAGACCAGGGCTGAGCCCTCGATTCCCGCCGCTCTGACACGTGAAAGCAAGATGGTATGGTCCACCGTGTCAAAAGCGGCGGAGAGGTCGAGGAGCACCAGAGCCTGATGTTTGTTGTGGTCCATGCCCTCCCTGAGGTTGTCCAGGACCGACACCACAACGTATTCGGTGGAGTGCGGGGCGGAAGCCGGCCTGACGAGACGCCAAGCCACCATTTGCTTCTACGTGGGCGCTGAGTACCGAGGTGACATGGCTCTCAAGCACCTTGCCCAAGTAGGGCAGTAGGGAAATGGGGCGATAGTTGGCTAGGGTGGACGGGTCAGCGCCGGGCTTCTTCAAAATGGGCACTATTGTGGCTGATTTAAGTGCGGGGATCACAACTCCCTGGGTAGGGGAGCTATTAAGGAAGGTAATTGGGGGCTGGGGGCAAGCAGAGTAGATCTGTTGTAGGATTCGTGCCGGACAGATGTCTGCCGGAGAACCAGATTTGACCTTAGGAAGTATCTCTAAGAATACTTCCTTAGTAAGGGGGGGAATTGAGGTAAGATGGCACTGGACAGTAGGGGGGGAAGGATCAACAAAAATAGAAGAGGGGGGGGATATTAGCCTTGATAGTTGCAATCTTGTCCAGAAAGTAAGAGTTTAATTGGTCACACAGGGGCTGGGTAGGAGGGAGTTGGGGTGAAGCTCTGTCAGAATAGGCTAGATCGTTGACTATACCAAAAATCTCCCTAGATTTATTTTCTGCTGTCAGAATTTTAGTGGAAAAATAAATGGTTTTGGCAGCTAGAATGGCTTTTTTGTACTCAGTTAATAATGAGGAATAATGATTTTTTAATAAGGGGCAGTAATTTCTTCTCCACTGCCTCTCAGCTTGCCTTACGGCCAGTTTTTGTTCCTTTAGGTCGTCATTGAACCACCTATTAGAGTCCTTGGGTCGTCGAGTAGAGATACGACGTAATGGGGCGACCGAGTCGCAGCCTCCAGCAAGCCAGGTATTGATAGCGATGGCTTGTGAATTAGATGATAGACCAGTGAGGTTCGGAGAGGAATTCAGAAGCAGGGAGGTCAGTGAAGGAAGATCAACTCGATTCCAATTCCGCGCCCAGGTGTTTTTGGCATGCGGAACCTTAGCGACAGAGTTGAGAAGGATGGAAAAGGAGATGAGGGCATGGTCAGACCAGGGACACGGAGATACAGACACAGGGGAAACAGAAAGGTTAAGAGACCAAACCTGGTCTAGTATATGACCATGAGAATGTGTAGGGACGGATATGTGAGGGACAAAGTTCAAGGATTGGAGAGATTCAGTGAATTATTTAGATGAAGTGCACTCTAAAGGGTCAGAGGGCCAGTAATTAAAATCGCCTAGCACCAAGACAGAGGCGTAGTTGACCGCCAGGGTGGCCAATAGGTCTTGAAATGCTGGCAAGAACAAAGGCGAAGGCTGGGGTGGGCGATACATCAAAAGACAAGTAATTGGAGGAGAAAAGGAAAGGGAACAAACTACAAGGAATTCAGTGGGAGAAATGGGGGGGGAGGGAAGAAGTTGAAAATTATATTCGGACCGAGCAATTAAAGCCACACCACCACCTATCCTACCCGCTGGGCGATCGGCGCGCAGAGCAACGTAGGAAGGGGGGAGAGCAGCCAAAAGTGCGGGTAAGGAAGAGTCACAAAACCAGGTTTCGGTCAGGAGCAGTAAGTCGGGCTTCTCAGAATCAAGCAGGACAAACAGCTCATGATGGTGTTTAACCGCTGACCTGGTGTTGAGCAGAAAGATAGATAATGAAGGAGTGGGAGGGGGGGAATCAGGCAAAGAAGGGGGCAGTGGCGACGATGCTGGCGGGGAAGGCGATGTTGACAAAGATGGGTGGGCGAGCCCTAGTGTGGCGATGTGGCTACGGACTGACTCCGATAGCGGCCAGTGGCCCTGTAGAGTAGTAAGCTCCTCAGCCGAGTATGGTGAAAATTTGGCATGAGGACGTGCCCCTAGCCCCGTCCGGCCGCGGACGGGCTCAGACGGGCTTGCCTTAGGCGCGCCTTCGGTGCGCAAACGGCGCGCCCGCTGCGCTCGTCCGCTGCGCGTTCTGAAGTTACACATTGAAGTAAGAATCCGTAGGGGCGGGAGGGGGGCGTGGCCTAAAAGTGGGCGTGGCTAGCGGCCTGTGCGCCGGCGATAGGAGCCGATTGAAAGGTGGGTCACGTGACAGCGCTAGCTCCGCTGCACGGCGCCCTACAGCGTAAGATACAAAGATTAAAAGCAAGGTTCAGAACACAGAATAAAATACAAAAGCTACTTCTCCCGGCTTTCCGCCTCAGGAGATAAGGACCAAACAGAGCGCTCGCAGTCAGCGCTTATGAGAGCAAAAAGGGCGGGAGGGGGGCGTGGCCTAAAAGTGGGTGTGGCCAGTGGCCTGTGCGCCGGCGATAGGAGCCGATTGAAAGGTGGGTCACGTGACAGCGCTAGCTCCGCTGCACGGCACCCTACAGTGCAAGATGCAAAGATTAAAAGCAAGGTTCAGAACACAGAATAAAATACAAAAGCTACTTCTCCCGGCTTTCCGCCTCAGGAGATAAGGACCAAGCAGAGCGCTCGCAGTCAGCGCTTATGAGAGCAGAAAGGGCGGGAGGGGGGTGTGGCCTAAAAGTGGGCGTGGCCAGCGGCCTGTGCGCCGGCGATAGGAGCAGATTGAAAGGTGGGTCACGTGGCAGCGCTAGCTCCGCTGCACGGCGCCCTACAGTGCAAGATGCAAAGATTAAAAGCAAGGTTCAGAACACAGAATAAAATACAAAAGCTACTTCTCCCGGCTTTCCGCCTCAGGAGATAAGGACCAAACTGGTCTTTCCAAATCATACATAAACATGATATTGAATGTTTATTTTCAGACTTAATAAGGAAAATATTGACCGCAATTTATAGGAATGGGAATATGAAACGTATTAAGATTGTGAATAATGATGGTGGAGTATACGGTATGATAGACAGGCGCTATTAGATCTCCGTCCTGGAGTCACCTTATCCTGCTTTCACACCATGGAGGCGTTGCTTGTGCATTGTTGCCCTTCATGCTCTTTCACGCCTAACAAACCACCCATCAGGGCAGGCTCTTTAATACGAACTAAGGCGGGCTTGATTAACTGTCGCTCTCTGGGTAAACACGCTATACAAATTCATCAACTACTGGAGGATGATGACTTTGATGTGATGTTTTTCACGGAGACTTGGCTTGGGGAACTTTCCGACCCGGACATCATTGAAGCCATGCCTTCTGGTTTCTCCTTGACCAGACTTGACAGGAAGGATGGCAGGGGAGGCGGAATTGCTATTGCCACTAAATCCCCCCTGCAGTGCTCCCTATCGCCTCTGACCATAGATCACTGTGAAGCTGGTCTTTTTACTATTTTTGTTAACCCACAATTCTCCTTCTCTGGCATTCTTGTGTACAGACCTCCCGGGAGACTGTATGATTTTACATCCAGCCTTCTTGAAAACACTGCTCACCTTGCTATTAGGAAGAATAATTTCCTGGTGCTAGGCGACTTGAACGCTCAATTTGATGACCCCCTCGATTCTGGAGCCAAGGACATTAGGTCTGCTCTCCAGTCTCTGCAGCTAGATCTTATAAATTTTGATCCCACCCACAGACAAGGTCACCTTCTTGACCCCATCTTTGGGAACGTCTCCAGAGTACACGCTCTTTCTCCCATTCCGGTACCCTGGTCAGATCACTCCATTGTTCCTTTCTACCTGCTGAGATCTGAGCCCGATCCGAATAAAAATGACACGGATCTTCGGTACCAGCGCCGGAAATGGAAAAATTTCTCTCAGGACATGTTCAATAAATTGATTGGAATAGGAGACTCTCTTGAAAGCACTGACTGTGAAATAGCCTACAGTCAATTGCAGGACAGAATTTTAAGGGCCCTAGACAAAACCGCTCCTACTCGCAACCTAAAAAATTTCATCAGCCACAGAAAATCTACTCCCTGGTACACCGCAGAACTACAAGCATGCAAATCTGCATGCAAAAAATTAGAACGCGACTGGCGCACTCATTTTTGCCCAGTTATTAAACTTCAATATAAACAAGCGCAAAAGGAATACTATAAAAAAATCCGTATTTCTAAAGCCATGCATTACAAGACGCGCATTGGGGAGGCAGAGAACTCTTCTAAAGAGCTTTTTAAAATTTTTAAGGAAATTTCTGTGCTCACTAATGACAATGCGCCTTGCGACAACTCAGTGGAAACTTGCAATAAGAATGCTCGCTACTTTTCAGATAAGATCACCAACATCTATACCAGTTTCTCTGACAAGCTGCCATCCGGCCATGATTTTACAGAGAGCGCTGTTACTAATTCCACTGAGTCTTGCCTCCAATGCTTCTCGGTTCCCACTCCCGATACGCTTATAAACATCTGTAAGAGCGTCAAATCGGGTTCGCCTCGGGACCCTGCTCCCCCGAAAGTACTCAGAGAGAGCCTACAGGTATTGGAACCCTACTTCAGGCAGATTATTCAGTTGTCCTTCTCCTCTGCGCACTTACCGACTGATTGGAAGAAGGCTATTGTATTACCTATCAAAAAGAAGCCGAATGTAAGTCAGGACACCTTGGAAAATCTAAGACCAATCTCTCTATTACCCTATCTTGCCAAAGTGACCGAAAAAATTGCAAACAAACAACTTATGGCTCACTTTGAAGCTAATAAATGCCTGCACAGCTCCCAGTCCGGTTTTCGGACTAATTATTCCACCGAGACAGCCCTCCTGAGAGCTACTGAAACGCTTAGGGCAGGAGCTGATGAGGGTCATACGATGGCGCTCATAATGCTGGACCTCAGTGCTGCGTTTGACACTGTAGCCCATTCCACCCTGCTACAGTGTCTAAACCAGGCTGGGGTCACAAAGGAGGCATTGGGATGGCTTAAATCTTTCCTTATAGACCGAAGCTTCCAGGTTCAGAGAGGCAATGTCCTTTCTGACAGCATTGCCCTAGAACAGGGGGTGCCTCAGGGCTCTGCCCTGAGCCCCACTTTGTTTAACCTTTATATGGCTCCATTGGCGGAGGTGGTTCAATCGTACGGCATAAAAATCGTATCTTATGCCGACGATACGCAACTCCTCATCTCCCTATCCCAGACACCCACCTTGGCTGCTGCCAATTTCAGAACATGCATGCAGGAGCTTGCAGGCTGGATGAACCAACACTGCCTCAAGCTCAATGGTTCTAAAACTGAGGTGCTGGTGATTGGGGGTAACTCGGCCAGTTGGACCCTGGACTGGTGGCCTTCCTGTCTAGGTCCCATGCCTTCCCCATGCAAGGAAGCTAAGAACCTGGGTGTTTGGGTTGATCCCAGACTCTCCTATGACAGCCACGTCCAGAAGCTAACAGGAAAGTGCTTTGGTGTACTGAAGACCTTAAATCGCACCCTGGACCTCCTTCCTTTAGAGGCCAGACGCACCATGACTCAAGCTCTGGTTACCTCCCGTATTGACTACGGTAATGTCCTTCTCTTAGGTACCACTGAGAAGAACATTAAAAAACTTCAGGTTCTCCAGAACACGGCGGCCCGTCTGGTCCTCAGGCTTCCCAGAAGAGCGGCCTCCAAGCCTACACTACTTGCTCCTCACTGGCTCCCTATAAAAAAGAGAATCTTGTTTAAAGCGCTCCTTATGTGTTACAGGATTACCTCTCAGGTAGCCCCTGAATATCTGAAGGATCTCGCAATCCCCTATGTGCCCAACAGAGAACTGCGCTCCAAGGGTACCGGGCTTCTGTGTGCCCCCCGGATAAACAAAGCAAGAATGGGAGGGCGCTCCTTTCGGGCGCTGGCGGCCAAAAATTGGAACCTTCTTCCTCTGCATATTAGACTGGCTGAGACAGAGACCTTATTTAGGAGACTCTTAAAAACTCACCTTTTCACCCTTTAGGTCGCTCACTTTCCCCTGCTTTCTCCCTCCACAGCGCGGGGACACGCCGAGATGGCGTCACCAGGCGCTTTATAAAATCCTTTATTATTATTATTATTATTATAAGATATTGCCCAAAGAGAAGTATCTTTGATTGTATGCAAAAAAACGTTATACACGATATTCCACATTTACCATGCAAAGAGGGCCGACATACATTACTGTGTTGTTTAGTCCTATGTTGATGTTTATACACCACACATTGTTTGAGCACTTTTTTGATCTTTATTTAATGTCGGCATGACAAACAGACAATTACCCGTGACCAAGGTGAGTGTGTCGCCGAAACGCGTTGGGTTTTGAAAGTTTGGCTTGATGTGAAATAAAGTCTTCCAAGATACATCTCTGGCTGGTGGTAATTATTGTGGAGAGTGCATCACGTACTGTAGAGTGCGAGGTGTGGACGATATATATATATCTATCTATATATATATATATATATATATATATATATATATCCCGCTCCAAGTGCACCTTCCTGCGAGGCACTCTGAGGCGGGTGCCCGATTGCGGCGGTGCTTCCGCAAAATTAATCAGCGCTGCAAATTCCGTTGTGTTCAAAACAGAAATTCGGGCACACAGGAGGTAACCATAGACGTCGTGTATTCTGCAAGTAGTACGGTGAACAGACGCGTTTCGGAATCACTCCTTTGTCAATGATACAATACATTACTGTGAGACGCCATTTTTAAGCTGAAAGTGTCAATGTAAAAACTGTACATTATATACTATCAAACACTGAGAGAAAGATTTGAAAAACATCTAACGTGTCTATCTGACTATTGTGCCTCTGTACTAATGTGTCCCTGTGATAAGAAGTATGTTGGGAGCACAATGTTCCCGTCTAAGAAAATAATATTGGAGCATATGCGTGCAATTGCCAATAAAGATAAACTGTCTCCAATAGCCCGTCACTTTGAGGAGTTGCATAATGGCAAGCGCAACTTATTACGCTTCTTTATGATTGGCAGGGTTTCCCAGTCCAGCAGGGGTGGGGATAGAATCCGCAAGTTGCGACAAATGGAATCTAAGCTCATCTTGGAGCTCGATACTAAGATTCCTGGAGGGTTGAACTCCGAAGAGGAGATGAACTGGTTGCTGGGAGAGTAATGAACTAAATATGTAACGAATCTATGTGGAGAGTGATGTTATTATGTGGTCAAGAACAATGTCATTACTGTGAAACTTATGCAGGGGATTGCAATGTAGATTGACAGAGTTGAATTGTATGTCTCTTTGCTTCCTTCGTTTTGCTTCCTATAATTTTAATTTTAATTTTAATTTTATTCACTGAATAAATATCGTCAACTGGGAATTTCACAACATAGGATGAGCCACCAATATACGTTTCGGTTTTCTTTCAGATGCGGACACAAGAACTGCAATATGTGTCAGGAACTTATGGTATTCAGTAAATACTCCTAGAAGTCAGATCCATTTGTCCATAATGAACAAACAGAGACAAAGATTATGAATTGCAAATTCAATCTACTAAACTATTTACCCACTTGGGAATGAATTTTGGGATCTATTAACATTGATGAAATAATGTGTTTGGTCTCCTTCGGTTCCATTTATGAACTATTGTGTATATAATTACCCACTTGGGATTGGACACCATCTTCTAGGAGCCTTTGGTGATTAAATGAGACATTAAATAGGTTATTCGTTATTCACCTGTAGGTGAAATTACCCACTGGGGACTTAATACTACTGTTATTGTAACAATATATTTTTTACTGGTCTTTCCAAATCATATATAAACATGATATTGAATGTTTATTTTCAGACTTAATAACGAAAATATTGACCGCAATTTATAAGAATGGGAATATGAAACGTATTAAGATTGTGAATAATGATGGTGGATAAGATATTGCCCAAAGAGAAGTATCTTTGATTGTATGCAAAAAAACGTTATACACCATATTCCACATTTACCATGCAAAGATGGCCGACATACATTACTGTGTTGTTTAGTCCTATGTTGATGTTTATACACCACACATTGTTTGAGCACTTTTTTGATCTTTATTTAATGTCGGCATGACAAACAGACAATTACCCGTGACCATGGCGAGTGTGTCGCCGAAACGCGTTGGGTTTTGAAAGTTTGGCTTGATGTGAAATAAAGTCTTCCAAGTTACATCTCTGGCTGGTGGTAATTATTGTGGAGAGTGCATCACGTACTGTAGAGTGCGAGGTGGGGATGATATATATATATATATATATATATATATATATATATATATATATATATCCCGCTCCAAGTGCATCGTCCTGCTAGGCACTCTGAGGCGGGTGCCCGATCGCGGCGGTGCTTCCGCAAAATTAATCAGCGCTGCAAATTCCGTAGTGTTCAAAACAGAAATTCGGGCACACAGGAGGTAACCATAGACGTTGTGTATTCTGCAAGTAGTACGGTGAACAGACCCATTTCGGAATCACTCCTTTGTCAATGTTACAATACATTACTGTGAGACGCCATTTTTAAGCTGATAGTGTCAGACGCATTTCGCCTGCCCAGCAGGCTTGCTCACTAACAATTGAATAAAGTTTTTCTGCAAATTTAACTGAAAGTGCTTCCGTGTCACATTCAAACTACCAAAATAGATAGTGAAAGTAGACTCGTAGTTTTTTTTACTTGGATAACCACAATGTTCCGGACACTGTTGCAACAATGCTTAATATACGCTCAATTAAGTCAATGTGGAATGCATATTAATACGATAACACTTTAAATATTTATCGATTCAAATTCGGCAAATGTAATTACTGCCAAACCAAACTAAATATTGTTCAATCAATTTACAATGTCACTATTAACTACCCCAGTGGGCTAAATAACATATATGATGAAATCATTTCATATCACTAAAGCAGATCGCATACCATTTCACATATATATATATATATATATAATATAAACATATCGAGCCTCGCGCTCATGTTGCTTGAATGCAAATATATGATATAAATAATCCATATAATCCATATAGCTCCAGCCCCAGTGGGCCTTTTTCGCCCAGGACAATGCATTGTTATTGTATAACATTTACACATTTTCCTTATTAGTTACATACCCTCCTGCTTCCGCCAAACTAGTGCTGACCGTGAATGTGAATTTTAAAACCAGTTAAAAATTGCAGGGTCAGGGGGACATTACAAATGTGTATTGAGATCTTCCTCCATATAAGGCCTGTAGGAGTCTTCGTATTCAGTTTGATGATGTAACTTGACTCAAGCATTTGCAATGCTTTTTGACGTCTCCTCCCCTTATACTCAAAGGTACAGCATCAATTACAAAGTAGAAGACCCCCCACATCTTTGTTGTGACATTTGTCAAAATGGCGGGCAACTGGATACGTCTTATCGCCGTTTTTAATGGCTCGCAGGTGTTGCAACACCCGTTTGTGGACTGCAAGAATGGCACTACCCACATACTTCAAGCCACAAGGGCACTGAGGTACATAGACCGCAAATTCCGTTTCGCACGAAAATTGCCCCTTATCTTTTGTTCATTCTTTGCAAAACCCAAAGGATAATTTACAGTGTTTTACCAAAGGTACAGGCCTTACACTTAGTGCACTTAATGAACCTGTCCTTTCTGGTAAGCCATGTTTTACTCAGCTTGCTCCCCTGCTGGGCAGGCGAAACACGTCTGACACTATCAGCTGACAATAAAGTAACTGTGGTGAAATGACACGGCGTTGACTTTCCTTCATTGGAAAAGTGGTGTATATCTCGTACCGAGTTTCAGAGGTCCGTAACGCTGATGCGCCCTTTGTTCCAGGGATGGTGGGCTAACCGAAGCAAACGTGGAGTATATATATATATATATATATATATATATATATTACCTACTGGCGGTCGCCAGTAGGTAGTTATAGTTAGGATTTTTTTCAATGTTAAATCTCAAAATTCTATTTGGAATAACTTTGGCGCCGGTTGACGAATCTGCCTGAAAATTTCCTGAAAATGGCCTCGCGGGGTTCCGGTCCTTCCCTGAAAGTTTGGGGGGGATACGTTAAGCGGGGGCCGAGATAAAAGGGGGGTCCCAAAACGCGTTTTCCCCATGTTAATTTCCATAGGGCGGTCGATTTCACTTTTAGCCCGAACGGCTGAATGGATTTCCACGAAACTTGGCAAAATTGTAGGGACTGGTAGCCCGATGTGCCTTTGCTATGTCTCAAGATATGTGCTCCAGTGGATTTTGAGTAATTTAGGTTCAAAAAAATATATATATCTATAGGCGCTCTCCCGTGCGCGCACCGGAGTGCGCTCCAGGCGCGACACGCGACTTGCGCGCAGGAAGCTGATTGGCTCTCAGTTGTCTGTAAACATTCTAAACAGTCCGGAGCGGCCGCCATCTTGTGTCTCGGTAAAATCGAGACACAAGGGGTTGTGAAAAAAAAAGGGGCAAATGACCATAAGGGGGAAGAGTAGACCCCCTCTGACCCCCTAGGTTTGATGTAGGGACTAAAATAGGGTCCTGCAGGGCATTAAAAAAAATTTTTCGTTTTGCGCGGGGGAAGCGCATGGTACGCGCACCGGTGAAGCACGGGGAAAATCCAGGACCATATTTATGAAGGCCTTGCGCTGTTAGTTTTGTGCTTCTTGTGCGTCAATTTTTGTGACGCACCAGCGGTGTAAAAAAATGCGCATTGTTATGCAATATTTAAAAAGTGACGCATCTATCTAGATGCGTCACTTTTTAAATATAGTGCAACGAGGTACATTTTATTACACTGCTGGTGTTATGCGTCACTTTTCTGTGCGCACTCCTTATGACATTCCAGATGTGTCATATTTAATGTATGACGAATCATGTTGCAAGGAGTTACAGATACGTCAGTATTTCTGACATATCTGTAAACATAAAAGTGATGCGAGGCAGGTGCAAGATTTTGACGCAACAGCATCCTAAAAGTGACGCAGAGAAATCTTATAGATTTCAGTACGTCGTTATTACCAAGCTTTTTGCGGGGGAATGCCCCCTTTGCATACATTATACCTGACGCAGATATAATGTGGCGCAGAGTTTTAAAAAGTGACCCATGTACCTAGATGCGTCACTTTTTAAAAATAGCGTCAGGTATAATGCATGCAGAGGGGGTGTTCTCCCGCAAAAAGCTTTGTAATAGCGACGCAGTGAAATCTTTGAGATTTCACTGCGTCAGTTTTAGGATGCTGTTGCGTCAAAATCTTGTGCCTGCTTTACAGCAGGTGTTAGACTGAGGCAAGACCTTTCACATGCTGCTTTCCACATTTGAAAGGACACATTACTGGAGTTGCGTAACTTTTGTGACGCACTCCAGCAATGCGTTACTTGGAATGTCATAAGGAGTGCGCACAGAAAAGTGACGCATCGCACCAGTAGTGTAAAAAAATGTGCCTCGTTGCGTTATATTTAAAAAGTGAGGTATCTAGGTAGATGGGTCACTTTTTAAAATCAAGCGCCACATTATATCTGCGTGAGGTATAATGCATGCAGAGGGGGTGTTCCCCCACTAAAAGCTTTGTAATAGCGACGCAGTGAAATGCTTGAGATTTCACTGCGTCACTTTTAGGATGCTGTTGCATCCTTTAAATATAGTGCAACGAGGCACATTTTATTACACTGCTGGTGTGATGCGTCACTTTTCTGTCCACAGTCCTTATGACATTCCAGATGTGTCATATTTAATGTATGACGAATCATGTTGCAAGGAGTTACAGATACGTCAGTATTCCTGACATATCTGTAAACATAAAAGTGATGCGAGGCCGGCGCAAGATTTTGACGCAACAGCATCCTAAAAGTGACGCAGAGAAATCTCATAGATTTCAGTACGTCGTTATTACCAAGCTTTTTGCGAGGGATTGCCCCCTCTGCATACATTATACCTGATGCAGATACAATATGGCGCAGAGTTTTAAAAAGTGACCCATGTACCTAGATGCGTCACTTTTTAAAAAATAGTGTCAGGTATAATGCATGCAGAGGGGGTGTTCCTTGCAAAAAGCTTGGTAATAATGACGCAGTGCGTCACTTTTAGGATGCAGTTGCGCCAAAATCTTGCGCCTGCTTCACAGCAAACCTTTCACATGGTGCTTTTTCCATGTGAAAGGACACATTACTGGAGTTGCGTCACTTTTGTGACGCACTCCTGCAATGCGTTACTTTTGTGTTTACAGATATGTCAGAAATACTGACATATCTGTAACTCCTTGCGAATTGATTAGTCATATATTAAATATGACATATCTGGAATGTCATAAGGAGTGCGTCCAGAAAAGTGACGCATCGCTGTTTTCACGTAGCGATGCGTCACTTTTCAGAAATGAGGCCTCCAGTTTATTCACTGTGTCATAACTTTCTTTTCTAACACTCACCTTCTTTCATTCCTCCTACTTCACTTCCTTTCACCTCTCATACCTTTCTGTTCTTTCTTACTCATTCTCCTTTCAATTATCAATGCACTATATTTCACTTACTCTTCATTTTTTAGGATTATAGCTCTTTGATGAGAATTGGAGGTAGTTCTGAAAAGAACTTTTGGTTTTCTTCTTTTAACTGAACAGGAACAAAAACAGGGAATAGAAACTGCTCAACAGGAGCAAAAAGAAAAGAAAAAAATTAGGGGTGGGAAGGGCAGTGATGGTTCTCCAATGCCCGAACCATGAGCAGGACACTTTGCTCCCCATAGGTGAGGAGTTGATTGCAGTATCTGCATCTGACGACCCCATGGTTAAATGCAGGTTGAATGTTTGCTACCTGCCCCTGTGATTGTTCTCTTCCAGAAGAAGTTGCTCCTCCTGTTGATGTAGAGGCCCCATCTCTGGGAACCTCTTGTGCCAGAGCCCTGACACTTTCCCGGGCAAAATTCTGGGGGTGCCTCCTCTCCACATGGCGAATCATGGTGAAGTTGCCAAAAGAGTATTTTTTTTGGGGGTTACCCCGTGACAGGACCTGTTTGCAGATCCTGCACTCTACTTTTGGTGCATTCACCTTCTTCTGGTCTGCTGGAAACTTAAAAAATTTCCAGATGAAATGTTCTTTGACCTTCGGCTGAGGAGGCTCTTCATCAATGAAATCATTGGAGTCATCTTCACTGCTGGATGGTCTGGCAGCCATGATGAATCCAGGAATATGGAGCAGCAAAAAAGGCAGGTCTTTCAGTCACAAAAGTGAAAGAAGAAGTGAAGGACATGGGTGGGGATTTCATTCATTGTAAAAAAAAACTGTTAGCAACCAATGAAAAGTGTTATTTTAGGGTCACATGACCCGACGCGTTTACGCTGCGCGCTCCGGAGCACTTCCGGTGCGTTTACGCAGCGCGATCGTAGGCGCTTCCGGGGCGCAAACGTGGCGCGATCGTAGGCGCTTTTGCGTGCGTTTAGGCGCCGCGCACGTAGGCGCTTCCGAGGGCACTTACGTTGCGCGCCGAAGTGACGTCATCAATCTTTTATAGAAATGCATAATCATTTTCCATATTAAAAAAAACAAATTTTATTTGTATGGTACGAAATGTTTTGCATTATTATTAACTTTTCATTCATATTTTTTTTTCACGAACGACAGTTGCGCTCTGGGTGCGCTTTCAGATGAGCTCTCGGAGAAGCTTACAGGAGAGCTTAGCTGAAAGCTTCCCGGAGCGCGCACCCAGAGCGCAAAAGAAAAAAATTATATAAAAAAAATGAATACTTAAAAAAAAACAGCAAATTGTAAAAAAAAAAAAAGGTTAGAAACTCGATATACAAAGGAATTAGCATTTAAAAAACCTATGAAATTCACTGAAAAAACCATAGGTTTCACACCAGTTATAGTTAGGAATTAGCATTTAAAAAACCTATGAAATTCACTGAAAAAACCATAGGTTTCACACCAGTTATAGTTAGCTGGAAATTTTACTGATATAAAACCATTGAAATTCCCACGTTATAGTTAGTCGGACTCACTATAACTTGCGCGTGCAATGCACTGCTGATGACATCACATATTACATCACTCATGACATGGTGAGTGACATCACTCATGACATCACTGATGACACCATCCAGTGAATATGTGTCTTTCTGAAAAATAAATATTAGTGAGTTATGTTTAAATATTTAAATACATATATTAGTGTTTCACTTTGTGTATAAGTGGCTACATGTGTTGATAAGTAGCTACATGCGTATGTATATGGGTTATTTGATATTTTTATTAGTATCAGTATGAGTATCTATATGGTTTGGTGGGGGTATTACTTAGCACATAGATGCATGAGTGACTGACTCTTTGTTTGTATGTGTTTTGAAGACAGCATATGTACAGGACTGTATGGGTGGATGAGTGTCTATATGTGTTTGTTAGTGAGTGAATGACTGTCTCACTAGTGTCTTTATCAGTAACTACATATGTTTTAATCTAGTATATATGAATATTGATGTATATAAGTGAGTATATGTGAGAGTAAGAGATTGTAAGAGTTCCTGTTTAAATAAGTATGTGTTTCTATAAGTGATTGTTTAAGAGAATAAATATGTGTAATTTTCAATAGAAGTAAGGTGGAAGTGTGTGTATAACTCTATATTCAAATAAATGGATGTTCAATAGTTTATTTGCACGTGTGAATATGTGTGTGAGTAACTTTTGGATGAATGTCGGTGTGTAACAGGATGTATAGGTGTATCTCTTCATATGATGAGTGAGTATATGTATGAGTGACTATATAGAACTGTTGGTGAGTGAGTGGATGTGTATATAGATAGTGGAAGTACAGAATTGCTTGTTGTAACTGATATAGGTATGTCCATTTTTCAAAAATTTCAGTTTCTATTTTTGAATATGTGTCTCAAGGGTTACTTTACACTGAGAGGAGCTCTGTCACTGTGTCACAAGGATGGTGTCATCAGTGATGTCATGAGTGATGTCACTCACCATGTCATGAGTGATGTAATATGTGATGTCATCAGCAGTGCATTGCACGCGCAAGTTATAGTGAGTCCGACTAACTATAACGTGGGAATTTCAATGGTTTTATATCAGTAAAATTTCCAGCTAACTATAACTGGTGTGAAACCTATGGTTTTTTCAGTGAATTTCATAGGTTTTTTAAATGCTAATTCCTAACTATAACTGGTGTGAAACCTATGGTTTTTTCAGTGAATATATATATATATATATATATATATATATATATATATATATATATATATATATATATATATATATATATATATATATATATATATATATATATATATTCAACACTCTCCACCAGCGTCTTCCTTCTAGCGATATCAGAAAGAACAACACAGGAGCCGTGGCCTCAGTAAATGGTGCAGTTTAATGCAGATACAACGTTGTATCTGCATTAAACTGCACCATTTACTGAGGCCACGGCTCCTGTGTTGTTCTTTCTGATATTGCTAGAAGGAAGACGCTGGTGGAGTGTGTTGAATTTGAAAGGGGTGGTTACCCTTTGCCGTGAGCCCGCCGAGACAGAGGCAAAGGTTCAGCTGCAATTCTGTGTTCATATATATATATATATATATATATATATATATATATATATATATATATATATATATATATATATATATATATATATATATTTTCACTCCCCATATGCCGGTAAACAAGTTAGGCTGTCGAAGGGCGGTCCCGCCAGGCCACCGGCAGGCATGAAATGTATCTCCAAAGTCTTTCTCCGTGATTCTGGAAGAAATGCAGGACACCCAGAGCTTTAGTGAAGGTATTTTATTCCAAGCAGACGGAAAAGGTCTCACGACGCGTTTCACCACTTAAGGCTTGATCACGCTCGCCTCAAATGTGCTGTCAGCCATATTTAAACCCACAACACCACATGTAAGGACATTCAATGCATGTAATAGACGGACATATTGTAACGGTGCGAACAAAGAAAACATGGTTCCAAATCAGCATTATAATACATTAGAACAACCTTAATTTCATTGTTCATTCATATTATTAAATAATAACCAACTCATAGCGATTATTTACACATTATGGAACAAAAGGAAATCATGTCTAAATTGCCTTATTCATTTACAGGATTATGTTTGTTCACATATTATTAATAGTGACAACTAAAAACCACTATTTACACAGACAAACGCCTAATTAGCGGCATTCCGCCGATGAAATGTACCACTTGCCGTGATTGGTCACATATAAGAAAACAATGTTACCATTGGTTATGGCGTTTCCATGGCGCCTGTAAACACCAGCAAAGATCTTATAGATGGAAATGTAACGTGGCGTGTCTGTGATCGTATTGCACCTATTTATCTAAAACGGGCACAAACCACTCTAGAGCTAATGTGTAGCTGGTCCAAGAAATGACACAATTGAAAATTGCATTAACGATGTTAAATTACAATTCGTCATAGAGTACCGCCCAAGTGGGCATGCAAATACAAGTATCGCCCCAGTGGGCAAATCGATGCAGATCCAAGGACAGCAGTAAGGTCATGTCCAATTAGAAAGTCAAAGCAATGTCCATCATAATATCACAAAGTTCATAGTGTCGTCAATTCGTCCGTTATCATGCAATGAATGAAATCTAAAACAATGGAAAATATAACATTAAAATAGAGTTGAAGACCTTTGACAGTATACATATCATATAGCATACTTATTCATGCAAATGTATTGCCAATTCTTCACTGTTATTCAACCCTTTGGGATTGAGGCAATCGAAATCCACAATGTATTTTGATTCCAATTTTCTAAGAGACAGTTCCCTATCCCCCCCACGTATACCAAGATCCACTGCATCAATGACCACCATGCGGACTAATTTCTCATTCTGCATATGTTTCTCACAGAAATGTCTTGCTATGGGGTATTGTTTGTTGTTGTTGTGGATTGCGCGTAGATGTTCTAGGACCCTTTTCTTGGCTTCGTGTTTGGTACTGCCTACATACCACTTGTCACAAGGACAAATTAGTACGTAGATACTGTATGGCGTATTGCAGGTTAGATGTTTGCGTATTGTGAACTGTCTGTTAGTGTTGGGGACTGTCAAAGACGTACAATCGAAACTTTGTTTGCAAGCTTTGCATTTCCGACAACACTTAAAGCCACCTTCATGTCGATTGTTCTCAGTGATTCTAGAAGTCACATAGTTGTGGCTTAACTCATTCTTCAATGATCTCCCTCTCCGAAAAGTGATTTGGGGATTATCACTGAGATATTTTTTGAGATGTGTGTCGGTCTGCAAGACATGCCAATGTTTTTTAAAAATGCCACGAACTTGGTTGGCTTGCCCAGAAAAGGTTGTGATGAATCTCACTTTTTGTTCATCTGATTCCACTACTCTGGGATGCAACAATTCCTCTCTGTTTTTTCCTTCAACGCGTTCTTTAGCTCGAAGGATCATTTGTTTGGTATATCCTCGACAAAGAAAACGTTGGCACATGATCTTAACTACCTACTGGCGGTCGCCAGTAGGTAGTTATAGTTAGGATTTTTTTCAATGTTAAATCTCAAAATTCTATTTGGAATAACTTTGGCACCGGTTGACGAATCTGCCTGAAAATTTCCTGAAAATGGCCTCGTCGAGCTCCGGTCCTTCCCTGGAAGTTTGGGGGGGATACGTCAAGCGGGGGCCGAGATAAAAGGGGGGTCCCAAAACGCGTTTTCCCCATGTTAATTTCAATAGGGCGGTCGATTTCACTTTTAGCCCGAACGGCTGAATGGATTTACACCAAACTTGGCAAAATTGTAGGGACTGGTAGCCCGATGTGCCTTTGCTATGTCTCAAGATATGTGCTCCAGTGGATTTTGAGTAATTTAGGTTCAAAAAAATATATATATCTATAGGCGCTCTCCGGTGCGCGCACCGGAGAGCGCTCCAGGCGCGACACGCGACTTGCGCGCAGAAAGCTGATTGGCTCTTGGGTGTCTGTAAACATTCTAAACAGTCTGGAGCGGCCGCCATCTTGTGTCTCGGTAAAATCGAGACACAAGGGGTTTGAAAAAAAAGGGGGCAAATGACCATAAGGGGGCAGAGTAGACCCCCTCTGACCCCCTAGGTTTGATGTGGGGGCTAAAATAGGGTCCTGCGGGGCATTACATTTTTTTTTTTTTTCGATTTGCGCGAGGGAAGCGCCTGGTACGCGCTCCGGGAAGCGCACCGGGGAGCGAAGCACGGGGAAAATCCAGGACCATATTTATGAAGGCCTTGCGCTGCCAGTTTTGCGCCGCCTGTGCGTCACTTTTTGTGACGCACCAGCGGTGTAAAAAAATGCGCCTTGTTACGCTATATTTAAAAAGTGACGCATCTATCTAGATGCGTCACTTTTTAAATATAGCGCAACGAGGCACATTTTTTTACACTGCTGGTGCGATGCGTCACTTTTCTGTGCGCACTCCTTATGACATTCCAGATGTGTCATATTTAATGTATGACGAATCATGTTGCAAGGAGTTACAGATACGTCAGTATTTCTGACATATCTGTAAACATAAAAGTGACGCGAGGCAGGCGCAAGATTTTGACGCAACAGCATCCTAAAAGTGACGCAGTGAAATCTCATAGATTTCAGTACGTCGTTATTACCAAGCTTTTTGCGGGGGAATGCCCCCTCTGCATACATTATACCTGACGCAGATATAATGTGGCGCAGAGTTTTAAAAAGTGACCCTTGTACCTAGATGCGTCACTTTTTAAAAATAGCGCAACGAGGTGCATTTTTTTACACCGCTGGTGCGATGCGTCACTTTTCTGTGCGCACTCCTTACGACATTCTAGATGTGACATATTTAATGTAAGACGAATCATGTCGCAAGGAGTTACAGATACGTCAGTATTTTTGAACTAAAAGTAAACATAAAAGTGACGCATTGCTGGAGTGCGTCACAAAAGTGACGCAACTCCAGTAATGCGTCCTTTCACAAGGGGAAAGCACCATCGCACCAGCAATGTAAAAAAATGCGCCTCATTGCGCTATATTTAAAAAGTGACGCATCTAGGTAGATTATCTACGTCTATGAGATTTCACTGCGTCACTTTTAAGATGCTGTTGCGTCAAAATCTTGCGCCTGCTTCACAGCAGGTGTTAGACTGACGCAAGACCTTTCACATGGTGCTTTTTCCATGTGAAAGGACACATTACTGGAGTTGTGTCACTTTTGTGACGCACTCCAGCAATGCGTTACTTTTGTGTTTACAGATACGTCAGAAATACTGACATATCTGTAACTCCTTGCGACATGATTCCTCATACATTAAATATGACATATCTGGAATGTCATAAGGAGTGCGCACAGAAAAGTGACGCATCGCACCAGTGGTGTAAAAAAATGCGCCTCGTTGCGCTATATTTAAAAAGTGACGCATCTAGGTAGATGGGTCACTTTTAAAATCCTGCGCCACATTATATCTGCGTCAGGTATAATGTATGCAGAGGGGGTGTTCCCCTGCAAAAAGCTTTGTAATAGCGACGCAGTGAAATCTTTGAGATTTCACTGCGTCACTTTTAGGATGCTGTTGCGTCAAAATCTTGCGCCTGCTTCACAGCAGACCTTTCACATGGCGCTTTTTCCATGTGAAAGGACACATTACTGGAGTTGCGTCACTTTTGTGACGCACTCCAGCAATGCGTTACTTTTGTGTTTACAGATACGTCAGAAATACTGACATATCTGTAACTCCTTGCGAATTGATTAGTCATAAATTAAATATGACATATCTGGAATGTCATAAGGAGTGCGCCCAGAAAAGTGACGCATCGCTGTTTTCACGTAGCGATGCGTCACTTTTCATAAATGAGGCCTCCAGTTTATTCACTGTGTCACCTCTACGACCCTTTCTTGCGTCAATACGTCCCTTTTGCATACATTACACCTGACATAGGAATAAGGTGGCACAGGGGTTTACAAAGTGACGTATTTACCGCAAAAAGCTTTGTAATAGCGACGCAGTGAAATCTTTGAGATTTCACTGCGTCACTTTTAGGATGCTGTTGCGTCAAAATCTTGCGCCTGCTTCACAGCAGACCTTTCACATGGTGCTTTTTCCATGTGAAAGGACACATTACTGGAGTTGCGTCACTTTTGTGACGCACTTCAGCAATGCGTTACTTTTGTGTTTACAGATACGTCAGAAATACTGACATATCTGTAACTCCTTGTGAATTGATTAGTCATAAAATAAATATGACATATCTGGAATGTCATAAGGAGTGCGTCCAGAAAAGTGACGCATCGCTGTTTTCACGTAGCGATGCGTCACTTTTCAGAAATGAGGCCTCCAGTTTATTCACTGTGTCACCTCTACGACCCTTTCTTGCGTCAATACGTCCCTTTTGCATACATTACACCTGACGTAGGAATAATGTGGCACAGGGGTTTACAAAGTGATGTATTTACCAAGAAACACCACTTTGTAAATATGAATAAATAAGGTGCATTTTTTATTGGAATGTTGTGTCACAAAAAGTGATGCTTTGGTGGCGTTAAAGTGACGCATGGCTTCATAAATGAGGCCTTCTACCTTCAACTCCAGCAATGCATCTTTTCTTACCCTTCCACACCCCTCCTTTTCAACATTTTCTTTGAATATCAACATTCCCCATATTCACTCTTCTTCTCATAACTTTCTTTTCTAACACTCACCTTCTTTCAGTCCTCCTACTTCACTTCTTTTTTCCTTTCATACCTTTCTGTTCTTTCTTACTCATTCTCCTTTCAATTATCAATGCACTATATTTCACTTACTCTTCATTTTTTTAAGAATATAGCTCTTGATGAGAATTGGAGGTAGTTCTGAAAAGAACTTTTGGTTTTCTTCTTTTTTCAAAACAGGAACAAAAACAGGGAATGGAAACTGCTCAACAGGAGCAAAAAGAACAAAAAAAATTAGGGGTGGAAAGGGCAGCGATGGTTTTCTAATGCTCGAACCATGAGCTGGACACTTTGTTCTCCAAAGGTAAGCAGTTGATTGCAGTATCTGCATCTGAGGACACCATGGTTAAAAGCAGGTTGAATGTTTGGCACCTGCTCCTGCGATTGCCCTCTCCCAGAAGAAGTTGCTCCTCCGGTTGATGTAGAGGCCCCATCACTGGGAACCTCTTGTGCCAGAGCCCTGACACTTTCCCGGGCATAATTCTGGGGGTGCCTCCTCTCCACATGCCGGATCATCGTGAAGTTCCCAAATGAGTATTTTTTTTTGGGGTCACCCCGTGACAGGACCTGTTTGCAGATCCTGCACTCCACTTTTGGAGCATTCACCTTCTTCTGGTCAGCTGGAATCTTAAAAAATTTCCATATAAAATGTTCCTTCACCTTTGGGGTAGGAGGCTCTTCATTGATGAAATCAGGTTCATCCTCACTGCTGGATTCTCTGGCAGCCATGGTAAATCAAGAAAGATCCAGGAGCAAAAAACAGGTCTTTCAGTCACAAAAGTGAAAGAAGAAGTGAAGGAAATGGGTGGGGATTTCATTCTTTGTAAAAAAAACTGTTAGCAACCAATGAAAAGTGTTATTTTAGGGTCACATGACCCGACGCGTTTACGCTGCGCGCTCCGGAGCACTTCCGAGTGCGTTTACGCAGCGCGATCGTTGGCGCTTCCGGGGCGCAAACGTGGCGCGATCGTAGGCGCTTCTGGGTGCGTTTACGCGGCGCGAACGTAGGCGCTTCCGAGGGCACTTACGTTGCGCGCCGAAGTGACGTCATCAAACTTTTACAGAAATGCATAATCATTTTCCTTATAAAAAAACTGATTTTATTTGTATGGTACGTAATGTTTTGCATTATTATTAACTTTTCATTCATATTTTTTTTCACGAACGACAGTAGCGCTCTGGGTGCGCTTTCAGGTGAGCTCACCTGAAAGCTTACCGGAAAGCTTAGCTGAAAGCTTCCCGGAGCGCGCACCCAGAGCGCAAAAGAAAAAAATTATATTAAAAAAAAATGAATACTTACAAAAAAACAGCAAATTGTAAAAAAAAAAAAAAGGTTAGAAACTCGATATAGAAAGGAATTAGCATTTCAAAAACCTATGAAATTCACTGAAAAAAACCATAGGTTTCACACCAGTTATAGTTAGGAATTAGCATTTAAAAAACCTATCAAATTCACTGAAAAAAACATAGGTTTCACACCAGTTATAGTTACCTGGAAATTTTACTGACATAAAACCATTGAAATTTCCACGTTGTAGTTCGTTGGACTCACTATAACTTGCACGTGTAATGCACTGCTGATGACATCACATATTACATCACTCATGACATGGTCAGTGACATCACTCATGACATCACTGATGACACCATCCTTGTGACAGAGAGACTGACCTACTTTCACTGTAAAGTAACTCTTAAAACACATTTTGAATAATAAAAAAATAACATTTTATAAAAAGTGGACATACCTATACCAGATACAACAACCAATTCAGTAATTCCACCATTTATATACACATCCACTCGCTCACCAACACTTCTATATAGTCACTCATATATATACTCACTCATCATATGTAGTGAGACACCTATACATCCGTTAACACACTGACAGTCTTCAAAAAGTTGCTCACACACATACTCAAACATGCAAATAAACTATTGAACATCCATTTATTTGCATATACAGCTATATATACACTACCACCTTACTTCTAAGGAAACTTACACATACTTACTATCTTAAACAATCACTTATAGAAACACATACGTATTAAAACAAGAACTCTTTCAATCTCTCACTCTCACATTTACTCACTTATATACACCAATACTCACATATACTACATTAAAACATATGTAGTTACTGATAAAGACACTAGTGAGACAGTCATTCACTTACTAACACATACATATACACACTCATTCACCCTTACAATCCTACACATATGCTGTCGTCATGCTGTCTCACTGACCATGTCATGAGTGATGTAATATGTGATGTCATCAGCAGTGCATTACACGTGCAAGTTATAGTGAGTCCAACTAACTATAACGTGGAAATTTCAATGGTTTTATGTCAGTAAAATTTCCAGGTAACTATAACTAGTGTGAAACCTATGTTTTTTTCAGTGAATTTGATAGGTTTTTTAAATGCTAATTCCTAACTATAACTGGTGTGAAACCTATGGTTTTTTCAGTGAATATATATATATATATATATATATATATATATATATATATATATATATATATATATATATATATATATATATCCACTCGATCCTGTCGCTTGACGAAGGGATGACAAGCCACACCAGTCAGGTACGAGCAAAATTTCTTTATTGGGCACAAAACAAGACGCGTTTCGAGCTCACGGGCTCTTGGTCACATGACCACCACAGACATTTTGCGATTGATATAGAAAAACAAATCATAACAAAGGAAGAGAGACTCTGTGTTAAACTTTCACACAGGGTTCCCAAAGGTGCCGTTTTTATAAAATACATTTGATTTTAGTTCATAAAGGCACATTTCCAAGGTGTATGGTGTATTTTAGCACATGGTGTTTGATGAATTTAACGATTGTTTACAAAAGATCATGGGTATAGTACCCTAATTCATATTCATTTCATAAAGCTAGAGGTACACAGACAGGAGGACAGAGTATTATTATTGAAGAAAAAGACATAGAAGGTAGGGGGCAAGGGAGAAGAGAAGGGTCAGGAGAGAAGTTTTGAGAAAGGAGACAGAAAAGGAAAGTAGGTATATATATATAGATGCATGTATAGTCAAGATACAAAGATGTGTAGATAAACAATAATACATCTAAACTTCCCTGCACTTAACTTTAGCTATTTTGTCCCTCGATATTTTATCCCCTGATATTAGTGTGTCTCGATAATCTTGTACTCACTGTTCCAGAGTACAAGCAGTTCCAATGAAATACGACAACAGTCATTGAAAAGTCAGAGGAGCTGAATGTTGGTTGCTACTGGGTTGTGCAGAGCCTTCGTTTTCGGTAGATGACGGAATTCTCCTCTCTACGTGCTAGGGCTTGATCGCAACAGCGCCAAGCATCTCATGCTGTCTGGGTCTGCAGGTGCCTCCTCTGGGAGAAAAGTATGTGTGAGCTCCGGAGAGAGCCGTGTTGAAAGGTGTGTGGCTTGTCAATGGCAGGCTGTTTGTACCATAATCCACTTCTGGGTAGATGGTTCACACCCAGAGCATTCAATACTGATGGAAAAAACAGGTTGCAACATTCAGAGCAGAGATAATTGTAAAACCTGTTGGGGGGGGGGGGTATTATTATTAATAATAATGATAATAATAAAAATAACAACAATAATAATAATCATCATAATATCTTGCTTTATATAGGCCATATTTTCACATTTCTGTCTTTGCTAAGACCTATAATAATAATAAGTGCCACTATTTTTGCGCTAAACGGTACCCAATTTACCAACATCAGAATGACGGAAGTGAGAGGTGACTCTGTTGGGGCCTCTACCCTGGTCAATAGCAATAATACAAATGGGTGGATGTAATCTGAGAGGCAGGGGAATTGTGTGGGGCTGTAGGCATTAGCGGCCATTAAGTGTCTGAAAGAATAATAACCTGGGGTGCTCGCCTCGCCAAGCAGATATAATATTCCGAGGCAGTTTATAACAATAATATAGACTATGTCGCCCTATCAATGTAGAAACATTAGAATATGTACGGTTGTGGGTTTTCTGACAATGCCGAAAAGAGTATGAACTATTTCCATGGCTACCTATTATTTGACCTGTTTGTATAACATATGTGGTAGTGAGCCTTTGGCCCTGCCAGCTATTTCCAGTAAAGAAGCTCGACTGTACATGGGGTTACAGATAGATACATATGAATACAGAAAAGGATGGTGTTGGTTTTAATTTTCTTATGAACTGTTGTATGGTTAATTATGGATTGCGTGGTACCGTCTAAAAGGAGATGCCTAACTTACATAAAACACACACAGTGCTCTTCACCATGCTCTGCAGTTAAGCGCCTTTAATCAATGCATTGCTATTACGCCATACTCGAGGATGCTTATTTCTCTGCAGCTGGTGCTGTAACACCGTTGAGGTTTTGTGGGAAGGGATATATGCAGGCGTGCAGGTATGAGGCATACTTTTATTTCACACAGCCTGGATCGATCATATATTCAAGTGTCTGTATAAATGTTTTACCTGCCAAGATAATGTAGGTTTATGCCATGTACAGCAAATCTGGTATCACTTCCCACAAACTGAACTTGCATTGCTAATTACACTTAGAAAACCCAAGAAAAACACTGAACACAGTTAGATGCCCATTTCGATTACTGTCCACGAGCGAGGCTCACAAAATGGAAATCCAACGAATATTTTAATGAACTGAGTGAAGATTCAGCAGAATACTTCACGGTGCACTGCTGCCTTTAGTTATATCTGTGTTGTCCTTGAACAACATGAGTGTATTTGTTTTACCTTGCCAGCTGCTTATTCTTTCAGTATCGGCTAGTTTATTTTAATGCGGCCCCTCAACAAGTGATTTTGTGTCTCGGGGTCTGTAACTCAACAAACAAGGTGATGGATTATTGAAACCTTTGGGACTCTTCAAGGAACTACATAACAGGAGACGGCAGGCGAAAACCCAAACAAGGGGTCACTCATACATAACATATTGCGAACTTCAATCTTGTTCTTGTACATACATGGTCCACACATTCTAGTTTGTGTCGGTTGAGCAAGTGAAGCACTGCGATCACTAGCGTCTGTATGTATGTTAGCTGCGGCGGCCATGTTTGCGAACGTACGCAAGCGCGTAATTTACGAATTAAACACAGTTTTCTGTACAGTTCATCACGTGCGGTTAGTGACGTTAGGGAATACAAACAAGCTCGGTGAAAACACGCTGGTGCTCATTCCCTTCCGGCCCCGCGAGGTCAACCAAAATCAAACAAACTTTCGATTATTTTAAGAAGGTGACTTTCCTATGTGGTCTTCAATAATAACAGGGCACCGGGGCCATACTCTAACATGGTGCTCATTGTGCATTGTGTAGGCCTATGTGGTATTCTAGTGATCCACTCAAAACCCAGCATTGTTTGTTCTTTCTCAATCTGGTAATGGGTTTTATTAAAGAAAGTACAAGGAAATTGGTGGAATGAAAAATATGTACATTATGTACATTGTGAAGAAATCAATAAACATAATATGGTCAATAAATGAAAAAAGGCATGATGGTGCATGCTGTACACAATGCCTTATAACAAGCAGCTGACTTTCTTTTATACTGGCTTTGATTTACAGCCCCTTTGGGCTCTGTGTTATTTAAGGACTTCATGCATTCAACGGTGTAACTCTATGTTAGCTCGATGGATTCGAAGGTATGGTCTACAGCACCTCCACCTACCAACATGGGGAGGTCTGGTGAAAACGGAGCCTTTCTTCATTGCAATGTCAGTACATAGAAGTTCTGAGATCTGGCCACTGGAAAGATGGCAGGGGAAGGCCAAATAATGCGTCAAGAAAAGGCAAACACTTTTCGTGATAGTATTACTTCCTTATTTTGTAATTTTTTGCACATTTGAAATGCCCAGGAAAAGATTTCTCTTTTTTTGTACCAGTTTATCACCAACGTACAGAAATAAAGAACTTAATAAGGAGGGTTGGCTTCACAGCACTAGATCTGTATATGTAACATCAACCTGAATTGTAGGATAATGTAGGCTTCTGATCTTTGCTTGTAATGGCCAGATTAATTGATTTGATCTGATGTGACAGCTACTTTTTATATATTTGTTATCTATGTTATGAACATTTACTGTTGTAAAGTGCTCTGACTCAGATGGTCTGTATAGACTTGTTTTTGATGTGAACATTTTGGGTCCTTAATCGTTGTCGTTCAGAAAGCCTCTGACCGCTGGTTGGAGGCTTTCTGACCGACATGGAAGGTTTACATTCCGACTGCCAAATTACAATGTCGGCGGTTGGAGTGTAAACCAATGGGGGGAAACTGACTTGGTTCTGATGGGCTCAAAGAGCCAGTTGAGCAGTTCCGCCTTCGGGATTATGATGTCAGTTTCTGACAGTCCTTCCATGTTGGCTTTTCCGACATGGAAAGGCTGTCGGAAAGTGACTTTGGGGCCCCTAGCAGAGCCCCTTCCCTATGACCCTCCGGTTGTGGCCCTAGGGGCACCTGAAAATCTGTGCACCGTGTGGCAGGCACGAGGTGCCTGCCACATGGTGCAGGGATTTACACAAACTTCCATTTCTCTATGGGAACCTGGGCTGCGGGCGGTTTCCGCCTGCCGCACAAGCTCTCATAAAGATATGGGAGTTTGCAACCGCACATGTGCGGTCACATCAAAATCAGGTGTGCTGATCTGTAGACCTATGGTCGGTCTGTTCTCACACAGAAACGGTGTCCATTTGAGGCAACTCCAACCGACATCGATATGAGGCCCTTACTGTTGTAAAGCGCTCTGATACCTTCTGGTCTAGCTAGTGCTATATTAAACTCTCAAATACATACATAAATAAATAAATAAATAAATAAATAAATAAAGGTCATCAGTTTCTTGTTAAGGGCTTTCCCTTGCAGTCCAAAACGTGTATCTGTGCTTTGAGTAACTTTTGATCTGTGCACTATAGAAAACAATGTGGGGGCTAAAATGTGCAAATTAAGCAGCAGATGATATATTATATGATAGATTATGTGGCAAATTCCTAATTATGTGGAAAACAGAGTGGACCTGGTTTAGGTAGACAGGACAGAGATTGAAGTATTCCTCTGGATTCTTAAAGGAACACACTCTTAATTTTTCTTCTGCTTCAAATCAAATCAAATCAAATATACTTTATTCGGCTTTTGAAAAACAAAACCATGAAAGTTCATGATAAAATACAATTTACAATAAAAAACATTTTAAATGACCAGCGTACAGTAAGGAAGGGTCCCTGACATAAAAAGTAATTTTTCGCTCTAAGATTATGGCAGTATCAAAGGGGTTCGTGATTTAAACACAGGAGTTCATGATTAGCCTTTGTTACATATCCAGATATTCAGGGGGGAAAGCACGGGATTATGGGGTAAAAGTCATGTAAGTCCCATATTGAAATTGGGCCGTCTCTTACTCGAGGCGGGCAGGATTTCAAATAAGGTACTATGTTTCGATCCCTGAATCTCACGAGTACCAGGTCCCCCGCAACGACTTTGGGAAGAGAGCCCAGCCAACCAACCCTTCTAACACTCCTTATTACTCCGTATAAATTGGGAGGCAATGGTCTATTTTTTGAGAGCCAAAATTTGGTTTTATTGACTAAATCATATTGTCTCTCAATTTTTCCCGGTGGCAGAGAAGGTACACCTGCAAGGATGCACACGTATGGGGCCGCTTCCGGAGGTAAATGGATAGAATTAGTTTTATTTTGACCTACTCTCGGTGCGGTCAGCTGTGGGAGGGAAACTTTAGTGGGGACTTTAGGTGTTTGTTGCCCTGAAGCAGTAGGGCGAGTGGGTTTTATTTGATGCCTTTTATACTGCACAGGTGGTTTTGAGCCTGGATGTGTAGGGGAAGTCTTAGGGCAATTGGGTGTAGCACTATATTTGCCAACCAGCGGATTTAACATAATGGCTTTCTCTATCTCGGAAAGCCGTTCCCCTAACAGGTTCATTTTTTCTAATAGGGGTGCTATCATGGAAGTAAGCAGTTGTTCGATAATGGGTATTAATTGCAGTTGGGAAGGGGGTGCTATGGCTTCTGGAAGCTCCACAGACGGAGGGATCGTTGGGGAGTTTGAAGTGGATGGAGATGGGATCAGAGGGGGCTCATTGCTTTGTGTATTCGGACAGCAGAATTTATTGTCCAATATGGATGGATCTCGAGGTGTAGCCTTATGTGAGAGTAAACTAACATTTTTGGGCAGAAGGGGAGTATCCAATGAGGCATATGTGGTTTTGCAGAGGAGATTCAGCTCATCTAGCAGGGAGCACGTTTGCCCACTGCTATCTTCGTAGGTGAAATGGTTCATGGTGGTATAGGGATGTAGGGCCTTGATGTGAAAAAGAGTCCACTAATAGGAACGCAGGAATCTTACAGGGGGTCTTTACCTACTATATAGTATGCCTACAATGTGTCAACCAAGGGGGATGGCCCGTCCCGTCCTTTTCCGGCCTTTGAGGGCCGTGGAGGGCCCGCCCTTTGCCCAGGCTTCGCCCCGGGCTATGTCCCGCGCGCGTCCCGCGTCGCGGGAAAGGGATCGAAATTAAATCACTACTGACGAGGGGGCGGGAACGCCGAGGGAAGAGGCAGCAGCTGGGTAGGCAGAGAGCCTGCTGGACCTCGCAGTCCCTCGGCGTCAGATTCTCACCAAAGTCCTTTCCCCTTCGCGCACAACACACAGGGAGAGTGAGCGCTGACAGAGCGCAGGGATCCCACGACGACCTTCCCTCACTGCCTGGAAGCAGCAGCAGTCCGTGAGCGGCACCCGCGGAGCGGGGGCCTGCGATAGGTATTTTAAAGGTCCAAGACGGGGGGGCGGGAACGCCGAGGGAAGAGGCAGCAGCTGGGTAGGCAGAGAGCCTGCTGGACCTCGCAGTCCCTCGGCGTCAGATTCTCACCAAAGTCCTTTCCCCTTCACGCACAACACACAGGGAGAGTGAGCGCTGACAGAGCGCAGGGATCCCACGACGACCTTCCCTCACTGCCTGGAAGCAGCAGCAGTCCGTGAGCGGAACCCGCGGAGCGGGGGCCGCAATAGGTATTTTAAAGGTCCAAGACGGGGGGGCGGGAACGCCGAGGGAAGAGGCAGCAGCTGGGTAGGCAGAGAGCCTGCTGGACCTCGCAGTCCCTCGGCGTCAGATTCTCACCAAAGTCCTTTCCCCTTCGCGCACAACACACAGGGAGAGTGAGCGCTGACAGAGCGCAGGGATCCCACGACGTCCTTCCCTCACTGCCTGGAAGCAGCAGCAGTCCGTGAGCGGCACCCGCGGAGCGGGGGCCTGCGATAGGTATTTTAAAGGTCCAAGACGGGGGGCGGGAACGCCGAGGGAAGAGGCAGCAGCTGGGTAGGCAGAGAGCCTGCTGGACCTCGCAGTCCCTCGGCGTCAGATTCTCACCAAAGTCCTTTCCCCTTCGCGCACAACACACAGGGAGAGTGAGCGCTGACAGAGTGCAGGGATCCCACGACGACCTTCCCTCACTGCCTGGAAGCAGCAGCAGTCCGTGAGCGGCACCCGCGGAGCGGGGGCCTGCGATAGGTATTTTAAAGGTCCAAGACGGGGGGGCGGGAACGCCGAGGGAAGAGGCAGCAGCTGGGTAGGCAGAGAGCCTGCTGGACCTCGCAGTCCCTCGGCGTCAGATTCTCACCAAAGTCCTTTCCCCTTCACGCACAACACACAGGGAGAGTGAGCGCTGACAGAGCGCAGGGATCCCACGACGACCTTCCCTCACTGCCTGGAAGCAGCAGCAGTCCGTGAGCGGAACCCGCGGAGCGGGGGCCGCAATAGGTATTTTAAAGGTCCAAGACGGGGGGGCGGGAACGCCGAGGGAAGAGGCAGCAGCTGGGTAGGCAGAGAGCCTGCTGGACCTCGCAGTCCCTCGGCGTCAGATTCTCACCAAAGTCCTTTCCCCTTTGCGCACAACACACAGGGAGAGTGAGCGCTGACAGAGCGCAGGGATCCCACGACGACCTTCCCTCACTGCCTGGAAGCAGCAGCAGTCCGTGAGCAGCTCCCGCGGAGCGGGGGCCGCGATAGGTATTTTAAAGGTCCAAGACGGGGGGCGGGAACGCCGAGGGAAGAGGCAGCAGCTGGGTAGGCAGAGAGCCTGCTGGACCTCGCAGTCCCTCGGCGTCAGATTCTCACCAAAGTCCTTTCCCCTTCGCGCACAACACACAGGGAGAGTGAGCGCTGACAGAGCGCAGGGATCCCACGACGACCTTCTCTCACTGCCTGGAAGCAGCAGCAGTCCGTGAGCTTCATTTTTTTCATTTTTTTCTCAGGGGAATAAAAGTGTTAGTTATTCCTTGGCCCATAGGCAGTTTTTGCCCACTATCCAAGTTAGGAATCTTTTGAGGTGGTTGAAAGTGAGGTAGATGTTCCTCCTGATGTGTAGGCAGTGAAAACAAACGACTCCCAGAATACTGCAAGTATTCATATTCAGTGTTTTCACTTCTTCATGAAAAAAGTGAATGGGTGTTTTCAATAACTGGCCTTCGAAATAAAGCATATTTGGGCTCTGGTCTCCCTACTCTACCATTTACTTGCTCTTACATAGTTCTTTTATGGTTCTCTGCCTTGGGTCCCCTACCAAACACCTAGTGCACAGCAAGCATGGTTACCATTTTCCTCTGACTGGCACTACCCTGGTCAGGCAGAGTCATGTGGAGCCCCATGAGACCAGACTGCCTTAAAGACCAGGATCAGTCTTAACGTGATGACAGTCATTCTGTGCCGACCGGGAATTGTAATGGATCAAGGCCTATACCTCAGCATCCCAAGGTGGTTACCCCAGAGGTGGAGCTCCTAGGGGGTGTTTTGAGGGGTTAGACCTCCAAAAATAAATGTATTCTGTATTAAATAGATGGGTGCAACTGCTTTCAGTTAGGTATTGTAAGGTAAGGTAAGTTAGGTGGGTTGAATTTCACCTGGGATTTTTACATGCCCAAACTGAAAAAACATACACACTCTCTCTATGTTTTGAAGGCCTTCAAAAAGGTTGATTAGTTTGAAAAAGATTGAATTTTAAGGACCCTCAATTATCTGCACTCCCCTCTTTTTCCACTGCCCTGCACGCCCCCCCCCCTCAGGTGCTGCTTCTGATGTAATATTTATTATCAAGTTGTCCCTGCTTGATTGTTGGGAAATCTGAAGCTCACATTCATTCAGTCATACTAACCAAACTAAGGTAAGGGAGATGATATTCAACATGAAGTCTCTATGGTTTCTATCCACCAGCTCCAGACTCTGCATGTACTTGGACCTGTTATAGAGAGAGAGCAGCAGGGACTTGTCCCAATGTCCTTATCAGACAGCGTTCTAGAAACACACAAAGGGCCTTATTATGAGTACAGCGTTCCATAGGACCGCTGTGCTTGCGGTGGTGGTCTAACCATTGCCACACTGTGGGCCCACCAGCAGTATTACGAGTGCGGCGACTGGACCGCCACGTCCACAGGGGATCCAGGATCCTGCAGTGGTCATGCAGTGGTCAGGGAGCTTCAATATGCTGGTAGTGCCGCTGCGGCACCACCGAGCATATTGCAATTTACCTGTTCGCCGCCCCTTTCATGGCGGTGAGCCCACCATGAAAAGGCTGGCGGATAGGCACAAAGTGGGCCCTAAAAAGGGATGCATGTGGGGGGCACAACATTCGCCCCTTGGATTTGCACCCTCAGTTCCTGCATGGTGTGGCATGCATGCCACACCATACAGGAGCGTGCAGTCGGCACTCTTACGACAATGGTCTGCATGTTAGGCTTTCCCATGAGCCTAAGAGATCACTGCCATCAGACCAGCACTGCAACGCCTGCCTGCCATGGATTACACTCATAATCTGGCAGGCGGATGGACCACAGCCTTGGCGGTCCTTCAGTGGACAGTGCATTGGCAGCACCGCTAGATGACCACCAAAGTCATAATAAGGCCCTTAATCTGAATCATGGAATACACTAACATTGAGACAAAGAAGCACATAGTTTACACACTTGGACATGGTGACAGACAGGTTTAGAAGAATGGTGCCAAAAGCAACTCCTCTAAGGACCCCCTTTAACCTGCAATTAGCCGACTACAGGCTGCCTAATGAGACATCCAAAAAAGTCAAAATGCCATAGAAATGGCAAGCCCCTAACTATACAAATACTGCCCGATGCAAAACAGCATTTTGATTTTTCTGCTGGTTCCATGCCACAGTGTCCAGTGACTTGGAAAGGCCATCAAGGCCATCAAGCAACGTCATTCAAAGAATACTGCAAACTGCTATACCTTGTCCTTTTCAGATTAAAGTTTGCTGCCAGGTTTCTATATTTAGTAATTAGGCCACATTGACATGGCATGAAATATACTATTGATGACAGATTCCCAAATCATTTACTGAGTTGTCATTACTTTTGGCATGCACGGTTGATAGTGATTATGCCAGATTACCATGCCCAGCATTTAGAAATTAAGGCATGTCAGCATGCATCAATATTAAGTGATGGGGGCCGGCTCCAATGCTATTGTGCGTAGTGATGATGACAGGCTGCCATTCTATGACTTTTACTGCTTAGTGCAAGCTTCTATGCCTTGGTAGTTTGTGAACAGGCCACCCTTCAGAAGAAGTTAGCAATTATGGTTGGCTACCATTCCATGGTTTAATTGATGATAACAGATTACTATGCTATGCAATTTAGTGGTTTCCAAAAACAATTACACCACGGTTTAGAGCAGGTCATCTACCTAACCTGCGCCAGTTGGGCATCCTCTGCCCTGCGCCCAAACTGTTACAATGGACAACCCCTGCTGTGAACAATCTATGGCTGTCTAGGTTTGTCTGCGGAACATGGTAAATTGTCATTCCAGGGTGGCCAAGCCCAATGTGCACGGCCTTCGGTCTGGTCCAGCATTCAACCTCAATCTTGAGGCAACACCTGCCCTGCCCCAAGCTGCATTGGGCAGCAAAGCTCCAACATCCATGGCCTTCGCAGTGCCAAGTCTCCAATGACCTCGATTGACAGGAGTCTGCAGGAGTCACAAGAGTCCACCCAAGCCCATTGAAATCAACCCTCAACACATTTCTGGCACGAGTTCTTGCTGTTAATTCCCAGCTGAAGGTGGTTGGAATGAAAGAAGAAAGCGAGAGAGAGATGACCAGGTGTTCTTCACTCTGGGTTTTCGCCACCAAATATTCAACTCTCCCGATTGCACTGTAGGAGACTATTGCTTCAGATGGAAGCCGTTTTGTACCAATACTCTAACAGTGTACACAAACATGTGTGCAATTAGAATATGTACACATTAATCATTACACACTTCCTTTACTGTATTCTAAATTCTGATTCTATTGCACGTCTTACCAAAGACTAGGGGTTCCTATTAATTCATATAATTCAATATAGTGTTTGGACAGAATATCTGAAAATTAATATGATACAAAAATATCTTGTTCAGAATACCAAGACTTCACAAATATGATGAACAGGAATATCAAAGGTAAATATATTGTTTTTAGTGTCGTTTTAATATTGTAAAAATATTGATGTAGAAAATATCATTGTATATAATATTGTGTGTAAGTGTTAATTAATATGTAATATTTTGTAATGTGTTTTATTGTATGTGTTTATTTTTTTATTTGTGTTTGGAGTGAGAAATTATTTAATTTAAGAAGTTGTTTTAATTTGTATTTTTAGTTGAATTAATGAATATAATTAATAGTTGAATTTTTTTTAGTAGCAGGATATTGGATTTTTTGGGGGCTATGGATAGGGAGATTTTTAATAAATGTATGTTTTACATTTAAATGGTAAGGCAATAATTTTAAAGATATGCAAATTATTAATGTAATTATTTTGAGTTTGAAAATTTATTTTCATATATTGAGATTTTCTAATATATTTTGTTTGATGTTTATAAAGATATATATCAATGGTATTAAATATGTTTTTTAAATAAGAAATAATATGAAAACATACCAAAAACATAATTATTTTAATTTCATTGAATATTGTGGCATATTTTATGTTAACTTTAAACTGTTATATATTTTTGAAAAATCTTTACAATTGTATATATATATTTTTATAAAAAATGAATTTTAATTGTATGTACTTTTAAAACAGATTTTCAACATATACAAATGATATAATTTGTTTTACATTTATGAATGTTAATTTTGTGTTATTAATTAATTTGTATTTTATTGTTTAAAGTTTATGAACAGTAGTAAATATTTTAAACAATAAATACATATTTAACAGCAGTTAAAAGAGTAATTTTATAACATGAAATATAAATATGGATATAAAGGTTTGTAGTTTCGATTAGTGTGTTTTTAGATAACATTTTGGTTTATTTTATATTTAAAAAGTGAGAATATGGCGTATTGATTGTGTATGTAAAATTTGTATTACATAATATGTTATGTAAAATGTTTTATTTTTAAGTGGATATTGTAACATTCAACTTTTTAGTGTCCAACACGATCCCCAAATTGGTTTAGATTGCAGCGGTAATAGTAAATATCACCCCTTTAGCGTCCAACACATTCCCCAAACTGGTTTAGATTGAAGTGGGAATAATAAATGTCACCACTTAAGTGTCCTACTCCCTCCCCAAATTGGGTTAGTTTGGAGTGGGAATAGTAAATGTCACCCCTTTAGTGTGGAATTCCTTCCACAACATTTGTATTATAAAGGCATGCCACACATTTTTCTATTTTTATTTGTTACTGATTTGAAAAAATTCTACAGTTTAAAATTTTTGAATTATATATACTTTAAATAAAAATAAAGCAATATATATAGTTAAGTAAATAAAACATTTTTCCATTATTGTTTAATAACAAATCATATATATATATATATATATATATATATATATATATATATATATATATATATATATATATATATATATATATATATATATATATATATATATATATATATATATATATATATGTTTTCATAGCTTGCACCTTCTGCTTTCCCTCGCCCTTCAAAGTGGATCGCACAGAGTTGGCAGAGCTCGCCAACATAAAATTCCAAAGAAAACTCCAATAATGCGATCACACAGAGGGCCAACTCCGTTGCTGGTGGGCCAACTAGCCCACCAGCAACCTCCAGTAAGCCCCACTCAGGGGGATTGCTGAGAGGTGGTCCAAGGCCACACCCCTCTTTATACCACTAAGCACCTCTTGGTGCACTGATTCTGGGGCAATGCCATCCCTTGTGTCCTGAGGACTTCAGGAGTCAGATTGAAGTGAACTTCATCCCCCAAGCAGCAGTGCACCAAGAGCTTCAGAGTGGTGTAAAAAGGGGGCGTGGTTTTGGACCACCTCTCAGCAATCCAGCTGTGTGGGGTTTACTAGAGATAACAGGATGGCTAGTTGGCCCCCAGGGACCCTCAGGAGGCAGAGGGACTTCATCCCCAACCAAGAACACATCAGGAGGTGCGTTTGGAGATTGGTGGAGAAAGGGGGCGTGGACTCTGTCTACCTCTCAGCAATCCCACTGTGGGGGGCTTACTGGAGGTACAAGGTAGGCTAGTGGTGGGCAAAGGGGGCATGGCCTGCTATGAGACCTTAGCAATCCTGCTGTGTGGGACTTCACTGCTGGTTAGAACTCTGAACCATACTATAGCTGTTTAATTAATCTTTTTGCTCACATTGTGCACATGCAGCGGCTATTGATTGCACTTGCTTGCTTTGACTCTTTTTAAAATACGATGTTGGGTTTTTAAAAAGAATATTTTATTACTATTTCCTAATTGCTGCTAAAACTTGCTTCTTTTGCACATTTACCTTGTGGAGCTTTGAGGCTTCCCCGGTCCGCCGCGGCTCTGCTGATTGTTGCGGAGGGAAGACCTCATTAAATTCCACTTCCGGGTGCCTTCTTCTGCCCAGGTCAGCGTTCTAGTGGCCAGACGTGCCTATTTAGAGGCGTGCTGGCCGGGGCGCGTGGAGGTCTTCACTGTTGGTTAGAACTCTGAACCATACTATAGCTGTTTAATGAATCTTTTTGCTTACATTGTGCACATGCAGCGGCTATGGATTGCACTTGCTTGCTTTGACTCTTTTTAAAATACGAGGTTGGGTTTTTAAAAAGAATATTTTATTACTATTTCCTAATTGCTACTAAAACTTGCTTCTTTTGCACATTTACCTTGCGGAGCTTTGAGGCTTCCCCGGTCCGCCACGGCTCTGCTGATTGTTGTGGAGGGAAGACCTCATTAAATTCCACTTCTGGGCGCCTTCTTCCACCCAGGTCAGCGTTCTAGTGGCCAGCCGTGCTTATTTAGAGCCACGCTGGCCCGGACGAGCAGCGGACGTGCGCAGCGGGCAAGCCGGCAGCACACTGAAGGTGCGCCAAAGGCAAGTCCGTCTGCGCCCGTCCAAGCCTGGCCCGCGCACAGGACCGGTCATGCTGCCTGTCCCGATTTGGCTGGTAAGGGACGACGCCCTTAGAATCGCTCAGCACTCTTATCTCTGGATCTGGGTATCCACTAAGGTCAGCAACGCTGTGACTCTCTTTTTGACCCTGTCTGGCAGTGTCCTGGCAGCAATTTTGACTTTGATACCACCCTGACCAGGGCGCGCACTGTATTGGATAGGGAACCTGCCGTGCTGGCTGCCCTCATTAACGCACGTTCATTGGTTAAGCACGCTGCGAATATCTTTGAGCTAATTTTAGATAACAATCTTGATGTTCTGTTCATTACGGAAACCTGGCTCAAGGAGTCATGTGAACCGGTTGTAGAGCTCGCTGTCCCATGAGGGTACCACATTGCATGTGCGGATCGTAAAACTGGTAGTGGGGGGGGGGGGGACTGCTGTAGTGTTCAGGGAATCCTGGGCCTTCATATGTGAATCCTCTGCCGATGTGCTAGAGGGTGAGGCTTTTGATTTTTCCTTTACCATAACGCCTCATTTTACGCTGCTGGGCATATTGATCTATCGCCCCCAAGGTCAGGTGGGTGCCTTCCTAAAGTCCCTGGGCGACACTATGGCCGTACGGGTTTTGCGTTTTCCCAAATTCCTCCTTTTAGGTGACTTTAACATTCAGCTTGATTCCCCTGAGGCCTCCGAATCTATGGCCCTATTGGACCTTCTGGGTTTGACTCAGCTCACCCAGTTAGGAAAGCTAAAAGTGAGTACTATGCCGCCAGAATAATGAAAGCAAATAACAACAGTGAGTCAAGTCAAGTCAAGTCAAAGGATTTGTATAGCGCGCTACATACCCGGAGGGTCTCAAGGCGCTTGAAGAAGGGGGGGGATTACTTGTCAAATATCCAAGTTTTAAGTTGCTTTCTGAATGCAAGGTGGTTCTGAGTGAGACGAAGGTGAGTGGGGAGTGAGTTCCAGGTTTTAGCTGCGAGGTAGGAGAAGGATCTACCTCCCATGGTGGTTTTATTGATGCGAGGTACGGTAGCAAGGGCTTGGTTGGAAGATTGTAACTGGCGAGAGGGGGTGTAGAAGGAAAGTCGTGTGTTGAGGCATTCAGGTCCAAGATCGTAAAGTGCTTTGTGTGCGTGGGTTAGGAGGCGGAAAGTAATCCTCTTATTGACGGGGAGCCAGTGGAGGTTTTTCAGGTGACTAGAGATATCGTCTTTACGCGGGATGTCTAGTATGAGTCTGGCTGATGCGTTCTGGATGCGTTGGAGTTTTTTCTGGAGTTTTGCGGTGATACCGGCGTATAGGGTGTTTCCGTAGTCCAGGCGGCTTGTAACCAGTGCATGGGTGACTGTTTTTCTGGTTTCGGTGGGGATCCAGCAAAATGTTTTTTTGAGCATGCGAAGAATGTTGAAGCATGATGATGAAACGGCGTTGACTTGTCTGTTCATAGAGAGTGAGGAGTCCAGGATGACGCCCAGGTTCCGTGCGTGGTCCGTTGGGATGGGTGCTTTTCCAAGGGCCTCTGGCCACCAAGAGTCATCCCAAGTGGAGGGGGAGGTACCTAAGATAAGGACTTCTATTTTGTCTGAGTTCAATTTCAGACGGCTGTGCTTCATCCACTCGGCTACTTCTTTCATTCCTTCATGTAGGTTGGTTTTGGTGCCGTTAGGGTCTTTGGTGAGTGATAGGATCAGTTGAGTGTCATCCGCGTAGGAGATGATGTTGAGGCTGTGTTGGCGTGCGATGGCCGCGAGGGGGCTCATGTAAACGTTGAAGAGGGTGGGACTGAGTGAGGACCCTTGGGGTACGCCGCAGATGACTTCAGAGGCCTCTGAGTTGAATGGTGGGAGGCGGACTCTCTGGGTTCTTCCGGTGAGGAACGAGGTGATCCATTCCAGTGCTTTTCCTTGGATTCCGATAATTTTGAGGCGCTGTAGAAGGGTGCTATGGCAGACTGTGTCGAAGGCTGCGGAGAGGTCGAGGAGGATGAGGGCGACTGTGTCTCCATTGTCCAGTAGAGTTCGAATGTCGTCTGTTGCTGCGATGAGGGCGGTCTCCGTGCTGTGTTTGGCTCGGAAGCCGGGCTGTGAGGAGTCGAGGGATTTGTTGCTTTCGAGGAAGGCGGCGAGCTGGTTGTTGACGGCTTTCTCGATGACTTTGGCTGGGAATGGAAGGAGCGAGATGGGGCGGTAGTTCTTGAGTTCGGTGGGGTCCGCTGTGGGTTTTTTCAGAAGGGCGCTAAGTTCTGCGTGTTTCCAGCTTTCTGGGAAGGTGGCGGAGCTGAGTGAGCAGTTGATGACGTCTCGGAGGTGTGGTTCTATGATGGAGTCTGCTTTGTTGAAGATGTGGTGAGGGCAGGGGTCTGTGGGGGATCCTGAGTGGATGGAGTTCATCAGGTGGATGGTGTCCTCAGTGGAGATTGGGTTCCAGTCATTAAGGATGTTCAAGGGGGGTGAAGGTCCTGCAGAAGGTTGGGTGGGTTGGTCTCCGGGTCGGTTGTCGAAGCTGTTGTGGATGTCTGCGATTTTGTTGTGGAAGAACGAAGCTAGGGAGTCGCAGAGGGCTTGAGAGGGGGTGATATCATTGGAGTTGGCTGAGGGGTTAGTAAATTCTTTGACGATGTTGAATAATTCCTTGCTGTTGTGGGCGTTGTTGTCTAGTCGGTCTTTGAATGCGGCTTTCTTGGCAGCTCGGATTAGTTGGTGGTGTATGCGGGTGGCGTTTTTGAAGGCGTCCCTGGTGCTGGTGTTTGGGTCTTTTTTCCAGGCCTTCTCGAGGGAGCGACAGAGTTTCTTCGATTTCTTAAGATCATCGTTGAACCAGGAGGCGTTTTTGCTGCCTAGTTTGATTTGACGTTTTTTCAGCGGTGCTAGGATGTCGGCGCTGTTGGATAGCCATTGGGTGAGGTTAATGGCTGCTTGGTCGGGATTTGAAGAGTGGGCAGGGGGGTTTAGAAGAAGCGATGAGGAGATCTGGTCGATGGTGATTTTGTTCCAGTTTCTTCGCAGAGTAGGTTGAGGATGGTTGTGAGTTGTGGTCTTATTGTAGATAAAGTGTACGCAGCTGTGGTCCGTCCAATGGAGAGTAGTGGTGTGACTGAAGGAGACATGTTTGCTGGAGGTGAAGATAGGGTCGAGTGTGTGACCTGCGATGTGGGTGGGCGTAGTGACAAGTTGTTTGAGTCCGAGGTTGGCGAGATTGTCCAGAAGGGAGGTGGCGTTGCTGTCATTGCTCTTTTCCAGGTGAAAGTTGAGGTCTCCCAGTAGAATGTATTCCTCGGAGGGGAGGGCGTGTGGGGTGATAAAGTCAGTGATAACGTCGCTGAATTGTGCACAGGGTCCAGGAGGTCGGTAGAGGAGTGTGCCTCTGATTGTGGTCTTGGGGTCAGTGTGGATCTGGAAGTGAAGGTGTTCGGCGCTAGCAAGGTTGACGTCTGAGCTGGTTGAGATGCGGATGGAGTTCTTATGGACGATAGCGATGCCTCCTCCTGTTTGGTCGGTGCGGTCCTTACGGATGATCTTGTTTCCTTCCGGGATGGCAATGGTGATGTCTGGGGCTGATGAGGCATTCATCCATGTTTCTGTAGGGAAGGCGACGTCGGGAGAAATGGTGTCTAGCAGGTTCCAAAGGTCGATGGCGTGTCTGTGGACTGAGCGGGTGTTGAGCAGGATGCATTTTAGGTGGTTGGAGTCAGTTATCTGTTGTGTGTTCGTGGATGAGGAGATGTGCTTGGTGCCGTCGAACTTGCAGGGGTTGCAGGAGAAGGGTCCATGGGTGTGTCCAGGAGCGGCTTGGGCACAGTTGGGGAGTCGGCCGTGGTTAAGGGCAAGGAGGGTGGAGGCATCGTATGTAATGCGGGTGGTGTGGGAGGTACGGGGCCAGGGGGTCTGGCGCTGGGCGCGGTCCAGTGAAGAAATATTTACCATTGTTCAAAGCTTCATGTCAACCCAAGCGGAGCACAAGTCCATTCCTGCCTCCCCCGGGTGGTGCGAAGATTTGTCGGCTTTCTTTATTAATAAAATCCAACTTATCCAAGACAGTTTGGCTGCACCATTATGCACCCTGCAGCCGCCCCTAGCAGCCAACATCCTTTCCCCTCCTAACCAGATGTTCTCCCAGTTTGCCTTGGTGGAGTCATCAGACATTCTTACCATCCTTAAATCTCTTAAATCAGGCTCCCCTTCAGATCCATGCCCGGCTAGAGTACTTGTCGGGGCGGCCAACGTTGTATACATGGAAGTAACGTCCATTGTTAATCGATCACTTCAGTCGGCAAGACTGCCAAAACAATGGAAACAAGTTAAGCTTCTTCCGCTTTTAAAAAAACCATTAGCGGACCCTCTGATACCTGCCAACTACTGCCCCATATCCCTATTCCCAGCACTGTCCACAGTCTGTGAGAGGTGGCTTTCCGCCAACTGGAAGCCTTTCTCGAAACCTCCGGAGCTCTGCATCCGGCACAGTCTGGCTTTAGATCATCTTACAGCACGGAGACGGCTCTAGTGGAGATGACAGAGGCAATTAGGGAGTGCCTGGATGGGGCGGCGAAGCGGCGCTGATTTTATTGGACCTCTCTGCCGCCTTCAACACGGTACCCCACCAGCTTCTCCTCTCCCGTCTGTCTGCCATCGGCCTCTCTGAGGCAGTGTGGACCTAGGTGGAATCCTTTCTAAACACCCGCTCCCAGCAGGTTTGGATGCCTCCGTTTTCTTCCTCGGCCAGGGAGGTCCTGACTGGAGTACCCCAGGGCTCGACCCTGAGCCCGCTCCTTTTCAACATATATTTGACTCCACTGATCTCCTTGGCAGAAGAGCTGAGTGCTAAAATTATGGCCTATGCCGATGAGACACAGCTTCTGTGTACCTGGAACGGCCCTGTTCTATGCACAAAAATGGAACTAAGCTGCCTATCTGCCGTGTTCTCCTGGCTGGCACAGGCCAAACTTAAATGTAATGAGGGGAAATCCGAGATCCTACTATATGGTCAGTTTCCCTCTTCATTTAATGAAACCTTGTGACCCTCTGATTTCCCCCGCCCACTCTCTAAGGCGGTCCGGCTAAGAACCTGGGAATCTGGTTTGGGGAGGATCTTAGGTTCGGGGAGCACATCAAAAGACTGACGGGTGTCTGCTTCGGAACTCTTAAATCCTTAAGCAGATTTTTCCCTCGGGCGCTCATCTTGTCCCGCCTGCATTATGCTAATGCGCTCTTTCTTGGCTTACCTGGATTTCTGTTCAATAAATTGCAATTAATCCAAAACGTGGCAGCCAGAGTCTTATTTAACATCTCAAGGCGATCAAGTATCAGATCTCATCTGCGTGATCTTCACTGGCTGCCCGTGCAGTTCAAGGCTCTCATTCTCACTCACAGAGCCTTGCACGACTCAGGTCCCTCCTACATAAGGAAAAGGGGGGATTTTTACTCACCCAGGAGGTCTTTACGATCTGCTTCCCATAGGCTGATGACCACCCCCCACTTTCGTCGCTCTGGGATGGGCGGCCAGTCTTTTTCAGTCAAAGTAGCCTCCTAATGGAATGCCCTTCCTGTCGCGCTGCGCCACACCCAGGATATTCACCGATTCAAGAAGCTTCTCAAAACTCACCTTTTCCACCAGGCCTAATAATTCCTGTTCAAACCTCAGGTTGTTACCGCTTCTCGCCAGGATACTCATGAGTAATTGTGCGCGTAATAAATTCCATATAACATAACATAACATAACTTACTGGAGGTAATTGAAGGGGTAGTTCACCCCCAAGAATGCCCTTGGGGGCCAACTACCCCTCCTGTTACCTCCAGTAAGTCCCATACAGTGGGATTACTAAGAAGTCTTCGGAGGCCATGCCCCCCTTTTTCCACCACTCTGCAAACATGCCTCCTGGCACACTATTGTTTGGGGGTTGAAGTCCACTTTACTCCAGAGGGACTTTGGGGGCAAGAAAGCCTTCCTGGTACCTCCTGTAAGTTCTACACAGTGGAATTCCTCAGTGCTGATCGGAGGTCCAGCCCCCTTTCACCACCACTCAGCAAACGCAACTACTAGTTAAAAAAGCATTTGGAATCTAATAGGTCTCACATTTGCGAAAGTTATAGCTATTTGCATTGTAAATGTAAACGTTTTCTACTAATGTTTTTTGGAGTGGAGAGGATGTATGTTGTGTGCAGTGTAATTTTGTGGTATGCAGTGCAGTGAAATTATGTGGATAGAAACTATGTGCTATTTAGTGTATAGGAAATATGGAGAGTGAGATTATGTGTTATGGAGAGTAACTATGTGGTATTGTAGTCTTTGTTGTGGAGTGATAACCTCAGGTTTAGTTTTCCTTGTTTCCGTAGAAGCTAAACTATAAACTCATGAGACGAAAAAAGAAGGAACTACTGAGGAGCACTTCTGGACCTAGCCGGAGGTGTGAGCAGGGCCACTGGAATTATGCAACTGTTTGGCTGCACTGACTTTTGCACAATCATACATTTTCCGCATTTGTCACAAAATCCACCATCTACTGCATAATCTGCAGATTTGAACAAAAAAAAACTTGTTTCTAGCTCAAATTGCTCAAACGCTACCAAATATGCAGCAACAAGTGTTACAGCGTGGTGAAAGGCCCTTTGCAAACCTAGAATGGTCACCTATTACTTATTGCTAAATGTGGGTAATACGTTGGTACAAATGGTGTGCAAACCACTCTTGCTTCTTTCTGTACTTCTTTTGCCCCTTTCTGCATTTCTGTTCATTCCTTCTGTGCCTTTCTTTTGTTTCTGCACTTCTTTGCCTCTTACTGCTCATCTCTTACCTCTTTCTGCACCTCTCTTGCCTCTTTCTGCACCTCTGCTGCCTCTTTCTGCACCTCACTTGCTTCTTCCTATATCCCTGTTGCCTCTTTCTGCATCCTTCTTCCCTCTTTCTGCACATCTCCTGCCGGTTTCTGCATCTCCCTTGCCTCTTTCCACACTGTTTGTGCCTCTTTCTGTACCTCTGTTGCTTCTTTCAGCAGTTTTCTTGCCTCTTTCTGCACCCTTCTGGCCTCTTTCTGCACCTCTGTTGCTTCTTTCTGCACCTGTTGCTTCTTTCTGCACCCCTCTTGCCTCTTTGTACACCCCTCTTCCCTCTTTCTGCAACTCTCTTGCCTCAGTCTGCCTACATGTTCCCTCTTTCTGCACCTCTATTGCCTCTTTCTGTAGTTCTATTGCCTCCTTCTGCACCTCACTTGGCTCTTTCTGTAACTCTCTTGCCTCTTTCTGCAGTTTTCTTGCCTCCTTCTGCACTTCTCTTGCCAGTTTCTGCACCTCTCTTGACTCTTTCTCTACCTCTCTTGCCTCTTTCTGTCCCTCACTTGCTTCTCTTCATACCACTCTTGCCTCTTTCTGCACCTCTCTTCCCTCTTTGTACAACTCTCTTGCCTCTTTGTGCAACTCTCTTGCCTCTTTCTACACCTCTCTTCCCTCTTTCTGCACCACTCTTGCCTCTTTTTGTACCTGTTGCTTCTTTCTGCACCACACTTGCCTCTTTCTGCACCCTTCGTGCCTCTTTCAGCACATCTGTTGCTTATTTCTGCAGATTTTTTCCTTCTTTCCGCATCCCTCCTGCCTCTTTCTGTACCCCCCCTTGTCTTTTTTTGCACCTCTCCTATCCCTTTCTGCACCCTCTTGCCTCTTTTTGAACCTCTATTCGTTCTTTCTTCACTGCTCTTGGTTCTTTCTGTACCTCTTTTGCAGATTTCTGCATTCCACTTGCCTATTTCTGCACCCCTTCCCTCTTTGTCCACCTCTCTTGCTTCTTTCTGCATTTCTCTTGCTTCTTTTTTCACTGCTCTGGCTTCTTTCTGCAGCTCTCTTGCAAATTTCTGTATCCCTCTTGCCTATTCTGCACCCCTGTTCCCTCTTCCGGCACCTTTCTTGTCGGCTTCTGCACTTGTCGTGCCTCTTGCTGCACCTTTGTTGCTTTTTTTCTATACTTCTATTGTCTCTTTCTATACCCCTCTTGCCTCTTTGTGTATCTCTTCTGCCTCATTCTGCACCTCTCTTACCTTCTCCTGCAGTTCTCTTGTCTCTTTACTCTGATTACTCTGTATTTTTGTAAACATTGTAGATGTCTATTTTTGCGTTGAATGGGTCTTGTATTTTGTATGGTTTTTATGTGGATCTCCTCGGAGTACCAAAACATAATAAAGGAATTGAATTGTCTCTTTATGTACCTCTTTTGCTTCATTCTGCACTTCACTTGTCTCTTTCTGTACCCCTTTAGCCTCTTTCTGCAGTCTGTTGGTTCTTTCAGTACTGCTCTTGCTTCTTTCTGCACCTCTCTTCCAAATTTCTTCATCCCTCTTGCCTTGTTATGCAGCTCTCTTATCTCTTTCTGCACATTTGTTACTCTTTCTGCACCTCTTTTGCCTGTTTCTGTAACTCTCTTGCTTCTTTCTGAACTTCTCTCGCCTCTTTCTGTACTCAAATGGGAAGTGCAAGCTGCCAAGTTTAAAGGTCTGTGTGCTCTTTTGACTGAGGTATATGTCTACTTGTATATGTATTCGTACATGTGTTATGCATCTGAAGATTGTAGCTTAAAAAGTGGGTAACTTCTCCTATAAATGGTCACATCTTCTCAGTTCTGCTCTATCATTCAGTTGCACAGGCAGACATGTCTTATGTATATATGTGTTATAGAGCCCCTCAAACATACTATTGAATACCCATGTGCCCTGTATTGTGAGCAGAAAGAAATGCATACACCTTTTTTTACACAAATTTACAGAGTATGCTGTTTGAAAGAAACACAGGTAGTCAAGTGTTTGTATGTTTAGTTACATTTAACATGTCACTAGGTAAAAGAATAGACACGCACACCTACCTTCACACACTTGGTCAGACTTACAACAGTGATATGCTTAGGATTGCTGTTTCATATTTGGTAAGCCTAAAATTCTGTGCAGTAGATTAATAGTGAACCTTCGAGAGAAAATTGAGGTTTAAGACATCTTCAGAGAAGGATTAGTGATTAGGGTACTTTGTATGAGTCTGTTGTAAGGTGCAGTCAAAGTAGGCCTGTTTCTGCACCTCTATTGGTTCTTTCGGCACATCTCTTGCTTCTTTCTGCACCTTTCTTCCTCTTTCTGGACTTTTGTTGCCTCTTTCTGCATTTCTCTTGCTTCTTTATGTACCTTTCTTCCTCTTTCTTCTCCCCTCTTGCCTCTTTCTGAAATTCTCTTGCTTCTTTCTGCAACTTTCTTCCTCTTTCTGAACATGTCCTGCCTATGCAGGCATAGTTGGAAATTAGCATTTAAAAAAACCTTAGAAATGTACTGAAAAACACAAAGGTTTCAGGGGCTTTATAGTTAGGGATTAGCATTTGAAAAGCCTTAGAAAGTCACTGAAAAATACCTGCTTCAGGGACGTTATAGCTAGTAGGACATTTCACTTGTATAAAACTAGAGAAATGTGTCTGTTATAGTTAGTAGAGCTAACTATAACATGTGCCTCCACAATGCACTGCTGATGACATCACATATTACATCACTAATGATGTGGTCAGTGACATCACTGATGACATCTCAAATGACATTGTTGATGACATCATCCACGTGATCATCTAATGCACCACCTCACAGCATAATTTAACCTTTGATACACCCACTCGCAACTATTGACAGGCCAATAGCAGTTAGTACATACCCGCTCAGTCACTCATTTTTTTTTTTTTTTTTAAATATATTTTTATTGCAGGAATCAGCTAAAATTACATGTTGGATCAGCAATACAATTACAGGAATAAAAGAATAGATACTTCCGATCCCCCTTGAGAAAATGTCGTGGATACACAGCCATTCAGCCCACAACCCAAGGGTCGGGCGGCGTCTTCTTGTAGAGAACGTAGGTGGGGATCTGGTAGAACATCGAAGCTGATCCGGAGTATCCCACGGGCTTCATCTGCTTTTCTAAATCAACCTAACAGAAAAACTCCCCCCCAACAACCCAGTGAAACAGGACCCTCCCCCCACCCAATCCCGCCATCAGTGTGTAGTGGTATGTGTAGAAAGAGCCTGTGGGAACCCCCAGATGACTGTAATTGTATCCATATCGTGGACGACTATCGGGAACCAGGTTGTGCTGCATCCTCACCCTCGGAATCGCTAGAAGCGCAATAATCTCTAAGGGCCTGCACTAAGGTCTCCCATTCTAGGGCAGATTCCAGCGCTTTCTCGTTGTGCTGCCGCCCCGCTAGTTGGTATCGCAGAGTGCTCTCCCCCGCAGCCCATTTCAGAAGTTCGCTGTGCCATTTAGCTCCCGTGGGACCAACTTGTGCCTTCCAATTCCTTGTTATCTCTCGTTTAGCGAGGACAAGCCCCAAATCAATTTACTCGAAAGTTTATTTTTAGAGGTATGCGGGAACCAGTGTAAGAGTCCCACCGCCGCGTCGACCGACAAAGTTCTCCCCGTTACCCTATTTAGAGTGTCCTCTATCAAAAGCCAGTATGAGGACAGCGCTGGGCAGGACCACAACATATGAAGGAGGTCCGCCTCAGGCGCTCGGCACCTGGGGCAATCCGCTGAATCCGTGGCGAAGTAATGCTGAATCTTCGCCGGGGTCAAGTAGGCTCTATGGAGTGTATAAAAATGGACCAGTTGGAACCGGGCATGGCGTGCTCCTTTCCAGGCTCGGCGCATGAGTTGTTACCAGGTCGTCTCCGGTATCTCTTTCCCTATGTCGGCCTCCCAACGATTCCGCAGAGTCGTCAGGGGGGGCAAGCCCTCGGCAATCAATCTGTTATACAGGCACGTGACTGCCTTGACCGTCCCCGCGGACATCATTACATACTGGCATACCGGAGACGTAGGTGGTTCCTCTAGCCCACTTTTCCAGTGCGCCTGAATCGCTCGGACTAGAGCCGTGTGCAAGAGGAAGTCGCCTCGGGGAACATCGAAACGGTCCAGAATCTCCTGGAAGGGCAGTAACACCCCGTCCTCATAAAGGTCCCCCACCAATTGCAACCCCGCGTCTTCCCATTGTCCTAGACGTGACCAGTCTCCCCCGTGAGGCAGGGCCGTCAGCATCCCCAGCGGTATTTCCGGTGCATACAGGAGCCTCAGTTATCCCCGGGCGTGGGCGCGATTCCAACATAGTCTAATGGTCTTTTCTTCGAGCGTCAGGTCCTGCAGGGACAAACGTTGGCGCAGTGCAATGAAGGAGATAACATGCCTAAGCATCCCCGTACCTCTCCCAATCTCCGGGCCACGAAACTCCCTCGCGACCTCCTGAGTGAAGGTCTGCAATTGCGCCGCCAGGTAATATTTCTCAAAATCTGGCACCGCAAGGCCTCCCTCCGACTTTGGTCTCATCAGGGTCTGAAGGGCTACTCTCCGGCGGCCGGAGCCCCTGAGGAACCCCACCACCATGGATCGCAATAGCCGAAAGGTGGCCGGCGGGATCCAAATCGGAAGCGCTCGAAAGTAGTAGAGCAAGCGGGGAAGTGCTACCATTTTCAGTAGAGCAATCCGCCCCGCCACCGAAAGCGGCAGGGTAGCCCAAAATTCCATATTACCACACAACGCGCGAGTACAGCGGGCTATGTTGCCATCCAGGAGGTCGGTGGGATCGTGGTATATGTATACCCCCAGGTACTTGAGGCAGCTGGGTTCCCACCTAATTTCCCTGCCGATATCAGGTCTGGGCGTTCCCCCGCGAACCGGGAACAGACAAGTCTTGGCCCAATTCACACGAAGGCCCGAGACCTCTCCAAAAGTCGTCAGTGCCGCAGCAGCCCCCTCTAGAGCGGCATTCGAGTCCTCGAGGAAGAGCAGCAGGTCAGCAGCATACAGCGAGATATGATGCAGGCCAGAGAAGGTCCGCAAGCCACTGAAAGAGACCCCGGATCGGATCAGCAGCGCCAGTGGCTCCACCGCTAGCGCGAAAAGCAATGGGGACAGGGAGCAACCCTGTCTCGTGCCTCGTTCTACTGGATATTGTTGGGAAATCAGCGGGCCCGCTCTCACCCTGGCCGATGCAGAGGCATAAAGTACCGTAGTCCACCTGACAAAGCCCTCCCCTAGACCAAAGCGTAGCAACACTCTGCGCAGGTAATCCCATTCCAAACTATCGAAGGCCTTTTCTAAATCAACCGAAAGGACCACCGGGCACGGGGCCTCCGTGTGTGGTTCCCCCCAGCAAGCGAAACAACCTGCGAATATTCATGGTCGTGTTACGCTTGGGAATGAACCCTGCCTGGTCCTCGTGCACTAAAGAGCTCATATGCCCCAGCAGCCTCGATGCCAGTATGCTGCTTAGGATTTTATAATCGACCGTCAACATTGACAATGGTCGGTAGGACGCCGGGTCAGTTGACTCTCTGCCGGGTTAGAGGAGGGGAACTACCAAGGCCTCACACATCGAGCCGGGAAGACGACCCAAGCGTTTCGCCTCTCTGTAGACTATCAACAGTCGGGGCGCCAACAGGTCCACGTAGGTGGAGTAGAATTCGACCGGAAGTCCATCCAGGCCTGGGGTTTTGTTCCTCGCCATCCCTTTAATGGCACTACGGATTTCTCCTAGTTCGATGTCAGAGCCCAGGGCCTTCGCCACCTCAGGCTCTAGGGATGGCATCTCTAATGGTTGCAAATACTCATCAATCAGGGCGGGGTCTCTGGTCGGGTTACTGCGATATAGCCGCTCATAGTAGCGCTGGTAGCAGCTTAAGATCTCCGGCTGGGTGTGCACCTCAAACCTGTCCGCCGTGCGCATGGACGTCGTCAAAGAGGTCCGGCGCGTGGGATTGGCCAACCACGCTAGCAGCGTGCCTGATCTATCCCCCTCTGTGAGCGACCTAGTGGTGTAGGCCTTATAATCGAAGCAGCGCAGTCTTTCGACTGCCGCCGCCACCGCCTCCCTCGCCGCCGCCGTACGCTCCTGGAGTTCAGGATGCCCGGGGCGGCGAAGTTCCATCTCACGAAGCTTCCGATCAGCCACTGTCAGGTCATCAAGGATGACCCGTCGCATGCCCACCTTTTTAGAGATACAATAGCCCCGAACCACCACCTTAAACGCATCCCATTCCGACGCTCTCGAGCCAGCGGTGCCCCCATTGGTCGCAAAATAATCAGAGATTGTGCCCTCCAGGTCCGCCCTAAAGACTATGTCCTCTAAGATCTCTGGGCGCAACTTCCAGGTGGGTACACTAGGGACCCCGGGAAACCAACGGAAGTCCGCCAGAAGGGGGTTGTGGTCCGAGATGGTCCTAGTCAAGTATTCAGAGCGGACCGCTGCGGATACCAACTCTGCCGAGCCCAGACACCCATCTAGTCGCACGTGCAATTCATGTAGGGCAGAAAAATAGGAATAGTCTCTAGAAATGGGGTGCTGCGCTCTCCAGATGTCCGTGAGCCCCCAGTGCGTCTGCCAGTCCTTCCTCCCTTTAGCCATTCGGTGAATAGGAGAGTCCGGGAGGGGGGGGTGTGAGCGGTCGGCCTCCACGTCAACTACTGAATTAAAATCACCACCTAACAAAAGGGTTCCCGTGAGAAAGTGGGCCAATGAGCCCGATAACCTGGAGAGGAAGGCAAGCTGGTCCACATTAGGCGCATAGATACAACAAATATTCAGGTCCCTTCCCCCCAGTGTGCCCGAGACAGCTACATAGCGACCCTCCGGATCCACCACCGATTTTGTAACTTGAAAAGGAACCCCAGCCCTGATCCATATTAACGCCCCCCTCGCGTAAGCTGAGTATGAAGTGTAGAAGACCTGCCCTCTCCATCTACGCTGTAGCGCCGCCCCTTCCGCCTTGGTGAGATGAGTCTCTTGCAGCAGCGCAATCTGCACCCCTCTACGCACTAAATAAGCGTGAACCTTGTGACGTCTAGACATAGTGTGAAGCCCACGTACATTCCAAGTGATGCATTTCACATTAGCGATTTCAGCCATTGTCCCACAATGTCCGTCCCTGACGTTCCCACCAAAGCTCAAACAGAAAACTATCGTCAATCAAGTCAACACTGATGGCGGCCATTTTCCCAAACAAAGACCCAACACCCGTCTGAAACAAACCCCTTCCCACCCACCCCAGAACAGGACCCAAATAGCACCATCCAGTTCCCATCCAAACCTCGTACCCAACAACCCCCTGATCCCCGACTAATCCTGCGGTCGCCACCGCAGGAAGGCCTTAAGGGCTAGGTGCGGGCTGGGCGCCAGTAATGGGCCTTCGAGTCTCGGACTACCGAGACTAAGTCGAGCCCTGAGTTAAGAGATCGGCAGCCCGACCGGGGCCCCCCAACCCCCTCATCGGATCATGGCAGCAATCACCTCCCCACGACCCCCGCCGCTAACCCCCACCCAAATGGAAGTGCCTCACCCAGTCATCCCTGTCCGTCCAGCATGCCCTCAGCCGAGTCTGGAGTGACCACTGGCTAGTGAACACTATCGGTCTCTGACTCCTCTGTGTCCGTTTGCGCCCCCTCGCCGCCGGGTTTCAGTTCTTCAACAATGGGGCCACTTTGTGAACCAGACAGTTTAGACACCATCTCCAGCACTCCTCGCCGTTCTGCCATTGTCTCCACAGTTGAAGGTTTGCCTGGTTTGCCACGGCGGCTTCGGAGTCTCTTGGAACGACGTTGTTGTCCAGGTTCCAAAGCCAACAGGGATGACGAGCCAAACCCATCCTTGCCAGCCCTGTAGAGTTCGAGCCAGTTACAGACTTCCTCCGGGGTATCAAAGAACTGAGTCTTATCGTCAATGATAATACGGAGCCTAGCAGGAAAGAGGAGTGAGTACTGGATACCCTCGCTCCGGAGCTCGCGCTTGACCGCCAGGAAAGAGGTCCGTTTTTGTTGGGTCTCATACGTATAGTCCGGGAAAATGTTCACCTGGCTATTCTCCAAATGATAAGGGCCATTATGCCTGGCGGCGTTGAGGAGCAAGTCTCTGTCCCGAAAATGCAATAGACGGCCACCACCGGGCGTGGGCCGCGACCCTGTTGCGGTGGCCTCGCCGGTACTCTATGTGCTCGTTCCAGGGTGTAGAAGGAGGACAGACCCTCTGGAGCTACCATGTCCCGGAGCCAAGCTTCCAAGTAGGTCACCATGTCGCCATCTTCGATCTTTTCCGGCAGGCCCACCACCCGAATATTGTTTCGTCTGTTACGCCCTTCAGCGTCCTCCGCCTGTTTTTCCAAGGCATCGATTCGGGACAGGGCATCCTTCATTGTCGCGGCCAGGGTCTTCTGCGCTGGTTCCAGAACCTTCACTGAGCTCTCCACCTCTTTAACTCTGTCCGAGAGCTTGTCGTGGTCAGCCCTAAGGAGGCCCAAGCTCGTCGCAACCTGGGCGATGTCTTGCTGTAGAGCTGATCACGTACTTGCGATCGCCTCCAGGACCCGGTCGAATTGTTGTTGTAAATGGGGACCTCCAGCGCTCTCTGGGTCAACTCGATCGTCCTTGTCCGGCGCCTCCGTGTCCGAGGCGGCCGGGGTGGTCCCTTTGGGCCCCCTTGGTTTCCCCATGACGGCCGATTCTCGTGGAGAAAAGTTCGGTAGAGTCACTACCAAGTGTGGGCGTCGATTACGGCACTCCTGGTACGTGGCCGTTGAGTAGAGGGCCGTCGATCGTAGTCGCCAAGATCTGCCACTTCTCCGACTCTTCGGGTCGTGCCACCGCCGTGTCACCGGAGGCCAGCGAGGGGTAGGCGGGGGAGATCGGCGCCAGTCTGAGTAGGTCCACCGGGTCGAGGAGGACCTCGAATGAGAATCACCAGCACTGCCGGAAACTCTGTGGCGCCAGGGCGCCGTGCTGCCCATGAAATGCTCGGGGCTCCGGCGAGTTCAGGCACGCAGAAGGGGGCCGCCGGGCGTTTCCCGTGGTCTCGTCGTACCGCTCAGGGTCTCCGGTCACCCACGAGGCGCTCTCGACCAACAGTCCATCTAGAGATGGCCACAGTGCCCAGATCCTTCCAAACCATCAATCGGACAGTCGGTTCTCGGAGGGATAGGATGCGGAGAAGGCACATGTAGCTCTGCTAGGCGCCCACGGGTCTGGGGTCTCGGCAAAGCCATCGAGAAAGTCCGGGCGCCATCTTGGGCTCCGCTCCGCTCCGTGTTCCTCGCAATTTCGCTTTGTCGTCGGAGCCACCGGTTTTCGAGTGTCTCTAGGCGTGCCAGTATGTCCCCTCTGACCCGAACTTCGGTTTGTGGGGGTCGGGGTGCCTCACGGTCCTCGATCTACAGGATCAGTGCGGGCCAAGTCCCGGAGCCGAGCTCTCAGGCGACCATCGCCATCGGCGTCCAAGCCACGCCCACCCGCTCAGTCACTCATATGTCTACATACACATCCACTCACTAATCCATACAGTCACTCATACATGCAGTCATTCATCAATACATCCATAGATATATCCACTGATACACCCATATAGACACTCACACACTGCCACTCAACCAAAGAGTTACTCAAGCACCTAGTCTGTCACCCAAAGTATTAATTACACTGCCATTTACTCACCTATACAGTTATACACACACACCACCTCACTTATTCATACAGATAGTATAATATATGTACTCTCCATCAATTACGGACATAAGCACACACTTATCCATGCAGCCACTGTCACAATCGCTCACTGTCACATATACTCACTTATATACTCCAACACTCACATATACTGCCTTTCACATATGTAGTTACTTGAAAATATACCACCGAGACATTTATGCACTCACCAACACAGCTATACGTATACAGTCCCTAACACATGCGCTCATAAACCCACACACCCAGTGAAAAACCCACTCAAACATCACTGCAGGAAGTCACATCCCTCCACCCAAGCACACAGACACTTAGGCACCCATACAGGTACCCAGACAACCATTCATTAACTCATATAGGCACTGATGTAGCTACTCACCAACCCATGTAGCCACTTACACACCAACGGACAGGCTGATATAGACATTCACACAGATTAATCATTCACCCAAGCATTCACTAAGATATGTTTAATCACTCACTTATACAGTCAGTCACGCACCCACTAAATCATCCATTCAGATACTCATACACTCACTCATTCTTCAATACACCTTGGTATATATATAACATTTCTGAATTTTTTAGAAGTCACTGGATTATTTCATCAGTGTTGTCATTTGATATGTCATCAGGGATGTCATTGGTGATTTCACTGACCATGTCACGAGTGATGTAATATGTGACGTCATCAGCAGTGCATTGCAGGGGGCTAGAGTTATAGTTAGCTCTACTAACTATAATGGCCGTATTTCTCTGGTTTTATATGAGTGAAATGTCCATCTAACTATAAAGTCCCTGAAACCTGTCGTTTTCTCACTGAAAAAAATAAATATATATATGTATATATATATATATATTCACTGAAAAAACCATAGGTTTCACACCAGTTATAGTTAGGAATTAGCATTTAAAAAACCTATTAAATTCACTGAAAAAACCATAGGTTTCACACCAGTTATAGTTAGCTGGAAATTTTACTGATATAAAACCATTGAAATTCCCACGTTATAGTTAGATGGACTCACTATAACTTGCGCGTGCAATGCACTGCTGATGACGTCACATATTATATCACTCACGACATGGTCAGTGACATCACTCATGACATCACTGATGACACCATCCAGTGAATGTGTGTCTTTCTGAAAAATAAATATATTTTATATATGTATATGTAAAAGTTGATGGAAGAATAAATGTTTAAATAAGTGTCTAAATGGATGGTTTTTAAAAATTGATTGGTTAACTGGCTTAATAAGACATCATCAGCAGTGCATTGCACGCGCAAGTTATAGTGAGTCCATCTAACTATAACGTGGGAATTTCAATGGTTTTATATCAGTAAAATTTCCAGCTAACTATAACTGGTGTGAAACCTATGGTTTTTTCAGTGAATTTAATAGGTTTTTTAAATGCTAATTCCTAACTATAACTGGTGTGAAACCTATGGTTTTTTCAGTAAATTTCATAGGTTTTTTAAATGCTAATTCCTTTGTATATCGAGTTTCTAACCTTTTTTTTTTTTTACAATTTGCTGTTTTTTTTTAAGTATTCATTTTTTTTATATAATTTTTTTCTTTTGCGCTCTGGGTGCGCGCTCCGGGAAGCTTTCAGCTAAGCTCTCCGGTAAGCTTTTCCGAGAGCTCATCTGAAAACGCACCCAGAGCGCAACTGTCGTTCGTGAAAAAAAATATGAATGAAAAGTTAATAATAATGCAAAACATTTCGTACCATACAAATAAAATTAGTTTTTTTTAATAAGGAAAATGATTATGCATTTCTATAAAAGATTGATGACGTCACTTCGGCGCGCAACGTAAGTGCCCTCGGAAGCGCCTACGTTCGCGGCGCATAAACGCACGCAAAAGCGCCTACGATCACGCCACGTTTGCGCCCCGGAAGCGCCTACGATCGCGCTGCGTAAACGCACCGGAAGTGCTCCGGAGCGCGCAGCGTAAACGCGTCGGGTCATGTGACCCTAAAATAACACTTTTCATTGGTTGCTAACAGTTTTTTTTTACAATGAATGAAATCCCCACCCATTTCCTTCACTTCTTCTTTCACTTTTGTGACTGAAAGACCTGCCTTTTTTGCTGCTCCATATTCCTGGATTAATCATGGCTGCCAGACCATCCAGCAGTGAAGATGACTCCAATGATTTCATTGATGAAGAGCCTCCTCAGCCGAAGGTCAAAGAACATTTCATCTGGAAATTTTTTAAATTTCCAGCAGACCAGAAGAAGGTGAATGCACCAAAAGTAGAGTGCAGGATCTGCAAACAGGTCCTGTCAAGGGGTAACCCCCAAAAAAAATACTCTTTTGGCAACTTCACCATGATTCGCCATGTGGAGAGGAGGCACCCCCAGAATTTTGCCCGGGAAAGTGTCAGGGCTCTGGCACAAGAGGTTCCCAGAGATGGGGCCTCTACATCAACAGGAGGAGCAACTTCTTCTGGAAGAGAACAATCACAGGAGCAGGTAGCAAACATACAACCTGCATTTAACTATGGGGTCGTCAAATGCAGATACTGCAATCAACTCCTCACCTATGGGGAGCAAAGTGTCCTGCTCATGGTTCGAGCATTGGAGAACCATCGCTGCCCTTCCCACCCCTAATTTTTTTCTTTTCTTTTTGCTCCTGTTGAGCAGTTTCCATTCCCTGTTTTTGTTCCTGTTCAGTTAAAAGAAGAAAACCAAAAGTTCTTTTCAGAACTACCTCCAATTCTCATCAAAGAGCTATATTCTTAAAAAATGAAGAGTAAGTGAAATATAGTGCATTGATAATTGAAAGGAGAATGAGTAAGAAAGAACAGAAAGGTATGAGAGGTGAAAGGAAGTGAAGTAGGAGGAATGAAAGAAGGTGAGTGTTAGAAAAGAAAGTTATGACACAGTGAATAAACTGGAGGCCTCATTTCTGAAAAGTGACGCATCGCTACGTGAAAACAGCGATGCGTCACTTTTCTGGACGCACTCCTTATGACATTCCAGATATGTCATATTTAATATATGACTAATCAATTCGCAAGGAGTTACAGATATGTCAGTATTTCTGACATATCTGTAAACACAAAAGTAACGCATTGCAGGAGTGCGTCACAAAAGTGACGCAACTCCAGTAATGTGTCCTTTCACATGGAAAAAGCACCATGTGAAAGGTTTGCTGTGAAGCAGGCGCAAGATTTTGGTGCAACAGCATCCTAAAAGTGACGCACTGCGTCATTATTACCAAGCTTTTTGCAAGGAACACCCCCTCTGCATGCATTATACCTGACACTATTTTTTAAAAAGTGACGCATCTAGGTACATGGGTCACTTTTTAAAACTCTGCGCCACATTGTATCTGCATCAGGTATAATGTATGCAGAGGGGGCAATCCCTCGCAAAAAGCTTGGTAATAACGACGTACTGAAATCTATGAGATTTCTCTGCGTCACTTTTAGGATGCTGTTGCGTCAAAATCTTGCGCCTGCCTCGCGTCACTTTCATGTTTATAGATATGTGAGAAATACTGACGTATCTGTAACTCCTTGCAACATGATTCGTCATACATTAAATATGACACATCTGGAATGTCATAAGGACTGTGGACAGAAAAGTGACGCATCACACCAGCAGTGTAATAAAATGTGCCTCGTTGCACTATATTTAAAGGATGCAACAGCATCCTAAAAGTGACGCAGTGAAATCTCAAACATTTCACTGCGTCGCTATTACAAAGCTTTTTGTGGGGGAACACCCCCTCTGCATGCATTATACCTCACGCAGATATAATGTGGCGCTTGATTTTAAAAAGTGACCCATCTACCTAGATACGTCACTTTTTAAATATAACGCAACGAGGCACATTTTTTTACACCACTGGTGCGATGCGTCACTTTTCTGTGCGCACTCCTTATGACATTCCAAGTAACGCATTGCTGGAGTGCGTCACAAAAGTGACGCAACTCCAGTAATGTGTCCTTTCAAATGGGGAAAGCAGCATGTGAAAGGTCTTGCCTCAGTCTAACACCTGCTGTAAAGCAGGCACAAGATTTTGACGCAACAGCATCCTAAAACTGACGCAGTGAAATCTCAAAGATTTCACTGCGTCGCTATTACAAAGCTTTTTGCGGGAGAACACCCCCTCTGCATGCATTATACCTGACGCTATTTTTAAAAAGTGACGCATCTAGGTACATGGGTCACTTTTTAAAACTTTGCGCCACATTATATCTGCGTCAGGTATAATGTATGCAAAGGGGGCATTCCCCCGCAAAAAGCTTGGTAATAACAACGTACTGAAATCTATAAGATTTCTCTGCGTCACTTTTAGGATGCTGTTGCGTCAAAATCTTGCACCTGCCTCGCATCACTTTTATGTTTACAGATATGTCAGAAATACTGACGTATCTGTAACTCCTTGCAACATGATTCGTCATACATTAAATATGACACATCTGGAATGTCATAAGGAGTGCGCACAGAAAAGTGACGCATAACACCAGCAGTGTAATAAAATGTGCCTCGTTGCACTATATTTAAAAAGTGACGCATCTAGATAGATGCGTCACTTTTTAAATATTGCATAACAATGCGCATTTTTTTACACCGCTGGTGCGTCACAAAAATTGACGCACAGGAGGCGCAAAACTAACAGCGCAAGGCCTTCATAAATATGGTCCTGGATTTTCCCCGTGCTTCGCCGGTGCGCGTACCATGCGCTTCCCCCGCGCAAAACGAAAAATTTTTTTTAATGCCCTGCAGGACCCTATTTTAGTCCCTACATCAAACCTAGGGGGTCAGAGGGGGTCTACTCTTCCCCCTTATGGTCATTTGCCCCTTTTTTTTTCAAACCCCTTGTGTCTCGATTTTACCGAGACACAAGATGGCGGCCGCTCCAGACTGTTTAGAATGTTTACAGACACCCAAGAGCCAATCAGCTTTCTGCGCGCAAGTCGCGTGTCGCGCCTGGAGCGCACTCCGGTGCGCGCACCGGAGAGCGCCTATAGATATATATTTTTTTTTTAACCTAAATTTCTCAAAATCCACTGCAGCACATATCTTGAGACATAGCAAAGGCACATCGGGCTACCAGTCCCTACAATTTTGCCAAGTTTGGTGTAAATCCATTCAGCCGTTCGGGCTAAAAGTGAAATTGACCGCCCTATGGAAATTAACATGGGGAAAATGCGTTTTGGGACCCCCCTTTTATCTCGGCCCCCGCTTGACGTATCCCCCCCAAACTTTCAGGGAAGGACCGGAGCTCGACGAGGCCATTTTCAGGAAATTTTCAGGCAGATTCGTCAACCGGTGCCAAAGTTATTCCAAATAGAATTTTGAGATTTAACATTGAAAAAAATCCTAACTATAACTACCTACTGGCGACTGCCAGTAGGTAATATATATATATATATATATATATACTGCTCACGGTTTCCACCAGGCTTGCCAAAGAAACCACACTCCGGGGGTAGTTCTTAGATGTGTTTATTCCAAAGTTCGCAACAGACGCGTTTCGGCGCTCCGCCTTCCTCAATGTTACAAACATTGATGGTAGGCGCCATGTTTTAACAGCAATCTTGCGTGCATTGGTGGCAAAAACAAACAAGGGACTATGATCATGCGCCATATTGGATGCTGTTAGCACTGTACGTCACATTTTGTTCCCGTACTCTATTAATACCATAGTAGCTCGTCTACTCGATTCCGCTACAATTTATGCCTAAATTACATCATAAGCACAAAATTCAAAAGCTTATTACGCGTGCAATGTAAATTTTAAATTGCGCGCACATTTCTGCAATCGTGTTATCACGCCGTGTATCGGCTAAATTATTCAGCATTGTCTGGGCTACTAATTCTCACATATAATTGAGTAACTGCTTACTATTTCGACATTTGACATTAATGACTTAGACTTAAGCTGTTAACATTTTCTCTAGTGACAGTGTCTATTAATCACTATGTCATCTTAAAGTTTCAAACCCAGTCTAAAATACGCCGTTTAGCCATTCACTGGCGTGAACATTGTACTTCAACAAAATAAGTGACATTTTCAATTAATAAAGCCGTGGATCGGCAAATCTCCCTTGACTTATAATTGTTTTACCAAAATCTTCCTTATAATTATTCCTATTCATATTACATTAGTTCAAAAAAGTTTCACTATGGAAGAATCTCTCTTATGTCATACTACAATTGATCATAAATTTTAAAGTATTTGAGGATATTGGAAAGACTACACAAATTTTTTCTTTCCTATTGGTAATTCTTTTCAATGTCTCTGTAAATCACTTTGCATATAATTCATTGAGTATGCAATATAGAGAATCATATGTTGGTTAGGTTCATTATTTTCCTATTAGGGTCACACAGTAATACAGGTTTACTTTGGTCCATTATCCCTCAGTTTTTTACCGATTTAGATGTTTTTCATTCAAAATCCAATATGAGATGCCAGTTCTTCTCCCGCATTCAAACCATTGGGATATTTGGTCATTAAGTCTATGATATATCGAGACTCAAGTCTTCTTAGCATATGTAGTCTGCCTCCCCCTCTGGGGTTCTCGGGTATATAATCCAGGCCAAAGTATTGTAATTGATGTCTACTGCTAGAATGCTTCTCCTGGAAATGTCGGACGACAGGATACGATTGAGCATTTTTATCAATTGCCCTTAAGTGTTCTAAAATCCTAAGTTTTAAAGGTTTAATCGTGCTTCCGATATACAGCAGTCCACACGGACATTTGAGACAGTATACTGCATAAGAAGTATTGCAGGTGAGATATTTGTTGATCGTTCTTACTATCCCCGTGTTTCGTATCTCATAGTTTTTCACTCTTTTACTGTGTGCACAAGCTTTGCAATGATGACATGGATAGAAACCCTTCAGATCAGCAAGCGTATTAGATTTCCTTTCTATTTTCTTCAAATGACTTTTAACCAACATATCTTTTAAAGATCTGGATTTCTTAAAAGTTACCAATGGATAATCGCGAATATCATCTTTGATACAACTGTCAGTCTTTAATATAAGCCAATTTTTTCTGAGCATACGTTTCAAGAAGTTCGCTTCCGCCGAATATGGAGTTACCAGCCGGAATTTATCCATTTCGGTATTTTCATCAATGGAGGTTCGCTTCTTATCTATTAGTAGAGTTTGTCTCTGTAATGCATTAACTTTGTGTAATGCACTTTGCAAGGTGTCCATCGCATAACCTCTCTTCTGAAATCTACTAATACATTGTGATGCTGCAATTTGAAAATCTGAATCCCTGGTGTTATTGCGTTTGAGCCTAAGTAGCTCTCCATAAGGAATGCTCTGTATTAATGCAGTTGGATGATTGCTTGTAGCATACAATACTGAGTTCCCAGCTGTACTTTTGCGGAAAAGAGATGTCTCTATCTTGTTGTCAACTATGAACACTTTTAAGTCCAGATATTCCACACAAGTGTTGCTTATGGAGCCACTGAAATTCAGATTCTTATCATTCCTATTGAGGACGTCAATATAGGCCTTGGCAGTGTGTTCCGATCCTTGCTAAATTATGAACAAGTCGTCTATATAACGACACCACTTGATCACGCAGCCCCTCTCGCCATCCACCTCCAGCGACCTGGGAACCTGCAGGGAACTGAGCATGAATATATATATATATATATATATATATATATATATATATATATATATATTTTTTTTATTTTTTTTTTTATTTTACCTTCTGGCGGTCGCCAGTAGGTAGTTATAGTTAGGATTTTTTTCAATGCAAAATCTCAGAATTCTATTTGGAATAACTTTGGCGCCGGTGGACGAATCTGCCTGAAAATTTCCTCAAATTTGCCTCGCGGAGCTCCGGTCCTTCCTTGAAAGTTTGGGGGGATCCATCAAGCGGGGGCCGAGATAAAAGGGGGGTCCCAAAACGTGTTTTTCCCATGTAAATTTCCATAGGGCGGTCGAACTCACTTTTAGCCCGAACGGCTGAATGGATTTCCACCAAACTTGGCAAAATTGTAGGGACTGGTAGCCCGATGTGCCTTTGCTATGTCTCAAGATATGTGCTCCAGTGGATTTTGAGTATTTTAGGTTAACAAAAAATATACATCTATGGCCGCGCCCCGGTACGCGCAGCGGGCGCGACACGCGAGGTGCGCACGGAAAGCTGATTGGCTCTCGGGTGTCTGTAAACATTCGAAACAGTCCGACCCGGCCGCCATCTTGTGTCTCGGTAGGATAGAGACACAAGAGGTGGAAAAAAAGGGGGAAATGACCATAAGGGGGCAGGGTAGACCCTCCCTGACCCCCTAGGTTTTATGTGGGGGCTATAAAAGGGCCCCGCGGTGCAAAATATATATATATATATTTTTGATTTGCGCGGGGGGAGCGCCCGGTACTCGCACCGGGGAGCGGCCCATGGGGAAAGAAGAATGACAGAGTTATTAAAAAATTTAGCCTTTTTTTATAAATTGGAGGTAGTTCTAAAAAGAACTGTTTTTTTTCTTCTTTTTGTTGTTTTATATTTTGTTTGTGTTTTTGGAACATTTTGTACTTTTTTTGGCTTTTATGAACTATTTTATTTTTTTTTGTTATTTTTATGGGGAGAAACGAAAAAACAGGGAATTGAAAATGGCTCAACTGGAGCAAAAAAAAAATAAGAAAAAATTAGGTTTTTTTGGGGCATTTGTGGTTGTCCCCAGCAAGGACGATAAGCTTTATGCTCAGTTCACCATAGGAGATGGTCTTACCGCAATGGATCCATGTTATACGGAAATCCGCAAACCGTGGCTGAATGCAAGGGATCGTCTCCCTTGCCTCTGATCCCGATGGAGTGGGTTGCTTTCTTTTGGAGGTGGTGCTTGAAGATTGGGGAGGGTTACTGGCCAGTTCCCTCATCTCTGCAGCAGAATAGTTCATCGGATGCCTGCGCTGCATGTGGCGAATCATGGTGTTGTTTCCAAAAGAGTATTTTTTATTAGGGTTCCCCCTGGAAAGTTCCATGCCACAGATTAGGCAAGTCACCTTGGCCGCATTGACTTTTTTCTTGACATCTGGGATCGAAAAACAATGTGTGGTTTTGGTTGGTATGGGGTATTGTGTTCTTGCAGCCATCTTCACCTCTCCTCCTCCTCCTCCTCCTCCTCCTCCTCTTGTTGACCACCAATGTAATCTTGTGGTGGTCCTCTTGGTGGTTGTGGTGGTGGTGGTGGTGCAGATGCTCCAGCTGCTCCAGCTGCTGCTGCTATTGAAGCCATTTCAAAGTACAAAATATACCTCAAAGATTGCAAAACAGGTCTTCCTAAGTCAAAGGACAAAGTCAGAATAAGGAAAAAAGGTGGGGTCTTTCATCATTTGGAAAAAAAAAAGGCCTGAACCAATGAGAAGTGTTATTTTCAGGTCACAAGACCAGGGATTTCATCATTATGAAACCAAAACTGTTCTGCACCAATAAAAAGTGTTATTTTCAGGTCACATGACCGACGTGCTTACGCGGCGCGCCCCCGAGCGCGCCCGGGGGCGCGCCCCGCGTGCGTCGCATAAGCGCGTCACATGTTTACGCTGCGCGATCGTATTCGTTCGAGTGCTTCCTGGTGCGCTTAAGCCATGCATATCACGTGGACGCGACTACCCGATACGTCACGATGATGTTTTCGTTCACGGCAATAGCGCTAACGGGACGCTCTCCGGAGCGCGCCCTGGGGCGCTTCAAAAGACTACGCTATCCGGGGCGCGACCCGGGGCGCGACCCGGGAGCGCTCCAGGGTAAAAAAAAACAATTATTAAAAAAAATCTACATTAAAAAAATTGTTTTAAATACAAATAAAATATAGGATTCATTCATTTTCAAAAATATTACATTTTATAGCTATAGACATTTGCTATTAACAAAATTTTGAAATTCAAAGAAAAAAATATAGGTTTGGGACCCTTATATATAGTTAGGAATTAGCATTTAAAAAACCCATGAAATTCACTCAAAAAACCATATGTTTCACACCAGGTATAGTTAGGAATTAGCATTTAAAAATCCTATGAAATTCACTGAAAAAACCATAGGTTTCACATCCGTTATAGTTAGGAATTAGCATTTAAAAAACCTATTAAATTCACTGAAAAAATCATAGGTTTCACACCAGTTATAGTTAGCTGGAAATTTTACTGACATAAAACCATTGAAATTCCACGTTACAGTTAGTGGGACTCTCTATAACGTGCGCGTGTAATGCACTGCTGATGACGTCACATATTACATCACTCATGACATGGTCAGTGACATCACTCATGACATCACAGATGACACCATGCTTGTGACAGAGTGACAGACCTCCTTTCACTGTAACCCTTGAAACACATATTCAAAAATAAAAACTAACATTTAAAAAAAAAAAGAGATACCCATACCAGTTACAACAACCAATTTAGTAATTCCACCATTTATATACACATCCACTAATTCACCAACAGTTTTATATAGTCACTCATACATATACTCACTCATCATATGTAGTGATACACCTATACATCCTGTAACACATCGTCAGTCTTCCAAAAGTTGCTCACACACATACTCACACATGCAAATAAACTATTGAACATCCATTTATTTGCATATACAGCTATACACACACTACCACCTTACTTCTAAGGAAACTTACACATACTTACTGTCTCAAACAATCACTTATAGAAACACATACTTATTTAAACAGGAACTCTTACAATCTCTCACTCTCACATATACTCACTTATATACATCAATACTCACATATACTAGATTAAAACATATGTAGTTACTGATAAAGACACTAGTGAGACAGTCATTCACTCACTAACACACACATATACACACTCATCCATCCATACAGTCCTGCACATATGCCGTCTTCCAAACACATACAAACAGTGAGTCAGTCATTGATGCATCTATGTGCTAAGTAATACCCCCACCAAACCATACAGACACTCATACTGATACTAAAAAAAACATCTAATAACCCATATACACACACATGTAGCTACTCACCAACCCATGCAGCCACTTATACACAAAGTGAAACACTGATACAAACATTTAAATATTTAAACAATATTCGCTAATATATGTATTCACTAAAATACACTTAATAAGCCAGTTAACCAATCAATGTTTTTTTAAAAAAAAACATCCATTAAGACACTTATTTAAACATTTATTCTTCCATTGACCTTTACATATACATATATAAAACATATTTATTTTTCAGAAAGGCACACATTCACTGGATGGTGTCATCAGTGATGTCATGATTGATGTCACTGACCATGTCATGAGTGATGTAATATGTGACGTCATCACCAGTGCATTACACGCGCAAGTTAGAGTGAGTCCAACTAACTATAACGTGGAATTTCAATGGTTTTATGTCAGTAAAATTTCTAGCTAACTATAACTGGTGTGAAACCTATGTTTTTTCCAGTGAATATATATATATATATATATATATATATATATATATATATATATATATAACATGTAGCTCCTCCTCGAATTTCTCGACGTCATAGGCACAGCCTCGCTCACCAGCAAGCAAGGGAGACGGACCACAACGAATCAGCATCCGGGAGTTTATTGAATGACAGAGATCAGCTACGCGTTTCTGGCAAGTTATGTATATATATATATATATATATATCACAGTATTTTCATCTAGTGTAAATCCAATCCAATAGGAAAGATGAAGCGCGGATCCAAAGTTCTTTGTGCCAAATATTTTATTTTAAAGAGCCCTGCATTGCCGCCACGACACGTTTCAGCCGCACCTGGGCCTTGATCACATGACGCGTTGCGATAGTGGAAAGAAACATTTAAAGTGTTAGTGCAACCAATCATGATCAGCTGATCTGTACAAAGGTAGATATGGAAGACAGACTTTCATTGTTCCAATGCCGGCTTAATACCCGGGCAAATAGACTTCGGCATAGACTGCACTCATAAATAACCGCATAAATGCATAACTGCATACAGCAAGGACATGAAAATACACATTAATAAATATATATAAATATAAAGTGCAATAAAGCAGGGCAAAACAATGGCATTTAAAATCAATAAAAACATTTAAATAAATGTAAAAATGCTACAAATGCCCTAATAAATACCGTAATAGTATAAATAAAGTTTTTGTACCCCAAATGTCCTAGTTATACAGCAATATTGAGTGCAAAATAGCAAATAAAGTGCATATACATATTCTGTATACCAGTAATAAAAAAACGGATCTTACATGTCCTCCATAAAATATAGCCCATGTGGGCATATACAGATGTGTTTGTTTGTACCGCTGATTTTTCCTAAAGAGACAAACCAAACCATGTATAATCTCTAAGCCAACTGGTAAAAAGAATATACAGGTGTTTGAAAGAATTATGTGATAAATATCGTGCACCTTGACCTGAATAATACTTAAATATATTATTAAAAAGATTTTTTACAAAAAATGTGGTACAAAGATCATGGAGTGCTCAGCGTCATATGCATATCATAATAGCAAATACAATATAGAATATAAATATGGATGTCTCAACAACCAGATAAAATCACGGGGCATTTTGCTCGATTTTTTGTGGGGGCGCACTAAAAAAAAGAAGTTCAAAGAGATTATTGCTCGTCTATGTAGAAAAGTTCTTTGTTTATTTTTATCCGTTCTTTTAAAATACAAATCACCAGGCACTTTCCAAAAAACATCAGCAACGCGTTTCACTCCCTTCCAGGGAGTTTCTTCAGGGCTGAAAACAAAATAAATAAAAGAAAGCTACCATGAGTTTCATATGTCACAGTTCTTATACATTTTTTCATACCTGTTTCACATTCTATCTAAGTTAAAAAAAGAAGACATATGACAACTAGTAACTAACATTTCAAGAAGAGGTGCAGTGTCCAGTTTTTTTTAAAAGACTACTAGAACCAAGATACAGGGTATCATAAAGAACAAACAGCTATAACCTCAATACAGGGTTTTACAGTCCCAGTATTATCAATACAACTCTTATTGTTTGGTCTTCTTACATGCCCTTATCATAAGTTTCTCAAATATGTTAGACAGTGTCTTTGTAAGTTTCAAGGATTCATGGATCTTTCATGATATATACAATTCAAACAAGCACAATATAGTTCCCGACAATCCCTGTCCTTGAATGAGCGGCCGCGGAAGGGGGAAGAGGAACAGGTTACGCGGCAACCCACAAAAAGAAAAGGAAAGTCCAGAAGCAAAAGCAAAACCAAGGAGCAGAACAAAATAGGGTTCAATTGACATGCTGTCGAACAAAATAGGTTTCAATTGGCATGCTGTATTATCACTAGTAGCACATTATTTTCTATTTTGTCTCAAGGCACCTTTACAATTTCATAACATAACATCTATGGATTTCATAGCTGACATGATTTTCCACCGCATTACTGTCTCATTGGTTACAGAGTTAACATTTGTTGTCAATGAGAGAGCGTTGTCCCGACCTGAGTTAAATTTTGAATTTTGAAAGAAAAAAGTTAAAAGTGGGAATCGAAAAAGAGGGAAGAGAGAAAGTAGAATCTAAGTTATAGGGAGAAATCATTTGCGAGGGTTTGTGAAAGTTACCATTTTCCAATACGGGGAATAGTGTCTATTTGGTACAATTTCAACTTGACGGCCCTCAATATTGGCCCACAGTGCGCCTCAAGGTATCTAAGTCATACATATATATATATATATATATATATATATATATATATATATATATATATATATATATATATATATATATATATATATATATATATATATATATATATATATATATATATATATATATATATATATATATATATATATATATATATTCACTGAAAAAACCATAGGTTATAGACCATATATAGTTAGGAATTCGCATTTACAAAACCTTATTTTACTCACACAAAACCATTGAAATTCCATATATAGTTAGTTGCACTAACTATATATCGCGCACCCGCAATCCACTGCTGATGATGTCACATATTACATCATTCATGACATGGTCAGTGACATCACTGATGACATCACTGATGACATCTCAAATGACATCACTGATGACATCTCAAATGACATCACTGATGACATCACTGATGACATCTCATTTGACATTACTGATCACATCACTGATGATATCATTCATGTGATAATACGATGAAGCTCTTCAGACTCTAATATAACCTTAGATACAATCAGTGTAAACAGACACTCACAGACTGTCACTCATCCATGGAGTTACTCACACACCTAGTCAGTCATGCAAAGAATCAATCACACCTCCATTTCCTCAACTATACAGTTATACAAACTTTACTTATTCAAACATATACGAACACATATTTACTCTCTTATACAATCCCTGATACAAGTTCACAATGATCCATACAGCCACTCACACATTCACTGGCTCTTATGCACAGTTATTTATATATGTCAACTCTCACATGTACTGTGTTTTACATATGTACTTACTTTGACATGTAGCACTGAGATATCCATTCACTCACCAATACACTCATGCACACAGTCAACCGCCCATACAGCTATTTCCACATGCACTTTTGAAACCATACATCTAGTGAATCAACTGCTCACACATCTATGCACAGAGTCATACACCTCCCAGCCACCCACACACACACTCAGTCTCCCATACAAATACTTGGGCAACCAATCAATAACCCATATAGTTACTCATATAGTTACTTATCAACACATGCAACAGTTTACAGAACAACAGACATAATGATGCACAAATTAAGACAGTTTAGTCACTAACCCATGCACTCAGTGAGACACATTTAATCACTCACTCATACAGTCAGTCATGCACCTACTAAATCCTTCATCCAGACACTTATACATCCACTCATTCTTCAATATGTAAGACATATTTTAACTTTACAGAAACATACAGTCACTGGATGTTGTCATCAGTGATGTCATTTGAGATGTCATCAGTGATGTCATCAGTGATTTCACTGACCATGTCATGAATGATGTAATATGTGACATCATCAGCAGTGGATTGCGGGTGCGCGATATATAGTTAGTGCAACTAACTATATATGGAATTTCAATGGTTTTGTGTGAGTAAAATAAGGTTTTGTAAATGCGAATTCCTAACTATATATGGTCTATAACCTATGGTTTTTTCAGTGAATTTTCAAGGTTTTGTAAATGCTAATTCCTAACTATATATGGTCTATAACCTATGGTTTTTTAGTGAATTTTCAAGGTTTTGTAAATGCTAATTCCTAACTATATATGGTCTATAACCTATGGTTTTTTCAGTGAATATATATATATACATACATATATAAACATATATCATCTGTATATCTATATAAATACAAACATAAATGCATGCATACATATACTTATATGCATACAGATGCATGTTATTTACATGAAAGTTGAAAAAACACTAATAAAAGCAAAGCTAAAAAGCCACCTCATTACAAACAGAATGGCTTTAACTTAAACGAGGGCGAGATCTATTGCATTTTCAATGCTTGTTTACTTTGGTTCCATCAAGAAGGCATTCAGATGTTTCACACATTTGCCATAAATTCTGAATGTTAGCACTCTAGTTGCACATTAGATCACTGTAGTAAAGCTACTGCTCACCAGGGACGTCTGCTGCTGGTATTCAAAGTGCATGTTTCAGTCTGCATGTCAGAATTTTTTTAATGAAATAGAAGAGGATTTGAGAAGTCACTCAAAATGATCCCTAATTTTTCTTTCTGAAGCACTAATCATACTTTCTATGGCAAAATTAACCCCCTCATGTTGTTCCTTTTTAAATTGAGTGTTTTCAGACTTACCACTTCATTCCAATCAAGATGGCTTCTGGTGTGCCATACTTTTGTCATAAGTAAGACTGTTAGCGCTCTAGTTGTTCTTTAGAACACTCTGGGACATTCTGTCATTGGGCTATACTTGGGGTACATCTGGGTGATATTTGGGCTACATTTAGGCTCTTTTGTCTCTGGTGGCCATCTTGGGAGACTGTATGTCAGAATTTTTTAATGAAATTGAAGAGGGTTTGAGAAGTCACTCAAAATGTGCCCTAATTTTTCTTTCTGCAGCACTAATCATAATTCATATGGCAAAATATACCCCCTCATTTTGTTCCTTTTTAAATTAAATGTTTTAAGAGTTACCACTTTATTCCAATCAAGATGGCTTCAGGTGTGCCATACCTTTGTAATAAGTAGGACTGTTAGCGCTCTAGTTGTTCTTTAGAACACTCTGGGACATTCTGTCATTGGGCTATACTTGGGCTACATCTGGGTGATATTTGGGCTACATTTGGGCTCTTTTGTCTCTGGTGGCCATTTTGGGAGACTGCATGTCAGAATTTTTTAATGAAATAGAAGAGGATTTGAAAAGTCACTCAAAATGTGCCCTAATTTTTCTTTCTGCAGCACTAATAATACCTTTTATTGCATAATATACCCCCTCATTTTGTTCCTTTTTAAATTAAATGTTTTAAGAGTTACCACTTTATTCCCATCACAATGGCTCCAGGTGTGCTATACCTTTGTAATAAGTAGGACTGTTAGCGCTCTAGTTGTTCTTTAGAACACTCTGGGACATTCTGTCATTGGGCTATACTTGGGCTACATCTGGGTGATATTTGGGCTACATTTGGGCTCTTTTGTCTCTGGTGGCCATTTTGGGAGACTGCATGTCAGAATGTTTTAATGAAATAGAAAAGGATTTGAGAAGTCACTCAAAATGTGCCCTAATTTTTCATTCTGCAGCACTAATCATACTTTCTATGGCAAAATATACCCCCTCATGTTGTTTCTTTTTAAATTAAATGTTTTAAGAGTTACCACTTTATTCCAATCAAGATGGCTTCAGGTGTGCCATACCTTTGTAATAAGTAGGACTGTTAACGCTCTAGTTGTTCTTTAGAACACTCTGGGACATTCTGTCATTGGGCTATACTTGGGCTACATCTGGGTGATATTTGGGCTACATTTGGGCTCTTTTGTCTCTGGTGGCCATTTTGGGAGACTGCATGTCAGAATGTTTTAATGAAATAGAAAAGGATTTGAGAAGTCACTCAAAATGTGCCCTAATTTTTCATTCTGCAGCACTAATCATACTTTCTATGGCAAAATATACCCCCTCATGTTGTTTCTTTTTAAATTAAATGTTTTAAGAGTTACCATTTTATTCCAATCAAGATGGCTTCAGGTGTGCCATACCTTTGTAATAAGTAGGACTGTTAGCGCTCTAGTTGTTCTTTAGAACACTCTAGGAGGCTGCAGTAGAACACAAAGGAATCAACTGACAGTCTCTGTCCTTGTTGGATGTACATGTTTTACTGAGAATGTCAGACTTCATTTTCACATGACTGAGAAAGATAATGTGAATTTACAGAAAATATGCTTTCAGTTTAGCTTATAGATCCCCTTCCAAACCACTGTGGGAAAATCATGAGATATTAGTTTTCTTTCAAACAATATTCATGATATCACAGCAGAAGGTTTTTTCACATGGTAAAATCACCTTAGAACCCACCACAATTCCTAAAACGAGTATGGTACCATCAACAAATGATTTATAATGTAACTAAAGTCCTAAAACACTCTATTAACTACAATTCTTTTTAATGAGGTGCTATCATGTATATTGGTCCCAAGATGGCTGCCAACACTTCTTGGATGAAGTGCTGACAGCCAATCAGATCAGATGTGTGGTTAGGCTCCGCCCAGATATATATCTTTTTTTGAACCTAAATTACTCAAAATCCACTGGAGCACATATATTGAGACCTAGCAAAGGCACATCGGGCTAACAGTCCCTACAATTTTGCCAAGTTTCGTGCAAATCCATTCAGCCGTTCGAGCTAAAAGTGAGGCCAACCGCCCTATGGAAATTAACATGGGAAAATGCGTTTTGGGACCCCCCTTTTTTCTCGGCCCCCCCTTGATGAAATCCCCCCAAATTGTCAGGGGCTGCTCAGAAACAAAATGTTCCATTTTCCTGAAAATTTCAGCCAATTCCGTCCACAAACGCCAAAGTTATTAGACATAGAATTTTCAAAAATCCCATAGAGAAAAAATCCTAACTATATATACCTACTGGCGACCGCCAGTAGGTAATATATATATATATATATATATATATATATATATATATATATATATATATATATATATATATATATATATATATATATATATATATATATATATATATATATATATATATATATATATATATATATATATATATATATATATATATATATAAATATTATAATGTGAATAATGTGAGTAACTGTTCTTACCAAATAAATACTTCACCGGAACAATATGGTTGGGTCCTTCAAAATCTTGTTTTTAGTTGATATCCCTTTTTCCTGTCCATCAAGTGGTTCCTATGTTAGTCTATACAAGAAGAGAGGGTACTATTAGGTCCGTCCAAATACATTTTCAAAAGTTCCTAGATTATTTATAGGTTCTCATGCATACCTGGTGTGAGGGGCAGTGTAGCCTCCCCCACTTGTCTCTGACGTTTCCGGTGTCGAGAAATATTTTAATCAGGGAAGTGGAGTCACTTCCTCTTCCTGACCGTGTGTAAAGGTTCTGTCGTCGTGAACCTAATATGAAAAGACCAACGGTATCGATTTAGATAGTCCCCGAATAAATAAAATTTATTTAGACAAAAGGAACATCTTCTGGCTTTGAACTTTAAACCATGTTATCAGATTCTACACTAGACTGTAACCTCCAGCATACCTTGTGCGCGGCAGATAATTTAGCCTAGTTGGCTTAACAGAACACCCTCACAACCAACAGATTATTGCCATGCTAAAATCTATTGCCGTTGTTTTCTCGCAGATTATAATTTCGGAACACATAGCACTATCAGGCTCTAGCCCCATAACGTTGGGCATTTCCATTTACGAGTATTATCATCAGATAATCAAAAAAGTTTGTATCCAAATATTTCGTAGAAATATTTCCTTTTTCCAAATTGTCGTACCAGTATCCTAGAAGGCCCTGCGGTGTTCTTATGGAACAACGCGGCATTCTCTAGGGTTGTGAGTTCAGAGTACGAAACACTACCAGGTTATAACACCATAACGTTAGGCATTGCTAATGCGACTATTATCGTAAGGTAATGGGTTCAGAGGGAGCTTATGTCCCATCATTTTATAAAAACATTTGGTCTTACCCCTACATAAACATCAATAGATTACTGGTGACGCTTAACACGTCCATGCAAAACACTCAGTTTTAAACTAAAATCGAACGCATAACTTGCCAAGTAATTTAAAAAGTTTCCCCTCATGCTAGTTCCCCATGATACACAATTGGAGACCCTAGGAGAGGCAAGATAAGTTCCCATTGACCCCGGGCGGTGGCCCTACCCGGCTCCTCACCTGTACGAGTAACTGTGGTCGTTTCACCGTAGCGGCATGGATGGTTCCAAGCTGGCGCCGCCATGTCGAGAAGCACCTTATATTCGAATGCACTGGGCACTAATTAGGTCGCGACCCTCCCCCCGGAAGTTGGGCGGTACGTTCTGCGCAGTGTACGCGCTACGATGGGTGCCATATTGGAAAAGGCAAATTATCGCGTAAATACTTTATAAAGCATATCACTGCATTATCAATTTGAGGATAAATTCGATTAGTTCCCCGCTATCTTAAGTTCCTTTATCTCTGTAAGAGACTTTTTTTGAGTCCTACACACATAGCGTCAGGGGCCGTAAAACAGGTCTATAAGTAGGCGCCATTTTAGAGTGGTGTTTTTCGCTATAATAAGAATAAGGTGGTAGTATTCAGTATATCGTGAAGTTGATACATAAATTGTACACATTGTTAACGATCTTTTTAAGAAGCAGCTCAATTTATTTTTCGCTAATTATATCATGACGAGTTATATAGGGGCATATCTAGTATTTTTAAAGGCAATTGTATAAATCTTCGCTCGCGTTAAGCCCTATTGGAAACTTGGTGTTCAATTCCAGTATGTAGCGTGTTTCTGAAAGACGGAGGGCGCCTTCACGGTTACCACCTCTGCATATTAATTTGATTAAATTGGACTGAGGCAACACCCACTTGGTAATATTTTAAATGTAGAGACTGCAAGATCCAAAATGCAATGGGGCACACGCCCACATGAATACACGCCCACTGAGGCTGGTTTAATAAAGAGCAGGTGGATCTACATTTTTGTTGCTTTCGTTCCTGGATGCTGGGCTCGTGAACAAGGACTATTGTCTGAAACGCATAGGGCCACACAGCTAACATGCACGATGAAAACTCTGGTGCTGACCCGGCTGTATGCAAAAACAACAATTGATGGACAGAATGCAGAACAATGTCATACATTCACCCCAGTACAGAGATCTGGGCCTAAATCCATAATTTGTTTGCACTCCACACCACCGCGCTGTATGCCCCAGATGAAAGAGGATACCTTCCGAGTGGTCACCCTCATATGGGAAACTCAGTTTGATATATATATATATATATATTAATAGAACAGCACAGCAATCCTGGCGCGTTTCGGTCCAAAGTGACCTTTTCTCAAAGGTAAGCCTTGGCACTCTCAATCGCTGTTAACGTCCACAATCAATTGCCTTAATTGCCTAATTGCCTTAATTTGTATTTTTCGTTCCCAAAGGGAAACTCCTATTTCAATTAGATCTGGGGGGTAAATTCCGTTCCGCTCGTGGAATTTGGGGAATTTGGGTAGTTTTGTGTTCCACGGAGAACACGAAATTGCCCAAAATTTTGCTTGTTCACGATTTTAAAATGCGTGTTCGTGAGCTATTTCCCCCCGAGCATGCCAACAGCACTGGCAAACAGGAAAAAAGCATTGCAAACAGGCGGAACAAGGAATTCGCGTGTTTGCGGAACTCTGCGTGCTCGTGGAAATTTCTTACCATTTTGCAGAGCTTTGCAGAGCGTGACTATGCAAATTCCACCCGCCCCTAATTTCAATATCATGCTCGGACATGTGGTCCATCGAGCAGTGTTCATTTAATCCCTCCAGTGGGCGAGGCCATTTTCTTGCTGTTCCAGTTTGTTGTATATTTAAAAATTTCACAGCTCACTATTGCTCCATTACAGTCCCATTTTACAGGCTGCTTGGACCAAATACCGTATATATAAAATATTATTTTAGCATTTTTTTAGTTAAAGAATTGCATCTATTTTATACTATTATTTAATTTATACATATTTTTTATACAGTGTTTGATATGTTTTGCATATTTAATAATAATTTACATTTATTCAACATTTTTACAATATTTCCCCTTCTTTTGTATGAGGAGATAGTATTTTTTTTTTGTTTCATTTAGTGCCCATTTTTTATACCGCTGTTTTCTAATGTTTAATCTGTCTGTGTTATTTTTAGCCTATATTCCCAGAACCAGATTGCAGTAAGGTGGTGCTTTTTTGTTGGAACAGTCCTTTTTTAAGGATTTTATGGGTTTTGATGGTAGGAGGATTTAAGAGGGAGGTTTAAAAGTTAATGTGTTGTTTGTGTGTATTTCTGTGTATATTTAGATGTGTTGCTGTTAGTGTTTTTCACTAGTCCTTCATTTTGTGTTTTTGCACACTGTTTTAGTAATTTAGTAATGTAGCACTATGTTATGTTAAACTGTTCGATGTTAGTTATATTTTGATGATTGACTGTCATGCGTACATATTTTTGGGAATGTAATGTGTTTTGCGGTTGGGTTTTTAAAATTTACCTTGCAGTTTTTTGTCTATGAACGCGTTCTATTTGCATTTGAAATTTACGTTTATTTATTTTTTAAAGGAAATCAGTTTTGATTTAGTTTAAAATACAATACATGGCTTTTGTTTGGTTTCCTGGAGCGGTTCTTTTTTAAAACACGTTTCCATTTTTTATGGAACCTAGATACTTTGGATTGCTTCTAAGGATTTTGATTGATGTGTTATATTTTTGCATTTTTTGGTGGATTTTTGGATTCATTTTTCTCATATTTGGTGGATTACAAACTTTTAGTACATGGAGACAGAGAAAGATATGCAGCTACAGAACAATACAATTTATCTATTTCATTTATTTTGGGTGGTTAATGTGATATTATATTGTTTATGGCAAATTTGTGTGATTGTTGTGTGGAATTGTTTGGATTATGTGTTGTAATTATTTTATGTGATGGATTGAGCTTGCTTTTATCTATTTTGGTTGGGGATGGTTACATGTTTTTTTATATAAATCTGCTTTATTAAGGAAAAGAAGAATCAACATGTACACAGCATGTCACCTACAACCCTTTGGCTGTCCGGCCGCGTGATGAGGTCAACAAGCAGTGAGCAAAGGGTGTGGCATTGTGAAGCTATGCATGGAAATTGGATTACACAGCAAGTCGCCTACAACCAAAGCAGGGCCGGACGCGTAGCATGACAATCAAATGTGGTAGTTGCAGGTTTTAGGACTTCTCCAAATGGGAAGAACCATAACAAACAAATGGACTCAAACATAAACTAATATGCAAACAAAAGAAGAGGAGACGTGGGAGGAGGAGAGGAGCCCCCCAAGACACATAGAGGATAAAGAGTGAGAAGAAATTAAAGACACAGAGAAAAAAGAGAGACTAAGAGAAAGAGAAAAGAAAGGGAGGGTGGGGCACGAGGGGTGGTTATTACAGAAAGCATGGCTGGGAAGACAAATTGCAGAGTGTTGACATTGGAGTGAAGGGAGTGCATAGAAGAGAGGAAGGTGTATTGCGTCTTCAAAAAGACGTAAAGCCTGCAGTTTTGGGGGCTGAAAATGGGCATGTTTTATCCTACAGAAATGATCAATTAATGGTTGCCAAAGTTTGGTGAAATGGGTGTCTCTGGACTGTAAGCGCGCAGTGAGTAATTCCATTGCCCTGGTATGCCACAAGTGAGTGAACCAAATAGTGACTAGGGGAGTCTCCGCTTTTTTCCAATATATGGCTATGAGTTGTTTATCCGTGCCCAACATATGAAGACAGATATGCCAGTATCTACTTGTCAGCACGCGCAGATTGTCAGGCTTGATACCCAAGAGAACTGTAGCGGGAGATTCAGGCCAGGGGAAACCAAGAACCAAATTAATGTGGCTGAGGATTTCTTTCCAGTAGGTGGCCTGAAGTGGACAGTTCACCAAATGTGAAGGAAATCTCCGGGAGAATTCAAGCATCGCCAGCAAAGAGGAGAGGATGTAGGGAACATTTTATGTAGCCTGTGAGGGGTGTAGTACCACTGGGTCATCACCTTATAAGCAGTTTACCCCTGAGAGATGCAACGGTAGACCTTTGGAATGTCACGCCAAAGGCAGTACCGTTGTGCGGGTGTGATGTCTGTGGATAGGTCGGATTGCCAACAAGATTGATAGGGATGCAGGGCTATCCGCGGAGGGTGCTGGAGAATGTGAATACGTATGAGAGATAAGGTCCTTAGAGTTATAAAACGAGTGAACCAGCGGCTCGAAGGGAGTAAGGGCACGTGTGTCTGCCTGCGTCAGAGATTCGGTGTGTAGCTAGTGTCGGAGTTGCAAATATTGTAGACGAGCCCCTTCAGGGAGTTAGAACTACTATTTACATTGTTCAAAAGTCTTGAAGGTGGTCCCTATATAAAGGTCCCTAATCGTTCTACGCTCATCATCCAGCCATTCAGCGAAAACGGGGGGATGTAGGGCAGGTGGGAAGTGTGAGTTTCCAGCAATGGGAATGTGGGGCGGATGAAAAGGTAGTGAGACCTTAGGATATGGCTACCTTGTCCCAGATGTCAAGAACAGTCTTGGTAGGAATGGCTATGTATGCACTGCAGGAGTGAGAGGCCAGGTGTTGCCAAGGTAAGTCCCATATAGAGTGCCCAGTCTCTTCCCTGTCCATATGGAACCACACCTTCTCGCTTTCCCATACCATCCATTCAGAAATTAAGCGTAAGTGCCATGCCCAGTAGTATTCAATCAGGTCGGGGCAAGCCAGGCCTCCCCTATCCTGAGGCAACATGAATATTTTATTAGAGAAGCGCGGCCTGTGACCCCCCCCAGATAAACCTGGTGAATTCACGCTGTATGCTTTGGATCTGGTGTTGTCGGATCCAGTGGGGAGTGAATGAAATACATAAAACATTTTCGGTAAGATGGACATTTTAAGGGCATGAAGACGGCCCAGCCACAAGAGAGAAAGAGGCTTCCAGGTTCGCAAGTCCTCTAGCACTGACCGTCTGCATTCCTGCTAGTTGGCTTGAGACCAGGTGGTGAGAGTAGGAGTCAGATTAAGCCCAAGATATCTGATGGAGTGAGGGGCCCACCTGTAGGAGACCAGCGCCTGGAGCATCGGAAGCTCCTCTACTGGAATGATGAGATTCAGGGCCCAAGATTTTTCATGGTTAACCTTAAAGCCAGATGCTTGCTCGAATAAGCGTAAAAAGATGATAGAGGGCAGGCAGGGACGCGTGTGGTTGGAATAACGTAAGGAGGAGGCTGTTTGCGAATAGGGCTACCTTGTGTTGGTGGCCTTCAAGGGGGATGCCATGTATGTCTGGCGCCTGGTGAATCATAATTGCGAGAGGCTCCACCAAAAGGGCGAACAAGAGGGGGGAGAGGGGGCAACCCTGTTTTGTGCCTCTGTATATTGAGATGGGATTGGTGAGCTGACCGTTAACCCGGACTTGAGTCGTAGGAGAGAGATAGTGGTCCATGATGCGGGACACTATCAAAGGGCCCAGCCCTATTTTGCAAAGAACCGCTCAGAGAAAGGTCCAGTCCATGCTATTGAACGCTTTCTCCGCATCAAGGGATAATAAGCAAGCAGGTATATTCCAATGATGGGCTTTCCCGACAAGATGTGTGACTAGTCGCACATTGTCTGGCCCCTGTTGCTGCTGAATAAAGCCGACCTGATGGAGGTCAATAGGGCCTGGGAAATGGGGGTCCAGGCTTTTGGCTAGGATTTTAGTATACATTTTGAGATCCATGTTGAGAAGTGCAATAGGGCGAAAAGAGGAGCAGAGTGTAGGGCCTTTGCCTGGCATAGGAAGGAGGGCTATTTCAGCCAGTCCCATGGATGAAGTGGGACCTATCCTGTCCGTGAAATATGTAAAAAGTCAAAGAAGATGGGGTTGAAGCTGCGGAAGAAACATATGATAGAAGGAAAGTGGCAATCCGTCCGGACCCGGCGATTTTCCAAGAGGAAGATCCTTCAGAGCCCCAGCAAGTTCGCTCTGAGAGAGTGGGTCCTCCAGCAGCTGCACATGGTATGGAGTTATCGGAGACCAGGGGCAGTTGTCTAGGACAGTATGACTCTGCTCCGGGAGGTGCATCCCTTAGCATACAGAGATGAGTAATATGCATGGAAGGCTTCAAGTTTAGCCGCCTTAGTGGTGGCTCAAGTGTCATCAGGTCACTTAATATTGGCTATGTATGCTTTGGCCGCTCGCGCCCATAATCGCTGAGCTAGAACTGTGCCCACTTTGTCCCCACCTTCATAATAGCGCTGCTTAAGCGCTAAAAGAACCCGCTCAGCCTTGTTGGTGTGGTGTGCATGGAACTGACCTTGGAGCATGGCCAAGCGCTGTTTGTGAGTAACACATGGCTGATCCTGATCAAGCTTCTCAAGCGCCTTTGAGTCGCGAGAGGGAGTGGATTAAAAAAGGCGCAACTCTAGAGCCTGGACGCTCGCTATGGACGTGATGTGCCTGTGGATAGTGGCCTTGAAGGCATCCCAGAACAGTCTCGGGCAAATCATTTGTCTCGTAATAAGAGATAATGGCGGTTCTAAGTTCCGCAACATCGACCGGGTCTGAAAGGATGTGATGAGGGAGCCGCCAACGCGGTGGGGGCCAATATGGGCAGAAAAATCTAGTAAGAGAAGTTCAATGTGAGCGTGATCAGAGATCGAGATGTCCGACATAGGGGCAGAGAGCGTCTCTCCAATTAGAGAATGTGAGATGAAGAAATAGTCGATATACGAGTAGGAGCAATGGACATGGGAATAATATGAATAATCACAAGAGTCCGGAGAGTGGTAGCGCCAGGCATCAATTAAGCCTAAGTCCATCAATTGTTTTTTTAAGGGTAGACGACATAGCCCCCACCCCATGAAAGGAGCTATCAGTACGGTCCACATTAGCGTACCACACCAAGTTAAAGTCACCCCCTACGATGAGAGAGGAGTCCGTACATGACACTCGTTCCTGCAGAGTCTCCCGGAGGTAAAGGTCTTGAGCCTGATTAGGAGTGTAAACATTACAGAGAGTGTTGGTTCTACAACCAATTCTGACTGCCACTTTGAGAAACCTGCTGTCAGGGGTGCAAAGTACTTTGGGTTCCCCCTGTTGAATGCCAGCTCGACATAGGATTGCCACTCCTACAACTTTAGAAGGGGCAGTTGCCCAGAACTAGAGTGGAAAGTGAGGGTGGGCCATGCGGGCTACATCTAGTCATGAAGGCCTGAATGATGGATTCAGAGCCCCCCCCCCCCCCCCCCTTGTCGAGGACGACATTTCACCAGAGCCTGTAGGGCCAGGCTTGTTCCAAAGTGCTGCAACAGGGTTGTCTTTCGGGGGTATCACCGTGTCCTTTACAGGTTTCATGTGAGTCATCGCCTCACAGATCACCTTGCCTCAGAGCCCAGATCAGACAGGCAGTGAGTGAGGCAATAAGCAACCAGAGGATTCAGGGGCCTCTAGAATGTGGCGGGGGTGCCCCGGTGTGAGCTCGTAGGAGGAGACTACCCAAAGCGAACAAGAGTAGGGGTAATGGCCGGCAGGGTGCAACTAGATCAATAGGAGGCCCCTCAACAAGTCTCCATACTCCAGGTGAAGAAGCCGTCCTCCCAGAGTCCAATTCCCCCACGGGCTCACCTCAGCAGCCATCAAGAGCCCCCCGAGAGGGGAAGCCAAAGTCCGCATCTAAGAATGCGGCTAAAGTAGATGGAGGTAAGGTGGCCCCTACCAAGGACCAAATCCACAGGCCATAAGTCAGTGAAGTCCATCGCTGTGGCGAGCGAAAGAAGGTTCGGGGACCCAAGCAAGACACAAGAGTCTCCCACGATGTAGGGTGCAGGACCGGGAAGCAGGTGCAGGTCTTGTCCCATGCCGCTGCCAAAGGAGCAGGGGTGTGCAGGCCCTCCACTCACACCAAGAACAGAATGGCACCAGCGTACAGTGAGGAATGTCCAAGAGGAGGATGGTGGGTTGAGGAAGGATTGACACAGCGAATGCCAGGGGGTGCCGAGAGATCCAGCAGACACCCCTGCAAGATGCCAAAGTGTGATGCACACCACCATCACACAGGTCTGCCAACAGAGGATTGCATCGTGGAGACTCAGGCAATGGCAGGCTCCCCCAGCCCAGGAAAGAGCAGAGCGCATCTAGACAATGCAAGGAGGAAGGAGAGAGGGCCCCGCTCAATGGGGGACTCACCAGGTCTGGGATGGCCACAGGTTCAGGCCTCGTCGCAGCCACACATTAGCCGGTCCCATCCAGCAGATAGTATCTCCGGTCGCGGTGAGGGGGTGCCACAAGCAGCCCAGGGCCTCCTCCAGACTCGAGGGGACCTTGCATCGTAGGTGGGCTGCTGCAGCACCCCAAGCTCACAGGTCGCGGGGGAGGACCAAAATGGCAGGCGCCAGAGTCAGGGCCGCAGAAGTCTACTGTCCAGTATCAACACCCCAGAAGCCCCAGAAGTGAAGACCAGCGAGCAGAGGCAAGGAACAGGAATCTCAGCAGCCTCCAGTGGTGAATGAGGGTTGGGCCCTGATGTGGACTGCCAGGATTCAACTGCCACAGCGAAAGGAGGCCGAGAACAGCGCTGCAGCGGAAACAGCCCAGAGAGGCGTCTTCGTGCCAGGGAGTGCCCTGTCGGTTCCGCTGTCCAGGCAGGTAAGGCAGGGTCGGCAATGTTGCCCAGCACCACTTTAGAGGCTAGAGAAGGCAGCCCATCTGCAGTAAGACCACGCCCCCTGTTACATGTTTTTAAAATAGCTTATATATATATATATTAGATCAGTCTTTATTAACATTGTCATTTAAAATAATTCTTTGACTGATCTAATAAAATATATTTATTATTTGTAAAAAATGTTTTGTTATGTTGGTTTAGAGTTTTCTTTAGTTTTTGAGGACTTTTTGGTAGGTTAACATTTATTTTACAATATGCTTTTGGCTATGATTTCTAAGTAATCCACTCCGTTGTTACTTATGAAGAGTTTGACTTTAAATTGTATCATATCGTACATTCATTTGCTTTGTTTGCTAAGTGTAGGGCCAATTTGGCTCACAGATTGCTTTAGTCATAGTTCTTTGGTAGCTTTGCTTTTTTTGTAATGATTCTATAGATTTGTATAGTGTAGGCTGCGTTATGCCTAGTGTGGATTGGAAGGCGTTGTGCCATCATTTCATTGCATTGTTTGTTTTGGCTTCCTGTGCTAAGGTGTAGCATAGACATTCCATCACAGTATTTGGAATTTGATTTGGTGCCGGTATCTGGAGTGATGCAGTCTGCCAACCCAAGTATCTTCGAAATAGTCCATTAGGAGACCAAGTTTGTTTTCATGTTTTGGTACAAGGGGCTTTCTATTAGTAAATCATAGGGGTTGGCAACCTTTGTGAAAGGGACATAGGCTAGTTCTTTTCTTTATCTTTATTTCAAAGGCAAATTGGCTGTTAGCGAAATCTTGTACACTTAGTGCAGATGCTTATACTTCGTTTGAAATTATAGTGAAAGCCTTGTATGGCTTTCGAGTATATTGAAAAATGAATTGAATCATGGCTACTCCAAGTCTAAAATAATTTCTTGTGGGTAGTAGTCATTTGTTTTATGTTGTATATGGTTTAAAAGCTCGTAGTAAGTACTGCATTTGTTTAATTGGTAGTAGGGCATACATAAAAGGGATATTCGTGTTGTGATATTCTCTATGTATGGTGCATATCTGAGTGAAAGGTTTGGGACCTATATTTAAGGTCCTATCCATCATCGACATTGGCTAAGCTTCATTAAGTTGTTTGTTGTAGAGAAAATTAGGATTTGTTTCACATTATTTAGGTTGTCATGTTAAAGGAAAGGTTTCTCATTATGTTTAATTGTTAAATGTTCAGATATGTCTATGTCTTGGTATCTTCTAGGGGCAGGAGGGGTATCATAGTTGACTTTTTTAGTTGGTGCAATTAAATGTTTTAAAATTGGGGATAGGTGATCGTTGCCCTGTTATGTGTACGTGGACTTTAGGTAGTATATCTTTTAGGATTTTGCTTGTGGCTTCTTGGGAGCTAATGCTTGCCTCTATTACATCATGAAACATTTCTCTTACTTCTATTTCTGTCACATTTGGGGGGTAGTTTGAGTTCACTTACATGAATTACAACATCACATTTTGTAGTTGCCACCCCCTAACATGAATTAGAATCATATTTAGTACAATTCCAGTTTATAGATCTGATGATGCACTTTTTTGGATGTAAGTGTAGCCCATATGATTTAGTAACTGCTTTGCTTTCTGTGAAGGGATAGTTCTTATTTTCTGGCAGTGGATCAGCGTATGTTAACGTTAGCTCAGGTAACTATAACTGCTGAATTTCACCGATTTTGTTTGAGTGATATCTGCCCCTAACTAGAACTTCCCTGTAACCTTTGTTTTTCTGTGAATTTCTAAGATTTTTTTATTCTATTTCCTAACTATAATGTCACTGTAACCTTTGTTTTTTTCACTGCATTTCTACAATTTTTATTTTTTTATTTTTATTTCTTAACTACAACAAACTCTGTAACCTTTGTATTATTTGTTAAAATCTGTGATGATCTGAATCCTCCTATACCAAAAACAAGGGTACTTCCTCTTAGCCTACCCTGTTTTTCTGAGTGCTTTCTCCTGCTTATGCCTAATTTTGTTTACTACTTTCTCCTACCTTTACCTTGTTTTTCTGAGTGCTTTCTCCTGCTGTTGCCTTATTTTGCATTTTGTTTACTGCTTTGTCATACCTTTCCTCTGTTTTTCTGAGTGCTTCCCCCTGCTTTTGCCTAATTTTTTTAATACTTTCCCGTTGCTCTTCTCCTTTTTTTCTGAGTGGTCTCCTGCTTTTTCTTTATTTTTTCCAGTTTTTTCTTCCTTCCCCTGTTTTTCTGAGTGCTTTCTCCTGCTTTTGCCTCTTTTTTTTACTGCTTTCTCCTTCATCTTCCCGATACTTCTGAGTGCTTTCTCCTGCTTTTGCCTCTTGTTTTACTGCTTTCTTCCTTTCTCCCATTTTTCTGAGTGCTTTCTCGTGCTTTTACCTAATTTTTTTACTCCATTCTCCTTTCTCTCATCCATTTCTCTGAGTGGTTTCTCCTGCTTTTGCCTATTTTGTTTACTGCTTTCACTTTCCTTTCCCCTAGTTTCTGTGTGCCTTCTCCTACAGGGACCATCACAGACATTTTCAGCACCATCAGTAAATTGATCACAGTAATGAGGGTGCCCCAGTCAGCACTTTTCTTAAATACAAACTAGGGGGAGGTTCACTGCTGTGGGTATTATCAGCACCAGTGTAATTGACACCAGTGATACGATGAGGATTGTTCCCAAGTTCTCCAAGCACATGAATACTTGTACACAGTTTAAACATTATTCCTCCATGTTATACCTGTTCTATGCTTAATCTCCACTCAATCCATTATCCTCATCCTTTGCATTGGTTAATAGTGTCCATATTCCACAACCCATACCATTCCCTCTATTCCAAACAGTCGCTTTTCATGCGAACTTGACTGACTCACATGCACCTTCCAACTGCACCTAAGCCCTCACCACCATTCCACTCAAGTCTCACCCACTGCCCCCACTATCACTTAGCCCCATTTGCAATTTGCCACTGCACAGGGATTCCTTACAAACCTGAAAGCACTGGACCTCTTTTTCTCTTGCTCCTCAGTGGGAGTTGTGGTTGCAGCTGGGGCATGGGCGTTCTTCGCCACCTCCATCTTTTGCTTGCCAGCGAGGCCCACCACAAGCCAATCTCTTAAGCCCATTGCTCCGAGGCCAAACCACAGTGTGAGCAAACTCTAAAGCTCTGTCTAACCGTTCAGGGATCACCTGCACACTGGCTGGCCTAATGTCCAACAAAACAGAGTGAATGAATTGCTCACTAATGCTAAAGGTTGGCCAGGCCGAGGAAACCATGTGCAATGTCCTCTCGAATAAGCCGAACAGAGGCCCAATGTTGCACATTCCCATCTCAGGAACTAACAGTCTAGCTTTCATAGATCACAGCAGCACCGGGCCACGAACATCCAAATTACCCCAGATTTAGGATTAAGCAACAGGGAGCCATGGAAAGTTAGTGACAATGGTGTGCAATACCAGCTTTTTATTAGTTTTAGGCCTATGCTTACCCTGCTTCGAGTCCTACATATTTCAACTGAGATATAACTCAAAGAACTATATGCTGGCCAAGTCTTGCTATTCAGTGGGCACTGATGAATTGTATCTTCAATGGAAACCGTTTAATTTTGCAACTTCCGACCATCAATGGCAAATAACTCTTATCTTCACTTCCTTGAAAACTTTGAGAAGAAATATGAAAATAGGATCATTTGTGACCTATTTCTAACCAAAAAAGTCAAGAATAAGGGGAAAACATAGAGCTGCATCAGATGATCTCAAACACAGATTCTTGTGGGACCCTCAACAGTTATGTTTGGTCATTGTCATGTTACCTCCCTGGCATACTAATGACTGCTAGCATCATCATCAGATCTGTCCTCCACCAGGAGGAAATGTCTTCACACCAGAGACGTTATGGGACCCTTGACTTAAAGACTGTTTAAAATGTCCTCCTAACCGTTAAAACTGTGATTGACTTAAAACAAAAATATGGGTAGGGGTAAGGTTAAAATCAAGAGAGATGTGTATGAGGAATAGTTAGATAACTCGCACATCTACTTAAAACATAAGTTCCTATGGTCAACATGTATTAGCCTACTTGTGCCAAGTAGGGTCGGTGGTTTTCGTTAGGACCATACGGTTATTTATGGATCCCTTTCGTGGAACCAGAAGGACACTTTCATCTGGTTATTTATGTGTTCTCTCAATGAAGAACTTGAAGAATATCATGGCCTCCCCTAAAAAGTAGAAAAACAATAAAAACCTATATATATTCAATGTATCATGGCAATTCTATATTAGGTATCCCGGTGAAATCAACAACCAGATCCAAATGATCGTGAATACAAAACAAGAAGCTATTTGTGTATGTGTACCAAATTAGTGCAAACGAACGATGTGGGTGGGTTAAAATAGACAAACTAAGTGGGATAATGGGAATGTAAAACATTAAGACTACTTATATTGAATTTATATACAGCTCATCACTTGTGCTAATTCAATGAAACTTTGAATCAAACTTCCTTGGTGTCTAAAGGAAGCGCCTCAGAGATATAGAAGAGAGGAGGGGGTATAGGGTTTGGCTGTCAAATGACTATGTTTAGGTATAACCAAATGTGCCTTCCCTTTTTATGTTCCAGAAATATGAACCCCTTCTACCAGGGGGAAGCGGTAACTACTTGTTTCGTTGGTATGTCATTTGAGTGTCAATTGTTGTTTAAGTAGACTGTCACTTAGCCGTTTTCAAAGAGGGACTTAGAAATTGGTATGATTTGTATTACGTTAAACACAAGTGGGGCTGCCCCTAGAAAAGTGTGCTTCGACCTGAATAGTCAATGTGACCATCTCACAAAAAGTGAAGGACTGGCCTCACACGGCACCTGGTGTCATGCTTCATCACTGACTGTCCTCTATGCCCTGCAACTGAAGACCTGGAAGTGCTGCATAGACAATATCTTCATCGTGTGGCACGGGACACCGGAAGATGCTACAGCATTTGTCCAGTGGATCAATACAAAGGATAAACATCTCAACTTCACCCACCCTATTGAAAAAAATCATGCTGACTTCCTGGACCTGGATATAACAATGACCGATGAATGGATCAACACTAAAGTACATAACAAACCAACTAATAGGAATAGCTTACTCCTGTACGAAAGTTATCACCCAAGGGCACTGCGTCAAAACTTACCACTGGGACAATTCCTAAGGGTCCGGAGGAACTGCTCTGACATAGAAGCATTCAAAAAACAAGCAGAACAACTTGAAGTTAAACTCCTGGAACAACACTATCCAAAGAGAATGATCAGGAAGGCCAAGAATAGCCCTAGAAATAGCAATCGGGAAGCCCTGCTGGAACCTTCGCCCAAAGAGAAAACTGAGAGAATGGTATGTGTAACATACACCTCAGTATCAAATAGAGTCCAAAACATTATAAAGAGAAAATGGCACATTTTGAAAAGGGGACTGAAACAATGGAAACAACCTCTCTTCGCGTTCAAGAGAAGTAGAAACCTACGCGATGACTTGGTCCATTCCAAAACACAGACCCAGAAAGAAGTGGTACCGACCACACTTTGGAACCAACAAAGACCTACTGGACATTTCCCATGTGGAAGCTGTGTGGCCTGCGCACTTACTTACACCACCAAAGAAGTGAACATAGATACAAACAACCTGTGGAAGCTGAAGTACTTCAGTAACAGTAACACCGAGAACATGGTTTACCTAATACAAAGTCTGAGCAACCTCAAGTATGTGGGAATGACAAAGAGGAAAGTGAAGACTCATATTAATGAACATCGGAGCATTCTCCATTGTAGAAAATTCAACATAAACTTGAGAAAGACTTTCTGGACCATAACCACAAAGACTCTGATCTACAATTTTGTTGTCCTTGAAGTGATGAGAAAACAAAAGCTACAGATGGCAGCTGATAACATGCCCAACCAACCACACTCACTGAATAATACCACCCCGACTATCGACCATGAAAGGGCAAAAAACAAAGCACAGTGGGATACCTTCAAGCTATATGACCAAAATACTATCGCCAAAACGCTCTCGGAAATCAAACCGAATAACTACTATAATGACCCGCTCCCTCCTAAATGTCTACAAAAAATCAACCATATCGTCATCCCAATATGGACCAAGATAATAAATGCCTCGCTATCTCAAGGGATCCTTCCAGAATGTCTAAAAACAGGCCAAGTCATGCCCATCATCTAAAAACCTACAGCAGACCCAGCAGATCCTAATAACTTTCACCCAGTTACCAATATTCCAGTACTGGCCAAATTAATTGAGAAATGTGTGCAAAATCAACTGAGCCATCACATCGCTAATTTCATGCTACTGGACGACTGCCAGTCAGGATTCAGAACATGCCACAGCACGGAAACAGCGATCCTCCATATTGTAGATGATGCGTTACTGGCCCTAGATCACAATCGAACATGTCTACTAGTCCTGCTTGACCTGTCGGCTGCATTCAACACGGTAAATCATGAAAAATTACTAAGCAGGCTTCATGACAGGATGGGAATGTCAGGAAATGTACTGAAATGGTTTGAATCCTTCCTTCAGAATAGAACGCAAAATTTTTTGGTCAACCAGACGCTATCCCCATCTTGTCCTAATTCAATTGGAGTCCCTCAAGGATCTACATTATCTCCCTCACTTTTCAACCTGTATGTCGAACCTCTTACAGAAATTCTACGAGACACTAACATATCCTATCACATGTACGTGGACGACACGCAGATAAACATCAAGATCTCGTCTCTGGAAGACATTAAATTAATGAATGAGGCATTAAGAATGTTTCTATGCTGGTTAACTAGCAATCATCTGAAGCTAAACGTACAAAAAACGGAATTCCTATTAATCTCGCCACCTAAGAACAACACAGAATTGAAGGAATGGACCAAACTGATCACAGCACTAAACTGCACCCCTACCCTAGTGGACTCAGCTAAATCTATAGGAATCACGCTGGATAAGGACCTACACATGAAAGCCCACATCAAAGCAATGGCAAAAAATGCCAGTTTTCACTTGAACCACATTAGGAAAGTGAAACCATTCATTTCTACGGCAGATCTCAAACTGGCAGTACAATCCTTAGTTATCTCAATGATTGAATACAGTTGTACAACCTTAGCAGGGCTACCAAAAATTTCCACAGCACCACTAAAAGCATGCCTCAATGCAGCCGCAAGACTCATCACTGGATCGAGGAAATTCAATCATATCTCACCACACCTGAAGTCGTTAAACTGGTTGCCATACGAAGCCAGAATCCAACTTAAAATGGCATGTATCACCCACAAAGCGCTCCACAACAAAACACCAAGATACCTGGCCCAGAAGATAGAGATACCTGGAGGATGCACACCAGCCAGGCGTGCCAAGGAGCTGCTGCTGAGACCACCCATCTTCAGGAAGAAGACAACATATGACAGAGCTTTCTCCGGAGCAGCCCCCAGAATTTGGAACTCACTCCCTTCAAATATTAGGAAAATTCCAAACACGGCAACATTCAAAAGGGAAGCTAAGAAATTCCTTATGAGTAAGTTCCTTACATAGACAAGACAGGTCATCAACGCCACCGCGACATAGATGTTCCAAAACTGAACAACAAATGTAAGTAAAGAGGCACCAGCTATATGGGGGATAACCTGGTTTACTATACTAAAGCAGACTTAAGGATGAAGAATGCACGGAAAAAGACAATTCAGAACTATTGTATTGGAGTATAGTATACAGTACAGTAAGCAGTAGAATACATTTATGGTAACTTTGAAGATAGACATACATAGGTATTTTAGAGATATATGTAAGGTCTGATTTCATGTAATAGCCTAATTATACCTCGTCATTGTACATATTTATGCCAATACTGTATAGATGTATGCCGAACCTACCTCATATCACTGTGTAACGCTCACTATATAGCTTTATGCCTAACCCACCTCATATTGTTGAATGGTTATGCCATATAAGGTGTATGTCTAACCTACCTCATGTAACTGTGAAGCGCTCTGTTACCCAAGGGTCACGTTTGCGCTATATAAAACGTTCTAAAATAAATAAATAAATAAAAAGACGGACATCACAAAATACTTGCAAATCAGGGAACAACGTTGGGTGAACTGCCTACGCACATGTGACACTGGCTCGAACAATGAGATCCCATAGTTGTAGATGGTCAATAATGCTCACCATACAATATATCAGATGATACAGGGTCTATAATCACTGTGATGCACACAATGCACGAAAGTACCAGTGCTGAAACCAAAGAAACATAGGTTTCCCCGAAACTCATCTATAGACAACCTATCAGAATAGGAATTGGTGCTCATAAACGGCTCTTATACAAGCTGAGCCTACCTTAACCCGTTCCGTGCTGCCGTCGGCAGTTGGCCGACGGCAGCGCTACCTCCATAGTGCTGCCGTCGGCCAGCGGCCGATGCAGCCCCGCCCACCCTTTAGAACGTCCGCACCGCAGTGGAAAAACCGCTGCGGTTAAGGTGTTAATAAATAATAAAGAGACAGAGAGAACAATGTCTCCGCGCCTATTAACATCACCTTTAAGTACGTCTTTGAGCACAATTGTGCTACCTATATCCCCCGCAATAACTAGACTATATATTTAAATTCCGGCAAACCACCTGTTAAAATACTTAACATTGATGCCGGCACAGTGTTGCCTTACTGATTGTAAACATGCTAGCCAAAACGCGCTGCTGACCAGAATTATGGCTTTCTGCCCAAGCAGTCTCACGTTTATTCTCCTCCAACATTAGAAATATTATACACTTCACTATGTGAGCATTGGTCTTTTCTCACACCTTGTACTATCAGTCCCGTGCGACGGCGAGGATCAGGCAATGCCTGACCCTGATGGGTCGGAACTTGAAAGACATCCTTATCCATACCAGACCCCCAGTTACAAACACACCCAGACCCAACGCCCTCTGTAATTTACCCAATGTCCAGGGCCACTACCCTTGCGGTTCTTGTGCTGCCTGCGCACAAACGCAAGTGACCAAGAGCATAGACATAGGCACCTCCAGACCCTGGGTCTTAACAGAACACACTAACTGCAACAGCGAGAGGGTGGTCTACCTCATTACTTGCCCTTGTGGCCTTAGATATGTGGGGAGGACCACGAGAAAGGTACGCACAAGGATTCTAGAACATAAAAGCACAAGTAGGTGTGCTAAACAGATCACGAAATTGACAAAAAAAAGTTTGACATGAAACACGGCTCTGACTCTCTCACAGGGACCGTTCTTAACAAACCCAATCTCACTGCAATCTCTCCTGGACTGACTGTAACACTCCCCAGGCTAGGGCAGAGATGGGTGTATAGGCTGAACACTGCAGGCACTGCAAACATGGGGCTTAATGATGATATCCCATGGTTGGCTCTCTCCTGAGACCCACCACGCTCCCCTGCCTCCACTCAGTGCCACATTCCAGGTGAGTACTGTCTGGTCTCCCTGTTTGCCTTGCGGCGTTAGCCACACTATGAGTCTTTTTTCCTGATGACACCCACCCATGGGGCTTCTTCCTCTCTGCCCCCTGTCGGTCCTATTGCGCCCCCCCCCCCCCACGAGTTGCACGCGCCATTCAAATTATGCCCACGTCCCGGTCCACTACTGCGGGCGACCCAGGGACCCATGTAGTGATACATCTTTTCACACCTATGGGTCCTCTCCAGCCCCCTCGGCACTACCTTCACTGCTGTTCTTCCTTCCACAAGCCCCATCACCATGCGGGACACCACAGGGATCATTGGAGTTCCATCACTCACCTCGGGACTTCTGGTAGAGTTAACCTCTGTATGCTTCCACTTTTATTTGTCTGCAGGCCGGTGCGCCGAGATCCCTCCTGGCACCATCGGCTTTTTGTAGTGCTACAGGGTCACGCTAGAACTACAACTCCCTTCACTACACCGTTTCCGGTTCCGGCCGCAGGAGCTCCAGGTGCGCTGCATTGACTCGGCCTGACACAAGCCACTGTACTTATGGCTGTGTTTTGTGCTCTAGATGCATTCTCTGCCGAGAGGTTCCTGACCCCACCGCATGCGGTAAGTGACTGCCCATACTCCCACACCCACGGCACTGTGATCAGCACCTGCCCGTCATTGTGCTGTATCTTAGCCTGCTCCGGCAGCATGCCGGGTGCCTGCACTCACCACCCGTTGTCCTGCCAGCACCCCACTGTGCGCCTCACAGGCCCTCAGCCAGTCTCATGCTACTTTTCACCTTCGGAAGACCACGCAGATGGTGCTCTCTCTCTCCCCTACTCTCAAGGCTCCAGCATTGTACGCTGTCACCTCCTGGTGAATCCCATCAGATACCAGCTCACAGCCGTTTGCCTGCTTACAGTGCTCCTCCCGGCATACGTCCACTGCGCGATACCACTCTTCGCCAAGGGCAGACCGCACAGCTGGTGGAGTCTCCCGCTATACGCACTCCCGCCCGCACTGCTCCAGCTCCAGCTCCACTAATAGGCTGATCACTACACCGGAGCAGACCTCACCAGTCCATGACGCCCCCCTTTTTGGTTGTACTATTCCCCACACTCTCTCTGGTGGATTACCTAGACCGAGCTCAATCTCCCATTCCCCAATCTAACTGCAACGGCTCTCCAGTCGCTGACAGCAAGTTACCTGACAGCAGATGGCCTTCATCCTTGCGCACCATCTCCATTGGGTCCACGCTGCACACCCTACCAGACTCTGGATTTTTGACTACACGTCAGTTGGCATCCTGCAGAAATTGCCTTCCCTCCCCCTTCTTTTTCTGGCGCTGACATTTTGAACCATGGCGTGCTCCCTCCCTTGGGATTTCTCAATCTCCTAATACTACAAAACCTTCTCTACCAAGTTTTGGTACATGCCCCTTTTGGCTAATAAGCCGGGACGGAGTTGGTGAATTGCACAACCAAAATTGGTAAGTTACTCATCTCTTTTCCTTACACATTGCTCTAAAATGGGAATGTGTTTCAATGTAGTACCTAATGGGGAGTATACAATTTGTACTCGCGCTTGATTATCACCCTCTTTGATTATTAACTAATGGTTCACAATTCTTTTCTTTTTTTAATTCTTTTTTTAAATTGTCTTTTAATTGATATAAAAGAAAACAAAAATCAGCACTGATACACAAAGCATGTTCACAAGTTACAATAAGGAGGAGTTCATTCTGAGACATTTTGAAAAATTATAGAAGCATTCAGAATAGAGCCCTAAGGCACTGTTATTACAAATCATGGCGCGGACAGGTCATCCAGGTCAATGCTACGAGGCAGACTACAAATCTCCCCGTGGTATGTGTTCCAGGCACCCAGAATCAATAACAATTTCCTCGGGCACCCCCTCGCAACATAGACAGTCTTTTCCCGGAACATGCACCAGTCCATGTTTTTTTTCCATTCTGAGAGTGTTGGAGGGGACGTGGCTCCCCACTGTTGAGCAATATTCCTTTTCGCCACCATCAGTCCCAATGTCATCCAGGTCTTGCCCATTCTTCCCAAGTCTGTGGGTTCCCACATATTCAACAGGCATCCCTTCACCTCAAGCTGGATATTGAGACTCAGTGCTTCACACAGCACTGTATGAATTTGGCGCCAGTATCTCTGAATTAGGTCGCACTCCCATATTATATGCATGAAAGTTCCCTCAGAGCCACACAGTTGTCTGCATTCACTCCCCTCAGTTCTCCCCATTTGGACCAGATAGGGCCCAGTGTCATACACTCTGTGAAGGATTTTAAGCTGAACTACCTGCAACCTGGCCTACACGGCCACTTCCCTTGGAGAGGATAACGCTTCTTGCCACTCCTCATCATCTAGCTCGAGGCCATCCCTTTCCAATTTTGCACTGAGTCCCTGGAGGGGTTCAGCTACGTTGTTAATGAGTTTTTTGTACGTAAGGGATATAGTTTTGTCAGGTAGGTACCTATCCAGCAGTCTATCCTCGAGAGTAGTATAGTCCGGGAGAGAGGAGCCTGTGGATATGTTTGTCTGTAGTGCATGATGGATCTAGAGGTAACAGAAATATTCTGAGTTTGCGAGTTCATACTTCTTCTGCAAGTAGTCAAAAGACACCTCTGCCCCCCCAACCCACATATCTCCAATGGTCGAGATCCCAATAAGGTCCCATTTGTCGAATCCCTTTGACTTCCAGAGATCACCTAGGGTCTCGGAGTCCCAGGGAGGCGTGGCAGCTTTCAGTTTATTTTCCCAACCCAAATTCCTTGTGGCAGTGTCCCAAACATGTACCGAGTGTTTCGTTGGCCCAGTCAGGGGAAAGCGTTTTAGTCTGGAGTAGAGTGCTCTGTAGTAGTTTGCACCTGGGAGAAGCCACCTGTCCATTGTGTAACCCGGGTCATCCAATCTTCGGTACGTGCTGTGACTAATAGCTGGTAGATGTGCTGCCCAATAATATTTCTGTAGGTCGGGGAGACTGATTCCGCCATCATGCCAGTTACGGGCAAGTTTGTGGAGTGCTATCCTAGGCTTCCCTTCCCATAATATATCCCTCTGCATGTCTTTGATTTCCTTAAAATAGCTGGGAGGCACCGGGTCAGGGAAATTTTGTAGTGCATATAGGAAGCGAGTCAGGGACATCATCTTGAAAAGTGCAGTTCTGCCCAGCAATGATAGTGGGATCGCTCTCCATGCTGTGATATTTCACTTCAGTCTTTGCAGTGGCAGGAGTAGGTTATGATAGTAACAGAGCTGGGGGTTGGACATTTCATAAATTCCCAAATATTTAAAGCCGGATTGGAAAGTCCCTGGGGACTGCTGGGCGGTCTTCATTCAGAACGTATAGAAGGGATTTGCCCCAGTTAATGGAGTAACCAGAGAATCTCCAGAAAATTGCAAATATATCCAACACTACAATCAACGGCTTTGTGGGAGCGGCTAGGAACAATAGAATATCGTCGGTGTATAATAAGATGCGGTCCTCCCATGATGGAGCCCACCGCAATCCCCGTATGGCCGGGTCCCTCCGGATCCATGCAGCGAGGGGTTCCAAAGCTAGGGCAAAAAAAAAGGGGGGAGCGTGGACACCCCTGCCTGGTACCACGCCCCAATGCAAAAAGCATTGACCATCTATTGTTCACTACGACCTGCGCTAAGGGTTTGGAATAAAGGAGACTGATCCACTGGATATAAGCCTCCCCAAATCCCAACTTCGTAAACACTGCAAAAAGGTAGGGCCATTCTATGGTGTTGAACACCATTGTGGCATCTAGGGAGACTACAATCGCTGGCTCCCGCACCGTGCCCAGCCGCCCCATCACGCCATGTAGGCTCCGGAGGTACAGGGTTGTGTTACGGTGGGGCATAAAGCCCGACTGGGTTGGGTGCACCAGGTCACTGATCACCGGAACAAGACGGTTGGCAAGTAGTTTAGCAAGAATTTTGGGCTCCGTGTTTAGAAGGCAGATGGGTCTATATGACGTCCAGTTTAATCTAGGTTTGCCCTCTTTGTGGATTGTGACTATCGTGGCTATACGCTGGTCGAGTGGCAATTCCCCTCTCTCCCTACTCTCATTAAACATAGCCTTCAGACGAGGGGCTAAGTTATCTGGTGCCTGTTTGTACAGCTCGATTGGGAGGCCGTTGGGGCCCGAAGCCTTGCTTGCCTGGAGGCAACGAATTGCCGCCGCAATTTCGTCATTGGTTAAGTCACTGTCTAAGAGCGCTCAGTCCTCAGATTGCAGGATGGGAAGAGCAATGTCTCTGGGATTGGGAGTCTTCTTCCGAGTAGTGAGTGTGCGGGCCGTATATGCTGTTATAGTGTGCTGCGAAGGTGTTGGCAACGGCTTGTGGATCCGTGAGTTTTTGGCCGTCATTATTAATAATTTCCAGGACCAGTCTGGATGCCATCTCTTTTTTGCCCAGCCACGCCAGTAGTTTCCCGGCTTTATCGCCTAGGTCAAATACCCTACCCTCGTATTCCCTGGCATGATTCTTCGCCCTCTCCATGGCTATCGCTTTGTATTCATCCCTTTTGAGCTGCAAGGTGTGAATCTTTTCCGGTGTCACCCTCTTCTCTAACTCCCTTTCTAGGCCGAGGACTGCTCTCTCGATTTCCACCAGGTCCTTCATTCTATCTTTGTGCTTTCCAACTATTAAGGAGAGAGCCTGCCCATGGATCACTGTTTTAAACGGTTCCCACAATGTCTGGGAGGAGGCGACTGTGCGCTAGTTTTCCTGGAAGTATTGGTCCATGGCCAACAAGAGGGCCTTGCGTATGGCAGAGTCATGGAGGTGCCAGGGGTTGATGGGGGCCACTCTGCCGTCCCCCCCATCCCAGCGCCACCTGAGTCCACACTGGAGAATGGTCAGATATGCCTCTTGCCAGATGTGGTACTTCACGGATAAATGTCAGTTGTGTAGCTGGGACAATAACATAATCTATTTGTGAAAAGCTATTGTGTTGGACACAATCGGGGTGAAATGCTCTCCATGCGTCGGCTAGCCAGAATGCCTCCCGAAATTCCAGCAACCACCTAGCAGCTGTACCAATGTCCCACAGGGGAATCTGTATAATGTTCCTAAGGCCTCTGAGTTAAAGTCCCCCCCCCCACTTCTGGCAGTGAAAGCAGTACTGACCCAAGGTCCTTCAATGTAGGAGACTGCAGTCCAGGTGGGACATAAATTGACATGCACTTGACAGTGCGTCCCTCCCATTGCCCCATGATACCTATGTAGCGCCCTAGATCATCTGCCCATGTGGATTGGATCATGAAGGGAAGGGAATTTCGCACCATTATACCCACCCCATAGGAACCAGTAGTGAAGCCTGCCTGTGCAACTAATTTGTAGCCCCATCTGTTTAGCGCCTTGCAGGAATTTCCCACCAGGTGGGTCTCCTGGAGAACCACGTCCAGTGCATGTCTCCTGATATGTTGGAGCACAACGCAGCGCTTAATCTTGTCCAGCAACCCATTTACATTCCAACTTAAAAGCTTAAGATTGCATTCCCCATGCATGTGTGTGCAGGTGATCGAAAGTCATCAGCTCATCTCACTTAAAGATACTTTTCCATGCTGACTTATCACAAACAAAACCAACACATTATCCAGATCCCAACAGCCCCCCTCCCTACCCACCTGCACTTTGGGCCTGAAACTGCCCATGTTTCTAACTTTCAGAGTGCCTGTCGCACAACTTGGACCTAAAAGTAGAAATGTGAGCGTGAAAGAGTCACTACATCCACCCCCATCCCCTCCAAGTTACAGTTACTGTCTCTGCTGCTCCTTGAAATGGTGATTCTCAAGAGTCCTGCCACTCCAATCACGGTTGAGCCTCTTAAGTAAGTGGCAACCCCCATGCCCTGACACCTGAAGACCTTCCTGATGCTGGGAGCCATTTAGGAGCACAGGAAGGTCTATTGCGCCCCGCTCTTTCGCCAATTCAGTGACTAGAGAGGTGCGCTAGTCATCGGAGCTGGGGTATCATTCTCTAGTCCCCCGCCAATTCTCCAGTCAGTCAGGCGCAGATTCCGGGGTGTCAAAGAACCAAATTTTACCATAGTTCTCCACGCGTAGGCACGCGGGAAACAGCATGGCATACTTCAGTCCTCTGTCTCGGAGCTTCTTCTTTACCACTAGGAAGGATCTACGCTGCCGCTGGACTGCCTGCATAATGTCCGGGATGAAGGTGATAGTGGCATTTTCTTACTTGAGTGGAGGGCCTGCTCTGGGATTCTGAAGGATAATGTCTCTGTCTCAGTAGTTTAGTACTCGTGCCAGCATCAGCCGCGGGAGCCCCAGGTTTCAGCCGTCCCCCCAGGACTCTGTGAGCCCTTTCTATCACAAAGAATTTGGAAAGACCTTTAGGTTGGAGGTGGTTAAGTATGAGTTCCTCAATAAATAGATCGGGGGCCTGCCCCTCCGCGCGCTCCGGCACTCCAAAAATGCACACGTTATTGCGACGGGTGCGTCCCTCATAGTAGTCAAGCTTATTCTCAGCAAACTTACGAAAGGTCTGCAGTTCATGTATCTCCGTCTGCAGCTCGGAGGTGTCGTCTACCAAACTCGTTGCGGTGATCTCTAGTTGTTTGACTTTTTCGTTCATTTTTGACAGGTCTGCTCGTATTAGAGAGATGTCTGAGGATATCACGTCCATTCTGCGTTCCAGGGACGACTTCACACCAGATATAGCCTCCATTACATCTTTGAGCGTGAGTTCCGTAGGGTTGTCCTCCGTTCCACTGCACACCATGTCTCTGGCTCACTGATCATGGGGTGAGGCCTTCTGACATGTGTAATGGTCCAGTTTGTTCTGCTGGACCAATATGGCCCCCTTTGAGCCCAACATCTTGGATGGGTTCAGTGTCTTCTCAGGTTGTGAAACGGGTAGTACCACTTGCGGTCTTTGGGCCCACACACTCCAGCGCCCCTATCCCCAGTGACACGGGTGAGTTGGGGGTCGCGGCAGCCAGCAACAACAATGTAATGTCACTAGTTCTGTGGTTTATGGTCCCAGTACCGTCAGGTCCTGCGGCCCAAGCAATTCTGGGCCCCTAGCTGTAGCAAGACACCGGGGGTCTGTCCCCCCTGTTAATTGAGTTCTGACTCTTCCCCCCCACTGTGCCACTTGCCTGCATGTTCAGAGGGCGCAGGATGAAGTCATCGGCAGCCACCACTACAGGAAAAAGTAGGGCCGAAGTGCAAATTGGTCACACAGACCCGATGCCAGGCCAGAAAGATGTTGTTGGAGGCGTGGGTGCCTCGGGGGTACAATATTCAGCCGCAGTTCGCCGTGCGTCACTCACTCGCAAGAGTGCAGGCGAGCGTCATTGCCCTGCATGGAGCTGCCGTTGACGGGACCGACCCAACAGTCGAGGTCCCTTGATGGCTCCTGGCCGGCGCCGCTGTGCATCGTTACGTCGTCGGCCTCTTCAACTGCCCACAGCCCAGCTGCAGTGCTTTTGGAGGCCGCTGTTAGCAGTCACTGGATCTCCGGAGTGCGGGGTTGCACGGCTGCCGTTAGGGTATTGGCAGTGTCTGTGGAAGCTTCGGTTTCAGACTAGAAGCTTTGATACTGGATAAATATGCCAGATAAACGTGGTGAAGGGGCTTTGGGATGGAGCTAGGCTAACCAGCAGCCGCCATGTAACGCTGCTTCGCAACGCCCCCTGGTTCACAATTCTTTATTTGATGTGTTTTCTGTCTCCATTATAGGTTGTGCATTGAACATACTGAACAGGCTAAAACTCACTGTTTCAGTATTATACCATTATTTGTTGCATGTGTTTTTCTAGTTTTTTCACATAGCTCACACGTTTCCATTGCAGATAGCTATATCATTGACCCTGTATAAGGCTGTGAAACTTTCATAGGTCTGTAGGCCAAAACATGTTGGTCTTGATACAACACAGAAGCCTCTAATGTCGGCACCTGTGTTATCAGCAAGATTCTGTTTTTAATCCTGACACCGGGTAGCGGAATAAAAGTTGCAGCAGAGCTAACCCTATAATTAGTTTTAAGTCAGTCACATTATAGCACTGCACGATCTTACAATACACCAGGCTTACAGTTGGTGTTAGTACACCTGCTGACCTTGTAATAAAACATCCCTGAGCTCCTCCCTCGCAGTGAGGGGGTTGTAGCCCGCGTAGAGACTAGGGGCCAGATGTACGAAGCCTAATACCAGTTGGTAACGGCCGAAATTACCACATTTTGGCCGTTACCGACCGGTATTAGGCTTTTCAGATGTAGGGGCCTAATTTAAGGATTCAGTAGTTTACCGAATCGGTAATTTAAGGAATCAGTAAATTACCAAATTCTTAAATACTGATTCAGTAAAGTACTGAATCCTTAATGTAGGAAGCACTCAAGTGAGTGCTTTTCATTTGTAAGGATTTGTTATTTATCACCAACAACAAGTTGGTGGTAAATATCGAAAACCCTAAAAAAAGCTATTTTGTGCTTTTTTCAACTGTGCCATGTGGCAGACATATTAGGGCATGTATGTGTGCCACGTGTGCACTCATGCATTATACAGGGGTGCAACACAGTGTCAATGTGACACCCTGCCACCCTTGTGAGTCTACCCCTTTTTACCGATTCGGTATTTACCAAATCAGTAATTCTCATTCATTCCTATGGGCCTCCAGGCCATGGCGTAATGTCTAGATCAGAAAGTATGTCATTCATGGGTGGAGGTACACAAGAGCAATCATCTAAGGATAACAGTAAATGTATGTCCTGTATTTCCATCGCACATGACTTTGTATCTGCAATGTGGGTATAAAAGTAAAACATTGTTCTAAAGATTGCTTTTCATATATGACTTTGGCTATAAACACTGCCAAGGAATGTTTTTTCTATAGGCTATTTGTAAATAAGGAAAACGTAGATATTGGTATTAGAACCCTATTTCTCTTTTCGCACACTTAACATCTCTCTGACTCTAATCTTTCGTTTATGAGAATGGATTCCCTTAGAAGTATGGATAACGTAAGTAGGCCTATAACTCAACACCTGCCTTTTCTTCGATAAGGTAGGGTAGGCCACATGATCGTTTAAGGACACACCAAAATAATTCTGAACGACTTAAGAATAGATTACTAAATGGCAGATTTTACCGATACATGCAGAAAGTTTCCATTTAAAAAGTAAATAAAAGGTTTTGGGCATATATTGGAAACAGCGTGTATATCGAAACACGCTTGAAACTCCTCTCAAATATGGCCGCCGCTTAAGGAGGGCTGTATATTATTAACATGATCATGGGCTAAACGGAAACCAAGGAGGTGACTACCTCTGGGCATACAAGGGATCATTTCCGGTTTTGCAAGCTTTTTATTCGGTCGCAATGGAGACCGCTGGTGTTACGTTGGCCGTGTCCTGGGGAGTCCACGCAGTTGGTACACGAATAGAGAAGACACGGTGAGTGTTATATCAGGTATGCGGCACTCTGTCCGATCCTTAGGTTACATGTTAAACAAGTACTGCGCATGATACAAGCTAACAATGGACCTCTTAAGGGTTCCTTGAATGTCTTTTCCAAATGTTTCACGTATTGTTTTTTACGTCTAAATGGGAGCACTATTAAGTAGATTGCCACAATGGCACCGAATGTACTATCTCAGAGTGGTTTTCGGGATTAATATGAAACAGAGGGACATCAATGGTCATGCAAAACTTATGAGAGAGTCTCGTTACACTTAGGTTTAATATAAATGTTGTTATTCCTGGCATGTGTGGAGATACCGAGTTAGCAGCAATTAGAAACGCTTGTTTCTTTTCTTTCAGGGGCCTATCATAGCCAGCCTGATTTTTAACCTATGTTCTTGCTGCACAAGAAGAACAGTGGGAGTAAGTATTACTCTGTCAGGACAGAGACCCTGCGTTGTGATTGTATATCTCTCCGCCCAACATTTAGTTCGTAGTAATGACCTATATATTTTTATTTCAGTAATCTTCTCTAAGTCTACTAAAAGTATTTGTACTGTGATAACAACGGTGATACATTGGACGAGTCACTAATTATTGTACTGATCGCCTATCATATAAATACACTATTATGTGCTCATATACAGGTATAGCCAATGTAATACAATTCTTGGCATTACAAACTGATTAGGAGGGGATGTCTTTACTTATTATCTTCTCATTTGCCTCTTGACCTACTAGAATCCTTCTGGTAAAAGGTCTATCCGATCCAACGTCGCAGGCACTTTTTTGCCATAATGGAAGGAAGAATTAGGTGGACCTTGTACGTTTGACCAGTAAGTGAGTCCTTAGCTAGATTATGATCTTAATGCCCAGGTCACTAATAGTAAATAATCTAGGTAGTGTGACAACTCCTTACCATACACTCCTTATTACAGATTCCTGGTCACCGCCGCATACAATTGAAGATTTCGGGAATCATATAAATGTACAGCGTTTGACGCCCTTAGAATTGGGAATAAGGTCAGTGTTTCCGAAACTGTGACCTGAAAGCAAGGACCTGGATTACTATTTGTGTGTGTTTTCTGACACCTATCGATTGGCACGGTGTGGTAAAGGGTCTAGCTCGCTCTTTGTAAAGATTTTAAAATGTATTTGGTAAAATTATTCAGGTTTTGTTCTAATACTTCCTACTCCAAAGCACCTTGTTTTTCTGGTTCTTCGCGTTTCCTTTCTTCTATTTCTTTCCTCTGTTTGCCTAGATATGGCAAATGAGATTTTAAACATTGCAGGACTTATCTAATTGTTTATATATCAAACAAATGAGACTATACTATTATTTCCACAGCCTTGAGCAAGTCACTTGGTGTGACGAAACTCGTGTTGGCTGTCGCTCATTTGGACCAAGATTATGAGGACATAACCACCGAATTTAGTCTCCTGAATGTAATATTTCGTTGAGGGGCATTGGTCCTTTCTTGGTCCTTTTTCTGAAATTGTGATGCTCTAAATGTAGTTCTGAATTAAACAATTACTATTTTTGAGAACCTAAATCTGTCTACTGCCAGTGATATTCGGAGAGAATATAAAGTATTTTGTTTTGACTAACTATGAATAAGAAATGTTACTTTTGAGTGCCGGGATATCTGTACAATTCCATTAGAAAAGGTATTAGTAACTTCCATATCTGAGGGGGATCGCCCGTTGACAGCCCTAAGCCCCCTGCCGAGGGATAAACGTTTTAATTGTAGCGCCGCCTCTGTCCATTTGTTAATTGGTGGCAGCGATAGAGAAGGTATCCCCCAATTCTGATCTTCCTCCATACTAAGGCTATGGTCATCTAAGCCTAGGGGCTCGAATGTGCAGTTTATATCACCTGCGATCACCAGGACATTTAAGCCTTCTAAATCATTTATAAATGTGTCCAGGAGGGCAATAGTTGGTGACGCTTTCCCACCCGCAATCCCTCTCGCATACACATTAAATAATATAACGTTTGGCTCTCCCTCTGAGCAAACCTTGATGGCTAGAATATCAGGCCTATCTATGGATAATTCCTCTACTTGAAGCGATATCTGTTGCTTGACCCATATGGTCAATCCCCCGCTAGGTCTCCTCTTACTATTTGGAATTGCCACTTTACCAAAAGCCAGATGCCTGGGCGGCAAATCATATCTACCGACCAAGTCTCCTTGAAGGCAATACAATTATACCCCTCCCTAAAGCATGACCAATCACAAGACAGGGTTTTGGAAAGTAAGCCAGCGATATTCCAGGATACCAGGGAGATTGGGGAGGGGTGTGTACCCTCAGAATTTGCAAAAAATGATAAAGACCCCATGCAAGCCTGGCTCTTATCCATTATTATATGCAATCCTTTTTTAGGTCTTAGGAGAGAGATAGGGTGACAATCTGAATGCTCTACCCGAATCGGGTGGGTGATTGTAGTCAATCGCATAGGTCTAAGTCGGATAGTGGGGCAAATCTATTGGACAGATGGACCTCTGTTTGTCTTTGTACTAATCCAAAGGGTACCCGTGATTGCCTGTCCATCCCTTGGCATTTTAGCTCATTAGAAGAATAGGGACCAGGTTAGTAGAAAAATCCTAATGGTAGAATAGACACTTTATCCATATATCTTCCTGGCATCCCAACCAAATTATCTAACGGAAATCTTGTTATATGCACATTATTGAAGTTGACAACTACACAATCACCATTCCCTTCCCTACTAAAGGGGCCAATCCACGATGTTCATCTAGCCATGATCATATGCTTGTCAACACCCTCCTCGAAAATCCCTTTTTTTTTTTATTGAACCAGGACAGTACATTGGATACACATCATTTCATACAAAGGAAAATAGACATCAGCAACGAATCAAAAAAAAAAAAAAAGGATCTGTGGGTGTAATTCCACCAACATACAAATTTACATAAGCAGGGAGAGGTGATAACAATATGACAGAGCATAAAAAGACATTAAACCACAAAAAGAAGAAACATTACTGACTACCTCTTAAGGTAGGATTTATAGCTTCCGGGCAGCATAATATAGGATTCCAAATAGCCTCGCCCAATTTCCTAGCTTTCAACCCCCTGGTAGCATAAATCGATGTCTCATAATTACAAACCGCTAGGAAGCGAGCTAGCCACATTTGGAAAGTGGGGGGGACAGAGTCTTTCCAACCGGCTGATATGATTATTCTTAATATAGCCGTACCAATAAAGACAAGTCTTCTTTCGCTTCTGGTAAACGTTAAGGACCCATCAAGACCCATTAAATATAAACAGTCGGATTCGGGTAGTCTATGGCCGAATATTACCAACCAATAATCTGCGATCATACTTTTTACTAAATCTAGCTTACAACAACTACTAAACATATGAATATTATCTGCAGGACCCGTTGCACATCTAGGACAAAGATCATTTTCTCTTTTCCCCCAGGTATATAGTTTAGCATGGGTATAATACAAGCTAAACACAGTTTTATATAGCTGGGCTTTAAGATTGCTAGACATGAGCAGGTGATTAGATTGTTCAATGCATTTATACAGATCAACATCAGGATTCTCAAGCTTCACTACCCATTTTGCTTCTGTTTTCTCAAGATCATCCCGGATTTCACACATAAGGGTATCATAAAGGGTGCCGATTCTTGTATTGGATCTATTCACTAACTCCAGTAATTGAATCTCCAGGATGGCGACGTGCCTGCGGCTGGCCTCCGGCGTCATCCCTCACCTGGGCTCCCACCTTCTCTGCTGGACTTCTTGACTTTTGCTCTGTTCTGACCGACACTTTGCTGCTGTTCTCGGACAGTGTCTCTGGGCTCTGGCCCCCTACCATACCCCTGGCCTTAGCCCTTCTCACTGTGGATGACCCTCAAATGTTTCCTCCCTGTTGTGCTTCCCCTTCTCTCCATGCCCTTGCATCCCTCCCACCCTCCCTTTGTGCTGTGGCTGCATCCACACTTATGGAACTCTGCTTTGTCTTGTGTAGTGACTCTAGTTAATGGTATCTGCTTTAGACCTAGCACCATATACCATGCCTATGTGACTCTTGGAGTTTACCCAGTCATATCCCCTCCCTATGTGTGTAGAGATGACTCTAATCATTAGTGTATGCAGTAGACCTTTGACCGATTACAATAATGTTAAGCTTTGGTATTCGCTGAAGTCCTTACACCATATACCACCCCTATGCGTCTTCTAGAGTCTGGCCAGTCATATCCTATGTGTACGTAATTGACCCTTATCACTAGTGTTTGCAGTGGACCTATGTATTCTCTACCACCCCTATGTGACCCTTAGAGTGTTTCCAGTCCAAGCGCGGAGAGAAACTTGGAGACAGAGAGCTCACTTGGTTGCTGCTGAGATTGTGATTTCCGTCATGACTTCAAACAAACTAGTTGTAAAGGGGCAGCTGAAATTCCAGGAGCCTAGTCCCGACAGCTCGACGACTTCGGAGGGCTGGAAGAGGTCCCCCGCTACACGGCGGAGGAGGGCACTGGACATCGAAGGCTGTCCTATGTAAAGCGCTTTGATAACCTAATCGGTTCATGATCCTGAAATGTGCAACGTAACTGATTCTATGTAAACTGCTGTGATAACATGTAACGGAACTGGTGCTATGTAAAGCGCTCTGATAACCTAATCGGTTCAAGTTCGCGCTATAGAAAACTCTAAAAATAAATAAATAAAATAAATGAGCAGGTGATTAGATTGTTCAATGCATTTATACAGATCAACATCAGGATTCTCAAGCTTCACTACCCATTTGGCTTCTGTTTTCTCAAGATCATCCCGGATTTCACACATAAGGGTATCATAAAGCGTGCCGATTCTTGTATTGGATCTATTCACTAACTCCAGTAATTGAATATTTGAAAGATCTACAGTTGATATATTGGATTTGAGTTTGGCAAATAGTTGAGCATACTTAAGAAAATCTCCATTGAGCAGATTATATTTCGTTTTTAATTCAGAAAAGGAAGTTTCAAACCCTTTAAACAAGAAGTCATGAACCGTTAAAATACCCAGGAGTTTCCATTTTCTAGCTGTAGAATCAAAACCAATATTGGAAGTGAGAGACGAGTGCCACAAAGGTGTATATCTGGTGATCTTGCTAATTTGCATATGTTTGTGAATCTTCTTCCAAACTTTAAGGGCATTAGTTATAGTTGTATATTGTCGATAGTTTCTATAATAAGAAGTGTCTGTGTAGCGAAGAAACAAGCCGTCAGCGTTACTCCCCAGAATAAGCTCATAAATAGAAGGAATAGAATTAATTACGCTGTAGTCAATTACGCTTTTAGTTTTAATCAGAGGGGCAAAGATCTGCATAAAGGCAGCCCAGTGATACAAAGTTGTGTTGGGGATAGCTAAACCTCCTCTATCTAAGGGTAAGGACAACAGTTTATGTGACCTCCTAATCTTGCGGTTTTGCCAAATGAACTTGAACATAAGTGAATTTAATGTTTTTAAAATCTTATCATCAATGGCTAAAGGAATAGCCCTGAAAAAATAAAGAAACCTTGGTAGGACGTTCATTTTTAAGAAGTTGGCTCTCCCTATAATTGTAAGATATAAGCTATTCACACAATCAAGATCCTTTTTAATTCTATCTAGAAGAGGGTCGAAATTTGTTTTAATAATGGTTTTAATATCTGGGCTGATCACAATTCCTAAATATGTGGCATTATTCGTCACCCTAGGATCATTGCGGACTATGTTGTTAGTGCATATAATTAAAGTTTTCCCCTTATTAAGGGAATACCCTGAGAATTTACCATATTCAGTGGTGAGGTTTTCAATGGTGATAATAGCCTCAGGAGTAACAATTGCTATGTCGTCTGCGTAAGCCAATACTTTTGTTTGGTATTGACCGCAGACCACAGGCTTAATTAAGTGAGTCTCTAAGAGTTTTAAAATTAAAGGATTGATATACAATGCAAATAATATAGGGGAGCAAGGACACCCCTGTCTAGTGCCCCTGGATATGCTGATGTAGCCAGAAACAGATCCGGGTGCCTGAATCTTAGCTTTGGGCGAGTGATACATGCTTTTAATTGATTTTATAAATTTGGGGCCAAAATTAAGATGTGACATAACCGCCCATAAGAAAGACCAAGAGACGCGGTCAAAGGCCTTTTCGGCATCTAAAAGGATCATTGACATCCGGCCGCCCGTAGCAAACATGGAGTCAAACAGAGTAATAACTCTATTAAAATGGTTGGGAGTCCCTTTCCGTGGGATGAAGCCATGTTGCCACGGGGAGACCAAATGTTCAATGACCCTGCTCAGCCTGACAGCCATCACCTTAGCGTATAACTTAGAGTCCGAATTAATTAATGATATTGGACGGTAGGAGGTAACGAGTTCCGGGGGTTTACCTTTCTTAGGGAAAACGACAATATTATTTTCATTCCAAGATTCAGGAGGTATCCCGTTGTATTGAATATCTAGAAATAAACCATGGAGAAGCGGCCCTAGCTGGTGAGACAGTATTTTATATAAATCAATTGGAATTTTATCAGGGCCTGCGGCCTTACCGGAAGCCATTACTGATAAAGCAGTGAGCACCTCTTCTATTGTGATTTCTTTTTCTAGGTCTCTTCGAGAAACATCGTCAAGGCGTTTTTCAGCATTTGGGAAATTGAGTAAATTATGTAGATAAGTAGCAGAATCACTTTCGGTATACACGGCATCCTCGGAATATAATTTCTGATAGTATAATTGAAATTGCTTAGCAATATCGTCAGTTTGGGTATACACCTGTCCACTGTCATGAATAGAAGTGATATTTTTGGAGGTGGTCTTCTGTCGAGTGCGAAGTGCTAATTGTCTGCCGACTTTTTCTCCACTCTCGTAAACATCCTTTCTATGCACTCTATACGTTTGAGCCGCGTACTGACTAAGATTGTGGTTAAGGTCTGTTTTTAGAGCTACGACCTGATACATATCATGTTTTGCATCGTACCCTCTTGATATTTGTAAGATATGTTTTTGCTCAGCAATCACTAGAGCTTGCATCTTTAGATTAAAATCATTAAGTTGCTGCTTTCTGGCATGATTTTGAAAGCTAATGGTTTCGCCTCTAAGGGAGGCTTTAAAGCTATCCCACACTGCATTCCTCGATGCACTAAAGCGATTGGCCTCAAAGAATTGCGTTGTCCAATGTTTTATATGAGAAATATATTGGGTATTTGCCAGCAGTTTACGGTCAAATGTCCAGGACCTGCGCTGACTGATGGGGTTGGGTATATTTGTTAAAAAGATGAGGGAATCATGGTCCGAGATGATCGGCGGCTGTTTGCTAATTGAAGAGTGTGCTAGAAATTCATGTGTTACAAGAAAATAATCAATCCTGACGTGTTTCTGATGGGGGTGCGAGAAATACGTATACCCAGGATCTTTTCTATTAGAGTAATTCCAAAAATCAACTAACCCTAAACTATTGGACAATCTGGCAAGTGCTTTGAAAACCTTAGGTTTACGACCTGTATATTTCTGCTGAAATGGAGTTACATCAGGTTGGGCTTTAAGAGAGATGTTGAAATCCCCACAGATGATGAGTGGGCCTTGCCAGGTTGGAAGCTCTGTTTCTAAAAATTCAAAAACAGCTGGATCATCTTGATTAGAACTGTAGATAGTGCAAATTGAAATTCCCGAAGCTAATTTAGCGACCGCCCACCTGCCATGCGGATCTGACATATGCCGGACTGCTGTGCCAAGATGATTTTTTGCCAGGATCGCTACACCCCTTATACTTGAAGTTTGTGTTGAGTTTGTTAATAAATTACAACCTCTTAATCTCAACAAAGATCTTTTCTCCCAAGGTATATGCGTCTCCTGGAGACATAAGACATCGACAGGGTTTAAGCGGACCAATTCAGCCAGAAGAAAATGTTCATTAGTAGTCAGTAGCCCCCCTACATTCAATGTTTGAACAGTAAACTTACCCATTGTCAAAGATGTATGTTTGGCGACGTATAATGCCTGTGCATATTTGATTATAGATAATGTGTCTCGTCATCTCCTTCTGCTTAGAATGTATTTTATTATAGTTCATACAAGCTGTGCATCCTTTTATCTGGCCTGGTTCTTTTTTTGTTTTTAATGCAACCACCCTCTCCACCCCCCCCTTCCCTACCCCCCTTACCCAACCCTCCCCCCGCAACCCCTCCCCACAACAAGAGGCATTCAGACTCTACCAGAGTCTGGGTGATGAGGAGCAGAGCGAAACCTGAGCTACCACCTTAAATTTATATAATATGTACAATCTGAACAGGATCACCTACAAAAGGAGCAAGCCTAGTGTGACGTGAGAGAATAACAACAAAAGGAGATTCAGGCCTTAATATTATAATTCAATGGACTGATTACTGAATCTCATCTAAATAAGCTTTGGCCTTAATCTCCGAGGTAAAAAAAAAGTCTGTCCTGCACGCACAACTTTTAATTTAGCAGGATTATTCAAATAGGCTTGGACTCCTTTGTCCTGAAATGGCTTGATCAATGAGCATAGACGCCATCGCCGCTCTACAGTTGCATGACAGAAGTCAGGTCTTGTAAAAAAAGAGCAATCTTTGAACTTCAATTTACGATTGGGTCTAGCTTTCTCTGCGACGATCTGCCGCAACAAAAAGTTCCCAAAATAAACTAAGATGGCACGTGGGTAAGCACCAGGTTTAGCAGGTATTTTAAAAGGGACTCGATGTGCACGTTGTATCTCCAAGTCTAAGTTCCAATCATTTAGTTCAGGCATTGTGTCTCTAAACAACTGCACTACAAATGTACGGATGTTCTTGCCCTCATTTTTTTCGGGGACTCCCAAAATCCGCAGATTGCTGCGGCGTTGACGATTCTCGAAATCCTCGAGCTTCCATTTCATATCTGATAGTTCAGCGTCTTGTAGCTTGATTTTTTCAGTGTTAACCATCACCTCATTCTCATTGAGGAGCACTCTTGACTCTATCTCGGTCACTCTCTCTCCAAATGCAGTGCAGGTCTTAGTAAGCTTTCTGACTACTCCCTGAACCTTTCGTAATGCAGTTCTAGATTTTTTACTTTCAAGGGTGGTCTCTTCCCTATGGGCTGCAATAGCTTGCAAAATGGTCTCCACTGCTGACGCTGAAGAGAACTCGCTAGGATCAGGGTGGAAAGAGTCATGAGCTGGGGAGAGAGACAACTTCAGAGGAGCATGATCACCCTCTGTGCCACTGTGCAGTGGTCTGGAACATGCCCCTGGTTTTGTGCGAACAGTATTGGTTTTAGAGTGATCTTCATTGGTGCCTTCAGAGGAACTGTAAATATACTCTGATTCCTGACCCTCCTCTAAGTCAGATGAGAGCTCTGGGTCTGATTCAGTCTCAAGTTCTATAGAGCCATCCGTTTCGATCTCTACCCCTGCTTCATCAGAAAATGAATAAAATTCAGAAGGTTCTTTATCCCCGTCTGTAGTAGTGCGTATTTCTTGCACTATCGTTGCTGGTGTCTCAAGTTCAGGGATAGCAGGGGGTAGAGAGGGTTCTAGAGCTGTATTTAACAAGCTGGGAGTAGTTAGTGCAGAGCTCGGATGGGTCAAGTCTTGGCCCTTATCTTGAGCGACTAGCTCATCTAGATGTTCACCTCCCAAAATATTGGCACTTTCACCTGAAAAAGACATACAGAGCCCAACAGCATCTAGTTCATTTTGCTCAATCGGCTCTATACTTTGAGTAGGATTAGAGGAACCCCCCGGCTTATTCCTAGCCTCACTCGTCACAGTCAAAGACTCAGAACCAGTACTCACAGTTTGTAACAACGGTTGAGGTGGTGAGGTGGAGAGCTCAGCTGTGGTTAAATGCTGAAAGGGCAGGCTGTTGTTCAGGAGCTCAGTCGCGTTCGGTGTGGTTGGCTGATTCTTGTTGAGGGCACCTTGTTTTTGCCTTAGTAATTCAATTACTGATCCACCTGGAGAAGGCTGAGTTAGGGGGGTCAGTTTCCTTCTGGCAGCGAGAGCCTCGTGTCTTGGAGAGCACTCCGTAGGTAAAGGTTTCTTGGTTTTTCCCCTGCGCCGCCCTGTTGAAGCAGAAGCACTGTCAGATCCGGCTCCTTCTTTTCGAATCCGTTCCGATTCTTCCCTGACTGTACGAGCTGCTTTAGCGAGCCTCGCATGAGCAGCAGCCGAGGAAACCGCTGAGGCCGTCTTTGGGGGCATATCGGAAGGTTCCGGTGCGCAATTAACAGAAGATGAATCTTGCTGTGTCTTCCCGCAAACTACCGAATCTGACTGGGCTCGAGCAGACAAGTCGCAGGTATAGGAAAATTCATTCGACTGAGCAATCACACCGCAAACCGGCGAGCAGGAAACAAACTGAGCCCAGAGCGTGCTTGTGGGTAGAGCGACACAGAGAGACTTGAGAGCGGCGAGGTTAAGACAAGTAACCAAAGATCGCTGCTGTGCTCCTGCAGCGCAAAACACGCAGATTGATGAGTCTTTAATGGGTTCGTTTAGCATTTTTCTTTTAAATTAGTTGGTTGAAATCGAGCCTTTAGCTGTAAAATATATTTGAGAGATAACGAAGCAGTGACTCGTACACTGAAAAGAGGAAAGTTAATCAATTGTTGTATAAACCGCCGTATTCACGGATGGAGATCCCGGTAATCCAAATGGCTTCTGGAGCGCAGGTCAGCTGCTGCTGCTAGCGGTTCGAATCAAACCGCCATCTTGCCTCCAGAGCAAGTGTGACACGCTACCATACCCTCCTCGAAAATCCCAACGTCATTAAGTATGGTATTAAACCAGTGCAGAGCTTTAACCTCTTTGATGCTCATGACTAGCTCAGCTCGTCATGCAGTACACTGCTTGTGTGCTCATGACGAGCTGAGCTCGTCATGAACAATGGGAATAAATCAGAGTTAGCACAGAGGGGGAATTGCTGCAGCACTGGTGGTGTTAAGTAATAGTTGGTTGGTGGTTTCAGTCTGTGCTCCTCGGAAGGGTGGAACATTCATCAAAACAACCACTAGAGGGACAGCTGCCGGAGCAAGGTGAAGGGCTGGGGAGTTAGCTTGCACAGCATTATGTCCCGAGCCTCTGGATCCTTGTAGTCCAGTGGATGTCCTAGCTTGTCTAGCTAGAGGACAATTTTTACAGTTATTATTCTTGTTTAATGCTGTTGCTGCTACCACTCTGCCGTCACTCTGGGTGCGCGTGATTGATTGGGAAAATTCACTTGACAAGTTCACTAATTCAGCATCATTCCTATGCGAAAAAGCTGATTTTTTATGTGATGCTGCGCCTGTGTCAGTAGGCAGCCCGGAAACAGTTGGTTTCGTTGCTTGTAGACTTGGAAGTTTGGGTTTGACTGTAGCTGAAACTGCCACTATATTCCCCAGATTACTGGATATGTTTGCAGCAGTGGGCTTAGATTGAACAAGAGGGCCCTCAAGAACAGAAAAACCCGTCTTAACCGGGGATTCAGAGTTAGTTAGACGTTCCTCAATCCGGCTCAGTCTGTAGGTAATGGGAGTTAATAGGGTTGATAATACATTTTCGAGTCTTTTCCACATATTCTCATTAGAGTTCAGGCTAGGACCACCCATAGAGACTAAGTTAAAATCAGAGCAGGCTGGAGCAGCATTATCTGGTGTGCTGCACTCGTCTACTGAGGCACGTCCTCTGCTTTTATTAATCCTTGGCGCTTTTTCTCGGTGGAAGGCCTCTGTTGGCCACCCCCCACTCTCTTCCTTTTTACTGCAGGGTCAGGAATAGATTGATTAATTGTATTTTTATTTTTAGACATAGATCTGACTGACGTTCGTAGAGGCATACTGGCAGCAGTTTTACTTGTGGCTACTGGTGATTTTACAGTGCCCTCCAATGACCCTGTTGGGGTAGACATGAAGCCGCTCACCTCATTGTTGATCATGGGCATAGTAGAGTTTACAGCCGAATAGACTGGAGAACGAGCTGTGGCAATTATACCCAAAGATGATCTTTTAGTTAGTTGCGGATCCAAGGATAAACGGCGCTCTGTTATCTCTATCTCTTTTTCCAAAACGGGGGTTGCCCTTAATATAAGTTGATCTAATGTCCCCGCCACGTAACTGCAATGAAGTGCACCTACCCTCTTCTCTGCTCGCTTGCTCAACTTTGGTGTTAGAATCAAAGCCCAAACAGTCAACTGTATTCACAGATGTTAATGGAGTGCAGATTCAGTATTTAACAGAACTGACCTTACAATATGATCAAGTTTAGAGGGGGGGGCCCGACCTGGCCTCGTCCGGTCTCCGACGGGCTCAGAGGGGCCCACCCCTGGTCCCGGCTTCGCCCGGCACGCGCCCACGCGCGTTTCACGAAGTGAGAGTGGTGAGCAGTCTTGTAGTCTTGTAGTACGCACATTTTATCTTGGAAAATGTGAATTTGAGCTGTGTAATAAGCCTCTGTCATTTTACCACACCCATTCACAAACCTGCACTTTGCTAAACACTCCTACTGTGTTTAACATTATTTGCCGGAATGGCCTGTGATATGCGGATCACGGTTGATTATGTAGTGTACCAGATCCCAGAAATTTCCGTCAGGTGGCGGTGGTCCGAAATCTAAAAAAATGCAGCTGGGGGCTCAACCTAAAAAAGTTTTCATCAGATAGTGGTGGTTCAGTACTCACAATGTTAATTAGATTGAATGTGTCTCATATGAATTCCGCACACATCTCATTTCACTTGTAACAGTACTTTTCATCAAAACATAACACATAATTATAATTAACACATGAATAGAAGATATCTGTATTCATCTATTCTTTATTCATTTTCTTCTTAAAAGTACACCCTTAGAACAGTGGTCAAAATAACCAACGCGTTTCGTCCTACATAGACTTCTTCAGGGCTACAAAAATATATACAAAGCACAAACAAATATTTACAATACGTACAAAAAAATAAAACAAATTGCATGTTTCAATACAAAAAGTGAATCCCAAAACAAGTCAATTAATACAAATAACCAGTGTATTAAATAGGATCTATATAGTACTTCTATGTACATACTTAATCACAATTTCATATCACAAATATGATCCCAAATATTCTTTTTCTCAGTTATCCACATATGTAAAGACATGACGAACTCTTCAATACATGGCATGGTTAAAACATTCTTTGATTGTCAAAATGGCTCTAGACATTAACTCAGTAGTTCTAACAACAAAACAATTAGAATTCATAGCAGCATATAACTACTCAAGTTTACAATACAACAGAAAAAAGGGGATGGTTGGGTATCAGTTGTGCAAAATTGTGGTATAATCAATTGAATGTATCTGATTGCTTTAAGGATGTGGTAATGGCCACCCACCAATTACCAAAAGCATAGAAAATTCGACACCAATAAATGCAAAATAGGGAATATATTCTGAGCAAATTCCACGATAATTAAGTGCAGTTCTCAAAGATTGTTGACACCATAAGTCTTCTTTATCTACTTTTATTTCTGGCCGTCTGACAAGAATACACTGGTTCAGAAAAGGGGGTGGTGATGAACAGAGTGTCTGAATTAAGCAGACCACTCTTACCCAGTCCAAAGATCAGGGCTTGATCCATCACCGTTATTTATCTCACTGCACCATCCCAGCTCAGAACCTGGCTGTATGCAAATCAGTCTGTCCCTGGCCCAGTGCATCATGGGAACAGGGCAGACTAAACTACCAAGCCAATTCTTCACCAGAAAGGAGACAAGCTACCGGGGACCGGTTTCTGGCATTTCAGCCGTCGTCAGCCCGGCTTGCTTGTATCCTGATGGTGCAGTGAGAAAGGGACTCATGTCTGAGTATACCCTGCCACACCTATAGTGGCCAAAAACGATTCAGAAAAGGGGGTGGTGATGAACAGAGTGTCTGAATTAAGCAGACCACTCTTACCCAGTCCAAAGATCAGGGCTTGATCCATCACCGTTATTTATCTCACTGCACCATCCCAGCTCAGAACCTGGCTGTATGCAAATCAGTCTGTCCCTGGCCCAGTGCATCATGGGAACAGGGCAGACTAAACTACCAAGCCAATTCTTCACCAGAAAGGAGACAAGCTACCGGGGACCGGTTTCTGGCATTTCAGCCGTCGTCGGCCCGGCTTGCTTGTATCCTGATGGTGCAGTGAGAAAGGGACTCATGTCTGAGTATACCCTGCCACACCTATAGTGGCCAAAAACGATTCAGAAAAGGGGGTGGTGATAAACAGAGTGTCTGAATTAAGCAGACCACTCTTACCCAGTCCAAAGATCAGGGCTTGATCCATCACCGTTATTTATCTCACTGCACCATCCCAGCTCAGAACCTGGCTGTATGCAAATCAGTCTGTCCCTGGCCCAGTGCATCATGGGAACAGGGCAGACTAAACTACCAAGCCAATTCTTCACCAGAAAGGAGACAAGCTACCGGGGACCGGTTTCTGGCATTTCAGCCGTCGTCGGCCCGGCTTGCTTGTATCCTGATGGTGCAGTGAGAAAGGGACTCATGTCTGAGTATACCCTGCCACACCTATAGTGGCCAAAAACGATTCAGAAAAGGGGGTGGTGATGAACAGAGTGTCTGAATTAAGCAGACCACTCTTACCCAGTCCAAAGATCAGGGCTTGATCCATCACCGTTATTTATCTCACTGCACCATCCCAGCTCAGAACCTGGCTGTATGCAAATCAGTCTGTCCCTGGCCCAGTGCATCATGGGAACAGGGCAGACTAAACTACCAAGCCAATTCTTCACCAGAAAGGAGACAAGCTACCGGGGACCAGTTTCTGGCATTTCAGCCGTCGTCGGCCCGGCTTGCTTGTATCCTGATGGTGCAGTGAGAAAGGGACTCATGTCTGAGTATACCCTGCCACACCTATAGTGGCCAAAAACGATTCAGAAAAGGGGGTGGTGATGAACAGAGTGTCTGAATTAAGCAGACCACTCTTACCCAGTCCAAAGATCAGGGCTTGATCCATCACCGTTATTTATCTCACTGCACCATCCCAGCTCAGAACCTGGCTGTATGCAAATCAGTCTGTCCCTGGCCCAGTGCATCATGGGAACAGGGCAGACTAAACTACCAAGCCAATTCTTCACCAGAAAGGAGACAAGCTACCGGGGACCGGTTTCTGGCATTTCAGCCGTCGTCGGCCCGGCTTGCTTGTATCCTGATGGTGCAGTGAGAAAGGGACTCATGTCTGAGTATACCCTGCCACACCTATAGTGGCCAAAAACGATTCAGAAAAGGGGGTGGTGATGAACAGAGTGTCTGAATTAGGCAGACCACTCTTACCCAGTCCAAAGATCAGGGCTTGATCCATCACCGTTATTTATCTCACTGCACCATCCCAGCTCAGAACCTGGCTGTATGCAAATCAGTCTGTCCCTGGCCCAGTGCATCATGGGAACAGGGCAGACTAAACTACCAAGCCAATTCTTCACCAGAAAGGAGACAAGCTACCGGGGACCGGTTTCTGGCATTTCAGCCGTCGTCGGCCCGGCTTGCTTGTATCCTGATGGTGCAGTGAGAAAGGGACTCATGTCTGAGTATACCCTGCCACACCTATAGTGGCCAAAAACGATTCAGAAAAGGGGGTGGTGATGAACAGAGTGTCTGAATTAAGCAGACCACTCTTACCCAGTCCAAAGATCAGGGCTTGATCCATCACCGTTATTTATCTCACTGCACCATCCCAGCTCAGAACCTGGCTGTATGCAAATCAGTCTGTCCCTGGCCCAGTGCATCATGGGAACAGGGCAGACTAAACTACCAAGCCAATTCTTCACCAGAAAGGAGACAAGCTACCGGGGACCAGTTTCTGGCATTTCAGCCGTCGTCGGCCCGGCTTGCTTGTATCCTGATGGTGCAGTGAGAAAGGGACTCATGTCTGAGTATACCCTGCCACACCTATAGTGGCCAAAAACGATTCAGAAAAGGGGGTGGTGATGAACAGAGTGTCTGAATTAAGCAGACCACTCTTACCCAGTCCAAAGATCAGGGCTTGATCCATCACCGTTATTTATCTCACTGCACCATCCCAGCTCAGAACCTGGCTGTATGCAAATCAGTCTGTCCCTGGCCCAGTGCATCATGGGAACAGGGCAGACTAAACTACCAAGCCAATTCTTCACCAGAAAGGAGACAAGCTAACGGGGACCGGTTTCTGGCATTTCAGCCGTCGTCGGCCCGGCTTGCTTGTATCCTGATGGTGCAGTGAGAAAGGGACTCATGTCTGAGTATACCCTGCCACACCTATAGTGGCCAAAAACGATTCAGAAAAGGGGGTGGTGATGAACAGAGTGTCTGAATTAGGCAGACCACTCTTACCCAGTCCAAAGATCAGGGCTTGATCCATCACCGTTATTTATCTCACTGCACCATCCCAGCTCAGAACCTGGCTGTATGCAAATCAGTCTGTCCCTGGCCCAGTGCATCATAGGAACAGGGCAGACTAAACTACCAAGCCAATTCTTCACCAGAAAGGAGACAAGCTACCGGGGACCAGTTTCTGGCATTTCAGCCGTCGTCGGCCCGGCTTGCTTGTATCCTGATGGTGCAGTGAGAAAGGGACTCATGTCTGAGTATACCCTGCCACACCTATAGTGGCCAAAAACGATTCAGAAAAGGGGGTGGTGATGAACAGAGTGTCTGAATTAAGCAGACCACTCTTACCCAGTCCAAAGATCAGGGCTTGATCCATCACCGTTATTTATCTCACTGCACCATCCCAGCTCAGAACCTGGCTGTATGCAATTGCAAATCAGTCTGTCCCTGGCCCAGTGCATCATGGGAACAGGGCAGACTAAACTACCAAGCCAATTCTTCACCAGAAAGGAGACAAGCTACCGGGGACCGGTTTCTGGCATTTCAGCCGTCGTCGGCCCGGCTTGCTTGTATCCTGATGGTGCAGTGAGAAAGGGACTCATGTCTGAGTATACCCTGCCACACCTATAGTGGCCAAAAACGATTCAGAAAAGGGGGTGGTGATGAACAGAGTGTCTGAATTAAGCAGACCGCTCTTACCCAGTCCAAAGATCAGGGCTTGATCCATCACCGTTATTTATCTCACTGCACCATCCCAGCTCAGAACCTGGCTGTATGCAAATCAGTCTGTCCCTGGCCCAGTGCATCATGGGAACAGGGCAGACTAAACTACCAAACCAATTCTTCACCAGAAAGGAGACAAGCTACCGGGGACCGGTTTCTGGCATTTCAGCCGTCGTCGGCCCGGCTTGCTTGTATCCTGATGGTGCAGTGAGAAAGGGACTCATGTCTGAGTATACCCTGCCACACCTATAGTGGCCAAAAACGATTCAGAAAAGGGGGTGGTGATGAACAGAGTGTCTGAATTAAGCAGACCACTCTTACCCAGTCCAAAGATCAGGGCTTGATCCATCACCGTTATTTATCTCACTGCACCATCCCAGCTCAGAACCTGGCTGTATGCAAATCAGTCTGTCCCTGGCCCAGTGCATCATGGGAACAGGGCAGACTAAACTACCAAGCCAATTCTTCACCAGAAAGGAGACAAGCTACTGGGGACCGGTTTCTGGCATTTCAGCCGTCGTCGGCCCGGCTTGCTTGTATCCTGATGGTGCAGTGAGAAAGGGACTCATGTCTGAGTATACCCTGCCACACCTATAGTGGCCAAAAACGATTCAGAAAAGGGGGTGGTGATGAACAGAGTGTCTGAATTAAGCAGACCACTCTTACCCAGTCCAAAGATCAGGGCTTGATCCATCACCGTTATTTATCTCACTGCACCATCCCAGCTCAGAACCTGGCTGTATGCAAATCAGTCTGTCCCTGGCCCAGTGCATCATGGGAACAGGGCAGACTAAACTACCAAGCCAATTCTTCACCAGAAAGGAGACAAGCTACCGGGGACCGGTTTCTGGCATTTCAGCCGTCGTCGGCCCGGCTTGCTTGTATCCTGATGGTGCAGTGAGAAAGGGACTCATGTCTGAGTATACCCTGCCACACCTATAGTGGCCAAAAACGATTCAGAAAAGGGGGTGGTGATGAACAGAGTGTCTGAATTAGGCAGACCACTCTTACCCAGTCCAAAGATCAGGGCTTGATCCATCACCGTTATTTATCTCACTGCACCATCCCAGCTCAGAACCTGGCTGTATGCAAATCAGTCTGTCCCTGGCCCAGTGCATCATGGGAACAGGGCAGACTAAACTACCAAGCCAATTCTTCACCAGAAAGGAGACAAGCTACCGGGGACCGGTTTCTGGCATTTCAGCCGTTGTCGGCCCGGCTTGCTTGTATCCTGATGGTGCAGTGAGAAAGGGACTCATGTCTGAGTATGCCCTGCCACACCTATAGTGGCCAAAAACGATTCAGAAAAGGGGGTGGTGATGAGCAGAGTGTCTGAATTAAGCAGACCACTCTTACCCAGTCCCTTTTCTGAATCATTTTTGTCCACCATAAGCGTGGAAGGGTATACTCAGATGTGAGTCCCTTGCTCATTGCACCATCAGGATTCAAGCAAGCCGGGCCAAAGACGGCTGAAATGCCAGAAACCGGTCCCCGGTAGCTTGTTTCCTTCCCAGTATAAGAATTGGCTAGGTAGTTTGGTCTGCCCTGTTCCCATGATGCACTGGGCCAGGGTCAGACTAATTTGCATATAGCCAGGTTCTGAGCTGGGATGGTGCAGTGAGCTAAAAAACGGTGATGGATCAAGCCCTTATCTGTGGACTGGGTAAGAGTGGTCTGCTTAATTCAGACACTCTGTTCATCACCACCCCCTTTTCTGAATCAAGAATACACTGGAGCACACTGTTTCTTATGGTTACTCGATGGATACTTGAAATACAAAGGACGTAGGAGAGGCTTCACTATTGTCTTGTGGATTGGATATTTATAGAACCTCTGAAATGTAATATAAGAACACTTTAATATATGATGATTGTTAGTTACTCTAGAATACTGTGAGATTTTGGCCCTAATGAAGTCTGTGGCTTACACCACAAAGAGACGAAACACGTGTAGGCGGCTAAGACATTTGTTTTTGGAAGAATCATAAAAGAAATAAAAGAAGATAAAGAAGACTTATGGTGTTGACAATCTTTGAGAACTGTACTTAATTATAGTGGAATTTTCTCAGGATATATATTCCCTCTTTTGTACTCAAGTTTACACTTAGTCCTAAAAATGTATTTACTGTCTCTGGGTATGCGATAAAATTATTTGTTTAACCGTACCTCAAATGTTAGTGTTACATCCCTAGGTCATGAGAGACTAATATCGTGTAGATGGTCCAAATTATTATCCTTCCGTTTGGAAAAAATATCTGTAAAGTATCATAAAAAGCAGAGAACAGGGAGGTGTTGTAGAGTCATCTATAAACTACAGAGTGTTACAAGAAATACAAAAACAACATAAAGTGTCATGTTGACCAAAGAGAAATTATCGGATCATCTACAGATTGCAGAGAGTCATAAAAGATACTATTATCTGTCATACGTTTTGCATCGAACCTGCAGTGTGTCATGTTTAAAATATATACATAATTCTTACCATACATCCATATCAATAACAAAAATAGGAACCCCTTACAGCTGTGAATACAAGCATAACATAACTGAAGCTCCCAATATTAAGAAAATATACAATTTTATTTTCGTAATTAATATAAAAAAAATAAAAACACAATGATAAGCATAAATCACATTAACAATCCCCCAACAATTTATAAAAGCATTAAAACCATCACAAAAGAGACATTATTTGGTGATTCATTGCGAAAACATCCTAAATTATTAATTCATTAGGATCTATAGACACCGTTGGGCTAATATCATCAATCCCAAAACCATAGTCCCCCAAATTTAATCACAATCACAGTTTGTAACAACGGTTGAGGTGGTGAGGTGGAGAGCTCAGCTGTGGTTAAATGCTGAAAGGGCAGGCTGTTGTTCAGGAGCTCAGTCGCGTTCGGTGTGGTTGGCTGATTCTTGTTGAGGGCACCTTGTTTTTGCCTTAGTAATTCAATTACTGATCCACCTGGAGAAGGCTGAGTTAGGGGGGTCAGTTTCCTTCTGGCAGCGAGAGCCTCGTGTCTTGGAGAGCACTCCGTAGGTAAAGGTTTCTTGGTTTTTCCCCTGCGCCGCCCTGTTGAAGCAGAAGCACTGTCAGATCCGGCTCCTTCTTTTCGAATCCGTTCCGATTCTTCCCTGACTGTACGAGCTGCTTTAGCGAGCCTCGCATGAGCAGCAGCCGAGGAAACCGCTGAGGCCGTCTTTGGGGGCATATCGGAAGGTTCCGGTGCGCAATTAACAGAAGATGAATCTTGCTGTGTCTTCCCGCAAACTACCGAATCTGACTGGGCTCGAGCAGACAAGTCGCAGGTATAGGAAAATTCATTCGACTGAGCAATCACACCGCAAACCGGCGAGCAGGAAACAAACTGAGCCCAGAGCGTGCTTGTGGGTAGAGCGACACAGAGAGACTTGAGAGCGGCGAGGTTAAGACAAGTAACCAAAGATCGCTGCTGTGCTCCTGCAGCGCAAAACACGCAGATTGATGAGTCTTTAATGGGTTCGTTTAGCATTTTTCTTTTAAATTAGTTGGTTGAAATCGAGCCTTTAGCTGTAAAATATATTTGAGAGATAACGAAGCAGTGACTCGTACACTGAAAAGAGGAAAGTTAATCAATTGTTGTATAAACCGCCGTATTCACGGATGGAGATCCCGGTAATCCAAATGGCTTCTGGAGCGCAGGTCAGCTGCTGCTGCTAGCGGTTCGAATCAAACCGCCATCTTGCCTCCAGAGCAAGTGTGACACGCTACCATACCCTCCTCGAAAATCCCAACGTCATTAAGTATGGTATTAAACCAGTGCAGAGCTTTAACCTCTTTGATGCTCATGACTAGCTCAGCTCGTCATGCAGTACACTGCTTGTGTGCTCATGACGAGCTGAGCTCGTCATGAACAATGGGAATAAATCAGAGTTAGCACAGAGGGGGAATTGCTGCAGCACTGGTGGTGTTAAGTAATAGTTGGTTGGTGGTTTCAGTCTGTGCTCCTCGGAAGGGTGGAACATTCATCAAAACAACCACTAGAGGGACAGCTGCCGGAGCAAGGTGAAGGGCTGGGGAGTTAGCTTGCACAGCATTATGTCCCGAGCCTCTGGATCCTTGTAGTCCAGTGGATGTCCTAGCTTGTCTAGCTAGAGGACAATTTTTACAGTTATTATTCTTGTTTAATGCTGTTGCTGCTACCACTCTGCCGTCACTCTGGGTGCGCGTGATTGATTGGGAAAATTCACTTGACAAGTTCACTAATTCAGCATCATTCCTATGCGAAAAAGCTGATTTTTTATGTGATGCTGCGCCTGTGTCAGTAGGCAGCCCGGAAACAGTTGGTTTCGTTGCTTGTAGACTTGGAAGTTTGGGTTTGACTGTAGCTGAAACTGCCACTATATTCCCCAGATTACTGGATATGTTTGCAGCAGTGGGCTTAGATTGAACAAGAGGGCCCTCAAGAACAGAAAAACCCGTCTTAACCGGGGATTCAGAGTTAGTTAGACGTTCCTCAATCCGGCTCAGTCTGTAGGTAATGGGAGTTAATAGGGTTGATAATACATTTTCGAGTCTTTTCCACATATTCTCATTAGAGTTCAGGCTAGGACCACCCATAGAGACTAAGTTAAAATCAGAGCAGGCTGGAGCAGCATTATCTGGTGTGCTGCACTCGTCTACTGAGGCACGTCCTCTGCTTTTATTAATCCTTGGCGCTTTTTCTCGGTGGAAGGCCTCTGTTGGCCACCCCCCACTCTCTTCCTTTTTACTGCAGGGTCAGGAATAGATTGATTAATTGTATTTTTATTTTTAGACATAGATCTGACTGACGTTCGTAGAGGCATACTGGCAGCAGTTTTACTTGTGGCTACTGGTGATTTTACAGTGCCCTCCAATGACCCTGTTGGGGTAGACATGAAGCCGCTCACCTCATTGTTGATCATGGGCATAGTAGAGTTTACAGCCGAATAGACTGGAGAACGAGCTGTGGCAATTATACCCAAAGATGATCTTTTAGTTAGTTGCGGATCCAAGGATAAACGGCGCTCTGTTATCTCTATCTCTTTTTCCAAAACGGGGGTTGCCCTTAATATAAGTTGATCTAATGTCCCCGCCACGTAACTGCAATGAAGTGCACCTACCCTCTTCTCTGCTCGCTTGCTCAACTTTGGTGTTAGAATCAAAGCCCAAACAGTCAACTGTATTCACAGATGTTAATGGAGTGCAGATTCAGTATTTAACAGAACTGACCTTACAATATGATCAAGTTTAGAGGGGGGGGCCCGACCTGGCCTCGTCCGGTCTCCGACGGGCTCAGAGGGGCCCACCCCTGGTCCCGGCTTCGCCCGGCACGCGCCCACGCGCGTTTCACGAAGTGAGAGTGGTGAGCAGTCTTGTAGTCTTGTAGTACGCACATTTTATCTTGGAAAATGTGAATTTGAGCTGTGTAATAAGCCTCTGTCATTTTACCACACCCATTCACAAACCTGCACTTTGCTAAACACTCCTACTGTGTTTAACATTATTTGCCGGAATGGCCTGTGATATGCGGATCACGGTTGATTATGTAGTGTACCAGATCCCAGAAATTTCCGTCAGGTGGCGGTGGTCCGAAATCTAAAAAAATGCAGCTGGGGGCTCAACCTAAAAAAGTTTTCATCAGATAGTGGTGGTTCAGTACTCACAATGTTAATTAGATTGAATGTGTCTCATATGAATTCCGCACACATCTCATTTCACTTGTAACAGTACTTTTCATCAAAACATAACACATAATTATAATTAACACATGAATAGAAGATATCTGTATTCATCTATTCTTTATTCATTTTCTTCTTAAAAGTACACCCTTAGAACAGTGGTCAAAATAACCAACGCGTTTCGTCCTACATAGACTTCTTCAGGGCTACAAAAATATATACAAAGCACAAACAAATATTTACAATACGTACAAAAAAATAAAACAAATTGCATGTTTCAATACAAAAAGTGAATCCCAAAACAAGTCAATTAATACAAATAACCAGTGTATTAAATAGGATCTATATAGTACTTCTATGTACATACTTAATCACAATTTCATATCACAAATATGATCCCAAATATTCTTTTTCTCAGTTATCCACATATGTAAAGACATGACGAACTCTTCAATACATGGCATGGTTAAAACATTCTTTGATTGTCAAAATGGCTCTAGACATTAACTCAGTAGTTCTAACAACAAAACAATTAGAATTCATAGCAGCATATAACTACTCAAGTTTACAATACAACAGAAAAAAGGGGATGGTTGGGTATCAGTTGTGCAAAATTGTGGTATAATCAATTGAATGTATCTGATTGCTTTAAGGATGTGGTAATGGCCACCCACCAATTACCAAAAGCATAGAAAATTCGACACCAATAAATGCAAAATAGGGAATATATTCTGAGCAAATTCCACGATAATTAAGTGCAGTTCTCAAAGATTGTTGACACCATAAGTCTTCTTTATCTACTTTTATTTCTGGCCGTCTGACAAGAATACACTGGTTCAGAAAAGGGGGTGGTGATGAACAGAGTGTCTGAATTAAGCAGACCACTCTTACCCAGTCCAAAGATCAGGGCTTGATCCATCACCGTTATTTATCTCACTGCACCATCCCAGCTCAGAACCTGGCTGTATGCAAATCAGTCTGTCCCTGGCCCAGTGCATCATGGGAACAGGGCAGACTAAACTACCAAGCCAATTCTTCACCAGAAAGGAGACAAGCTACCGGGGACCGGTTTCTGGCATTTCAGCCGTCGTCAGCCCGGCTTGCTTGTATCCTGATGGTGCAGTGAGAAAGGGACTCATGTCTGAGTATACCCTGCCACACCTATAGTGGCCAAAAACGATTCAGAAAAGGGGGTGGTGATGAACAGAGTGTCTGAATTAAGCAGACCACTCTTACCCAGTCCAAAGATCAGGGCTTGATCCATCACCGTTATTTATCTCACTGCACCATCCCAGCTCAGAACCTGGCTGTATGCAAATCAGTCTGTCCCTGGCCCAGTGCATCATGGGAACAGGGCAGACTAAACTACCAAGCCAATTCTTCACCAGAAAGGAGACAAGCTACCGGGGACCGGTTTCTGGCATTTCAGCCGTCGTCGGCCCGGCTTGCTTGTATCCTGATGGTGCAGTGAGAAAGGGACTCATGTCTGAGTATACCCTGCCACACCTATAGTGGCCAAAAACGATTCAGAAAAGGGGGTGGTGATAAACAGAGTGTCTGAATTAAGCAGACCACTCTTACCCAGTCCAAAGATCAGGGCTTGATCCATCACCGTTATTTATCTCACTGCACCATCCCAGCTCAGAACCTGGCTGTATGCAAATCAGTCTGTCCCTGGCCCAGTGCATCATGGGAACAGGGCAGACTAAACTACCAAGCCAATTCTTCACCAGAAAGGAGACAAGCTACCGGGGACCGGTTTCTGGCATTTCAGCCGTCGTCGGCCCGGCTTGCTTGTATCCTGATGGTGCAGTGAGAAAGGGACTCATGTCTGAGTATACCCTGCCACACCTATAGTGGCCAAAAACGATTCAGAAAAGGGGGTGGTGATGAACAGAGTGTCTGAATTAAGCAGACCACTCTTACCCAGTCCAAAGATCAGGGCTTGATCCATCACCGTTATTTATCTCACTGCACCATCCCAGCTCAGAACCTGGCTGTATGCAAATCAGTCTGTCCCTGGCCCAGTGCATCATGGGAACAGGGCAGACTAAACTACCAAGCCAATTCTTCACCAGAAAGGAGACAAGCTACCGGGGACCAGTTTCTGGCATTTCAGCCGTCGTCGGCCCGGCTTGCTTGTATCCTGATGGTGCAGTGAGAAAGGGACTCATGTCTGAGTATACCCTGCCACACCTATAGTGGCCAAAAACGATTCAGAAAAGGGGGTGGTGATGAACAGAGTGTCTGAATTAAGCAGACCACTCTTACCCAGTCCAAAGATCAGGGCTTGATCCATCACCGTTATTTATCTCACTGCACCATCCCAGCTCAGAACCTGGCTGTATGCAAATCAGTCTGTCCCTGGCCCAGTGCATCATGGGAACAGGGCAGACTAAACTACCAAGCCAATTCTTCACCAGAAAGGAGACAAGCTACCGGGGACCGGTTTCTGGCATTTCAGCCGTCGTCGGCCCGGCTTGCTTGTATCCTGATGGTGCAGTGAGAAAGGGACTCATGTCTGAGTATACCCTGCCACACCTATAGTGGCCAAAAACGATTCAGAAAAGGGGGTGGTGATGAACAGAGTGTCTGAATTAGGCAGACCACTCTTACCCAGTCCAAAGATCAGGGCTTGATCCATCACCGTTATTTATCTCACTGCACCATCCCAGCTCAGAACCTGGCTGTATGCAAATCAGTCTGTCCCTGGCCCAGTGCATCATGGGAACAGGGCAGACTAAACTACCAAGCCAATTCTTCACCAGAAAGGAGACAAGCTACCGGGGACCGGTTTCTGGCATTTCAGCCGTCGTCGGCCCGGCTTGCTTGTATCCTGATGGTGCAGTGAGAAAGGGACTCATGTCTGAGTATACCCTGCCACACCTATAGTGGCCAAAAACGATTCAGAAAAGGGGGTGGTGATGAACAGAGTGTCTGAATTAAGCAGACCACTCTTACCCAGTCCAAAGATCAGGGCTTGATCCATCACCGTTATTTATCTCACTGCACCATCCCAGCTCAGAACCTGGCTGTATGCAAATCAGTCTGTCCCTGGCCCAGTGCATCATGGGAACAGGGCAGACTAAACTACCAAGCCAATTCTTCACCAGAAAGGAGACAAGCTACCGGGGACCAGTTTCTGGCATTTCAGCCGTCGTCGGCCCGGCTTGCTTGTATCCTGATGGTGCAGTGAGAAAGGGACTCATGTCTGAGTATACCCTGCCACACCTATAGTGGCCAAAAACGATTCAGAAAAGGGGGTGGTGATGAACAGAGTGTCTGAATTAAGCAGACCACTCTTACCCAGTCCAAAGATCAGGGCTTGATCCATCACCGTTATTTATCTCACTGCACCATCCCAGCTCAGAACCTGGCTGTATGCAAATCAGTCTGTCCCTGGCCCAGTGCATCATGGGAACAGGGCAGACTAAACTACCAAGCCAATTCTTCACCAGAAAGGAGACAAGCTAACGGGGACCGGTTTCTGGCATTTCAGCCGTCGTCGGCCCGGCTTGCTTGTATCCTGATGGTGCAGTGAGAAAGGGACTCATGTCTGAGTATACCCTGCCACACCTATAGTGGCCAAAAACGATTCAGAAAAGGGGGTGGTGATGAACAGAGTGTCTGAATTAGGCAGACCACTCTTACCCAGTCCAAAGATCAGGGCTTGATCCATCACCGTTATTTATCTCACTGCACCATCCCAGCTCAGAACCTGGCTGTATGCAAATCAGTCTGTCCCTGGCCCAGTGCATCATAGGAACAGGGCAGACTAAACTACCAAGCCAATTCTTCACCAGAAAGGAGACAAGCTACCGGGGACCAGTTTCTGGCATTTCAGCCGTCGTCGGCCCGGCTTGCTTGTATCCTGATGGTGCAGTGAGAAAGGGACTCATGTCTGAGTATACCCTGCCACACCTATAGTGGCCAAAAACGATTCAGAAAAGGGGGTGGTGATGAACAGAGTGTCTGAATTAAGCAGACCACTCTTACCCAGTCCAAAGATCAGGGCTTGATCCATCACCGTTATTTATCTCACTGCACCATCCCAGCTCAGAACCTGGCTGTATGCAATTGCAAATCAGTCTGTCCCTGGCCCAGTGCATCATGGGAACAGGGCAGACTAAACTACCAAGCCAATTCTTCACCAGAAAGGAGACAAGCTACCGGGGACCGGTTTCTGGCATTTCAGCCGTCGTCGGCCCGGCTTGCTTGTATCCTGATGGTGCAGTGAGAAAGGGACTCATGTCTGAGTATACCCTGCCACACCTATAGTGGCCAAAAACGATTCAGAAAAGGGGGTGGTGATGAACAGAGTGTCTGAATTAAGCAGACCGCTCTTACCCAGTCCAAAGATCAGGGCTTGATCCATCACCGTTATTTATCTCACTGCACCATCCCAGCTCAGAACCTGGCTGTATGCAAATCAGTCTGTCCCTGGCCCAGTGCATCATGGGAACAGGGCAGACTAAACTACCAAACCAATTCTTCACCAGAAAGGAGACAAGCTACCGGGGACCGGTTTCTGGCATTTCAGCCGTCGTCGGCCCGGCTTGCTTGTATCCTGATGGTGCAGTGAGAAAGGGACTCATGTCTGAGTATACCCTGCCACACCTATAGTGGCCAAAAACGATTCAGAAAAGGGGGTGGTGATGAACAGAGTGTCTGAATTAAGCAGACCACTCTTACCCAGTCCAAAGATCAGGGCTTGATCCATCACCGTTATTTATCTCACTGCACCATCCCAGCTCAGAACCTGGCTGTATGCAAATCAGTCTGTCCCTGGCCCAGTGCATCATGGGAACAGGGCAGACTAAACTACCAAGCCAATTCTTCACCAGAAAGGAGACAAGCTACTGGGGACCGGTTTCTGGCATTTCAGCCGTCGTCGGCCCGGCTTGCTTGTATCCTGATGGTGCAGTGAGAAAGGGACTCATGTCTGAGTATACCCTGCCACACCTATAGTGGCCAAAAACGATTCAGAAAAGGGGGTGGTGATGAACAGAGTGTCTGAATTAAGCAGACCACTCTTACCCAGTCCAAAGATCAGGGCTTGATCCATCACCGTTATTTATCTCACTGCACCATCCCAGCTCAGAACCTGGCTGTATGCAAATCAGTCTGTCCCTGGCCCAGTGCATCATGGGAACAGGGCAGACTAAACTACCAAGCCAATTCTTCACCAGAAAGGAGACAAGCTACCGGGGACCGGTTTCTGGCATTTCAGCCGTCGTCGGCCCGGCTTGCTTGTATCCTGATGGTGCAGTGAGAAAGGGACTCATGTCTGAGTATACCCTGCCACACCTATAGTGGCCAAAAACGATTCAGAAAAGGGGGTGGTGATGAACAGAGTGTCTGAATTAGGCAGACCACTCTTACCCAGTCCAAAGATCAGGGCTTGATCCATCACCGTTATTTATCTCACTGCACCATCCCAGCTCAGAACCTGGCTGTATGCAAATCAGTCTGTCCCTGGCCCAGTGCATCATGGGAACAGGGCAGACTAAACTACCAAGCCAATTCTTCACCAGAAAGGAGACAAGCTACCGGGGACCGGTTTCTGGCATTTCAGCCGTTGTCGGCCCGGCTTGCTTGTATCCTGATGGTGCAGTGAGAAAGGGACTCATGTCTGAGTATGCCCTGCCACACCTATAGTGGCCAAAAACGATTCAGAAAAGGGGGTGGTGATGAGCAGAGTGTCTGAATTAAGCAGACCACTCTTACCCAGTCCCTTTTCTGAATCATTTTTGTCCACCATAAGCGTGGAAGGGTATACTCAGATGTGAGTCCCTTGCTCATTGCACCATCAGGATTCAAGCAAGCCGGGCCAAAGACGGCTGAAATGCCAGAAACCGGTCCCCGGTAGCTTGTTTCCTTCCCAGTATAAGAATTGGCTAGGTAGTTTGGTCTGCCCTGTTCCCATGATGCACTGGGCCAGGGTCAGACTAATTTGCATATAGCCAGGTTCTGAGCTGGGATGGTGCAGTGAGCTAAAAAACGGTGATGGATCAAGCCCTTATCTGTGGACTGGGTAAGAGTGGTCTGCTTAATTCAGACACTCTGTTCATCACCACCCCCTTTTCTGAATCAAGAATACACTGGAGCACACTGTTTCTTATGGTTACTCGATGGATACTTGAAATACAAAGGACGTAGGAGAGGCTTCACTATTGTCTTGTGGATTGGATATTTATAGAACCTCTGAAATGTAATATAAGAACACTTTAATATATGATGATTGTTAGTTACTCTAGAATACTGTGAGATTTTGGCCCTAATGAAGTCTGTGGCTTACACCACAAAGAGACGAAACACGTGTAGGCGGCTAAGACATTTGTTTTTGGAAGAATCATAAAAGAAATAAAAGAAGATAAAGAAGACTTATGGTGTTGACAATCTTTGAGAACTGTACTTAATTATAGTGGAATTTTCTCAGGATATATATTCCCTCTTTTGTACTCAAGTTTACACTTAGTCCTAAAAATGTATTTACTGTCTCTGGGTATGCGATAAAATTATTTGTTTAACCGTACCTCAAATGTTAGTGTTACATCCCTAGGTCATGAGAGACTAATATCGTGTAGATGGTCCAAATTATTATCCTTCCGTTTGGAAAAAATATCTGTAAAGTATCATAAAAAGCAGAGAACAGGGAGGTGTTGTAGAGTCATCTATAAACTACAGAGTGTTACAAGAAATACAAAAACAACATAAAGTGTCATGTTGACCAAAGAGAAATTATCGGATCATCTACAGATTGCAGAGAGTCATAAAAGATACTATTATCTGTCATACGTTTTGCATCGAACCTGCAGTGTGTCATGTTTAAAATATATACATAATTCTTACCATACATCCATATCAATAACAAAAATAGGAACCCCTTACAGCTGTGAATACAAGCATAACATAACTGAAGCTCCCAATATTAAGAAAATATACAATTTTATTTTCGTAATTAATATAAAAAAAATAAAAACACAATGATAAGCATAAATCACATTAACAATCCCCCAACAATTTATAAAAGCATTAAAACCATCACAAAAGAGACATTATTTGGTGATTCATTGCGAAAACATCCTAAATTATTAATTCATTAGGATCTATAGACACCGTTGGGCTAATATCATCAATCCCAAAACCATAGTCCCCCAAATTTAATCACAATAGAAGCGTTTCGGTGTGCTGCCTGCTATGCACCACCTTTATCAAGGCCGAGACAGTTGATTGCCTCTTTTCTTTTAAAAAGTCTTATTTTTGGCATTGATACGGATGTATGGTAAGAATGGTGACTATGAGTGATATGTGATCCAAGGGAACTTTTCATATTCCACTGGTTGTGTTGGCACCCTGTCCCTTGGATAGTTGGGCTACTCCCTTTGTCATCTTAAGATAAAATATATACATAACATCGCCTAAAATCAAAATTCTAATCTATAATTAAAATAGTGAGGAATTTCCACTAAGGGAGGGTAAACTCCACTCTCGGAATGTATCCGATCTATTGTTACATGCAATTTACATTCGAATCACAGGTTTCTGTGTCAAAGTGATCAATTTGCATGTCTAAACTATACAATTATGCTAATTGAATAGCAAAACAGTGAGGAGTGGCAGAAAACACCACATTACTCTCAAACCGGTGTCCACTTAATCTACTATATTATGAGTAGTGCCAGTAATATGTTTGCATTTCACATCGCAACGTCGCTAGGTTGTCATGCAGTGAAATACTTTAAGAAAAAATAAGTTTGGGTAGAGTCAGAAAAGTACTTGTTTTACCAACGGTATGACCACACGGGTGCCATCTTAGAGAGTGTCAGTAGGAAACTCATTAAAATGTTATATTGCAAACAAAATAAGTGTAAAGCCAAAATTAGTTTCTAAAAGAAAAATCTGCTTTACAGTAGCAGCTCCCTATACGAAATACCTCAACATACTTTATTAGTATATTCTTGAGAGTATGTTTAAATTTGAAATTCACATAAGCTGAGCTGTACGCTTTTTTTTATCACAGGGCAAAGTATCGCAGACACCATCTTTTAATGGGTTGTTTTAAATGAAGAAATCACTTCTGCTTTTCAAGTTGAACATCATACACCAATTTAAATACTAAGTATATAGTTGGCCGACAGGGTCATACTATAAGCAAATTGGATCAGTATCAAAGTATCATTACACGGTTTACTCACCGAGTTCATGTGCTCAATATACGAAATTGCGTTCTTGGCGTTTGCTTGCAATAGAGAACCAGAATGCTTTCACAAAAGCCTTTAAATAGGTCTCGCCAATGTGAAACACCTGAGGTTCTACCATAACGAGCACAAACAGGTACAAGAACAGGTAGAGTGATTCACGGGCGCCATCTTAAAACTGTGAGTTTCAAGATCAAAAGTAAAGGAATGAAGACTTCTGGCTTAGGGCATGACTTATAGTTTCCTGACATAACTCAAACTATAACTGCTGATTTTCTATGGTTTTGTGTGTGTAAAATCTGAGTCTGACTAGAAACCCTTGTAACCTTTGTTTTTTTAGTGAGTATAGGTTTAGATATATTAAACAGTAGCGGTCGCAGCTCCATAGAAAGATAGCTTTTTGATTCGCTAATAACTCTGGTGCTGTTTGTTGAATTTTCACTAAACTTTCTAAACAAAAAGTTCATCCCCCTCAGTTCCTTTATTGAAAGTTTCACGGTGATCTGGTAAACGAAGACTGAGAAAAAAGGGGTCCTAAGATGCTTTTTACCAGTTCAATTTCCATACAGAATTTTAAGACACTGCTACAGCCAAAACAGCTACATGAAATTACTCCATGTTCAGTTTAGAGCTAGCTCTTTAACCAGAATACATACTTGTGTGATTTGGTGTAAATATGTTCAGCAGTTTTGTAGAAATTAAGGTTAAAAGAATATAGATATCTAGACCAGTGGTTCTCTGACACTAACGGAAGTTCAAGATATAATGATCTTCTTGGCTGCTGTCACATCAACAGAGATGTTGGGTGGCCATTTGTGGGGTCTTTGCACATAAAAAGAGAGTATTTCCTATCTTTTTACGTGTGGAGACTCCGCAGTCGTAAAGATACTACTAGTAAAATACCTTTTTGAATAGCAAACAATCATAAACTTACACAAAAGTGTAAGTTTACCTTTGTGAATCAGGCCCCATATTCCAAACTCACTTAATACACACAATTATTATGATCCGGCATGCTAAATGTCATGCACCTCTAGCTATAGAAAACAAGCATTTCCAATGCAATAAGTCTTGCATTTGCAAGAGTTTAAGCTATTTGCAATATTAATGACAATGCCTTTTATTTATCTGTTTTGAAAACCAACATATAAATAAAAGGAATTGTCATTTACAATGCCAATAGCTCAAAAATGCAAGCTTACCAAAAGAAGAGGAATTATTTAGCAAACAGCCAATTGCATGAGTTGAGCGATGCTATTCTACCTTGTGTGGAGCCAAAACCCTGTTTATATACAATACAACAAATTTGTAACAATAGGTACACAGGCAGCTGCGCCGTCAAGCCAAAACGACAAGAGAGAAACAAAATTGAGGAAGCTAGACTGAAGGAAATTAGGGTTCAAAACATGGAATACATTTTGGAATAAAGACAAAATGAAACAGAAATAGTGAAGGTGTCAGTGGGTAATGGGGAGAAAAAGGATGAGAGCAAATAAAATGGAAGAAAATAGGTAGAAAATGTCAAAAAAGGTCTTAGAAATATAGGGATGAGGAAAGAGTGTGAGAGAGAGAGAGAGGGAGAAACCGAAAAAACCCAAATTCAGGCAGGAAAAAGAAAGACAAACTATATATACTCGAAGAGGGTATGGAAAAGAGGAAGAGAAAAGTCAATAGGCAGAGCAGAGGATAACATATTATGAACGACGAAGAAAACTGAAAAAAACTGAAGGATAGAAATTTGGTGGAAATAATATTCAAAAGGCAGCGAAAAACAAAGGCGCCAGAAAGGGAGTGACAGAGAAAGAGGGAAGGCGAAAAATATTTACAATGGAATGGAAAACAGAGAGAAAAGACTTGATGACAAAGGAAATATTCGAATAATATGAATGAAATACAGGAAATATGGAAAGATTGAGATAAGGGGTTAGAGAGACACGGGGATGGAATATCGACCATTTGGAATAAGAAAGAGGAGAAAAAGAGACAACATTGAAGAATAAAAACCCTTTAAATGAAATCAGAACATAAACTGATTAGCACCTCACTGCTTACCCCCAGTTCAGATCCTGGAAGGTGACTCAGTTAGGGGGGAACAGCCAGGATTTTAGCAGTTTCCTAAAAAGCTGCCTGTTGGATTGCCGTCTCATAGCGATAGGCATCTGATTCCACAGTTTAGCTGCACAATGTGATAGACTCCTACCTCCTCATCTTGCACTGTGAATTTTGGAGATATGAATGAGACCCACATTTGTGGATCTAAGATTTCTGGTGGGAGTGTACCATGAGAACAGTTTCATGATGTCAACGGAACCACCTCCATATAGTGCCTTGTGCACCAAACAGAGGGCCTTAAGTTCTACTTGTTGCTGGATGGGGAGCCAATGTAGTGATCTTATGCAAGCCGAGGTGGGATGGCCTTTAGGAATGTTTAATAACAATCGTGCAGCAAAATTTTGTGACGATTGTAGTTTCGTCCTCTGTGCCTTTTTCAATGTCCATAAAGAGTGCATTGCAGTAGTCTATTTTTGAAAGAATAAGAGCTACTACCACCGACTTCCTGAGTTCCTGAGGAATTCATGGAAAAGTCTTCCATAAGGACTTCAGTAAGAAGAAGCAGGAAGAGGTTAGACGATTGATCTGAGCTGCAAAATGAAACTGATCATCAAAGGTCACTCAAAGGTTCTTGGCCTTAGCTGTTGGACGAGGACATTCACCAGCCTCAATCGGCCACCAATTTTGATTCCACAGGGATTGGCCCTTGCTGAGCTCCGTTTTATCAGTGTTGATCTCAAGAAAATGTTGACTCATCCAGCTCATGAATTCCGTCAGGCAGGCATGAAAGCTAATGGCAGTGGTCTCTGGCTGTTTTGATACGGAAATGACAAACTATGAATCCTCCGCATATGAGACCAGAATAAAGCCATGATCTCTGACGAGTCTGGCCAGTGGAGTAACATAAATATTAAATAGAGTCGGTGACAAGGCTGATCCCTGCGGCACTCCTCAGTTCATACACAGCTATATGCAAATCAGTCTTGACCATTGTGCTTGCTTTGTTCACCCTAAGTTGGCAGGGTATGCCCAGATGTGGGTCCCTTGCTCACTTTGCCACTGGTTTCAAGCTAGCTTGGCTAAAGAGGGAGTTACCTCATAATCAGTCCCAGGATGCTTGTTTCAGGTCCAGCGAAGACATCGCTTGGCAGTTCGGGCTGGACTATTCCCATGAGGCACAGGGCCAAGACTGATTTGCATATAGCTGTGTCTGAACTGGGGTGGCGAAGTGAGCTAAAGAATGATGATGGATTCAACCCAGATCTGTGACTGGGGGTGAGTGTATGAAAAGTTTCAGTGCTCCGTCCATCATCTCCCTGTGTTTGCGTAGTCCACAGGGCTGCGGAAAGACTGTTGGAATCATAATTGAGGTGGAGGCTAGGCCCGATGTGTGGGTAGGTGGACATGCCACCCCACACCTTGTAGCAATAAGAAAACTCCCTGGTGTCTGGGGGCTTTCTGCATATTGGAGTTAAAGACCTCTTATTTGCCCCCTGGTGGGTCAGAAAGACAGTTGGGGGTCTTTTGAGGCGTGAAGTTAGGTCCAATGCCTAGGCAGGCCGCTCCCACCTATTTCTCCACAATACAAATCCCTGGTATCTAGTGGACTTTCATCCCCCCTCCAGGGGGCAGAAAGACTTTTGCATCGGGGGCAGCATTAGCCCATTGCTGGGGGGTTACTTCCCCCTCCACATATAATCCTTGGTGGTCTAGTGTGCTTTCTGACTCCGCCAGGGGCAGATTGGAGGAAAACACCACCTATCTGCCCCTGACGGGGGCAGAAAGAATGCTGGGGGTTGTGTTTGGCCAAGGTGGGTGGGGGGCTGGGAGGCCCCCCTGCCCATTTTGCCTGTAAAAAAATAATCCCTGGTGTCTAGTGGGCTTTCTGCTCCCCTGGTTGGAGAAAGACTTTTTTGGGCATGGGGAGCAGTAGCCCATTGCCAAGGTGACAGCTCCCCCAACAAATATAATACCTAGTTAAACGCCTCCTATCTTTCCCTGACTGGGGCAGAAGAATGCCTGGGGCTGTACGGGTGAGTGGGGGCTAGAACAAATGCCTGGGAGGGCCGTCCTCCCGTTTAGCTTTTTAGGTTTAAAGTATTTTATTCATTCAGTGTGACACATCCAAACTTATATACAGCAATATAAGATCAGCAAATGAAAAGGAGCAAAAGTCCGGCATGCCACAACATTTTAGCCCAAACATTCCCCACCACCCCGACGACCCAATGCCCCCCCCAACACCCCACCCACCGCCTCCCCCCCACTGTCCAGTGCGCTACTAACATGCAGCCTATCTCCCAAAGCTATAGGCAATTGGGGAGGAGGATCTCATCCCTCTCACTGATCTGGCGCTGGTGGGCTCGTAAGCCGCAGGAGGCGGAGGTACCGCGGGCAAGTGAGCTCCCTGAACTCCGTGAGCAGCAAAGAGTGAAATGGTTGCCACAGTTCATTAAATTGCGTTACATCCCCAGCCACCACCAAAGACAATTTCTCCATCCCCAGCACATGCCAAAGTCTGTGGAGTCAGCCCGTTATCGTGGGTACTGTGTCTGTACACCAATGTATCAAGATATTCTGAACAGCAGAGCCAAGTGCAATGGCGATCTGTCTGCCTCTTCTGGACTTGAGAGGATACATCAGAGCATTTGGGAGTCCTAGCAGGGTATATGCTGGGAAGCGCGGGAGCTCTATGCCGAAATGAGAGTCAATTTCATCCAGCACTTCCTTTCAGTAGTCAGTTAAGAGAGGACAGTCCCAGAGAATGTGTGTGAGCGTGCCCCGATGTCCGCACCCCCGCCAGCACGTGTCCGTCTTACTATGGTCGAACTCATGAATCCGCTCAGGCGTATAATACCAGTAAGTGGACACTTTAGTAAAAGTATCTGTGAGGCCCATATGATAGGCTGAGTGGCGCGCCCTATAAGATATGTGGTCCCACTCCTTGGGGCTAAGGGTCCTCCCAAGCTCCAGTTCCCATCTAACCCTCCCTGGATTGTGGAAGTGTGTAGAGGGTAATTGCAAAAACTTATACAGGTCCGAGATTAGTTTTGAGTCCGATGTACGGGACAACAGATATCTCTCACACGGTGAGAGCATCCTATCCCCCACCTCCCGCACCTGCGGCTGAAGGGCCAAATGCCGAACCTGCATGTAACGGTGCCTTTCCGTTTCAGGGAGTGAGAATTCCAGCCGAAATTGTGTGAACGGGATGATACCCTCGGGCCATACAGATGACATAAAGCTCTGCATCCTGCCTGCCGCCAATGTGTGAAAGCTCCTTTCTCCATCGCGGGGGTGAAGGCAGGATTATCCACTAGCGGCAAAAGGGGCGAAGGAAACGTGGTGAGGTCATACCTAAGGTAGGTCGCATCCCAAACCCGCAAAGGTACTCTAGTAATGAAGGATGCGTAAAGATTCTTAGGCCGATGAGTCCGGTGCAGGAACGGTATCTCCTGCAGAGGCCGCCCCGCCACCGCTTGGTCCTGGAAAAGCCAATGCTTATCCGACTCCCACCTGCACCATTCGACCAAGTACCTCAATTGCGTCGCCTGAAAGTATTTCCGGAAGTCGGGAATGCCCAAGCCTCCAGCGTCAGGAGACAAAAGAGAAAGGGTCCTGCGTAGCCTAGGCTTTTTCCCCTGCCAAATGAAACGGGCTACGTCCGACTGCAATTGCTGCATCCACCCCTTCGGCAGCAGCAGCGGCAGGGCCCTGAATAAGTAGAGCACTTGTGGCAAGATCGTCATCTTGACGGCAGCAATCCTACCCAACCAGGAAAGGATTCCGCAATTCCAGCGGCCCAGCTCGGCCTTGATCTTGGCACCCAAGGCCAAGTAGTTGGCTGAGACCATGGCTGGTAACGTAGGGGCAATCTGAATCCCTAAATACGGTATCGTTTCCGAGGACCAAAGTAACGGGAACCTGTTCTGCAAGTACGCCTTGGTATCAGGCGCCAGGGATATATCCAAAGCTACCGACTTCCCCATATTTACTTTAAAGACCGAGACCGTGCCGAATGCCGCCAGTTCTTCCATACAGGCCGGAAGTGGTGTCCGGGGTGTAGCCAATGTGAAGATGACATCATCAGCGTAGAGACTAACCGCATGGGTAAAACTACCCATCCGTATCCCCTCCACCGCCGGTCGAGTCCGCACCCGCTGAGCGAGCGGCTCCATGTAGACAGCGAAGAGCAAGGGTGAGAGTGGACAGCCCTGCCTTGTGCCTCTCTCAATGGGGAAAGCTGTGGAGGTATGGCCCTTAACCCGGACCACCGCTGAGGGCTCCTTATAGCAGTTGAGGATCATAGAGCGAAACCGTTCTCCAATACCCGCCTTCACCAGCACTTGTTCCAAGAAGGGCCAGTGCACTCGGTCGAACGCTTTTTCTGCGTCGACCGTGAGCATCATCCTCTCACCCGGAATCCGGGATGCCTTTTCCAGCAGGTGGACCACCTGTTTTGTATTATCCACCGTCTGCCGTCCCGGAACAAAGCCCGCCTGATCCGGATCAACAAGGTCGGGCAGATGAAGCGCCTTGCGGCTGATATCGGCCTATAGGATCCACAGTGTTTGGGGTCTTTCCCCGGTTTGGGGATGACCATGACGGAAGCCCTCAAGAGATCAGGCGGGATGGCTCCAGGTTCCGCGAAGGAATTGAAAAGGTGGGCGAGGATGGGGGCTAACGATCCACAGAACGTCTTATAGAAGAGGGCCGAGTAGCCATCCGGGCCTGGTGCTTTGCCGTGCTTAAGTCTGGCAATGGCCGTCACTACTTCCTCTATGCTAATGTCCCTGTTTAGTGGGTCCAAGGAGGGCAAGTGATCGAATCTAGGTAGGAGGTCATAGCTGGCACATCCGGCGGGTCACCCGCATAGAGGTTGCCGTAGAACTCTCGGAACGCGGCCGAGATGCAGGCGTCATCCGTCACTATACCACCCATGGGGTCAGAGAGTTCTTTCACCAACTGGCTCTGCCTAGTGGCCCGGAGTCTATTGGCCAAAAGTTTGCCACAGCGATCCCCCGCAGTATAAAAAGCATGGCGTAGTCGAAGGGCCGCATATTCTGCCCAGTCCACATCTAAGGCGGCAAGAAGTTTCCTTGCTTCTTTAAGTTGCCGCCAAATCCTCGGGGCCCCAGATCTGCGGTGAATCAGCTCCAATTCCCGGACCCTGTCAGTGAGCTCATCCCTCTTTATCTTGCGTTCCCTATTTTCGGCCGCAGAGATCGATAAGAACTCTCCTCGGAGGACAGCCTTCAAAGCTGCCCACTGGGTGGCTCTGGTAGTATCTGTGTTGTCATTGTGCGCTAAATATTCACGAAGTACCTGCTCAATACGGTCCGTCACCGCCTTCCTATGGAGCAGAGTATCCCGGAGGCGCCAGACCCTCGCCGGGGCGGCAGACGGTGGCAAGCAGAAGGATGCCTCAACAGGGCGTGATCCGACAGGGAAAAAACCCCCATGTCCACGGTAGACACAAGGGCCTGCACCGGGGAGGTGACCAGGAGGTGATCAAGCCTCGCGTAGGTCTTGTGCGCGTGGGAATAGTACGAGTAATCCCTATCCACGGGGTGCTTATGACGCCAGAGGCCCTGGAGGTCCACCTCCGCAAGTCGCGCCTTGCAACCAGCGGAGAATTCCCCGACTTGCGGGGAGCGCTGAGCCGACCTGTCGACTACCGAATCAAAGACCATGTTAAGGTCGCCCCCGAGGATAACATGCCTATCCGGCGAGGCTAAAATCTCTTCCACCGCAGACTGCAAGAACCGCTCCTGCTTGTCATTAGGACTATAAAGAGAGCTTATCGTGAATATCATGCCCCCCACCCAAAACCTATGAGCCAACATCCTCCCTTTAATTTCTGCGAGTTTATGGATGTGTTCCCCCCTGAAGTGTCGAGCCACTAGAATCGCTACCCCGGCTGTCTTGGTAGTACCTGAAGAAAAGAACTGCGTCGGAAATTTACAAGAGCGTAGCCTATGTGTGTCCTGTGGCAATAAGTGGGTTTCCTGAAGGAGGCAAATGTCCGCTTGGGTGTTCTCCAACAGAGAAAGCACCGCTCGCCGCTTAACGGGATTGTTCAGACCCATGACATTCAGGGTCACGATTTTAAAGGAATGAGGAGGCATAGGAAGAAATGTGTGTTAAGACGCCAGTGTCCTGCGTGGTGAATACCGTAGGTGAGCATACTCCCTCAAACTCAAACAGCAAGTTGGCCACCCACCAACAGCATGCAACGCCTCTCCCCCTTGCGCAGCGCGGCCTAGTACCAACCACCAGCCCCAGTGCGACCAAATCACCCGCCACATACGCACCAACCTCACAGACCCCCTCCCCATGCTCCAACCTATCGTCACAAAGCAAAGCAAAATGGAGAAACTCAGGCAAAGCAACATTTCCTAGCACAGCGCATTGGACAACTTCTTTCCCCACACCCAACTCCCACGAACCCTCCCGGTACCCTAACACCCCAAAACAACCCCTTCCAAACCCCAAACACTGTCCCCATCCCTCCAAAAAGAGAGTCAGGGTAACCATTGTCCAAGGCCGGCCCAAAAAAGGCAAGTCTATGGGAAAGTCTTGAAAGTGGACGTCCAGCCACAACACCATCCCCGCTCCCCCCCACCCCCCCAGGCCCCCAAACCTGCAGCTCAAAAAAGAAAAAGCGATGTCGATCTCCCCCCGGAGAATTCTTAGGCGGTCAAAGCAACCTCCTCTGTCGCCGTTTCTCTAGCGACCTCCCGCACAGCATTATCCATCTCAGCCCGGATAGTAGGCGAGTCTGGTCTCACCGAAGAAGTCGAAGACCTGCGGCCAGGGATCGATTGCCAGCCATCCCTGGTGATCCGGCAACGGCGTGGAGTGGGGCCATCTTCATCAGTCGCCGTGATGTGCAATACAGTACAGGTGTCCTGAAGGGAGCGCAGCTGATGCAATATTCCGTTCCAGCGGAAGATAATACGGAAAGGGTGGCCCCAAGAATATTGAATGTCATGCTCCCGCAAGAAATCAGTCACAATCTTAAAAGACTTGCGTTTCTGTAGGGTGACCACTGAAAGATCTTGAAAGAGGGCCACCCTGTTGCCTCTGAACTCCAAGGAGGGCTTAGTGCGAGCTACCCTTAGAATCCTTTCTTTCAGGGGATAGTCCGGCAGGAAAGCCAGAAGATCGGGGGGAGGCGCCGGGGCTCTATGTCGTGGGCCCACTCTATGTGCCCTATCGATCCTGAGAGTAAAGTCTGCCGGCTCACCCAGGATTTCCCGAAACAGACCTTGCAAGTAGGTGGCCGCCTCCTCCCCTTCTTCTCCGAGCTGAACGTCCCGGACACTGATGTTGTTGCTCCTGGAACAGTTCTCGAGGTCCTCCACATGGGATTGTAGATCAATCTGCTGGTCTCGGAGCCTAATCACTTCCTGCTGGAGCTGTGTGAGTTCCTCGTCCCGGGCATGTCCCGCTTCTTCCACGGATGAGACCCTTTCTCCTAGGCCATCAACCTCTCTCCGGAACTCTCATACCTCCCCCGCTACTTCCTGCTTGAGAGTCTGGAAGTCATCCCGTAGGGAGCTGAAGAGCGACTCAAGAAACGACCTAGTAACTGGTGGCTCCCCTCCGCTCGCCCCCTGTGAACTGCTAGACTGACTGGGGGAGGGCTGTCCACGGTCCTGCCGAGCAGTGCTCCTGTTCAGCATCTCCGGCAGGGTGCGGTCACCCTTCCTGTTCCCCCTGTTGCCGGCCATCTTGGGTGCCGAATAAGAGTGTTCAATCCTCACCAACGAAAGTAGCATTCACAACACCACTTAGCTACCGGCTGTGTGACCGCCCTGACTGAAGAGGCAGCACGTTGCTCCTGTAGTGCAGTCCAACACCCGTTCCATGCTCTCCGGGCGGAGACTCCTGCCCACTCCACCACAGTACTAGGCCGGCGGGGTGTAGCTTCCAGGTCAAAATGGCGTCCATGCTCCATAGCACGCTGCCTCTCAAGCAGTCCCCGAGCGGACCCCAAGCCGTACACAACAAGGAAGCCAACAGGTCCCCGCGGCAGTCGCTTCAAAGGCTTCTGAGACTCCTTTGGGCCCGAGTTGCACCACCAGGCACCCACCACTTCCAGTCCGGTGTCAGCAGGTGGGACGATCTCGTGTCCCGAGCCAGGCCGGCAAGGCCTCCGAAATTTTTGGCACCGGTCCCATCCACGGCTGTAAACCGGTCGTTCGTCTTGGCAGGGCCCCAACTTCTCACCGCTCCGGTCGCTTACGTTCAGCGCCACAGTCAGCGGCTCCGCACTGCAGTAGGGGGCGGACCCGAGCTGGTCCCCGCTCCCCTCTAGGCCGCCCCAGCGGCCTCCGCACAGCGCCTCAGGCTCGAGTTTGCTCACAGGGCGGACCCAACGGCACTTCTGGTCGGGCCGCTGCTTTCGAAGATCGCGGCTCGGCTTCCACAGTCCGCCAAATTTGCCTTCTGGCGTGCAGATTTCTCTCCCAGCAAGGTCCACCAGTTCTCCACTGCACCTGCCGTCGCCAGCTAGCGACGATGGGGGGAGATCAGCGATAAATAAGGTGCTCAGGGGCCTGGGCCGGAGGAGCTCGCGGAGGTCGCGTCCTTCTACTCCGCCATCTTGGCCACGCCCCCCCCGTTTTGCTTTTTAAAAGAAAATTGCTGGTGTTTAGTGTGCTTTCTGGGCAGATTAGAGGTAAGAACCTCCAATCTGACCCCAGGGAGGGCAGACAGACATTTGGACTAGGGGATGGGAGGAAGCATTTTCTAATTGCCAGGGGGGTTGCTCCCCCCTTAAAAATAGACCCTGGGGGTCTAGTGGGTGGATTCTTGCTTGAAGATTGCCCTCCTGCGGCCATCCACAAGCAGGGATCCGCTACAAAAAGGTACCATTAGAAAGAGGCGATTCTCTCCTTCTCAACAATACCTCTCCCGTCTACTTCAGTGCTTTGGGAGCTGAGCTATACTCCAATCGTCATTTCAGAGAAAAGCAAATAGGAACTAAAGTGGAATTAAATTATATTATTTAAATTATATTACAGTATAAGTACATTTAAAAATAAAATTACTTTAAATATTTATGTCATTTCAAATAATTTTTAATACATGGTAAAAAAGATTTTTGTGTCAAGACTTTTTTTAATTTAAACTTCTGAAATATAATGTAATTATTTTTTATTTGAAATTAAGTTATTAATAATGTAACATTTATATACTGTTCTACATGTAAAATGACTGTATAAAATTGATTAACATTAACATCCAACGTAAAAATATTTTTCCATTTTGTTTTTAAAATAATAATCTTTTATACAATTTCCCTATACTTTAAGTGAACTGAACGTCTAATAAAGTTGTAAAATCACAACTATTCATACCTTTAGGGTTGTTTTTGATGTTTTACTGACTCCAGCCCCTATTTCATGTGGAAGGGGCATGCACATTTACTCTTTTAAGTAAGTTTACACTTGTAAATGGTGAACAGCCAAATGTAGTAAAGTTAATCAAAAGTGTAGGAGTACGTTTACTTGTAGTAAATCTATACATGTAGACTTATCTTTGTGAACAGGCCTTAAAAGTAGTAAACTTACATAAAAGTGTAAGAGTAAATGTACCTGTAGTGAATCTACACCCAGGACCGGCTTTAGCACCGGTGGTACTAGGTGCAACAGTCTTTTTGGCACCCCCTGTCTCCATGATCTCCTTCTCCACAAATTACCTCACTACCACCTTCCAATAGTGCACCTCATCTCTCCATAGCCCCTCTCTGACCTTCTTTTCATTTTTGTAAGCATTACTCATTGTTAAATCACACTCAGTTTTGTGATCTGCATGGTACACGTTCTTTGCAGCAGGCACATTATCCCTCTGCAGAACCTTATGATGAGTCAAAGTTGCCACTAGCCAAAATTCCGATCTCTCACCAGCTGTAACGTTAATCACCAAAGTTATCTTGACATTTGTATTGTTGCCTGAAACTACTGGCACAAGGAAGTTCACATGCTTTTAAACCCATAAGTTATTTTTAAACACAGCGGCCCCCAACAAAGTCTGCGCCAGATGCAGCTGCACTGGCTGCACTGCCCTAAAGCCGGCCCTGACTACACCTTTAGATTTTTAGTGGATGCTGTCATGTCATGAGACACAATTCATAGGTGTGTGAATAGCGTTTTGTAGTACGTTATCTCTGGAGTTTCAAAAGAGAAGTTGCTAGAGTAGATTTGCAAGGCCCAATTAGTATCTATCCACTGATTTGTAGTTTATTAGGAAGCATTGAATAGAGGCTTCAGAAATCCCTTTATACAAGAAATTACCATAACCTGAGGGATCCGAATGATGCAGAAGTATCTTCCTCAAGGTATTCATATAGAAAAAGACTGACGATAAAGCTGAGCTCTGCGGTGGTAATGATGGGGTGGAATGAAACCTAAACCCAAGTTTTCAGACCACCTCTACAACTTTATGACAAAATGAACAATTCCATAGATATCCCTTTATCTTGATCTTCAACATCTCACCCTTGTTTCAGTTCAGATGGAGCCAGTGGTTGCCCATTCAAAACCTGATTACCCTCATGCATGAAATCTGTTGTACGATGATGGCAGAACCTCATAAATCTGGAGACTGATCATCTAAAGGCTTAAAATAGATGTTGAACGAGCTGGCGAAAGAGAGTAGCACTGGTAGGACCCCAAAGCACAGCCCTTTGCCTTGAAGGTTAAAGGTGGAAGACAGATTTCCTGGAATCTCGCACTGAGAAAAGATTTAAACTAGTTGTGGACAGTGCCCCATATCTTCAGAACTAGATGTGATCCCGCAGAATCCATTGGTTGATGGTATAATACACAAAGAAATGTTTATGACTGGCTGGCCACCGAAACATCTGCAATCCAAAATCCTGTACAGATCACCTAGAGCTGCTACCAGAACTTATCCTGTCCTGTGAAAGAATACCTAAAAGTCATGCAGAATGCTATTAGGGGTGCAGGAATCCCTAAATTGTACATTCCAAAAACATTACCTCAAATACTCGCCCTCTGTTTGATGAATCAGAGACTGTGTTAAACCTCAGTTTCATGAGGTAATGTCACGTGTCCCCAAGATAAGGCACCCCACAACACATCAAAATACAGTCCATTTAGTATGGGCCTCCTAAGCAATTAAGTTCTAAATCAGGAAATCATTGAAGAAATTTCATTACAAAATTCAAAAGGTATGGTACAGAGAGCATAAATGCAAAAGGATAAAGGCAATGCCATAAAAGGCGCTTAGAATAGGGCATTACAGAATAATGTGCAAAGAAGAGAAAATTGTGAAGCCCCAAGTGAGCAGCAAAATCAAAAGAAACATGTACTGCATCCCTGGTATGCATCAGAAAGTCCTCAGGCTTACCCCAAAATCAGGGGTTTATATAGGAAATCTTCTCATAAAACAGAATCGAAAGGGTAGATTAATCATGGTGTGAGTAAACAAATTCATTGTCTGCAAATCAGAGCACTGTTTTTATAAAATGTCATATTGCCTTAGCAACCTAAGAACTATCCCACTACATAAATAGTAATTCTTCCCACTCTATGCTAATGTTATCCAGAGGGCAAACTAGTTGCATGAACAGCAAATTGTGTTGTGGTATAGTGAGCTAAAGGAAGCCTCCTTGATACGTTACATTATTGTGACCACACTGGAAATGTTTCTTTGCAAACAGCAAGAACAACGTCAATGACAATTAACAAAAATGACTCTGCTTGACTGTGTGCTGCATAAATAATTGATTGATTGATTGATAAAAATTTATAATGCGCATAAACAATAACCCGCAGGTATCAAGGCGCCTAACAATACGATCAAATTGAAACAGATGTCCTTACACATAGGCTTCTCGAAAGAGGTGAGTTTTTAAAACATTGCGGAAATTCTGTAGAGATGGAAGGGATCTCAAATCAAGCGGAAGGTCATTCCACCATTTGGGGGCTAGCGTCGAAAAAGCCCTGGGCAGTGAAATGTGCAGGGGGAGACATCCATTTAGAACAAGATGGTGTTAACTGAAGTCGTCTAGATAACAAGAGCCAGGAAACCACCCTTCTATGTATTATAGAAGAATTATCCCACGTAATAGCATCAAGTCAGTGTGCACATACAATTTCAATCATAAATCCACAACTGCATGTCATTAATAATGCACAAAATATATAATGCACAAAACATCTAGCACTGTTATCATTAATGTTGTACCTGAGCTTATCTATAGCATGGGGTTTAAAAAGTGTAGGGCTGGCAGGAGCTGAGAAATATGTTGACATTTTAAGTGCATGTTTTAAGGTCTCAGGGCCTTATTATGACTTTGGCGGTCTCGGAGTGGGCCGCCACGCTCCGATCCCGCCAAAGCCATTAAAAACCACCAATCAGAGTCAAGCTTATTTTACTCTGCCGGGCAATTCTTTGGCATGCCCACTGCGGAGCTTTTGAAAGAGGCACCACAATGGGAGTGTCAAAGGCAGTTCCTGCAGGGCATGGACACTCAAGCCCATGCCCTCCAGGAACTGGAGATGCATGCAAACATGGGGGCACATGTTGCATGTACCCCCAGTTGCAGGGGCAGCAGGGGGCCCTGTTTGGCCCCCTTTGTTTCCTTACTGCCACACTTTTCATGGCGGTTGCACTGCCATGAAAATTGTGGCAGTGAGGAAACTTCTAAAATGCTTGGCAGTGCTGCAGCGGTACCATAAGCATATTAGTGGCCTCAGACCGCTGTGCCACCGCCAGGATTCATCGATCCCTGGCAGCAGCAGAAGTGGTCCTGTGGCGGTCCAACTGCCACAGTTCGAATGTGGCAGTTGGACTGCCAGTCTGGTGGTCCACGAACGTGTCCTTGGGTCGAACTTGAAATAAGGGCCTCAGTCACCCTTTACCAACCTTTGCCAGGGATCCTCAAAAATACAGCCTGGGGCCACCTGCGGCTCTCCTAAACCTTACCTGTGTGCCACTGGTGAGCAGCAGCACTGGGCTGCTGTTTACTTGACAGAGTACTAACATTCAGAAAAATGTTACACAGAGAAACATTTCTTTACACATCAAGAAACGTGCCCTGCATCACTTATCATTAGCAGCACGTTTATTTGTAAAGACACTGTGTAATAAACATCTACAAGTATGATTACCTTCCTGCAAAATTCAAAAATGTCATGTACATTCAGAAGCATTTCACCCTAGTACATCAGACTATATCACTGCCTTGATAGGCATTTATTAAAATTGATAGTTTTCAAACATGAAATTAGAAACATTCATGCCTCCCCATAACCGGACAGCATTGCCAAAAGGCACGTCACTTGTCATGTACACCCTTCTGAGTGGCCTAGGTTGATATTATACTTGGAGCTTCATTATAGTTGTTTAAATTAAATACAAGAGAATATTTTATACATGTATATCCTAAAATTATGTATCTAAAGGTGCTCTCATATGCAGTGCTTAATTTGTAAAAATATAAGTATCAGGGCACTCGTCAGGAGACAACTGTAGCTTGCACCACACATTGCCTCTGCCAGTACGGCCAATGTCAGTATCAACATAAGATGGCGTCGAAACAGGAGGGCTCTAGAGGAGCTCCTGAGGGTCAGGATCACTACTTGTGAAAATCCTTGAGTTACCCTACCATCTCACCCCCAACGTTATCCCCCTGCATTACCTCCTTCTTCGGGGTCCAGAGAGACATCACCACGAGCCTAACAGCCAAACTGAAGCAAGGCGGAGCAGCTGAAGCTCCCTCAATGGCAGCGGCCGATGTAACAACGACTCCACCTCCTCTTCTGGAAAGAGCCCTGAAAGCCGCCACAAGGTCCGGTTCCAACTCGCAGTAAGGCGACTGTGTACGGGCCGACGAAGGAAGGGCTACAAGACCGGACAGCCTGTCCAGAGAGTCTGCACAGCAGCGGTGAAGCCTGCACCCGCCTTCTTTTGCACAGTTGATTGAGACAGTGAGAGTGGTGAAGTGCGGTGACACCGGTGACTCCGCTGAGAACCGGGGGGCCCGAGATTGCGCCACCGCAAGATTTAGGGGTGAAGGTTTCTGCCTCCAAGGTGTGCTTAACAACGCGGGGTGCCATGACCGGGGCCGCCTGACTTCAAAATGGCCACTGTCACAGACAGGCACGGGTGCCGGTCCGAACTGCCTGACCTCTTTAATGGCTGCACTCACCGAATCCCTTAATCGCGTGGCAGTACTGAGTGGATGATTGTCACTGATCAAACATCCACTGGTGGCCTCATAACAACAGGGATTCCCGAGCCCTTGTCCCATGATCCTCACCCTAAGGCTTGCACGCCCAAGTCAGAGTTGGTCCATTGAACTCCAAGGACCTTCAGCACTTAGTTAGTCAGTACCAAGATGGCCGCCAATCTTTATCTGGTCAAGGTTCTCCCACGGCCAGGATCATCAGCATTTAAAATATCCTGCGGATATCCTGCCATCCACCTACCAATTAACCACAGCGCCTCAAGACCTGTCATTATTGTTGTGGCTAATCTATTGTTCACTTGTAGCTGGAGGCAGAGGGGAGCGGACCCCCCCCCCCCCACCTGCTCGAGGCCAAATGGTGGCTCGTACAACGCTTGCCCGCCGAGAGGGGAGATGCATCCAGGTGGGCTTTTTATGGACTGCGTTACCCCCAATCGCCTATGGACACTTATGGAGATCTTGTGACCTTTTAAGAGCAAAGGGAGACTGGCCCATCCTTTCCTGTAAAGTGCTGTAGTACCTGCCATCTTGATCAGCTCTCACCCGACCCTGTTCCTGCTCTCCCACCAGGACATTTACTCTGAGAACTTTCCCTAGTCAGTTGAGACCTAGCCATTTTGACTGATACCCGGTGGAGCTCCCTTGTGAGCTAAAGGGGAGATGGACTATGGATTCCCTCCTTGGCCATCGCCTACCCAGCCGGTCTTTGGGCAAACTCTCCTGCGTCTCCCCTGTCCTTATCTCCCTTCTCCCCTTCACCCTACCCCCTACCCCTTTCCGCTCTATTCTTCTCCGGTTTCCAGCTATTGTCCTTTGCCCTCATCAGTCCTTACTCATAGTTCCCACCATGAGTATCAACTGGACTTTCTTCTGTGAGCTTTCCCTCGTCAGTTCAGACGTAGCTATTTGACTGATGCCCAATGGGGCTACTTTGTTTAGCTAAAGGGGAGACGGGCTGTGGATTCCCTCCTCGGACGTCACATACCCAGGCGGTCATTGGGCAGACTTCCTTTCATCTCTCCCTCCGTCTTTTCCCTCATCCTCCCCTTTCACACTTCCCCCTTCCCCCCCTCCGCTCTATTTGTCTCACCTTCCTTTCCTCTCTCAATGTGTTGCTTATTCTTGATGTTATTTGTAATTGTTTCATTCCCTGTAACATTGTGTAACCTAATGTAAAGCGCTCTGATACCTACGGGTCTAGCCAGCGCTATATAAAACTCCAAAAAAAAAAAGAGAAAAAAATTACACTCCTACAAGAGTGAAAATTGAGACTATTATAGGCCTCCAAAGCTATAAGGATGGCTTGGGCACATGTATTCGTTATTCTCAATGTATATTGAATTGATAAACAATTGTGATTGCGCTCATTCCCAACTTAGACAAACAGTGCCACCTAGTGGCAGCCTGTCATAAGTGCCGTGTTGACAATTAAGTGCTGTGTGCTGAGCCGGAAACCACCAGCTCAAATTAAGCACTGCTCATATGTGATCATAAAGAAATCAGAGATAAAGTGATATAAAACAATTGCATAGGATGACATGATTTGGTCAAGTGGGGAAGCTGCGATTGATTCCAGGTTTTCTGGTTTCACATTGTAAAATCAGCTATATGGGTATCTTTTTCCCTCTCTCACGTTTTGCAGTTGGTTTGTCTTTAATTCTTGGTCCATGAGGTTAAAATGTGGGCAGCGGACAGAAGCCACATGAAGGCTCGATCCATTTTGGGCTCGAGGTATGGTGACCAGAATTTTAAAGCCAAAAAATGGGACATTTCACAAAAAAAGCAGAAGGACGTTAATTTTACGTCAAGCGAGCGCACAGAATGACAGCGCTCCTCAGCAGAGAATTACAAAACAGGCAGAAAGAACATAAACCCAGTAGCTTGCCTGTGAATTAACTTGCTTTCTTGGAACAACTGCTAACTATCCCGCTTTGTAAAACATAAAAAAAAACCTCCCCCTGTTTTTAGTCGACCCTCTCCAAAAACCAGGACATGAGCTAAATTTCTCGAAATCTGCCCGGACAGCTGGTGAAAAATGGGGACCGTCCTGGCAAATCCGGGACGCCTGGTCACCCTAGCTCGAGGATCCAAGAGAGCTTCAAGCTGAGCCAAAGCCAGTCATCTGGCTCACTCTTCCCTGTCACATAATGACAATTAAGGGCACAAAGGCATGCAAAAAATATGATTTGACCCTCAAAATAAATCCTTGACTCACTGTCGACACCATGTGAAAGCTTTGCTTCCCCTGCACCCAGGTACACTTTCTCTGACCCTCACACTAATGGCAGCATTGTGGCCCTCGATCACGCCACAGACCATACAATTTGGCTTCTGGGAAAGTGTTTGCGAGTACCCGTGGCCGATGGAAATATCCAAGATGGCAAACAGTTCTTGAGCAGTCAGCCCGCCCATTTTCTGCCATACCCTCACAAATAACCGACCCCAAGAAGGCACCCATTTTACAAGTTCTAGGCTGTGCGGATAGCATTAAAAGTGATCCAAAGAGAGCAACCACCGACATAAGACTGACCAGCCCTGAAAAAATAGTGAGAGTACTTGACCTTCTTGAAAGTCAGACAAGTGGTTGTGACGTTTTGTTAAGGCATAACCACAGTTCTATGACTTGTTTGTTACTTAAGGAGTCTCATTCCAGCTGAAAAACAACTGATATACTCACTGAAAGATATGTGGGTATGTACGGGGCGTCTATTGACCAAAATAAGTCAGGAAGGAAGTCGCATTTTAGAATCAGTTGGAAAGGCAAAGAAGCACCGGGGCAACTTGTTTTAGAAAGCTTTAGAAATTGTTCGCAGGTATTGGCGCTCCCTGTCATGAGTGAGAAGATTGAATCTGAGCTTGTTGTTAAAGCAGGAAGCTGAGCGTGGAAATGGAATTAAGTGTAGCATTTTACACACATCAAAGACACAATTTACAAAACAGCAGCATTCGCAGGGATTAGCGCCTTTCGCCCCGCCTTGTTTGAACTGCTGGACATAACTGCGAGCGCCCCAGCCGCATTTCAAAGACTGCTGAGTGCTTTTCAAAGTGGAGAGGTGGCGAGGGCGGACTCGGCGTGAATGGCCTAGCAGCAGTTTATCCTCCCGGCGGAAGAGCACGTGAGAGCTGTCAGATTTGTGTTAAGTGGACGGACAACTTTGGGGCTCACAGGTAAAGTTAAACACCACCAGAGCCCTCTGCAAGTGCATCTACTCGACTGGTTAAGCTGGTTACCGTACACGTGAAGCAAAACATAACAGCAAACAAGCATTGACAATGCCAGTAGATTTGAATGAATGTGCCCTTTGTTTCATTGTTGGGTTTAGGCACTGAATAATTCATCATAAATACTTTCTGCCACTTTTTTTGTGCTCGTGCATCCACTCATCTCTGCGCTCGTGCATTCATCCATCCACTGACTTATTCTTGCATTTACCCTCTGACACAACCGCAATAAAACACACTCAAATTCAGCAACATATGCAGGACAAATAAAGAGAACACAAGTGGAGAAAAGAAAACATGCTGCCTTCTAAACACCACAAACATAGGCTTGCATAGCGAAACGAAACATAGCGTGTGTCTGTCTTGCAGATATTGTAAACAGTCTATCATTGTTTTAAAGGTGGAGCACCAATGGCAGATGAGAGTTGACCCAAAGCCCTTCGACGTATCTGTATGGATATATATTTAAATATATGGAAACAGAAATATGTATTCATTTTTGTATTACAAGATCCAGGCAGACAGCTAAGAAGAGACTCTAGCAGGTAGCACTACATTATAAATCTTCTCCCTTCAAAGCTTATCAAAGGCAGAAACCAACACAAAAATCCTTCAACACAAAGGTAATCTGTGACATTTCATATACAAGCATTAGGAATGCATTAGGGCTCGGGTTTGTTTTAAGTTAGAGATAATGGCATTGTAAATGGCAATGTGTTTTAGGCACTCTGCACTACCGCTCTGCACTACCGCTCTGCACTACCGCTCTGCACTACCACTCTGCACTACCGCTCTGCACTACCACTCTGCGCTCTTCACTACCACTTTGCGCTCTGCACTACCACTCTGCGCTCTGCACTACCACTCTGCGCTCTGCACTACCACTCTGCACTCTGCACTACCACTCGCACTACCACTCTGCGCTCTGCACTACCACTCTGCACTCTGCACTACCACTCGCACTACCACTCTGCGCTCTGCACTACCACTCTGCGCTCTGCACTACCACTCTGCGCTCTGCACTACCACTCTGCCCTCTGCACTACCACTCTGCGCTCTGCACTACCACTCTGCACTCTGCACTACCACTCTGCACTCTGCACTACCACTCGCACTACCACTCTGCGCTCTGCACTATCACTCGGCACTACCACTCGGCACTACCACTTGGCACTACCAATCGGCACTACCACTCTGCACTACCACTCTGCGCTCTGCACTACCACTCACACTACCACTCGCACTACCACTCTGCGCTCTGCACTACCACTCTGCACTACCACTCTGCACTACTGCTCTGCACTACCGCTCTGCACTACCGCTCTGCACTACCACTCTGCACTACCGCTCTGCACTACCGCTCTGCACTACCGCTCTGCACTACCACTCTGCGCTCTGCACTACCACTCTGCGCTCTGCACTACCACTCTGCACTCTGCACTACCACTCGCACTACCACTCTGCGCTCTGCACTACCACTCTGCACTCTGCACTACCACTCGCACTACCACTCTGCACTCTGCACTACCACTCGCACTACCACTCTGCGCTCTGCACTACCACTCGGCACTACCACTCGCACTACCACTCGGCACTACCACTCGGCACTACCACTCTACGCTCTGCACTACCACTCTGCACTACCACTCAGCACTACCGCTCTGCACTACCACTCTGCGCTCTGCACTACCACTCTGCGCTCTGCACTACCACTCTGCGCTCTGCACTACCACTCTGCACTACCACTCGCACTACCACTCGACGCTCTGCACTACCACTCTGCACTCTGCACTACCACTCGCACTACCACTCTGCGCTCTGCACTACCACTCGCACTACCACTCTGCGCTCTGCACTACCACTCGCACTACCACTCGGCACTACCACTCGGCACTACCACTCGGCACTACCACTCGGCACTACCACTCGGCACTACCACTCTGCGCTCTGCACTACCACTCTGCACTACCACTCGCACTACCACTCTGCGCTCTGCACTACCACTCTGCACTTGCGCTCTGCACTACCACTCTGCACTCTGCACTACCACTCTGCGCTCTGCACTACCACTCTGCGCTCTGCACTCCCACTCTGCGCTCTGCACTCCCGCTCTGCGCTCTGCACTCCCGCTCTGCACTCCCGCTCTTCACTCTGCACTCCCGCTCTGCACTCTGCACTCCCGCTCTGCACTCCCACTCTGCGCTCTGCACTCCCACTCTGCACTCCCACTCTGCTCTCTGCACTCCCACTCTGCGCTCTGCACTCCCACTCTGCGCTCTGCACTCCCACTCTGCGCTCTGCACTCCCACTCTGCGCTCTGCACTCCCGCTCTGCACTCCCACTCTGCACTCCCGCTCTGCGCTCTGCACTCCCACTCTGCACTCCCACTCTGCACTCCCACTCTGCACTCTGCACTAGCACTACCACTCGGCACTCTGCACTAGCACTACCACTCGGCACTCTGCACTAGCACTACCACTCGGCACTCTGCACTAGCACTACCACTCGGCACTCTGCACTAGCACTACCACTCGGCACTCTGCACTTGCACTACCACTCTGCACTACCACTCTGCACTACCACTCTGCACTACCACTCTGCACTACCACTCTGCACTCGCCACCAGACATGGCGGACTCGTGGAAAATTAATGAAGTGACCTACAGGGTGAGGATGGGATACTCTGCTACCATCGAGTTCGTAGAAGAACAAGATTACATACGAAAAACAAGCAGCACAGAAAGCATCACTTTCGCGATCGCAATTGTTTAAACAAGCAGCACAGAAAGAGATCACTTTCGCAATCGCAATTGTTTAAAAAAACCAGATCTGATGCATGTGATTCTCTACATTGCTGGCCGGCTGTTCATGCGCGCACACAGAGCTGAAGGGAAAAAAAACACAGCAGTGCACACGCTCCCAGCACCATCTGCCTTCAATTACCGGCACCTCGGACAGCTGGTAATTGAGGATTTATGTATTCTTCTGCGCGTGTCCGAACACTTTATGCAGGAAGTGGACATTGACAAATTCCTAAGGCCTATGGCGTGCTGCCTTACTTAAACACAGCCTTGCCTGGACCAATTACCATGCACATGGCAAAATACCACACGCAAAAACCGCGCGCTTTCTGGAATGTATCCTACAGAAGTCTGGAAGCCCCAATAGGGTCGGAACTCCTCCCACTGCTGACGCAGTGGCGGAGGCCTCGCCCTAAAAAAAGAATTTATTTTTAGGCTTTAATAGAATTAGCATCCACTCTTAAATATCTATTAACTTTAAGATATGCTTTCCACTACAACATTTTTTTTTTTTTTTTCAGGGACGATCAAGAAACCGATTTAAAACCTTCTCTGACACATCCTCTTCCTCAAACTCATCAGGTCCAGAGGAAAGAGGGAATAATCCAAACAAGAAGGGGCCTTTTTTAGAGAAAGGCCAACAGGCCAAAACCCGGTTCAAACCACAGTGGGAAATGCGTACTCGCAGAAATTTTTACAAATCATAGAACCCACACCATCGACAATAGTGAATCTATCCACGAAAGTACTAACCAGAGACGAGGAATCTGTCCTCAACCTACGCTTGAAATTTGTTCCCAGCCAGCAAACTGATTTTACTAGACTCAAATTGGAAACCATTGCCCTTTGTAGAAAAATTTGCCTACGAGCCTTTTTTGCAAACAAACCACCTGTTCTCGACGCGGAAGTAACAGGTCTGAGGAATAAATCCACCTTCATTCCCTACCAAAATATCCCCAAGCAGGCTGTGGCGTTTGAACAGATCATGCTATCATCAATTAATAAACTAGAGAAGAGCAAGAAATATGTCAAACAAAACATCACTAAAGGCCAACGCATAGCCATTAAAAATTTGAAAGATGACCCGTCGGTCGTCATCAAACCCGCGGATAAAGGCGGAGCAGTGGTCATCTGGTCTAAAGACAAATACCTCAAAGAAGGGGCAACACAGGTGAACAATGCTGAGTGGTACAGAGAACTTTCCGAGGACCCAGTCCGGGCCATTCAGGGACAAATTTGTGAAATAATAAAGAGTGGTGTGGAGGATGGATTTGTGGGGCAGAAAGAAAGTGAATTCTTGATAAAGAAATTTCCAAGAACGCCCATTTTATATTTTCTACCCAAGATCCACAAGAACCCGGAGGAGCGACGACCAATCGTCTCCGGGTGTGAGTCTTGTTTGGAGTCACTTTCGAAATATATAGACTTCTTTCTGAAGCCCTTTATTGGTGGTGTAAAATCATATCTGAAAGACACCACTGACTTTCTGCTAAAAATCGAGGGAATGCAATTTGACCCAATGACGGAATTGATGGTGACAATGGACGTCACGCCCTTGTACACCCAAATTCCTCAAGATGAGGCACTAGAATTGCTAGAACTATACCTTGAGAAGAGGGATAGGCCCCATCAAGTCCTGACCTCGTTTATTCTGCAACTAGCCGAAATAACGCTAAAGAAAAACTACTTCAGGTTTAATGACCGATTTTACATGCAGATCAAAGGTATGGCCATGGGCTGTCCGTATGCGCCGCAGATGGCCATACTTTACATGGCGGAGTATGAGAACAGATTCATCTATTCCAACAATCCCTTCAGCAAACATATTAAACAATGGTTGAGATACATCGACGACGTGTGGCTCCTGTGGCAGCGGAGCCACGCGGAGTTGGTGGACTTCCATTTGTGGATCAATAGAAGGCACCGTGACATCAAGTTCTCATTGGAGTCCAGTAATGATAAGATGACATTTCTAGACCTTGAAATAAACTGCACGGATGGATATTTGAAGTCGTGCCTTTTTCGAAAGAAGACGGATAAAAATACAATCCTTCACCATCAAAGTGCACACCCCAGAAGCTTGAAGGATAATCTGCCTTATGGGCAATTGCTTCGGATCCGAAGAAACTGCTCTGAGGTGACTGAATATGAGAAACATGCAACTAGGTTTTGCGAAGAGATGAAGAATCGAGGGTACCCTAAAAAACTCTTAAGTAATTCCAAGAAGAGGGCACACTACACCCCTCGTGAGTGCTTACTTGAGCGAAAGGTGAAACAAGACATGGACAGGTTGGTATGTGTGACAACTTTTGGACCAGATACACACAGAGTACGGCAAATGGTCCTTAAAAACTGGCACTTGTTAGAGGAACTTGAATGCTCATTCCCGCGACCGTTGTTCGCTTATAAGAAAAATAAGAGCATTGGCCAATGTGTAATCAGAGCGGATGTACTAACCCCCAAGCCAAAAAGTGATTTACTCTCAAGATGGGGCCTGAAACCAATCGAAGGGCACCGCAAGTGTGGAAACTGCATATCGTACGAGTCCACAATTGAAGGGTCAGAGTTTAAACATAAGGGAGTAAAATGTAAAAACAACAGTTTCTCGAACTGCAAGACACGTAATGTGGTCTATGCAGTTGTCTGTGCCTGTGAAAAGATGTACATAGGTAAAACGACACAACAGGTCAACAGCCGGATCACCCAACATAGGTCAAGAATTAAAAAGAAGGTTGTGAGCGCCCCAATGGTCCAACACTTTTTGGATTCAAACCACAGTGAAATGGACTTCAAATGGACTGTGCTATGCACAATAGTGCCATCAGGCAGCAAAGGTCCGATTGACATTGAAGATACACTCCTTAGAAAAGAGGCATACCTGATTCTGAAATTTAACAGTACGCAAAATGGATTGAACACTCTTTCTGAGGTGTCTAGATTGTAGTGGAAGAATTGTGTGGGGCTTCACGGGGGTCTGGTTGATTGAAGGTTGGTTGGTCCCCTTGATTGAAGGGCATAGTATTGGTGAGGCCATGCCGAACATCGTTGTTCCCGAAACGTGTAGGGCTAGTCCACAGGTAGTCGCGTCTTCACCCGACTCCAAAACTACAAATCCCAGAGTCCCAACGGTCATGTGACCGTCTTAAGTAACCAGGCAACCTGGCCGCCGCCCTCCACAGTGAACGAAGGATTAGCGATAGCAAGCTGTACAAAGTGAGGTAAGCCTTGAGAGAGGTTGAGTGGAGCACGTAGAGACTGACACACGCAATGGGGAACTAAAATGTGCTCCGGTTTATTCTTTTTAAACAGTGCATGAACCGGAGAACAATATAGAAGTAATCGCGCAGCGCTTATAACGAGAGTCCGGAGGACCGTGTCTAACAAGGTTGCTCGCAGACATAAAACAAATCGATCATGGAGTGAGCCGCTCCCGAAGCCCGCGGTGTACCGAACAAGGTATGAAGGTGGCAATAAGCTATCTAACACGGTTGAGATATGACATGAGCCCACTAGTAGTAAACCTACTTTGCATTGCCCTAGGTGAAAAGCATCACCGTGCCATAGGGAGACGCCCATACACGGACCTAAAAGACAGTTTAAGGTATGTCCTGCAGTGTTTTTGCTGAAAGTGACCGTAGTGCGAATACTGAGTTTGGCTCTAAATGGGATTTCTTAATGTTCTTTAGACTGCAGCTCAAAAGACCCAGAACCATACATAGGAGAACCAGACATAGGATAACCACGGCTACAGCTAAGGTAACATGGACCTTAAATGTAGGATAATAGAAGCGGAATGTTAACATGAGGCTATGGGAATCGACACTGAAATAGTGTTCTTTTTTCCTTACACACATGCAGATAGAAGTGACAAGGCCCTGAGGAGAACCCATAACTGCTGTATGGAGTTCGAAACGCGTCGGCAGAAAGGAGATAGAAACTTAGAAATACCAATAACCACTGACTCGTAGAATTAATGTGTCGTCATATCTCCTTTTAACTGTGACTTTGTCCACTACTGTTCCTCATATTTCAAATCACTGATGGTTAATAAGGCGAGAAATTGTGACTTGCTTTTTGGAACAGTCTGAAATAGATATATATACCATGTTGTGTATAGTGAATGCACTTTAATGTAATGATGTTTTCGTTTTTTGGTAAATGTTGTGTTTAAGTTGATGTACATATATGTTATATTTGTTGTGTTGTTTCTCTGACATAGAATCAAAGATTTTTTCAAAAAGAGATTTGAAAGAAAAGGTAAAAATAAATATACCTAACATATCAAACTAAGATTGATGTGTTGCTTACAACTAAGAGCTAACAAAAAAAGTGGGACGGCATTTTGTGTGAAAAACGTTCCACAATCAACATGTCATGCTTGCTGCCTGTGTAGTTACTTTTCATAACAAACAGATCAGACCTATAGCATTGGAACTGTTTTTTCCTAGTAATCCAATCAGGCCGGTAGCTGTTTTGATTGGGTTGTCACCTCAACCAAGTCAGGCTTCCTGTACTGAGCATAAGCTTTCCCACAAGGTAAGTATCAGTCATACAGTCACAAAATGACATAGTATATTGAAAATACAGTTGGAAAATCAAAATACTATCTCTCTTAAGAGGGATTAACAAAGAGTCTGACAAGTCAAATCTTCTAAGCGCACAGTTTGTCAGAGGGGAGCACCAGCACCAAAACACTTGCCTACTACAGTAAACTGTCAGATTTCATATAACGAAATACCAATCTGTTGAGTTTTATATACAGTATTAGAACATTGGAATGTTGGGAGCTCCATTGCAGACAATGGAGTGCTCCCTGCTTCTACGGGGCGGTAAAGGCCGTAGAGCAACATTCCAATGTTCTACAAAGGCTTCTTGAAGTTCGAGGGGATTTATATAGCTTCGAGAACTCTTTGTTTAATTTGTTAGAACATTCTGCCCTCTAGTAGCAGAATGTTCTAATAGCCTTATAGCCCTTCGTAGCAGGGCTATACCGGCTATTAAAGTCCCGCTGTTTCATTAAAGTCCCTCGCCTTCGGCTCGGGCCTTTAGCGATTCAGCGGGCCTTTAATAGCTGGTATAGCCTGCTACGGCGGGCTATAAGGCTATGTTAGAAAATTGGAATGTTGGGAGCTCCATTGAAAACAATGGAGTGCTCCGGGCTTATAATGGCTTTTATAAGCCTGGAGCTCCAACATTCCAATGTTTCTTTGTTCACAGCTCTGGCTGTGAACACAGGCTTCAGGGAGCCTGAGGGGATTCCAATCCCCTCGCGCTCCCTTAAGGCTTTGTTTTGTTTTGTTAGAACATTCTGCCCTCTATTGGCAGAATGTTCTAATAGCCTTATAGCCAGCCCTTTGTAGCTGGGATATATACGGCTAATGAAGTTCCTCTCCCTTGTTTAACGCTGGAGAGGGCCTTAATAGCCTGTATAGCCCTCTACGGCGGGCCATAAGGCTATAATAACAATCTGCCCTTTATTATTGGTATGTCACCATAACCAAATCAGACCTACAGTGTTGGTGATTAGCCCTCCTACAAGGTGACCATCAAATATGCAGTAAATTTACAAATATGTATAAAATAAGTTGTCAAAACATATAAACATATAAAACATATAAAATCCATACTAATTGAGTCTAATAAGGATTACCCTAGTGTATGTAGGACCTTGGTGCACCCAGTATCCGGTTGTCAGATGTTCACTAGAATCCGAAAACTTTACCACTTGCTGCTCATAGGTGCTCCTGTGTGACTTCCAACAAGCCTAGTGTATTCTATTTTGGAAGGAAAATTCCTGTTAAAATATTGGTGAGATGAAACAATAACACTGTGTTGCAAGGAGGATGGTCTTCGAGTTGCTGCAAACATGGGCCATGTGCAACAGTCTTAATTATCGGGCAATTGTAATCATATTTCAGTCTGCTTGTTGATTGCCTCCATAAACTGGATTATGTCTTTTGAAGCAATAACAGGGTTACCTGTGTACTAAATGACCATAATGGTGATATCCACATTCTGAGGAGGGGACCTCAGCACAACAACTGCGGCTTTTCAATTTAGCCTTACAACAGTTAGAGCTACCTCAGATTCAACTGTTTAAGGGAGTATGGTCATTGAATCAAAACTATAGCTCAGGCAAGCCACATTCTTCCTTGCCATGTAGCCCTGTGTTATATAGGTCACGAATCCCTGTTACTATAAATGCTAAAATGCAGTGTATTCGAAGAGTTTGCTCTTACCTTGTCACCTATCAAATGATCAACTCAAAACTGAAGTCCAGCACATTTGGGTAAACAAACCTACGCAAGACATGCAAGACAGGACTCTTAAAGGGAACATCTAATGAAAAGAAACGTTATTACGCAGTGGTGCAGGTAAGAGCGGTGGGGCGGTGGGGCCAACTGGGGATGGATTTCGAGAGACGACCAAGAGGGAAAATTATCGAAATCCCCCCCAGTCGCCCCCACCGCCCCACTGCTCTTACCTGCAGAGGCCACTGCTGTGGTATGCTGATGGCCATCTCACTCAGAGTGGCATACACAAGTGAGCCATCTGCCCACTCTGTCCCCCGCTGGCCAGTGCTATCTTGGTAGGCCCACATTGATCTGATCCAGCCAGGCCTCAGTGCTCTACTGCAGAAACCTGATTGCTCCTAACCAGAGGAGCCCACATAGCACACCAGGCAGAGTCAGGAGTCAGAATGTCAGACAAATAATAAGACAGAAGCTTTCCTATGATGAGACAGGGCCTCCTTGGCCACGACATGCACCCACAGCAGCCGACCTGTCCATAGGGCATAGCCGACTCACTGGATATCAGCAGGCCACCTCTGTGCTGCTCTTTTCTGACAGGCCTATCTCTGCCCACGTGTCCTAGATAAACGCCCTCATAACTCATGCTGGGCAGTCAACAGTGCCTTGAACTGGTCAGCAGCAGAGTCCGGCTGTTCCCATCAATGCTCACACGTGCCACAGGTTTTCCACTACTGCCTGGTATGAGCTGTACAAGTGGACATGTAGACTGCAGTGCAGGTTGTCTTCTTTCAGACTATACGGCCCTCTGGCCAAGCACTGAGCCCGTTGGTTTCAGGCCAGCTACCACCTAGATGTGGATTGTGATGGTATACATGCTTTCTATAAAATGATGTGCATTCTGGATGGATGATTTGTGCACCAGTCTTTGGGAGGTCACTCAGAATGCAGCCATCTTGCTCCGCTGCTTGGCCTCGCCACTACTATTTATATAAATATTTTAACTCTGCTTTACTATTCATCTGTACACTTTCGAGAGCACGGGGTTAACAATTCAATATCCCACGCCTTTGCTAAAGAGATGGCCAGCCATACTTACTTTGAACAGTTTTTGAAACCCATGAGAGTGGACCCAAAAGCCACCTCTGTGACGACCATGTGCATCTTCAGCTAACAATAGCGCAAATACCAGTTTGCTACTTACACTTGGATTTTACAGGATCCAGTTTCAGCATATGTGTGTTTGGATACTGGACTGTACATGTTGAGTGGAACTAACATGGATAATGTAAATACAACACATTAAACAATAGATAGCTATAACCAAATGCAACTGGAATCACCTATAATCTACCTAGTAGCCCATTAGATGTCTGAAAACGAATATGCCTACAACAGAGGACAGAAGAAACCATTTGCATCAGCTCACCTGAAATTTCTAGCAGGGAATCAGGGTTTTCTGTAATAACAGAAAATGGTGCCACATACACCTGAAGGTGAATGGCCTATCAAATTTAAGTGGATTTTACGTTTTTTTTTTTCAAATTCATTTCGTCAGAGTCATGAAATACATATTTGCAAGGCTGAATATAAATAAGAGTCGATCAAACTCTGATCTGGGCATCAACGCAAAAAACACAGTTAAGAATTATTGTGTTTGGGTGGGTGTCAGCAGAAGTAGAGGTACATGTGCCACAGGAAGCTTTGCTTACCCTCTCTGAGTTGACAGTCTTTACAGGTCAAAAGCATAAAACTGATGTGAGAGTCTTGGAATGAATGAAGACATTGTTTTCTCGCACGCGGCACTTTCTTGCTGTCGGAGTTGTGATCGAAGCGAGGAAACAAGCATCGAGTTGCCTGCTATGCTTGTGGCCAATAATAGCGCTGCAAATGAAAGGGAGGCTCCGAAACCATAGTTACAAACATGTGCGCTTCCTAAGCGTCTGGTCTTTAACAGGGCAGACCACATCAGTGTACACAGTGCGGAAAGACGACCAGAGCCCTCCTGTGGTACCACCTACAACTGCCATGGAAAGAGAAACACCCATCTATTCTCCTTTATGAGACAGACAACGGCAACGTCAACAAATAACGTGACAGCTGCACTGAAGGCTGCGCTGTCTGAAATATCTCTCCACACCGCAGCCTTGGGGTACCTAAAGGGATTTCAGCCTAGAAATTAAAAAGAACATTTTCATACACAAATCTTACGGAAATGTCTTTATTTTTTCCATTGTAGTTGAGTGACACTGCATTATAATTTTAAAAGACGTGGATATATTTTTATTTAAAAAGACGAGAGGACGTAACAAACGTGACAAATGGCGCCGCAGGAGCAGGGCGCGTGCGACCGTGGGGCTCGCGCCCCGTCCCCTCCAGCCAGCAGCTCCTCTGTATATTCGCAGACACTGCCTGGCGCCTGGGTGGTCTCATACTTTCCAGTCCCTGGCAGAATTTATTAGTGCGGTTCCTCCCCCTGCTGCTCTCCTCCAAACACCTCATTTACAGCTGGTTTATTTGTTCTAATAACCCCCTCCCTGTCGAGGTTAATAGAGGGATTGTTCGGTGAGTAATGGCAATATCAATGGCGTTGAAAGCAGCGTGACAAGCACCTTCTTCCCTGCACCAGGCCGCACAAAGGAGGGCACAGAACTGAGCCCGAGCGCAGAGATACAGTCAGCTCGGCAAACCCGGGCAACTTCGGGGCAGTCTTGAACTGAGCACAGTTTGAAAAGTGTGATACTATCTCCAGTGGTAGTCGTATTTTTAATGGATGTACAGAAATGGGTACACAAGGTGGCAGCCCTTCGGCGTTAACGTGTAAGTTAAAAGATTGTCGAAAAGAAGATGTCAACATTTTACCAAAATCAATATACTCCAGGGCTGTTCAGCAAACATGCCATTGCACAACAGATGCGCTGTACGTAATCAGGTCAACCTAATAATTTACTTTGGTGGTGGATGGCCTTTTTGTAGGTTTTATATCGGATGTCATCAAAGTGGAAACACAATATGACGAGGAGGAAGGGAAAGCGAGGAATGTAGAGGTACACGGGAACAGATGTGTCACCAGCGGGAACATTTGGTGCAGTTACTATTGTTCAGTGCAGAATTTAATGGAAGTACGTCATTAAAGATATTTGTAGTGTACATCTAGAATCCTGTTTGGTTTGTGGAGTCCTTTGTTTGAGAACACATTTGGTGTGTGTGTGTGTGTGGTGAAAGGGACTCGGACTGTAGGGTAGGATTCGTAGGAATACAGGGGCATATTATCAAGGAGGTTTATCTCCGCTTTTTTGGCTTTAAAAGCCAAGAAAGCAGAGATAAAATTATCTCCCTATTACCTAGCTGTCGCTAACACCAGTTAGCAACAGCTAGTAGGAGATGGCGACCATCTTGGGCCCCACTTTGCATGTCAGTGATATTTATCACTAATGATATGCAAAGTGGGCGTGCCAAGATGTTAGCGACTGAAAACAGTCGCTAACATCGCTATCTCCTATTACCAACTTTTGGAGATATTCGCGCTAAGCGCGAATATCTCCAAAAGCTAACACCTGCCCTGAGCAGTTCTTAGCCATGTTATCCAATGGGAGGTGGATAACATGGCTAAGAGCATTAGCTCGGTAATGCATGAATATCGCTGACTTTTCAGCGATTTTCAATCATTTGCGGCGATTTTTATCGCATTTGCGATAAACCTTGGTAATACCAAGGTTTATTTGCGGTAAAAATCGCCGCAGCGCAGCGATGCATTTTTGTCTCTAACCAAGCAATAGCGATAATTATCGCTATTGCTTGGTAATATGCCCCACAATTCACAGTCCTTTAGTGGGGTCTGGGGTGACAGATTCTGCTGAAAATGTTAGGGAGAGAAACAGTTTCCTGCTTTGAGAAGTTGATTTCTTTAATTAGGTAACCAGACACCTCTTCCCTGAATCGGAGGAGGGTCATGCCCAGTCCAAGTCTTCCTCATCACAGTCCTGACATATGAGTTTACCTCGATTCATGCAAAACCTGATCAGCAAACTTGACTTTTCCTTCCCATTCCAAGATGGCCCTCATACCAAAGGGTATACGTGCATCACTTCCTGGGAAGGACTTCCTGAAATAACCAAGCACTGAAAAGAAATTAGTTGAACAACAGGGAGAGGTGGGGGAAACTCAGGACTGTGACGAGGAAGACTTGGACTCTGTGAAATTAACATTACAGGTAAGTATCCTTATCAATCTTCTTCTCCCAGTCCACACATATGAATAAGTTAAGTATGGGCGGAAAATCCGTTACGCTCGCGGATTTTGCGGATTTTTGGGAAATTCGCAATCCGCGAGATTTGCGAATTTCCCGCAAAATCCGCAAATTCGCACGCAGCGGATATTTTTGGCGGCGCGCGGCGTTGGTGATACAATTTTTGCGGCGCGCGGCGTTTATCATCGTTTGCCGAGTTGTTTTTTTCGATAGTTTGCGAGTGCTGCGCCATTTTGGATCTTGCTGTGTGATCCCGCGGGAATTGGCGAGCGCGATTACGTCATCACGGCTTGCCAGCGATAGTTTGTCAACGCGAGTACGGCGAGATCACGTCTCGCGGTACTTCACAATTGCGAGATTTGAGATGCGGCGAGCGAAAATATAAATTTGCAATTCTGCACAAGAAATCCACCAGCAAGCAGCATAAACCTTCTAGAAATGATGATTTTTATCTGAATAACTCCTTAGTTTGACATTTGCCTGCACTTTTTTAGTGAGGAGTCCATTTTGGGGAGGGGGGCAGGGGGGTGGGAGGAAGGAAGTGCCCCACAGTCTTCAACTTCCTGTTCCTGTTCAGCAGGCTCCTCCCAGTGCTTTGTCCATCTCCTGGTCACTTTTCATTTGGGTCTGGAGCTGGAAGGATTACTTTTTGTGGATGCTGCTGGATATTTGGATTTGAGGCCTTTTTGACTTTCTTTGGATCACTGTTGGATTAGAAATTTTACAAGTAAGTTTGTTTGGGGCATTACAGTTGCTGCAATTAAAATTTTGGAATTTTCGATTTTTGGGCTGTTTTGGGGCCTTTTGCCCAGGGGTACTCAGTGGTGGGTGGACTGAGTCTTTCTGTGGGTTGTCTTGAATTTAAACATCATGGAGGCCATGGATGGGATGGGATTGTGCAGATTTTTCAGTGATTTTCGTTTTTTGGGCCTGTACTTGTGGCCTTTTCACCAGGGGTATTTGAGTCTAGCATGGGCCTAGTCTTTCTGTGGGCTGTCTTGAACTTAAACATCATGGAGGGCATGGATGGAATGGGATTGTGCTGATGTTTCTGTGTTTTTCGATTTTTGACCTGTTGTTGGGGCCTTGACCAGGGGTAGTGAGTGGTGCATGGGCCTAGTCTTTCTGTGGGGTGTCTTGAATTTAAACATCATGGAGGGCATGGATGGAATGGAACTGTGCTGATTTTGCAGTGTTTTTCGATTTTTGGGGGTGTTCATGGGGACAGGCCATGTGGGTGGGGGCCATTTTGAGTGCTGGTACAGGCAGGCCCTGGCCATGTGCTAGGAGGCAAGTGGCCATTTTGAATGCAGGCTTTGTTGTTAGGCCTCCAACCATTTTGCCTACTTTTCAACCTTTATTTATGCCCAGGGGTAGTGAGTCTTGCATGGGCCTAGTCTTTCTGTGGGTTGTCTTGAATTTAAACATCATGGAGGCCATGGATGGAATGGGATTGTGCTGATTTTGCAGTGTTTTTCGATTTTTGGGGGTGTTCATGGGGAGGGACATGCCATGTGGCTGGTGGCCATTTTGAGTGCAGCTACAGCCACTGGCCATGTGCTGGCAGGCAAGTGGCCATTTTGAATGCAGGCTTTGTTGTTAGGCCTCCAACCATTTTGCCTACTTTTCAACCTTTATTTATGCCCAGGGGTAGTGAGTCTTGCATGGGCCTAGTCTTTCTGTGGGTTGTCTTGAATTTAAACATCATGGAGTCCATGGATGGAATGGGATTGTGCAGATTTTTCAGTGATTTTCGTTTTTTGGGCCTGTACTTGTGGCCTTTTCACCAGGGGTATTTGAGTCTAGCATGGGCCTAGTCTTTCTGTGGGCTGTCTTGAACTTAAACATCATGGAGGGCATGGATGGAATGGGATTGTGCTGATTTTTCTGTGTTTTTCGATTTTTGACCTGTTGTTGGGGCCTTGACCAGGGGTAGTGAGTGGTGCATGGGCCTAGTCTTTCTGTGGGGTGTCTTGAATTTAAACATCATGGAGGGCATGGATGGAAACGGATTGTGCTGATTTTGCAGTGTTTTTCGATTTTTGGGGGTGTTCATGGGGACAGGCCATGTGGGTGGGGGCCATTTTGAGTGCTGGTACAGGCAGGCCCTGGCCATGTGCTAGGAGGCAAGTGGCCATTTTGAATGCAGGCTTTGTTGTTAGGCCTCCAACCATTTTGCCTACTTTTCAACCTTTATTTATGCCCAGGGGTAGTGAGTCTTGCATGGGCCTAGTCTTTCTGTGGGTTGTCTTGAATTTAAACATCATGGAGGCCATGGATGGAATGGGATTGTGCTGATTTTGCAGTGTTTTTCGATTTTTGGGGGTGTTCATGGGGAGGGACATGCCATGTGGCTGGTGGCCATTTTGAGTGCAGCTACAGGCACTGGCCATGTGCTGACAGGCAAGTGGCCATTTTGAATGCAGGCTTTGTTGTTAGGCCTCCAACCATTTTGCCTACTTTTCAACCTTTATTTATGCCCAGGGGTAGTGAGTCTTGCATGGGCCTAGTCTTTCTGTGGGTTGTCTTGAATTTAAACATCATGGAGGCCATGGATGGAATGGGATTGTGCAGATTTTTCAGTGATTTTCGTTTTTTGGGCCTGTACTTGTGGCCTTTTCACCAGGGGTATTTGAGTCTAGCATGGGCCTAGTCTTTCTGTTGGCTGTCTTGAACTTAAACATCATGGAGGGCATGGATGGAATGGGATTGTGCTGATTTTTCTGTGTTGTTCGATTTTTGACCTGTTGTTGGGGCCTTGACCAGGGGTAGTGAGTGGTGCATGGGCCTAGTCTTTCTGTGGGGTGTCTTGAATTTAAACATCATGGAGGGCATGGATGGAATGGGATTGTGCTGATTTTGCAGTGTTTTTCGATTTTTGGGGGTGTTCATGGGGACAGGCCATGTGGGTGGGGGCCATTTTGAGTGCTGGTACAGGCAGGCCCTGGCCATGTGCTAGGAGGCAAGTGGCCATTTTGAATGCAGGCTTTGTTGTTAGGCCTCCAACCATTTTGCCTACTTTTCAACCTTTATTTATGCCCAGGGGTAGTGAGTCTTGCATGGGCCTAGTCTTTCTGTGGGTTGTCTTGAATTTAAACATCATGGAGGCCATGGATGGAATGGGATTGTGCTGATTTTGCAGTGTTTTTCGATTTTTTTGTGCTCTATAACTGAACTGATGTTCCTCTGTCTTCCATTTTTTTTAGGTGCACAAGACTCAAGAGAACCACCAGTGCCAGGAAGAAGTCCTGCAGCGGTGTGTGTGTGCAGCATAACGTCACGCGACGCCACGTCTGGCCTCAGACAACTCTACAATTCGTGCAACTGCGGCCTGCTGTCTGACCTGCTCTGAAGAAGATGGCCCCAAAGAAAGTTCTCCGTAGCTCCTCTAGCAAGAAAGTTGCTAGTAAGGAGCAGAAGAAGCAAGTTACCAAGGAGGCTGGTGTGCCACCCGCCACGTTTTTTGGGAGAAAAAAAAAAAGTACGCCTGCAGCAGCAGGATCTGCTGGGGACCAAGCTGGGAGCAGCACCCCTGCTCCATTGGGTTCAGTGCCTCCACCACCACGCCAACTTAAGTCAAAGCCCTTGAGTGCTTCAGAGGCAGTCAGTGTACTTCTCCAATCACCATCGACCAGTGATGTTGGCTCATCGCAAGAAAGTAGCAGCAATGTCCCTGAATCAACACAGGTTGTTGTAACTCATCTGACAAGTGTTGAACAACCACAGCCGCAACAACAACACCATGTGCAAGTACACGCCCAAGTACATGTGGAAGGAGACGCAGCAAAAGGAGATGCGCAAGCAAAGGTGCATGGAGGTTCACAAGTGCCCACAATAGTTGTTCCTCCCGAAGTAGGGGCACATCAGGAAATCGACAATGAAGCCGAGGTATCATTGGAAGCCACTCCTCCTGATGATCATTCATTGTCTTCCACATCCCTAGCAAGGAAAAGATCAAGGGGGGTGTCTACATCTTCTTCAAGCCCACCGCCTTCTGATGATCTGGATGACGAATGGGTACCACCACGGCAGCCTGAGAGTGAGGCACACCATGATCTGACACCGGTACCTAAGCGTAAAAGGAAGGTCGTCGAAAAACTCATACCTATGGAGTGTGATGAGGCTCAACAAGAAGTGACAGATACTGCTGGTGATGAAGCCTCTCACGATGACGACGAGCCAGTCATCACAATGGTCACTGCAGCCCCACCGGGCATGCAGCAAAGAGACATTTTGACCCTATCCCGAGAAGCTGCTGAGCGTGATGATGATGTCGACGAGGAGGCAATGGAAATGGAATCATTAGATTTGGAGTTAAGTAGTACACCAAAACCTACCGCTTCCATATTTCTTCCTCGCAAAAAGGGACCCACCTCGTCCTCGACCTCAATTCGTGGTGGTGAAAGTGCAAAACGTACTGAAGTTCGGCAATCCACATCCTCCACTTCATCTGGCATTAGCAGCAGGACCACCACCACCAGTATCGCCGCCTCCTCCGGCCCCCGAAGACATTTCAAGTCTCCAGTTTGGGACTTCTTTAGTGTTTGCCCAAAAAAGGAAAACGTAGCCATTTGTAGCCTTTGTAAGCTTCGAGTTAGTCGTGGTAAGCTTGGTTCTAACTATGGTACCGGAGGCCAGAGAGGTCATCTTGAGAGAGCGCACCCTGTCCAATGGTTTCCGCACCTAGAGGCGGTCAAGAAAGCCGGAATTGCACGTAATGAAAACGTTGATTTTTCATCTGATGATGACGAGGAGGTAGAAGACGATTCAAACACTTCACTTACACCCAGTTCCCCTGTCAGCAGCACACCCCATGGGAGCCACACTAAGAGTGTGGGAGAGAGTGAGACATCAATGCGGAAAAGTTCATCAGCGAGCGTAACTGGGTCGAAGAGATCATCATCATCCCGTAAATCCTTGGTCCAGGGCAACATTAAAAAGATGTTGTTTACAGAAGCGCAATATGAACGCAACCACCCAATGACCCGTCTGTATAACACTAAGCTGGCTAAAATGCTAGCTCTGGACCTTCTCCCTTTTTCTTTTGTAGAAGGGGTTGGTTTTCTAGAATTAGTGACAGCGCTCTGCCCTAAATGGAAGGTTCCTAGCCGTTTCTATTTTGCCCGAGTTGCGGTTCCAGCACTACATGAAGATGTTCTGAAGGTGATTGGGGCAGCTTTGCAGAAGAGTGCTGTTCACACTATACATCTGACAACAGACATGTGGACCAGTGGCGCAGGCGCTGATTACATGTGCATCACTGCACACTGGGTCTCTTTTTCAGGGGCTAAAGCAAAGCTAAACGCAGGTGTTGACACGAACATTGTTTTTAAAGGTGCTCGGAAACATGCAACACTAGCCATGTTTGGTTTGGAGAAACGTCACACAGCAGAAAACATTTTGGATGTCTTTAACACAAAGGTCCTTAACTGGCTGTCCCCACTAAAACGCAAGGTTGGTTATGTTTCCACGGACAATGGCGCCAATATAGTTAAGGCCATGAGGGACGGTTACTATTTCAGAGTGCCGTGTTTGGCGCACTGTATAAACCTGGTTGTCCAAAAATTCTTGGGTAATAAAGGCAGTGCAGCGTACAGTGTATTGGAGACCTGCCGAAAAATGTGCAAGCATTTCAGGCATTCTTTTAAGGCCCGGAAGCAGCTGAGGAGCCTGCTATATCAACGTCAAATGCCAGTGAAAGCACTCATCCAGGAGGTGGTAACACGTTGGAACTCAACCTTCTACATGCTTGAGCGTCTGTATGAGCAGTATACGGAACTCGATCAATATTTCCTTAAAGAGGGTACAGAGGAGCTGAGGATGGGTGGGCCGCAATGGAACATAGTTGAAAGCCTGACACGCATGCTTCGTCCTTTTGAGTTCTTCACGCGTGCAGTCAGCAAGGAGGACTCTAATTTGGGAAAAGCTATCCCATTGTTGTACATGCTGGAGGACCAACTGAAGGAGGTGTGTTCTGTGTTTGGAAAAGATGACAAAAACCAAGACTCTTTGCTTCTGGCTGAGCAATTATTAGAGCTCCTACAAGGTGATGAACGTCTTAAAAAGATCCACTCAGAACAGCATTACATTTGTGCTACTATTCTGGATCCACGCTACAAAAAGGCGCTGGCAGGCCAAGCATTCTTTCCTTTTGATGATGAACATGTTCCAAAGTACAAACGTTGGCTAGCCTTGTCAGCCAAGAAGTTTGAAACAGAACGGCTGGAAATTGAAGGAAATGGCAGTACATCAGCAGGCCATCCCCAGTCAAAACAATCCACTTCTGCACCTGTGGCTGTGGCACAAGTGACCTCTCAGCCGTTAAAGACACCGGCAACCGGATCATCTGCACGAAAGACAACAGAAACATTGGAGGCTGAAGAGGATTGGCTAGCTCTGCGTGGGTTTGGTTCTCAAAAGGTCAGAGGCACAGCAAGAGCTAAGCAAAGTGGAGGAACCTTGGATGAGGACCTTGAGTCGATGGTGAAGGACTATCTGAATGACTCAACAGAGGTCTATGTTAATTCTGACCCATTGGCGTATTGGCATGGGAAAAAAGAATTGTGGCCACAGCTCACCAACCTGGCTTTAAACTACTTGTCTTGCCCACTCGCAAGCGTGTCTTCTGAACGGGTTCTCAGTGCGGCTGGTGGGATTGTAACTCCCAAACGGAGCCGCCTCTCGCCCAAAAATGTGGAGAGGTTAACAATGATCAAGATGAATCAGCACCTCATACCACCAGATTTCAGAGTACGAGAGAGCGTGCCGGATGAAGAGGAGGTGGCCAGCAACATAGATGAGGGAATTTCTACTCTGTCAGGTGACACTGAGCTCACCCTGCCTGAATTCGCAGAGTATGATGACGAAGCCTTATTCTTATTCCTGGACCGTGATACCGAGCCCTGAAAATGAGACAACGAATCAATAACTTTCTTTTTCATCCTTATTCACTTTTATTCCTGTGTGTCTGTCTTTCTTTGTTGTGCACAGTTAATATAATTCAAACTTTAATCAGATAATCACAAAAACAAGCCCATCAGCAGAACTGTCTTCACTTGTTTGCTAATTGATTTGAAGGTGCCGCAGTCTGCATTCCTCAGGTTCACAAGTTCAGAAGAACATGCTCCTCTATCCTCCTCCTCCAGACTCCTATTTCCATCAAAGCAGAGGGCTGGTTTACGCCCGATGAAGAAAGACTCAGCACTTGTGGGGGTGTTGTTCTACCTCTCTGCAGGTGAGTTGACGGGTCTGGGGCCATTGCTGGGAAGCACTAAAAGTGGTTTGGACCAAATCCGAGGCGGAAATTTTTTTGTGTTTTTGATGACTTGCTTGCCTTTGAGGTGCTCTTAGGGGGGGTTCCGTCTGTTTGTGGGTGAGTTTCGTGGTCTGGGAGCACTGCTGGGACACTCTAATCTTGATTGCATTTGCTTTTCAGGAAATCCGTCGTGGCAACCCCGACTTATGGCCTAGCTACGCAGTGCGTTTGGATCGAAGGCCCAGAAATATTGCAAGTATGAGATTTTGCTTTTGGCCTGTTTGGGGGTGTTATGCTTCTTGGCGGGTGGGTTGGCGGGTCTTGGGGCATTCCTGGGAAAGGTCTAATACCGGGTAGAAGTGGTTGGGACAAAATCCAGGCCGATTTTTTTTTGGCTATTTCTGACATTTTGCTCTATGTAGCGTTTTCGGGGGCCTGTTTGGGGGGCTTCCTGGTGTTTGTGGGTGAGTTTCGTGGTCTGGGAGCACTGCTGGGACACTCTAATCTTGATTGCATTTGCTTTTCAGGAAATCCGTCGTGGCAACCCCGACTTATGGCCTAGCTACTCAGTGCATTTGGACCGAAGGCCCAGAAATATTGCAAGTATGAGATTTTGCTTTTGGCCTGTTTGGGGGTGTTATGCTTCTTGGCGGGTGGGTTGCCGGGTCTTGGGGCATTCCTGGGAAGGTCTAATACCGGGTAGAAGTGGTTGGGACAAAATCCAGGCCGATTTTTTTTTTGGCTATTTCTGACATTTTGCTCTATGTAGCGTTTTCGGGGGCCTGTTTGGGGGGCTTCCTGGTGTTTGTGGGTGAGTTTCGTGGTCTGGGAGCACTGCTGGGACACTCTAATCTTGATTGCATTTGCTTTTCAGGAAATCCGTCGTGGCAACCCCGACTTATGGCCTAGCTACGCAGTGCGTTTGGACCGAAGGCCCAGAAATATTGCAAGTATGAGATTTTGCTTTTGGCCTGTTTGGGGGTGTTATGCTTCTTGGCGGGTGGGTTGGCGGGTCTTGGGGCATTCCTGGGAAAGGTCTAATACCGGGTAGAAGTGGTTGGGACAAAATCCAGGCCGATTTTTTTTTGGCTATTTCTGACATTATGCTCTATGTAGCGTTTTCGGGGGCCTGTTTGGGGGGCTTCCTGGTGTTTGTGGGTGAGTTTCGTGGTCTGGGAGCACTGCTGGGACACTCTAATCTTGATTGCATTTGCTTTTCAGGAAATCCGTCGTGGCAACCCCGACTTATGGCCTAGCTACGCAGTGCGTTTGGACCGAAGGCCCAGAAATATTGCAAGTATGAGATTTTGCTTTTGGCCTGTTTGGGGGTGTTATGCTTCTTGGCGGGTGGGTTGCCGGGTCTTGGGGCATTCCTGGGAAGGTCTAATACCGGGTAGAAGTGGTTGGGACAAAATCCAGGCCGATTTTTTTTTTGGCTATTTCTGACATTTTGCTCTATGTAGCGTTTTTGGGGGCCTGTTTGGGGGGCTTCCTGGTGTTTGTGGGTGAGTTTCGTGGTCTAGGAGCACTGCTGGCTATATATACTTTACTTTGCAAGAGGTTTGAAGCAAATCCATGGTGGCAGAGGGGACTTAGGGCCTAGCTGCAGAGCGCGCGCGGAGTGATTTGGGAAATTTGTGAAAAATTGACTAAGTCCCCATTTTTGTACTTTTGCTCTTTGGCTGTTTGGGGGTCTTCTACTCGTTTTCTCCTGGGTTGACGGCTCTGGGGCCATTGCTGGGAAGCTCTAATACCGGATAAAAGTGTTTTGGACCAAATCCCAGGCGGAATTTTTTTTGTGTTTTTGATGACTTGCTTGCCTTTGAGGTGCTCTTAGGGGGGGTTCCGTCTGTTTGTGGGTGAGTTTCGTGGTCTGGGAGCATTGCTGGGACACTCTAATCTTGATTGCATTTGCTTTTCAGGAAATCCGTCGTGCCAACCCCGACTTATGGCCTAGCTACGCAGCGCGTTTGGACCGAAGGCCCAGAAATATTGCAAGTATGAGATTTTGCTTTTGGCCTGTTTGGGGGTGTTATGCTTCTTGGCGGGTGGGTTGCCGGGTCTTGGGGCATTCCTGGGAAGGTCTAATACCGGGTAGAAGTGGTTGGGACAAAATCCTCGCGGAAAAGCCTTTAGTTTTGGCACTTTTTGTAACTTAGGGTTCGTTAGGGTTAGCCCTAGCAGCAGGATTGCATGTGTTTCGGGGTGTTCTAGATTTTTCCAACTGAGTTCTGGGGTCTTAGAGCACTCGTGAGAATGTGTAATTTTGGTTGCAAGTCATTTGAAGAAAATCCATGGTGGGAAAGGGGGGATTTGGCATAGTTAAAGAAAGCCTTTGCCACTATTCTTAACTTAGGGTTCGTTAGGGTTAGCAGTATTTCTATTGCATGTGTTTGAGTAGGGGGGATTTCGAGTCTTGGAGCGATGCTGGCTATGGCTACTTTTGCTTGGTTGCTTGCAAGTGGTTTGAATGCAATCCACGGTGGGTAATGGGTAATTAGGAAGGGGGTACTTCGGCCTACTTTTACTTTCAAAGTAAGTTTTGTCACCAGTTTTCTGCTAGGCCTCGTTTTTTGAGATTTGATTGGGGGTCTTCTACATTTTTGCGACTGGCTTTAGTAAGGGTCTGGGTGGGAGCACTGCTAGGAAGATCTAATTTTGTTCTAAAACACAGTTTACAGTACACCTAGCTTGAGGGGCAAGATCCGCTACATTAATTTGCCCATACTTATTTATCCTTCAAAAGGTGACTCAGAGTACGCACTTTCAAAAATATTGTACTGTCTACTAGGAAAATCAAATTGTGACTTTTTGCACTCCACAGCCTACATACCTTATATTTATTTATCAGTGGTGTTGTAATATTATATCACTTCCTGTTTTTCGTTGAATAACTACAGGCCGGGTTTCAGTCTCTGCAATGGGGAAAAAAGGATGGAGTCAGGCTTCACAGTAGCGAGCCACAATTCAGCATCAGGCAGGCAGTGGACAGGGTGTCTTCTGGTGACCAACATCGATGGACGAAGCGTCGGCTGCAAAGGAGGAGTGCCGCTAAAAGGAGGATTTTTTTTCTGCAGGCAACTTACTTACCACTTCCAACAGGACCACTACAACCACATAGATACAGTATCCCTTGCCTTTTTCTCTGACTGTGACTGCATTTCTTGGATCTCTCTCTGCTTCTAAATTGATCCCTTAACACATCACTTAGTCCACTCCACTATCACATCTGCACCACACATAGTCATTTGTAAGTGCTCCTACGTAATTCGCAAGTCGCAGCACGCCCCAGGCCGTACAGGACTGGGATGGCCCCAATGATGAAGCATGTCACCAAGGGGCAACCCTGGTGAGTGAGGGGACACCTAGAAAACAAGCAATTTCTCCTTTTCTATCTACTATACCTTCCAGACCAACCCCACTGAGTGTTGTTGTGAATGGATTTATAGTGACCAGCAAGGCTCTCGGGTATCTGGCTAAGTACAGAGACCTTATGTTGAATATCGTTATCAATAATTCCACACAGGCCCTGTACTGTCGCATTCTTTCTATTCTTCCACAGTTGTCGAATGTACTACTTACTTTTCACTGACATGTATGCAGTAGTGCATGCACTTTCAAAGATTGATGGATAGGTTTGTACCCAAAGATTTGTTTATGTTTACAATTGTTTGTCTATGCTGTGCTATTTTTTCTTGTCTCCCAAAACCTTTCCCAAAAACCCCCGTACCCATCCATTTTTCAAACCCTAACCCTCTTCCCCCGGGCTGTGTGGTTTTGATTGATGTGTGACTAAATGACAGCAATAAATCCACACACTTGCTGGGGAGGATAAGGTGATAGCAACAGGCTGGTGAAGAAATCCGAGGATATATTCTTACTCTGCTTGACAAAGAACCATTGCTAATGTGAAAGAACTTCAACCGAATTAGTAGTTATACTTTACCATTTGTTAGGCTACAATGTGGCACTGTTCTACTGTACTTCTGTCACCTGCTATATTCTCAGTTGTACCGTTGAATTGCTCAGGAGGACAAACCAGATTTCATTTTCTTTTTTTTCATAGGCATGCAACTGCCACTGTGTCACACCACTAGTACCACCGCTATGAGGAAATTTTATCCGACCAAGATTGCCAACCATATTCGCTGTCTCCCGTGGAGCCAGCCCTGGGTCTAGCCCTACTTTCAAACACAAATTACAGGTAAGATAAGCGTTTGGTGGTTTGGGGGTATAATGGAGTATTAGTACGAGAGACGAGAGACTGAAGGTAGTACTACTAAAGTCCTAGGACTCTTGGATTCACTTCGTCTGTGAGAGGCACTTAGTGTTGAAAACATTTGGGCATTTACACTTAAAGGAAGAAAATGGAACTAAACTTTCAGGAAAACAAAGTCAACGTTAAACCCCCACCCACCAGGCAAGCAGTAAGAAACGGGTATGCTCGGATAAAGTTTGAAAAAGTATATTTATATCCCTAACAAAATAATCTCCCGCAAGACCCTCCCTAACCCCAACGATTGTCCTTCAAAAGTCCCCAAAAACCCAACTCCCAATTCCCACCCCCCAAAAGTCTCTAAAAAAGGGGCAAGGGACACTATGGGCGGATGCTGTCAACTTTTTGGGCCAGGGCATCATGCTCCTGGCGGAGCAAGGCGTGCTCTACGCGGAGCCCCTCCAACTGGTTGGAAAAGTGGTGGAGCTCCTGCTGGAGGCGGGACACCATCAGGGTACTGCGGCGCAGGCGTGCCTTCAATGCCTTGTAGGTGCAACGGCTGTGAGAGGAAGCTGTAGCTGTTGTCCTTGCTACTCGGCGGTGGCGTTTGGCTTTGGCAGCCCGGCTCAGTCTGGGTGGACCACTGTGCTGGGTGGCACTGGCAGCCCGTGGGGGAACGGAGGCCGATGCAGACGACGTAGTTGTTGTGGTCGACTGCACACTTTCTTCGTCCTCCAGGGCCACCAGCCGCCGATATTCGGCCACAGTGGCATCGATCCTCCGTTGCCGGGCCGCTCTAGCCAGCTCCTTCCTCCTTGTTCGTTTGGAAGGAGAACCTATATGAAGAAAGAAAGACATAGTCTGTAACCAATGCTCCTTAAGATTAACTCAATCATTCAGCAGAAATTTGTGTTGCACTACAACTAGCAACTTGCAAACGCATTACATAACTATTGAGGCCAGTATCTATCTAACCTCACACTTCTTCATCCTTGCTCTAACATTAGTGGGAGTTTAAGGAACAAATTCTACGAGCACTATGGACTTCCATTAGAGTCGACTATGAAAGTACACCAGTCTTATTCTTCTTCTTGTCTCTTGTTTTGGAAAATTGGTACGTTATCTTCTGCAAGCCGGCATAATGCCAGCGCAGTAAACTTGCATCCGAGAAAAAGAGACGCACGCCATGAGGAGTGACCTAGACTTGCGTTGCGTTACTGTACCCGTCCAGTACATGCAGGTGGTGAAGCTCTTACTTTTCTATTACGGGTGTCACTGAGAATACTCTGTTACAACTCAAGGGCTACTCCTTAATTAATTTAACTTTCACCCTACAGTGGAAATGAGTACTAGAAATGGAAAATTGAAGAAGATAAATAATCTGATTATCTATCACTTCACATGGGATGTTTTTGCTTATATATGGGATGACTTTTGGTGCTTTGCTTTTTATTGAGTGACCAGTGATACATCCACACATGAATGACTGAGTACTACTAAACTTATTAAGAGAGGTAGGGAGTGGCCACCGTAATAACCGGATCTATGCAGTGCTTGCAATACAAACTACTGCTACTATTGATGGTAGTATTTGGACAAAATTAAAAGTTCTTTTCCTTGCCTTTCCTACACTGGAACGGACGTGCGGGTGCAGTGTTACATGCTCTTCAAAGTTACACTTAGTTCATCCACTGACCGTCTACTCTCTCTAGATCATGGGTACTCACAAACTTTCTCTCAGGGGCTACATTTACAGTGTAGTTTGGGGCCGAGGGCCGCACTGGTGGGGGCGGAGTCAGAGGGGGCGGGGCTAAAGCAAAACGATAACTTGTGACCATGAGGTTGCACACAGGTCCCTGCAGCAGATGCCCTCACCCACTGAGCCACCAGACCCAGCATGTACATACATCTCTCTCCCTCCTGCTCTCCCTCCTGCCCTCCCTCTCCATCTCTCTCTCCCTCCTGCCCTCCCTCTACCTCCCCCTCTGTCATCTCACTGTGTGTGTGTCTATCTGTGTCAGCCTTCAGCCCGGGTTGAGACCGCTTCCTCAACGCGCACACACAGACAACAACACCAAAGTACTTAACAGGTCTTTAAAAGACCATTAACATATTATTGAGGCTTTGTTTGTTGTAGCGCCCCTGCTTCTCCACCCTGACAATCACTGCTTGCCCGGCCCCACAGAGGCTTTGTTCTATTTCACCTCTTTGTGGCCTTGCATCTCCACTCTGCTCTGTGGGGGCCGGGGGAGCAGTGATTGTCTGCAAGGTCTGCGCACCGCCAAGGAAGGCTTGCCGGGCCACCACCGGCCCGCGGGCCGTACTATGAGTACCCCTGCTCTAGATACACATATGCTATCTAAGAGTCAGATAGTAGCATGATCCAGGTATATGGACACATACAGTTTCTGTGTCACCCACCCAGGCTGTTGTCCTTCCACCCATCATTGCTTCATCATTCACCCAGCCATTCATCTCATATTCTTGCCTTCCCAGCTAGTCTTCAATCTCAATAAGTAAGGAATATATAAGAGCTTACCTCTGGCCGCCACCACCACCGTCTCAACTCTCACAGCCGCCGCCTCCTCCCCTGAAGAATCGCCCTCTGCCTCCGTGTCGAGCACCACCACCTCCACACTGGCCCCGCCACCAGATGTTCCACCTACAAAGTACATTTTAGAATGTTAGAATAAAGCACTCACTAGTCTTTGGTCTAGGAATGAAGACATGTGAAAACAATGTAATTTGTGACTGTCTACGTTAAAGTTAAAAAAAATGTCCCTTTTTCCAGGGAAGGTTGTCTTGCTGCACTTTTTGGCACAATTGATGAAGGCTGTTTTTTTAACACGCACCATTTTTCTCCACACAGACAGAAGATGGACTTCTAACAACAAGATCAAGTTGAAACCAGGTGAGAGCTCGGCTCGACCACAAGAAATGTCTTCAATTAATCGTCAGCACTAACCACTTTTCCATTATCAGTTAAACGTTTAGTTTTATTATGACTTCATTTTAATAAATGTGTTTACTTTTAATAAAGCTTTTAAACTTAAATACAATCTGTGTATTTAGGTCCAGACTAGAGTGACTGAGCGAAAGGTTTTGCAATTTTTGCAAGCATGAGTCCAGATAGAACACTTCAAAAGACATTATGGACAATCCCAGAGGACTGCACTAAGTTGATAGAGCTATTGCTGACTAGAATCATGGGAGTTTCGCCAACCGTGCAATCTTAGTTAGCTACACAGACAGACTGATAAGAATAATCTAGTAATACCACAGGGAGTCATAGTAGAGGCAGGATAAGAATTTAGATACAGTCTACAAGAAGAGCAAAGACAATTTTGAAAAAAGTCAAATGAGGAACGCTAGGAAAAATAGGTACTAGTCTAAAATGAAAACTTACTGGGGCCAGCAGAGGAGCCCTCGCCTGCCCAATCCTGGCCCTGTTGAACAGCATCCGCCGCCTGCTGCTCCTGTGTCCTCCTCTCGCCCCTGTCCACCATAAGCGTGGAAGGGTATACTCAGATGTGAGTCCCTTGCTCATTGCACCATCAGGATTCAAGCAAGCCGGGCCGACGACGGCTGAAATGCCAGAAACCAGTCCCCGGAAGCTTGTTTTCTTCCCAGTATAAGAATTGGCTTGGAAGTTTGGTTTGCCCTGTTCCCATCATGCACTGGGACAGGAACAGACTAATTTGCATGTAGCCAGGTTCTGAGCTGGGATGGTGCAGTGAGCTAAAAAACGGAGATGGATCAATCCCTGATCTTTGGACTGGGTAAGAGTGGTCTGCTTAATTCAGACACTCTGTTCATCACCAACCCCTTTTCTGAATCATTTTGTCCACCATAAGCGTGGAAGGGTATACTCAGATGTGAGTCCCTTGCTCATTGCACCATCAGGATTCAAGCAAGCCGGGCCGACGACGGCTGAAATGCCAGAAACCGGTCCCCGGAAGCTTGTTTCCTTCCCAGTATAAGAATTGGCTTGGCAGTTTGGTTTGCCCTGTTCCCATCATGCACTGGGACAGGAACAGACTAATTTGCATGTAGCCAGGTTCTGAGCTGGGATGGTGCAGTGAGCTAAAAAACGGTGATGGATCAAGCCCTGATCTTTGGACTGGGTAAGAGTGGTCTGCTTAATTCAGACACTCTGTTCATCACCACCCCCTTTTCTGAAACATGCACCAAGGAGGGCAGGGACAGCCAAAACCAGCTGAAAAACATTCCAATGGAAGATCAACACCACCAAGGAACCAAGAGGGAGGGGAAATCCCCTAACCTGACACCAGGCAGAAAGAGACCTCAAAGGATGTCAACAAGCTGCAAGGGCAGGGGAGAGCCACAAATGCCAGAGCAGTGCAGCAACAGCCAAAGAACATCCATTAAGCAAGATGGATCACCTTACAAGAGACAAACCGTAAGCCTCAGCCAGGGAAGCAAGTTTAGTGGACGACAGCCACTGAGGCAATGGATGGAATGGCAAACCCCCACTGGGCCCAACAGAAAGTCGGAGAGGGCAAGGACACCCAGCCCCAACCGGACCAAGTAACAGAACCGCAGCATGGTCCAAGATACCCCAGAGAACAACCTGAGGGGAAAAAAGGAAGGGGGAAAAACCCAGAAAGGAGGCCCCGTTGCCAGGGAACAGCCATAGGAACCACAGCTGAAGCAGTCAAGGAGGGGCCAGACAACAACAAGAAAAAGGGGCTGGCGAACCAAGCCAGGCAAGGGGAACTGAAACAAAAAGGACAGACAGACCACCAAACCAGACACACCTCCACAGAGAAAGAAGTAAAACACTCTCACAGGGCTGCAGAAGGCCTAGACAGACAGCCCATCAGACAGATAGTCGAGAGCCAGGCGAGAGGAAAAGACCCAGAGGCAAATCCACCAGGAAAGAGAACCAGGAAGGGCCACAACTGCCACACAGTAGGAGCTGACAAGCAAGCTGCCAGGCAGACACACACCGCCAAATGCAAGGAACCGCTGCCAGCCATAACCATGAGGAAAAGAAAGATCCACTATTGGGCACAACCGCCCGAGCAGCGAACACCCATGAGGCGGCATCCTAGGAACAAACATGTGGAAGCACACAGAGCATGGGATACCTGCAGGCATCTCAGGGCCAAAACACAGCGAATCGACCACAGGAGGATGAAATGATGAGGGAACACACCAGGATCTGAACCATGCCCAGGAGGACAAACTCAGGCCCCCACATTGGATGCAAAAGCCCACTATGCACCAGTTAAAAAAAACCCTGACAAAAAAGCAGAGCTCACCACCACCGGAGAGCCCAGTGTGAACAAAGAGACAGCGGACCAGAGGCAGGCACCCCTGAGACAACAGGGACCAAGCTAGAAAGCACAGCCAAGAAGGGGAGACAGGCACAACCCCTCCAGGGGGGAAGACGAAGAGGACAACACCCCAGAAATGGGAGTAACATCCCTGCAGAAGCTGAGGGGTGAAGAAGGAGAGAGGGCCAAAGGGAGTGGAGATGACACAACGTGCCACTGACCCAAAGCCCATCCTCAAGTCCAGAAGTCAGCCCAGACGAAGAGGAAAACCAGGTACGGCGAGACCAGGGACCCACACCCAGCAGAGCAAGAAGCCCTACACAAGGAACAGAGCAGCAAAGAACCACCAACAGGGCCCTTAACAAAGACAGAGAGGCTCTCCACCAGCCACTAAGAGAAGGGAAGAGCAGGAGCCCACAGAATGTAAAACACCCCTCAATGGATCCCAGGCATGGAGAACGCCATGCAGAGGATGCCAGTCTAAAGGGCAGGACCCAGAAAAGGAAGAGGACACCCGAAGAGTGAAACAGAGGTACCGCAGGCAAGAAGGAAAAACCCAGACCAGGAAGCCGACATCCCTGGACGGATGAAGGGCAGAAACACCATCCCAAAAGGAAGGCAGAATAGCTGGAGACAACAACTGGAATAACACAAAAGGGAGGACAATGACCCCCGAGGCCCAGAAGAGGGCGAAACACACCCGCCACCAACTGGCCATGGAAAACTGAATGGAACCACCTAGAAGGAAAGTATATAAAAAAAGCCCAGCTGAGACAATGAAACAATGAAAGCTGCTGAAACAAGAGACCAATAAGGCGACATGTACAGGCAGAGGCCAGGAGCTCACTTGCAGAACCCTAGTAACCAAAAACGGAAAGGACCAAGTGACCGAAATGTGGTCCAATAGAATATGCACATTCTAGCCCTGAAAGCATCCACCCCAAAATACCACATCAACAAACGGGAAAGTAGGAACAGCAGAACAGGAAGCCCCAGAACCACAGGGGCTGGAGCACCAATGCCAGGAGCAAATCAGAAGCTACAGCTTGACAAATAGAAACAGCAGAAGCACCAGCCATGAGCCCTTGCTCCGCATGGCACAGTGGAGCAAAAGAACCTCCACATCCAAGGAGACCACAGAATGGTGACCCAGGAGAAGCGAGATCCCCCACCCTGAGTCATTGGAGAAAGGGAAATACACAAACAAAGAACCTGGCATACCCAGCCCTCCAAGGCATCCAGCAAAGAGGAGGAAATGCCCACCAGGGACGTACAGCAAAGCAGGAGGGACAAGAAGGAAACACATGGTGCTCCCGGGAGAACCAACGGGCCAGCAACAGAAGCAATTTGGCCCAAACACCCCGTACCTGAGCCCAGCAGAGGAGTGCGAACATTAGAACTGGGAGTGCACCAGAAGCAAACCACCTTCCAGCCGTGCTGGCCCAAACCGCCCAGCGGAGGGGCCAGTAGAAAAGGGAGACTGATAAATGGAGAAAAGAAAGCAAGAGCAGGAAGCACCAACAAAGCAAATCAAAATATGGACAAACGGATACCTGCACAAACAGACCCTAAGGCCGATAACATTCCCCCATGGAAGGAACCAAATGAGAAACTATCGCAGGAGGCGCCACTTTCAGAGCACAAAAAGCAGCCCAACAGCTGCAGCAACGAAGGCCCGGAGAGCTGAGGCTACAGCCACCCCAGCGGATGGCCCAGCGACCACAGGAGAATCCACAGCCTGACACATACTGACCCAGTAAAGAGGGAGAAGCACCACAAAGAAACACAAGATGCCATACCCGCAACTACCAAAGAAACAGCAGGAAGGAAGCCATAACCCCAGGGAAAGAGTCCCAGAGCAATAACACAGAGTCAAAGGAACTGACGCAAAACCCCACAACCCAATCAGCACTAGCAAACAGTATCAAAAGGAAGCCGGCAGGGTGCCAAGGCAACACCAAGCGTGAACAACGCACCCCTGTGAAACATAAAGGCCAACTCACGGCACACCTGCAGACATGAAAGAGGGCATGCGAAAATTTGGGGCACTATCCAGAAACAGGCACAGAAGCAAGGAGAACACAGAAATGAGACAACAGCCAGCTTATGGGGGAAAAATGAACTGAAACAGAACCGATCGTGACCCCGAACACGACGTTTTCCCCATAACGCGGGTCACGTGGAAATTTCAAACCACTGGCCCCAGGGCGCCATTGCAAAAATTGGAAAGGCCGCATGACACTAAATCCCTCGGGACACCTCCTGAGAGCCCATCACTCAGGAACTGCGTGACATTAAGCAAGGAAACAAATACAGAGCCAAAAAAGAAAAGAAAGGGAGAGCTCACTATAATGTCATCGGGGAAGCCACCAGCAGCGCAGCATACCCCAGACTCCTCACGTGACCACGCAGGCCCAGCCCAAGCGTGTGATCACAACAAAAATACAGGAACCACCAAGCAGACCTGAATACTGAAGAAAAAAAGGAAAAATAAAAATGAAACTACTAAAGCCAAGATGGCAACCAGAGCAGAATGAGAAAAACAGGAAGTCCTTCCCAGGAAGTGATGTACTTATACCCTTTGGTATGTTGGCCATCTTGGATTGGGAAGGAAAAGTCGAATTTGGTGGTTAGGTTCTGTATGAATGGAGGTAAACTCATACATAAGGACTGGGGGAGGAAGATGGACGAAGAGGTAATGATGTTTCGAGGACATTGCTCCAGAACCTATATGCAACAATGAAGAAGTAATTTTCAGTTTCATTTTTTCATTTTTAGGTCTCGCCTGCGACAGCGCATGTGCTACATGATATTGTGTATGAACAAAAGGCTTAAAGTTCGTCCATTGCTTACCTTTCATTGGCTTCATTGGCACTCTTATTTTCTGCCTCCTAATTGGGCAGCAGCAGCTGGTTTCACTTCCTCACTTTTCATCGCGAGCGTAGACCAAGTACAGATAGCATCATCGTGATTAGGGCCCTTCCACTGCTATAGCTGTGACTAAGGTACTATTTTTCTTGTTTTCTGTGTCTTCTTCCTTTTGTGTCAGAAAACAGACAGTCTGATTTTAAAAGCTTGCAAATAATGGCTGTTTTTGGAAGTTTGAGTGAATAGTTGTGCGATTTACGTGTTTCTGAAAATCAAAACTTCAAACTTTAAAGAACTTTGAAGCTCTTTCTTGTTGCATTTCCTACTTGTTTTCAGCAGTGTTCATGAAAAAGCTATCAGTTTGCTCAGCATCAGACTCCTAAAACTCAGTTGCTTAATTAAAAAAAAAAAAAAAAGTGAGTGCCAGAGCCCCTTTCAAGAAGGTACTGCAACTTACACCACCCATTGTCTCTGCCAGCGCTGCCAATAACAGTACGAACACAAATACTAACCAAGGCTTGAACTGCAGGTATTAGGCATTTTTATTGTATATTGAATTATAAGACGGTTGTTGTGCTCATTACAAAATTAGACAGACAGCATCACCATGTGGTCGGCTGTCATAAATGCCGGTGTTGATATTTAAGTGCTGTGCTCAGCACTGGAAACCACCTGTTCAAATTAAGCACTGTAAAAACCACATTTATTCCTGCCTTTAATTGTTTTTAGACACCTGCACACTTTGAGAAGCCTAATGCTTCTCATAGCTTGATTTGCACCAGATCTTGCTTGCACAGGTTTTGTACCGTGCATCAAAGTTAATCTTCAACAGGCTCTGAATTAGTTAACACATAACCATGCCAGCCCTTCAAAGGACTGCCTCATGCAGCCGCTTTTGAAAAAGCCTGACATTTACTGGAATACACAATCAATCAAACAATCAAACAAGAACATTTATACAGCGCGCTACTCACCCGTGAGGATCTCAAGGCGCTGGGGGGGCGGGGGGGGGGGATGCTGCTACTGCTCGAATAGCCAGGTCTTGAGTTGCTTCCTGAAGGAGAGATGGTCCTGGGTCAGACGTAGGTGGGCGGGGAGGGAGTTCCATGTCTTGGCAGCCAGGTAGGGGAAGGATCTTTCTCCGGTGGTTGTTCTGCGGATCCGTGGGGCGGTGGCGAGGGCAAGGCTGGCAGAGCGGAGCTGGCGGGTAGGTGTGTAGAACTTGAGGCGGTTGTTGAGGAATTCGGGGCCCATGTCGTGGAGAGCTTTGTGTGCGTGGGTAAGGAGCCTGAATGTGATCCTCTTGTTTACGGGGAGCCAGTGCAGGTCTCTCGGGTGGGAAGAGATGTGGCTGTGTCGGGGGATGTCCAGGATGAGTCGTGCTGATGCGTTCTGTATGCGCTGGTCTTTTCTGTAGTTTGACTGTGGTTCCAGCGTAGAGGGTGTTCCCGTAGTCCAGTCGGCTTGTAACCAGGGCGTGGGTGACAGCCTTCCTGATTCTGGTGGGTATCCAGTGGAAGATCTTACGGAGCATGCGAAGGGTGTTGAAGCAGGAAGAAGTAACGGCGTTGACTTGCTTGGTCATCGTGAGGGAGGAGTCGAAGATGACTCCCAGGTTGCGTGCGTGGTCTGTGGGCTTGGGGTCGGTGCCCAGAGCCGGGGGCCACAAGGAGTTGTCCAAGGCGGAGGGGGATGGTCCGAGAATGAGGACCTCCGTCTTGTTTGAGTTCAGTTTCAGACGACTGAGCTTCATCCATTCCGCGACGTCCTTCATTCCTTCCTGGAGGCTTGCTTTGGCGGTGGCGGGGTCGTTGGTGAGGGAGAGGATCAGCTGGGTGTCATCTGCGTAGGAGATGATGTTGAGGCCGTGTTTGCATGCGATAGCCACAAGGGGGCTTATGTAGACATTGAAGAGGGTAGGGCTGAGCGAGGAGCCTTGGGGTACGCCGCAGATGATCTTGGTGGCCACGGCGCGGAAGGGCGGGAGACGGACTCTTTGAGTTCTATCAGAGAGGGAGGAGGTGATCCAGTCCAGGGCCTCTTCTTGGATCCCGGCATGGTGGAGGTGGGTCGTTAGGGTACGGTGGCAGACTGTATCGAATGCGGCCGATAGGTCGAGGAGGATGAGGGCGGCAGTTTCCCCGTTGTCAAGCATGGTCCTGATGTCATCGGTTGCTGCGATGAGGGCGGTTTCGGTGCTGTGGTTCGCTCAGAAACCGGACTGCTTCAGAAAAGGGGGTGGTGATGGACAGAGTTTCTGAATGAAGCAGAATACTCCTACCCAGTCAACAGATCAGGGCTTGATCCATCACCGTTTTTTAGCTTACTGCACCATCCCAGCTCAGAACATGGCTACATGCAAATTAGTATGTCCCTGGCCCAGTGCATCATGGGAACAGGGCAGACCAATCTACCAAGCCAATTCTTTAACTGGAAAGGAAACAAGCTTCCGGGGACCGGTTTCTGGCATTACAGCCGTCTTCGGCCCGGCTTGCTTGAATCCTGGTGGTACAGTGAGCAAGGGACTCATGTCTGAGTATACCCTTCCACGCTTATGGTGGACAAAACGATTCAGAAAAGGGGGTGATGATGGACATAGTTTCTGAATAAAGCAGAATACTCCTACCCAGTCAACAGATCAGGGCTTGATCCATCACCGTTTTTTAGCTCACTGCACCATCCCAGCTCAGAACCTGGCTACATGCAAATTAGTCTGTCCCTGGCCCAGTGCATCATGGGAACAGGGCAGACCAAACTACCAAGCCAATTCTTTAACTGGAAAGGAAACAAGCTTCCGGGGTCCGGTTTCTGGCATTACAGCCGTCTTCGGCCCGGCTTGCTTGAATCCTGATGGTACAGTGAGCAAGGGACTCATGTCTGAGTATACCCTTCCACGCTTATGGTGGACAAAACGATTCAGAAAAGGGGGTGGTGATTGACAGAGTTTCTGAATAAAGCAGAATACTCCTACCCAGTCAACAGATCAGGGCTTTATCCATCACCGTTTTTTAGCTCACTGCACCATCCTAGCTCAGAACCTGGCTACATGCAAATTAGTCTGTCCCTGGCCCAGTGCATCATTGGAACAGGGCAGACCAAACTACCAAGCCAATTCTTTAACTCGAAAGGAAACAAGCTTCCGGGGACCAGTTTCTGGCATTACAGCCGTCTTCGGCCCGGCTTGCTTGAATCCTGATGGTACAGTGAGCAAGGGACTCATGTCTGAGTATACCCTTCCACGCTTATGGTGGACAAAACGATTCAGAAAAGGGGGTGGTGATGGACAGAGTTTCTGAATAAAGCAGAATACTCCTACCCAGTCAACAGATCAGGGCTTGATCTATCACTGTTTTTTAGCTCACTGCACCATCCCAGCTCAGAACCTGGCTACATGCAAATTAGTCTGTCCCTGGCCCAGTGCATCATGGGAACAGGGTAGACCAAACTACCAAGCCAATTCTTTAACTGGAAAGGAAACAAGCTTCCGGGGACCGGTTTCTGGCTTTACAGCCGTCTTCGGCCCGGCTTGCTTGAATCCTGATGGTACAGTGAGCAAGGGACTCATGTCTGAGTATACCCTTCCACGCTTATGGTGGACAAAACGATTCAGAAAAGGGGGTGGTGATGGACAGAATTTCTGAATAAAGCAGAATACTCCTACCCAGTCAACAGATCAGGGCTTGATCCATCACCGTTTTTTAGCTCACTGCACCATCCCAGCTCAGAACCTGGCTACATGCAAATTAGTATGTCCCAGGCCCAGTGCATCATGGGAACAGGGCAGACCAATCTACCAAGCCAATTCTTTAACTGGAAAGGAAACAAGCTTCCGGGGACCGGTTTCTGGCATTACAGCCGTCTTCGGCCCGGCTTGCTTGAATCCTGATGGTACAGTGAGCAAGGGACTCATGTCTGAGTATACCCTTCCACGCTTATGGTGGACAAAACGATTCAGAAAAGGGGGTGGTGATGGACAGAGTTTCTGAATAAAGCAGAATACTCCTACCCAGTCAACAGATCAGGGCTTGATCCATCACCGTTTTTTTAGCTCACTGCACCATCCCAGCTTAGAACCTGGCTACATGCAAATTAGTCTGTCCCTGGCCCAGTGCATCATGGGAACAGGGCAGACCAAACTACCAAGCCAATTCTTTAACTGGAAAGGAAACAAGCTTCCGGGGACCGGTTTCTGGCATTACAGCCGTCTTTGGCCCGGCTTGCTTGAATCCTGATGGTACAGTGAGCAAGGGACTTATGTCTGGGTATACCCTTCCACGCTTATGGTGGACGAAACGATTCAGAAAAGGGGGTGGTGATGGACAGAGTTTCTGAAAAAAGCAGAATACTCCTACCCAGTCAACAGATCAGGGCTTGATCCATCACTGTTTTTTTAGCTCACTGCATCATCCCAGCTCAGAACCTGGCTACATGCAAATTAGTCTGTCCCTGGCCCAGTGCATCGTAGGAACAGGGCCGACCAAACTACCAAGCCAATTCTTTAACTGGAAAGGAAACAAGATTCCGGGGACCGGTTTCTGGCATTACAGCCGTCTTCGGCCCGGCTTGCTTGAATCCTGATGGTACAGTGAGCAAGGGACTCATGTCTGAGTATACCCTTCAACGCTTATGGTGGACAAAACGATTCAGAAAAGGGGGTGGTGATGGACAGAGTTTCTGAATAAAGCAGAATACTCCTACCCAGTCAACAGATCAGGGCTTGATCCATCACTGTTTTTTAGCTCACTGCACCATCCCAGCTCAGAACCTGGCTACATGCAAATTAGTCTGTCCCTGGCCCAGTGCATCATGGGAACAGGGCAGACCAAACTACCAAGCCAATTCTTTAACTGGAAAGGAAACAAGATTCCGGGGACCGGTTTCTGGCATTACAGCCGTCTTCGGCCCGGCTTGCTTGAATCCTCATGGTACAGTGAGCAAGGGACTCATGTCTGAGTATACCCTTCAACGCTTATGGTGGACAAAACGATTCAGAAAAGGGGGTGGTGATGGACAGAGTTTCTGAATAAAGCAGAATACTCCTACCCAGTCAACAGATCAGGGCTTGATCCATCACTGTTTTTTAGCTCACTGCACCATCCCAGCTCAGAACCTGGCTACATGCAAATTAGTCTGTCCCTGGCCCAGTGCATCATGGGAACAGGGCAGACCAAACTACCAAGCCAATTCTTTAACTGGAAAGGAAACAAGCTTCTGGGGACCGGTTTCTGGCATTACAGCCGTCTTCGGCCCGGCTTGCTTGAATCCTGGTGGTACAGTGAGCAAGGGACTCATGTCTGAGTATACCCTTCCACGCTTATGGTGGACAAAACGATTCAGAAAAGGGGGTGGTGATGGACATAGTTTCTGAATAAAGCAGAATACTCCTACCCAGTCAACAGATCAGGGCTTGATCCATCACCATTTTTTAGCTCACTGCACCATCCCAGCTCGGAACCTGGCTACATGCAAATTAGTCTGTCCCTGGCCCAGTGCATCATGGGAACAGGGCAAACCAAACTACCAAGCCAATTCTTATACTGGGAAGGAAACAAGCTTCGGTGATGGATCAAGCCCTGATCTGTTGACTGGGTAGGAGTATTCTGCTTTATTCAGAAACTCTGTCCATCACCACCCCCTTTTGTGAATCGTTTTGTCCACCCTAAGCGTGGAAGGGTATACTCAGATGTGAGTCCCTTGCTCATTGCACCATCAGGATTCAAGCAAACCGGGCCGACGACGGCTGAAATGCCAGAAACCGGTCCCCGGGAGCTTGTTTCCTTCCCAGTGTAAGAATTGGCTTGGTAGTTTGGTTTGCCCTTTTCCCTTCATGCACTGGGACAGGAACAGACTAATTTGCATATAGCCAGGTTCTGAGTTGGGATGGTGCAGTGAGCTAAAAAACGGTGTTGGATCTAGCCCTGATCTCTTGACTGGGTAAGAGTATTCTGCTTAATTCAGGAACTCTGTCCATCACCACCCCTTGTTGTTAAATATTTTGTCCACCCTAAGCGTGGAAGGGTATACTCAGATGTGAGTCCCTTGCTCATTGCACCAACAGGATTCAAGCAAACCGGGCCGACAACGGCTGAAATGCCAGAAACCGGTCCCTGGGAGCTTGTTTCCTTCCCAGTGTAAGAATTGGCTTGGTAGTTTGGTTTGCCCTGTTCCCATCATGCACTGGGACAGGAACAGACTAATTTGCATATAGCCAGGTTCTGAGCTGGGATGGTGCAGTGAGCTAAAAAACGGTGTTGGATATAGCCCTGATCTCTTGACTGGGTAAGAGTATTCTGCTTAATTCAGGAACTCTGTCCATCACCACCCCTTGTTGTTAAATATTTTGTCCACCCTAAGCGTGGAAGGGTATACTCAGATGTGAGTCCCTTGCTCATTGCACCATCAGGATTCAAGCAAACCGGGCCGACGACGGCTGAAATGCCAGAAACCGGTCCCCGGGAGCTTGTTTCCTTCCCAGTGTAAGAATTGGCTTGGTAGTTTGGTTTGCCCTGTTCCCATCATGCACTGGGACAGGAACAGACTAATTTGCATATAGCCAGGTTCTGAGCTGGGATGGTGCAGTGAGCTAAAAAACAGTGTTGGATCTAGCCCTGATCTCTTGACTGGGTAAGAGTATTCTGCTTAATTCAGGAACTCTGTCCATCACCACCCCTTGTTGTTAAATATTTTGTCCACCCTAAGCGTGGAAGGGTATACTCAGATGTGAGTCCCTTGCTCATTGCACCATCAGGATTCAAGCAAACCGGGCCGACGACGGCTGAAATGCCAGAAACCATCCCCAAGAGCTTGTTTCCTTCCCAGTGTAAGAATGGGCTTGGTAGTTTGGTTTGCCCTGTTCCCATCATGCACTGGGACAGGAACAGACTAATTTGCATATAGCCAGGTTCTGAGCTGGGATGGTGCAGTGAGCTAAAAAACGGTGTTGGATCTAGCCCTGATCTCTTGACTGGGTAAGAGTATTCTGCTTAATTCAGGAACTCTGTCCATCACCACCCCTTGTCGGAAACCGGACTGCGACGAGTCGAGGGAGCCGTTCGTTTCGAGGAAAGTGGTCAGCTGTATGTTGACGGTCTTCTCGATGACTTTTGCGGGGAAGGGGAGAAGCGAGATGGGGCGGAAGTTCTTGAGGTCCGTGGGGTCGGCGGTGGGTTTCTTCAGGAGGGCGCAGATCTCGGCGTTCTTCCAGCTCTCCGGAAAGGTGGCGGATGATGATGTTCCGGAGATGGGGTGCGATGTTGGAGTCGGCCTTGTTGAATATGTGGTGTGGGCAGGGGTTGGCTGGGGAGCCGGAGTGTATGGTGTTCCTCACGTGGGTGGTATCTTCGGTGTTGACGGGGGTCCAGGCGCGGAGAATGGTGAAGGGGGGCGTTGGTTCGGTGGTTGGGTGCGTGGTCTGGTCGCCAAAGCTGTTGTGTATATCGGCGATCTTGCGGTGGAAGAACGTGGCGAGTGAGTCGCAGAGGTCTTGCGATGGCGTGATGTCGTTGTTGCTGGCGCTGGGGTTGAAGAGCTCTTTGACGATGCTGAAGAGTTCCTTGCTGTTGTGGGTGTTACTGTCCAGTCGTTCTCTGAATGATGTTCTTTTGGTGGTGCGGTCAGCTGGTGGTGTTTGCTGGTGGTGTTCTTGAGGGCTGTCATATTTCCTGTCAACTGTTTGTGGTGCCAGGTTATCTCGAGGGTGTGGCAGGCTTTCTTTGAGTCTTTGAGGTCGTCGGTGAACAATGAGGCTTTCTTGCTGCCGGGATTGCTTGGCGGGGTCTTCAGTGCTGCAAGGGCATTGGCGCAGTCGGTGATCCACTGTGTGAGGTTGCGGGCTGCGTCGTTGGTGTCTGTGGTGTTGGTTGGTGGGTTTTGGCTCAGGGACGTGGTGAGCTGATCGGTGGTGATCTTGCTCCAGGGTCTTCAGGGAACCTGTTGTGGGTGGTGGTGAGTCGTGGTTTTACTGAAGTTGAAGTGGACGCAGCTGTGATCGGTCCAGTGAAGTCCGGTGGAGTAGCTGAAGGAGATGTGGTTGCTCAAGGAGAAGACTGGGTCAATTGTGTGGCCGGCGTAGTGGGTGGGGGTGTTCACCAGTTGCTTGAGTCCAAGGTTGGCTAGGTTGTCCAGCAGGGTGGTGTGTTGTTGTCATTGTTGTTTTCCAGGTGGAAGTTCAGGTCCCCTAAGAGGAGTCAGCGGAGGCGAGAGCGTGTGGGCTGATGAAGTCTGCGGTGGCTTCGCTGAATTGTGTGCGTGGTCCAAGGGGTCTGTAGATGAGAGTCCCTCTGAGGGTGGTTTTGGGGTCAGTGTGTATCTGGAAGTGAAGGTGTTCGACAGCGGTGAGGGCGTTGTCAGAAGTGGTCGTGATGCGGATGGTGTTCCTGTAGACGATGGTGATGCCCCCTCCGGTTTGGTTGATGCGGTCCCTCCGGGTGATCTTGTAGCCGTCCGGGATGGCTATGGCGATGTCGGGGGCTGAGGAGGCGTTCATCCAGGTTTCCATGAGGAAAGCGAAGTCCGGCGATGTTGTGTCGAGGAGGTCCCAGAGTTTGACGGCGTGTTTGTGGACAGAACGGGTGTTAAACAGGATGCACTTGAGGTGGTTGTTGTTGGCGCTTGGTCTGGCCGGTGCGGTGCAGGTCCGGAGGCAGGTGAATTTGCAGTCTTGGCAGGTGAAGGGTCTGTGGGAGCGTTTCGGGGTGGCACGGTAGCAGGCATGTGATCGGCCGGTGTTGAGTGCGTGGAGGGCGGCAGCGTCGTATCTGAGGTGGGTCGCCTGGCTACGTCGGGGGCCAGGTGTTCTGGCGCTGGGCGCGGTCCAGGCACAGACGGGCTTGCCTTAGGCGCACCTTCAGAGCGCCAGCGGCGTGCCCACTGCGCACGTCTGCTGCGCGCCCGGTTCGTGGCCTCCATATGAGAGGCAGAGGGAGGGAGGAGCAGCTGGGAGGTGGGAGCGGGGCGGCCAATGGGGGCCGCAGGGGCTCAGCGGCGGGAGAAAAAACGGTGAGAAAAGGACGGCGGGAGAAGCGGCGAGGGTCACGGAGGGAGTCGGGGGGATGACAAGAAGGGGCGCAAGAAGGGTGAGAGCACAGGGGTGCAGCAAGAAGGGACAGCAAAAGTCAAGTAGGCAAGCAGAAGGCAGTCAAGGAGGCAGAGCGGCAAACAAAGGAGACAGGCAACACTGCACGAGCCAGGAGGCAGGGGGCAGAAAGGGTCACACAGAGGGCTGCGTGGAGGTAGGGGGGAGCGACCTGCCTGGTGACAGGGTCAGGGCCAGAGGTCGCCCACGTGTGCACTCACATAAAATATAGTAGTAACTTTAACATGCCCACAAATCAAAACAAGCTATGGTGCTCAGAAGAGTTTAGACCCTACAATGGATAAAACTACTATACAAAACACCAACAGCAAGGGTAAGAACAGGCCGCACAAAATCGGACTTGTTCGTTATTGAACGGGGCACCAAAGAAGGCTGCCCACATTGCCCATCATTGTTGCACTGGCTATCGAGCCCCCAGCCTGCATGCTAAGACAAAAAGCCAGAGTCTGGGGGTACTGGCGCACAACTAATAGCATATGGTCTTCCTTTATAAAGGCATTGCACTGATATATCTCTGAGGCGATAAGACAGTTCTGACAAGATTGATAGAATTGTTGGACAAATGTTGGTGTATTTCTGGGCTGAGGGTGAATTGGGATGAATGTGTTTTATTTCTCATGCAACTGCTGACACCGGAACAGAGGAGCCCGCTACCACCCACGCCACTCCCTTGGTCTCATGACACCTTTAAGTATTTAGGAGTTCAGGTATATCATTAGAAATAGACACTATACAAGAAATTTGGGCAGGGTGATGTCAATCACTAGATCCTCCTTGCCATTCTGGACCGAACTGACACTCTCCCTTATGGGGCGTGTTACATTCTCTAAGATGTTGCTGCTGCCCAGACTGCTTTAATTTTATTCTACCCTTCCCTTTCTATTGCCCTGTAAATAATTTGGTGAGCTCAAATCCCTGCTGACGTCTCTTATTTGGGGCAAACACAGAGCGAAAGTTTCTTTCCCCAAACTCTATGCTCCACTCTCTGAGGGGGGCCTAGATGTCCCTAACTGTGAATTGTATTACGAAGCTGTGCAGTTATAATGGCTGATGCGCTGGCTGGATGATCATAATGTTGCTGAAATAGGAAGCAGGATTATGGGAACGCAGCAGTGTTCGGTTCTGGAATGGTTGATGGGTGCTGATACAGTGTTTCCGAAGAGACTTGATAATGTCTTGATGAACACGGCTTGCGCCTGTTGGCATTGTTACCTACGGAAGAAACAGCCCTTCCAACCATATGCCCCTGCATTACCGCTCTGGGCGATTCCTTGTGGACCATCAGTGAATCTCCTTCCAGAGTTGACGGAATGGTCTGCTGCAGGTGTCACCACATGGAGGGATTTGTTCCCAGACTCCACACTTTCTATATTTGACGCCCTGATGGACGACTATGGGATAACACCAGGCTTGGTTCTGTTACATGCCTCCCTTACTCGTCACATGTATCAGACATGGGGCACAAGGCACGAGGATCCCGCTGTATCCAGAACACTTCAAACATTACTCACACACGGCAAGGCCAAATGGGCCATCGCTATGCTATATGACTCTATGCGACCGGACACAGCACTGCCCACATCAGCACTCAGACAGTACTGGGACGAAGCTCTCTGTGTCATTAACCGAAAAGCAATAGGAACAATGTCTGGGGTAAGCATGGGCGAATTTTGCGAATCTCGCGTTCGCGAATTTTGCGGATTTGCGAACTCGCAATCCGCAAAATCCGCGAATTCTCGCGAATTTGCGGATTTTTTTTTGTGTTCGCGCGGGTTTCTGCCAGTTCGCGAGGGTTTTGTACAATTTCGCAAAACGCGAACTTACCTGTCGGGTCGCAAGTTTCGCGAACTTGTTGTTTCTACGTGTCCAGCCTGTTTGGGACACTCTTCTTCATCACTGCCACTCTCTGTCACCACTGCCACTCTCTGACTACTCATGCCACCCTCTGGCCCACCCATGCCACCCTCTGTTTCATCACAGCACCCTCTGGTTGTCCAGTCAGTGTACATTATTGTGGCAACGCAAGCACACCTTCCCTGCCTCAAGTGACCTGAATTAATTTGGGGCTGATTAATGTGTCTCAGAATATTTTTTTAGCTGGCACCTGCTTCCTTAGTGCTTCCTGATTAGTGATCTTTTGCACTTGCTAAGTGCTTTCATTGTTGCAAAATTAGTTACAACACCTGCCCTGCCCCAACTGACAATAATGAATTAGGGGCTGATTAATGGATTTGAACTTCCAGCCTGGCTCCTGCTTGTCTCCCTTAGCTGTAATTCAGGACCTTTGTGGCATATGTGTAACTATTCTGAGGTTCAGAGCAGGGTCACATAATAGTTGCAACTGGCAACTGAACTCTGGAGGGGCCCCTCAGGAAGCACTACAGGAAATGGCTACTAATGATGAGCCTGAACTTTTGAACCTGGTAAGTAGTTTCAGTTTTGCTAAGATCGTATTTCTGCAATTTTGCGCTTATTCGCGGGGCGCGAAGTTGTACTGGGAAGCCGCGAACTCACGCGAACAGTGCGAGCAAAACCCGCTGCTCGCGGATTTGCGGATTTTGCGGGAGATTCGCGACTCTCGCGGATTGCGAATTTACCGAAAATCCGCAAAATCCGCGAGCAAAACGGATTTTCCGCCCATGCTTAGTCTGGGGTCGCGAAGATTATCTTAACGAAAGCTATGTACAAATACACGCAATTTAATTACCTCCAACATACTTGTTTCACCCCCACAGACTGGAACAAATGCACCTGAACTCTCTGTATATCTGCCAATGCTGCTGCAGTCCAGAGGCCACATTTATACATATGGTATGGGAGTTCCCCCAACTATCAAAGTATTGGGGAGCAGTTGGCAAACACGCTTACTGAAACTACGGACATTATCATGCCCGTACACGGACCGCACTTCCTGCTGTAGCCACCAAGCACAATTCATGGTGAAAAACTCTTAACAAATTCATGGGCCTAGCCCTATGCTTAGCTAAACGGAGGCTGGCTATGGCTTGGAAGTCCTCCTCCGCCCCCCACATACAAGAGTGGCTCACCCATCTCCAATAAGCACTGGTGGCAGAATATGACTTAGCCCACATTAATATATTAGGCTGCTCAACCCCCTATGATCCCCGAGACTGGAAGTACTGCTTCACGGTCATTGACTCGAAAATACCCCATACTAACTCTGACCCCCCGACTTTTTAGACCCAATGCTCATCTCCGAAATGACATTAAAAAAATGGAGAAGACGTGCTATGGAGTAGACGCCAGCTTAGTACCCTACCTGCTCTATGGACCCATGTGCAGGCACACCACGGTTGATTCCTCCTACCCCCACCATGCCTACAACCAAAATACCTAACGTTAACATACACTATTTCGTCACTATACATTAGAAAATTGTCATGTGCGCATGGCTGATCTACTCACTTGAAACAATATAGTATGATTCTCAGCTTGTCAGTGTAAGCAAAGTTTGAATATTTAAATGTTTCTGTTCTTTGCTCTACCAATGTAAACCAAAGCACGATACAAGTAAGATTGGCACTGTTTCCCTACTAAGCAAACACAAGGAGATGATGGAAGGAGCGCTGAAACTTTTCAGACACTCACCCCAGTCACAGATCTGGGTTGAATCCATCATCATTCTTTAGCTCACTTTGCCACCTCAGTTCAGACCCAGCTACATGCAAATCAGTCTTGACCCTGTGCCTCATGGGAACAGTCCAGCCAACACTTCCAAGCCAGGTCTTCCCTGAACAGGAACCAAGTATCCTGGGATCGGTTTCAGGGTAACACCCTTCATTAGCCAGGCTATCTTGAATCCAGTGGCAAAGTGAGAAAGGGACCCACGTCTGGGCATACCCTGCCAACTTAGGGTGAACAAAGAAAAACACAGGAGATAATGGACGGAGCACTGAAACTTTTCAGACACTCACCCCGTCACAGATCTGGGTTGAATCCATCATCATTCTTTAGCTCACTTCGCCACCTCAGTTCAGACCAAGCTATATGCAAATCAGTCTTGACCCTGTGCCTCATGGGAACAGTCCAGCCCGAACTGCCAAGCCAGGTCTTCCCTGAACCAGAAACAAACATTTCTGGGACCGGTTCCTGGATAACACCCTTTATCAGGCTAGCTTGAATCGAATCAAGTGCAAAGTGAGCAAGGGACCCATGTCTGGGCATACCCTGCCAGCTTAGGGTGAACAAAGCACACAAGGAGGTGATGGATGGGGCACTGAAACTATTCAGACACTCACCCCCAGTCACAGATCTGGGTTGAATCCATCATCATTCTTTAGCTCACTTCGCCACCTCAGTTTAGCCCAGCTATATGTGAAAACTAGCAGAGATCGCTGTTAGCATAAGCTGAAGCCATTTTGTTTGTGGCATCCATTTTAGTTAGCTACATGTTTGCCATGTGCTTCCCTGTCTTCGCTGTTGCCTGCTTCTCTATTATGCCTGAGTCATCATCTATAGTTAATTCCTTCAGTACTGTGCATGCTCAGAAAGGCCTGTAGCTGCTAGAATGCACCAGTTACAGACTTAACTGTCAGGCTATTTTAACTGATGTCAGCAACTATGTAACTCCTCCCACTCTGTTGACTAAGTGATTCTCATGTACCCTTATATGTGAATATGACCTGAACCTCCATGCTTACAGGGCAACTTTCACAGTATATAAGCACCATGGTTTCTGTACTCCATGTACTGCTTTATACATTACCTGAGGTTTACGTATTGATGCAGTTCCACTCATGAGTGTTAATAAAATATCTCATTAATATTACAGCTTCTGTGCCAATCTCTATTTTGTCAGTCTAAAGGACCAGTGCGCAAAGAAGGGCGAACCTCTGCACCGGTGGACCCCTGAAAAGGCTAAACCCCACAAATTGGCGCCCGTCACGTGGGGCTCATCGGCCATTCGGATGCCCGACGGAGTGGTCTCAACGGAGGTTTGGAATCTCGCTAAGGATGTACACTGCATGAGGAGACCCATGTCTTAGCACACCAAAGTGCTTTTCCGATTTTCCTTATTTGACCCTCCAGGTGGTGCCTGTCTCTGACTGAGATCCCTTTGGCGTTCATCTTACAGTGACCATTAGGTGGATTCAGAGCTTGGAAGTTGGAGGCTGGAGACTTTTGCTTGGTAAGGTTGCTAAAAGCAACACTATTTGTTTTGGGTTTACTTGGCCAAGATTTAGTTTGGGTCAATATATAAATTGCAATTTTTATAGGCAGGCAATGTGGAGATTTTTCTCTAATATGTGAATTCTTGAACGCTACTGTATTTTCGATAAGTACTATTTTGTTATGTTATTATATTTATTATAATATTTTTGACGTGCCTGTTTCAAGCATGCTTCGAAGGATATTTTGCTTTCTTGGAGGTACCAACATGGATTTAGGACAAAGTCAGCCGGCTCCCCCTGAGGGCACACAATATAGGTATATGTACATAAAAAAGGGTATTTCTTCCATAATGTATAGTGCACTGTGGAATAAATACATTAAAAAGGATCCTGATTTATGATGGCCAATAAATGGGTCATTTGATCTCAGAAAGATTCAGTATGTGGAACAATGTGTTTAAGCACAAAAGTAGACAAGATATGTCACACGCTGACTTGGTGTCTTCTAGCAAAGGATCTTTGGCGCTCAACGGAGGGTACTTTCAACAGAAATCTTGCCCCGCTGTGATCAGCTACCTGGGAGGTCGCGCCGCTGGTGGGAGCTTTTCCGTGGTCGACGGATAGCTTAACTGCTCCCAGCGAGCGCTTGACCCCATTCTACTGGCTGCCTGCACCGGGGGACTGCGAGGACCAGAAGCCTTAGCTTCTTCCAGCTGGTGCCTCTTCCCCCGGCGGCAACTCCCCCTACCTGCCGCCTATTTACCTTTCGCGACACCCGCTCCGCGGGTGCCGCTCACACACGCTGACTTGGTGTATTCTAGCAAAGGATCTTTGGCGCTCAACGGAGGGTGCTTTCAACAGAAATCTTGCCCCGCTGTGATCAGCTACCTGGGAGGTCGCGCCGCTGGTGGGAGCTTTTCCGTGGTCGACGGATAGCTTAACTGCTCCCAACGAGCGCTTGACCCCATTCTACTGGCTGCCTGCACCGGGGGACTGCGAGGACCAGAAGCCTTAGCTTCTTCCAGCTGGTGCCTCTTCCCCCGGCGGCAACTCCCCCTACCTGCCGCCTATTTACCTTTCGCGACACCCGCTCCGCGGGTGCCGCTCACACACGCTGACTTGGTGTATTCTAGCAAAGGATCTTTGGCGCTCAACGGAGGGTGCTTTCAACAGAAATCTTGCCCGCTGTGATCAGCTACCTGGGAGGTCGCGCCGCTGGTGGGAGCTTTTCCGTGGTCGACGGATAGCTTAACTGCTCCCAGCGAGCGCTTGACCCCATTCTACTGGCTGCCTGCACCGGGGGACTGCGAGGACCAGAAGCCTTAGCTTCTTCCAGCTGGTGCCTCTTCCCCCGGCGGCAACGCCCCCTACCTGCCGCCTATTTACCTTTCGCGACACCCGCTCCGCGGGTGACGCTCACACACGCTGACTTGGTGTCTTCTAGCAAAGGATCTTTGGCGCTCAACGGAGGGTGCTTTCAACAGAAATCTTGCCCCGCTGTGATCAGCTACCTGGGAGGTCGCGCCGCTGGTGGGAGCTTTTCCGTGGTCGACGGATAGCTTAACTGCTCCCAGCGAGCGCTTGACCCCATTCTACTGGCTGCCTGCACCGGGGGACTGCGAGGACCAGAAGCCTTAGCTTCTTCCAGCTGGTGCCTCTTCCCCCGGCGGCAACGCCCCCGTGCGTGAACTTCCCTATAAACAGAACATCCTCACACGCAACGCGGGACGCGCGTGGGGAGAAGCGCGAGGCGAAGCCCGGGCCAAGGGCGGGCCCGTTTCAGCCCGTTCCAGACTGTGCAGGACTGGACTGGGCCACGGTATTAACATTTTCATTCTCTTCCCGCTACATTTAACTGCAACCTTTTGTTGGTTTCTTACCAAGTATCTGCCCTGTTCTTATTAATAACTTTGACATACTTGGTGCAACAATGAATAAGCGTACTAGAAGCAAAAAGACCTCTAGCCTCACCGACATCACTGGACCCCTAGACTTATTCATTACCAAGACCCATGAGGTAATAGATAAAAGCATACACATCTTAGAACGGAGGGTATCCCATGAACTGGAGGTTGCAAGAAGATCTTCTATGGGGCTCCTGGCTTCTGCACAAACCCCTACACAACAGGGCCCTATTATTCCACTGCTTAAGGAACCGGACACTACGAATGTATTAATACATACGGTTCCAAACATTGTAGATCTATCCGCCACCCAACTCACACTGGGGTCCAACTCCAGCGAGGACCTGGAAAAAACACCAGATCTACTTTTCCCCTATGAGCATGTGGATAATGCAGACCCCAATCCCACGGGCAAGCGGGAGGGTGCTACAGCAAAGAGGCAAAACACTAACCTGACCCCACATGAGACCATACCAGCTCTGCATAACATGACGACCTCACCCAAACCACCTACTGATAAAGTCCTGTCAGATCAATCGAATTTTACTAATAGTAACACTGACTGCATAGCAATCTCTCAGGACGTTGTTCACCGAGAGCTGACAGTGACAGAGAATCAAGCCCTTGGGGGTGGCATACAGAAACCATGTAGTGCATGTGTAACACTACATGATTTCATCACAAAAAGCATGGGTCTGTTGCTAAAACATCATCTGCAACCTTTGGAAAAGAGCATCATGATCATTGAGAAGCAACTAGCTAAATTAAATACCCCAGCTTTCAAGCAAAAATCATTAGGAACACCAGCCAAGGCTCTGGGGAATGGGAAAGACGCAAACAACCCGGCTCAACCCCCGTCTTTACCAGCTACCCGACCCAAGCCCTCGTCGCTCGAAAGAGTTGTAAACACTGAAGCCCCAAAAAACAAACAAACTACTTCAAAACCTGCCCCAACAGAAGGGAGTGGAAAACAAAAAGGCCCCACTGATAACCCCCAAAAAACTCCAGCTCCCGTCGAGTCAAATAGCCAAGTAGTGAAACAGAAGGATACCCCACAGACCTCACAAAAAGCCCAAACATCCCAGCCACAGGCCAATGTGAGGAAAGGCCATAGGTATAGGCGTCCGATACATCTGCCACCTGAGGCGACCCCATACACTGTCATACTTACTGGGGTCACCGAGCTGGCAGATGGTACAGACGAACCCCCCTGGTCCTTGCGTAACAAGGTATTGCAGTGGTTGAGCCAAAACAGACCTCTTCATCCATCTAATCATAGCAGAATCATTTCAATGAGAAGAGTGTTCTGGATTGGCGATACCAAAAAAAGTTTACAGGGCGATTGTATTGTACTTAATTGTGAGGACCCTGCCACAGCTGATTACATCTCCTCATGGCCAGCCCTGGAGAAAAGGGGGGGGGGGTTGACGTTCAGCGTCTCTCCTTCTTTTACCCACCTCTAAATACTTTTAATTACGGTGACCAGAATAGTTGGGAAGAAGTTCAGGATTGGCCCTGGACACAGGTGGGGCACTACAATAGAAACAGAAACGGGAATACTAGCAATCACTGGAACAGAGGGTGGGATAATCGTCCCTGGCCACCAAGAAGAGAAAACATAAATCCCGATTACTGGAGAGGGGCCCCCACAAGGAACAGGTTCGACTGCCTAGATATGGTCGATTGACCAATAAGGGCAACAAATCAGATAGGAAATAATGTAGGCATCTCAGACGAGTCCAGTATAAATGACCACCAGACTCTTAACACTACTACTGGGCCAACAAGGAACACATCCAATCCCCCATTAGGGGAATTATCACTAACACCCCAGTATCCACCACACCAACTAAATGAGACCCCAAATAGGGAAGGTCCCGTAGCCCAACTGAAATTCAATGGTGGGGTCACACCCACAATCCCGCGGGATACCACACAAAACATAAGGGAGGTAGAACATACTGTAGAGGGTACGGAGAGGCCAATTAAACAGTCACTGGCATTAGAAGCCAACCAACAAAAATTTAGTCTAAAAATAACTTCCTGGAATATCGCAGGGCTAAACAATAAATTAAGGGCCCAGTCATTTCTATCCTTTATGGGTAAGCAGGACATAATATGCTTACAAGAATGCTGGGACCAGGAGGAGACCCACATTGAGGGCTTTAGTACCTTCTACGTCCCGTCGATACAGGGTAATCGAGGAAGAGGGTCGGGGGGTTTGTGTATCTTCGCCTCTAATTTGTGTAACACAAAACTGACCCCATACATGGCAGGTGGATCTGCAGTAGGGGTGGCCAGATCAATGCAAGGTCTTATGGTTAAAGCAAAGGGGTGGTCCATTTTTGTGATTAACTTGTATATCAACGTGCCAAAAGTAGATCCTAAAGCTTTAATAGCTGAGCTTGTTACAATGCTCACAAGAGGTGGGCAAGATGCAGATTGTACTCTAATAGTAGGTGATTATAATTGTCATCTGTGTCCCTACAGTGCCACAAAAAATTGTGGCATTTATAATTTAAGAGGGGACCCAACTACACACTTTGAACATTCTATTATGGGTAACATGTTAAACCAACTACTGCATGACTGGGACTTGGGGTTTGCCAATGAATTATGTGAGCCTCCTGTAGCTTTTCAGACAACCTTCTTTGGTCGAGGGTTAGGCACTGTAATTGACTATATATTAGTGTCTAATAGGAACCAGGGCTGTCTGGAGGAGTTTAACACGGAAGACCTGGCAATAAGTGATCATTTTCCGATTAGCACCACTATTGCCGTCAAGAAGCCCGAGAGTCCTGTAACAAGCATACCTAGTATTCTTCATGGTCACTCAGTATCATTGGCAAGAAAGAATGGATGTGCCATAAAATGGGCAAAAATCGATTCCACAAATTTCGTGAAGGAATTAGTCCAGAAAGAACTGGAACAATTTTCGACCTGCCTAGATTTTAACTCTAACCCCCAGCTAATTGTAGAGGCTTATGGAAGAATAACTGCCACAATAAATGATAAATTAACCAAAAAACTAAAAATAGGGGCAGCAAAGAGACTATACGGCTGGTTTAATTCCGCCTGTTCTAAAGCCCATAAAGATTTATTACGGGCATTAAAGACGGTCCCCAAAGACACCAGTTTGATTAAAGATGCCAGGTGAGCCTATAAACAGACCCTACGCGAGAGACAGGATGAATTGAAAAATCAGGCCTGGGAAGCCCTACTAAAGGCAAGTGCCCTAAGGGATAATATTTCTTTCTGGAAAGAAATTAATGCCCCCTTTTTTTCCACGAACAGCAAGGCTGATTCGATGGAGATAGCCATAACAGAAGATGTCTGGGTCGATTATTTTACCTCCCTATACAAAAAAGATCAAATAATCATGACCCCACAACATGACCTTAGTAATAGCCAGGTGGAACAGGCAGTGAGGCAAGTGACCTTCCCTTTAAATATAGTTTTTACCCCCTTAGAGCTCGACCTAGCAATTTCACAGAGTGCTAATTTAAAGGCCCCTGGCCCAGATGGAGTTCCCATCGATATATTTAAAGAAAATGTAGATCTTTGGGCTCCTCTATTAGCAAATGTACTAAACGCGTATAGCAAAAGGGGTTTTCCTGATACATGGCAAGAAGCCATAGTAATTCCAATATTTAAAAAAGGGGATAGACAGGACCCAAAATGCTACCGCCCTATTTCCTTGCTAGACACCCTGATGAAAGTTGCAGGCAGAGTATTGTTAACCAAACTGCAAACCTGGTCTAAGAGCAAAGGGATATTATCGAAATTACAGTATGGTTTTAAAACTGGTGTAGGCACCGTAGAGCAGGGTTTAAACCTGGCCTTAATAACTAATAAATATATTGGAAGGGAAAAAGGGAATTTGTTTTTAACATTCGTCGACCTAACCTCGGCTTTTGATTGTCTAGACCATAGCATGTTATGGAAAACCCTGGTCAAATTGGGGATAGATAAAAATATTCTACTCTTTATCCAGGAACTGTATAGAGATGCTGGCGCCACAGTCAGATATGGAAAAAATGGTGAGCGAACCAGAAAATTCCCTATAGCAAAGGGTGTCCGTCAGGGCTGCATCCTTGCACCATTTCTTTTTAATCTATATATTAACGAGATAGCAGACTTTTTAAAAGATTTTGAAGTGGACTACCCTAAAATAAACGGCGTCTCAGTACCACTATTACTATATGCTGATGATGCCGTGATTATGGCTCGCACCCAGTTGGGCCTTCAGAAAGCGCTAACAGGATTCTCAACCTTCATGACCATGAGAGGTTTAAAAATAAACGAGGGAAAAACATTCACAATGTCATGTACAACTAGGAAAAACATACCAGAGTGTAAAACCTTCGTTAATAACACTAAGATTGCTATGACCAAAACCTTTTCCTATTTAGGTATTATATTTAACAACAAGGGTACATGGTCAACAGCAATAACCTCCCGGAATCTGGCCTTCTCTCGCACGATAGGTGCCCTCAAACAATTTGCGAAAAGACTGGGTAGGAAACCTGTAGACATACTACTTAAGATATATGCTGCGAAATGTGTCTCCACTGCTATATACGGGGCGGGCATCTGGGGACTGGCAGACTGTACACAAATCCAAACAGTGGAAAATGCTTTCCTGAGATACCTATTATCATTCCCCCGCTCCACGTCTACCACAATCTGCCACAATGAACTGAATAGAGTCCATATCACGACCTGATAAAAATAGCCCCAGTGATGTTGTGGTTCAAGATCTGGACATGCGATGATACAAGTTTCAACAGGGAAGTAATCCAAGACTGCTTGAATCATCTCGCTTCCAGTAAGCAGCCATGGTTAGCCTATGTGAAAAAGTTTTTGTTTTCCATTGGCAAACCAGATCTCTACCTAAATCCTACATCATGCTCACAAATAGCAAAAAAAGCCCTAAAAGTGGCATGTCTTGATTTACTGGAGGAACGGAGATGGTACCTAGATGGGCATAAGTCTACAATAGTAGCCCATCGTAATATCCTAGATGGTACAGGCCTTCATGCTTATCTAGCCCCAATCTATTCTTGCTATCATAGAATGCTCCTGACTCGAATGAGGACGGAGTCATTCTATAGGTTAATAACGTTTCCTGCCCCGAACGATTGGTCTGCTAATTTGGCAAAATGTCCATGTGACGACCTGTCTAAGCAGTCAAACATACATTGCATTTTCTTCTGTAAATTTTACCAATGGGGGAGAAAAAGATACCTGTTACCATTGTTAAAAGCATGGGGAGTGAGAACCTGTAAAACTGCACTGGTCAGATTGTACATGATGCAAGATGAAATCACCATAGTGACAGCAATAACATTTTTGACCTTCATTGTAAAGTGCAGAGGGACCATGGGTAACGATTAGGACTGTATGAACAAAAAAATATTGTATTATATTGTACCTTATTACATCAAATAATACGCAACACAGGATACAGTACGAACTCCATGAGTCCTTAATGAATTTTAGAATTTTCTACGCATTTTAATGATTCTCACTTGTTTTGTATTCATGATATGTATCTTTGTAAGAAGTTTTTAACGAGGAAAGTTATTTAGTCTGCTCATGTTGTATTTTGTATTTTGTATGCTTTTATGGTTTTTTGTCAAAACACAGAATAAAGCTAATTTTGAATTTGAATTTGAATTTGACAAGATATGTTTGACTTTGTACGAATGTGGGAGAAAGATTTGCATGAGAGAGTGAGGAAAGAGCAAGCTTTAGCAGACAAAGAACAGTGCAAAAATACCTATATGAAAGCGCAGGAAATTAAAAATAAAGAAATGAAGGAAATGGAAGAGAAAGAGGAGAGGGAGCGTCATCTACAGGTAAATGACCAATACCCTGTCCGGTGCCCTTTCTGTCCTCTACTTAAAACATAGGATGATTCAATTTAGTCAGATCGATCTCCTCCTCCATATACTTTCGCCATCGTCCCCCCAGGATGATTCTGATGATGATCAATCTCACTCAGGTCAGAAAGGGACAGAATTAGACACTAAACGATAGACTCGCTCCTTTTTGACCACTGACCGTGTGGCCACTCTCGGATCAGCTGCATGTAAAGCAGCTTGTGGTGACACCTCTGCCCCAGACATTATAGCAAATGTTCAGCAATGGCCGGAATCAGAGCAGTTATATTTTGTAGAGTCGTTTACTGGAGAAGTAATAGAAAATTTCAAGAAACATTCCGCAGACTTAGAGCTTATTGATAGAAAAATTGATCATAAATAATTGAGTGACGGTCTTTTTTTTCCTTCTCAGGTGGCCGATTTAATTAGACATGTGGTTAAACTACGAACTGATGCGTTCCATTTGCGAGAGGAGAAAAAGGCCGCAGCTGCAGCTGAACTAACAGCTCGGACCCCGTGCCGCAGGAGGAAGTTCCAGGGACAGATAAGGATATTGTAGTTCATGGGAAACCAATACGAGAAGCTGCGCCTTTGTATGTTCCTCCTAGGGGTGCGGGAACGAGTGACAATAAAAATTCAACTGATGCGAAGTGATATTTTGTTTATAATTGGGTCTATACTCCTTGGAGGAGAGCGGATGTCATGGCTCTTAAAGCTGCTTTGCTTGACCCGCGGAAAAATATGGCTGCTTTTTAATAAGAAGTTGAAGGAGCTATTTGTTCTTGCATTATGACTTTGCCTGATATTAATATGTTTTTTGGGCTTATCTTACCCCCTGATATGTGGAGATCTATTCGTAAAGTAGATGATTGTACAGCTTTTGGTGACATTTGGGCAGAAATAGAGAGAAAAGATGTAGAGAGGAACCTGCACAGAAACCGCAACAAGAGATATTAGACCTCCCAAAGGCTATAATAACTAAGCTGAAATCCTTTATTCCTCCTAAAAAGATAGAATGGACTATGCTAGCGTCTTGTAAGGTGAAAGCGGATGAGTCGGTTTCTGATTTCTTTACACGTTTTGAGGAGACATTCCATGATTTTAGTTGGCAATCATTGACAGATGACAAGGGCAAGCATCTGTTCGTCGACAAATTTGTCGCACACATGTTGCCAGGAATAGCTAGGCGCCTAAAGGCCAGTGAGAGTTCATGGACTACGTCTTCCCCAGTTTCCCTTTTGACTATGGCCGAGTATTATGAACGTCAGGAATTGTAAGAAAAAGGCAAGGAGCATAAAAAGGTTAAGGATTTAAGAACAAATGTGATGTTAGCTCAGGTCTATGGTCCATCTTATAGAGGTGGCGGTAGAGAGGGATGAGCGATGTTTTGTCCTGGCGCATTCTCTTTCCCACAAGCTACTTTGTCTTCAGATCAGTGTGCTTATTGTAAGGAGATTTGACATTGGCGTTTTGAGTGCCCACTTTTGCAAGGTCAGCAGTATCAGCGTGTTAGAGGATAACTGAGGAGCTGCCCAGGGAACTCACGAAATAGGGGAGGTATGGGGAATCACACTAGGTTTGAGGCAGTAGAGCATACTTAAAATTCTTCTAATACTTTTGACAGGCGAAATCAATATCAAATGTTTGATTATTCAACTGATGATTTGATGGATTCTAATTATGCATAGGAATGCATAGGATGGGTTAAGGAACTAGTTGAAGTCCCAGTAGATCAGAATGATCCCTATGTAGATACAAATATCTTGGGTTCTGATCAGTTTCTATTTGATACAGGAGCTACTCGTAGCACCCTGTCTAAACAATTGGTTCCTAGGGCTTTTCTGTCTGGCTTAACAATAACATCAATAGGATTCGATTGGGACACCTTCCCTTAGCCCACTGTCACAACCACGTGTCTTTCATGTTGATAAATTCACTGCCGTATGTCCATTCTTGCTTTCCCCTAACACACCGGATAATATTGTGGGTCTCGATATGCTGAAACATTTTTGTGCTACGGTACGATGTTCCCCAGAAGGTGTGCGTGCTATTTTGAATTACAATTACCCTATGGTTGAAAGGTCTTGTCTCATTAGAGAAGATATTGTTTTGGCATTACTACCTGGTACCTTGTGGGCTACATCAGATACTGTTGTGGGACAAATGGTTATCCCACCAGTTCACATTCAAGTAAAGGAAGGTACTTCATTACCACGACTCCCTCAATATAAACTATCTCGAGATGGTGAAGAGGCACTAATATGTATTGTTCAAGATCTGATTGGAGTAGTGGTTGTGGTAGAAGTCCCTTACAATATCTGCAATAGTCCTATCCTTCCAATCTTGAAAGAAGACACTGATTCTAAAATATACAGGTTTATCATTGACTTGCGAGAGGTTAATAAGATTGTAGTGCCTCAATATCCAGTAGTCTCTGACATCATGACACTTCTTACTATGGTTCCTCCGACTGCAACTACATTCAGTGTGATTGATTTGAAGAATGCTTTCTTCTCTATACCTTTTCATCCTGATAGCCGCTATTTGTTCGGCTTCACCTTGAATAATCGATCATCCATATTTTGTAGAGCTCCACATGGGTATACAGAGAGTTATAGCATTTATAGCCAGGCATTAAAAAGACAGCTTGATTCTTTTTCCTGTGCAAAAAGGGGTGGCTCTCATATAATGTAATTGCTCTCCTTTCTTGCATCTCACCATCACAAGGTTTCTAGGAAGAAATTGCAATATTGTAGACAGCAGGTTACCTATTTAGGTCACCTCCTGTCTAAGGAGGGACATGCACTCACACCAGACAGCATTCAAGCTATTTTAGACACGCCTGTGCCCTGTACTCAGGAGGATGTTCGTGCATTGATTGGCACAATAATATGTCTCATCTTTCTGATAATCGTAGTTTGTGTTTCATTTACAAAGATGAGAGCTTTTCAATAAACATTTGAAAATGCAATAGTATATCATTTCTTTGTGACACTTTACTTTTGCATGCAAGAGTGTCAAATGAAAGGGTAGATCTGTTCCCACGATTTCCTTGGGAATCAGAGTGGTCATGTTCAAGGTTACCAACAACATCTATAATTCTGTAAGGTTAAGAGGTTAGATGTGTGGTACTGTGAGAATGCCAAACAAAACCAACATTTATTGAATATATAGTAAGACTCAGTCTCTGTATTATGAAGTTTTGTTGTTTTACAGCCACAGTCCTGCTAGATTAGTAGGAACCGTATAACAGTTTAGATTAATGGTAATAATTGTTGCAAGATTATGGGGATACCACTCAGGCAATTGCAGACTGAGTGTTCTTGCCCCATGCCATACACCGGTCCAAGCTCCAGGGGTGAGTGGTTTAAGATGCTTTCCAAACATTTATTTTCTCTCTATCTCCCTTCCTTCTTTCCTCCTATGCAGTCACTTCAGATTCAGGAGTTCATTACAGATCTTATTTGATTGAAAAGGGAAGGATTTGGGGTTAGCAGCAGGGTTCCTGGCCTCAATAACATTGAAACCAATATGTGATATTTATTTTTATGCCATTCCTAGACTGACCCCCCCACATCTACCAGGAGTTAATTCTTGGACGACTTGCTCACCTCTACCTAGAGTGTCATAGTGGCTTAAACGGGACACCTTTCTGATGGTGTGTGATACCTTGAATACTGGCTGCCAGAGATGCTTAGCCTTCACCCTTGTGGAGAGTTTAGTGGCCTCTATAATTATGCACTCCAGAGAACCGTGCCTGATATTGGTGGCAGAGGTGGGGTCTGAGTGTTGACTTCAGGGAATATAGAACTTATTTTAATATACGCTACAGTGGATATGAATCTGCCTATTGTAATTTAAGAGGTTGGGTTGAGAGGAATGCTTGCTGATGCACTAAAAAAGAATGCAAATGGAGTTAATTAAACACTGCTTCTTTGTTAAGGTAGCAACATTGAGAAGAGCTTGAGGTACAGGCACAGACAGCCTTTTGTACTGAGCTACCTTCACTCAATAAGCACCATCTAAAGTCAATCAACCGCCTGCAGAAATCCACCTACATATCATGTAACTACAGTAAGCGGCTATGAAGGCTACATTAGAAGAGACAAACAGAGAGAGTTCCAGAGAGACAACTGCCACAGAAAAGGTAGAGAAAGATAGATAGAGAGCATGGGCGTCCGCGGGGGGGGGGGGGGGGGAAGGAGGGGTCCTTGTCCCCCCTGGAGCTCCCCTCCTTGCCACCCCTGCCAGGGCCTGCTCTAGGGCGGTACGACCGGTGCCATCACACCGGGTGCTGGCTTCCTGGGCCGCCGTGTTTACAACTTAATTATGATTTTAAAAGCACCTGCTGCACATTCCTTTCCTCCTGCAACTACGGGGCCTCACAAAAATGTCAAGATAAATCCTGTGATTAATGTTCTTCCTGGCCAGAGATCAGAGTTTTGTGTTATTGAGGTTTTTGAATTATGTGAAGGTAGTACAGAGGGTTAATATGCCTACTGCAAAGAACGTGTACCAAGTAGATTACAGAGTGCATTTAATGTAAATAGATCAGCAGGTTACTGCTTTTAAAAGAGCCATCCTTTTGTTACTTTCAATTTATAACTTAAAGTCCTAATATAGAAGAGTGAGGTATTAACTTTCATCATAAAAGTGCATATACTCGGCTATGTATAGAACATTGATTAATGTTTCAAAAAGGGTTAATTTGGGTAGAAATGGATTCTTATTATTAAAGAAAACTCCCAACTATGCTGTTTCTTTTTCGACTCTGGGTTTGTGCTTCTCCACAACAAGCACTCCTAAACTATACTGCCTACCAGTATGGATGACATGTGACTCCTACACTTTTAGTCCTTTGGCTTATGTAACATTTTCTATACACTGATTTACACAAGTATGATTGATTGTCTGTGTAATGTGTGTGTGATGCAATGTGCTCAGACATACTTTAATGGTATGAGTAGCGCTATATAACGAATTCAATGCATCTGAGAGAGAGTGGTTATGGAGACCTGGTGACTGTTAAAGGGTGCTAGTGAGAGAATCCGTGGTGGAGGTGGTCATTGGGGGCGCCAACTAACATTGTCGCACTGGGTGCCACCAGGGCTAAAGCCGGCCCTGCCCCCTGTGGATGCCAATGCCACTATGCATTGCACATGGTGCTCCAGTCTCTGTTCCTATCCAGCTCACACTCTCTGTTCTAGTCTGAAGCTCCTCTGCGTCCCAGGGCTCAGTAGGACAAGACGCGGGCTTCATTTTCCTGCACCGTCCCTTTGGCACTCTCTTCTAGGTGAACTCCTGTGCATTTCATCGCACGTCACATCTAGACAACACCTAGAAACTCTGCTCTTTTCTAGATCCTTCTGAGTACCCTATGCCCCCCCCCCCTCCCTCTTATAATGTAGTCAGAAGCGCCAGGAGACTTCAGACTTTATAGCGCGCTCTGACACAATAGTAAGATTGAGGCAAAGTCTTTTCAAATAATTATTGGATTATAGTGATGGGCTGCCTAGATCAGTTGCTGTTAAATTCATTACTAAGCAGAAAGAATAGTCACATTTGAATAAAAGAGTATATTTTAACGTAGGCACCGCTCTGACATAAAATGGTGGACATCAATGGATGATTTTTGATTTAATAAGTTGCATTCATCAAGAAAGATAACACAAACAGAAAACAAATGGGAATGAAGTGTTAGACATAAGTAGTACAGAGGGGGATATCCAGATGGGTTAGGAAGTGTGAATGCTAAGAGGAGAGGGGCTGAGTCCATATGTAGTCACCACTGTAGTCCAGAGAAGGGAGGAGGCGCAACCAGCAGGCATATGTAAGATGTATCCATGAGTAGAAATGATCATACAGCCCTTCCGAGTCTTACTCATTGAGGGTTAGAGCAACTCGTTCTGGGCACTTGCCCGCATTGCCACAACATTGCACATTTCTCATGCAACTCAGGGATGTATTCTTCAAAAATAATTTTCTTCCGCCCAATGGTATAGATAGCCAAACAGCGGAAAGTTTATATCCATGTGACTGATAGGCAGGGCACTGGAATTATGCAATTGTGCGGCGATTTTCGCATAAATTGTATATTTGCTGCATTTGCTGCGTAATCCAACATATGCCGCACAATTTGCAGAGTTTAACCCTTTCGCTGTGGGGGTTATTCCCCCGCTGTGCTGGGGGGCGGGCACAGCGCCCGCTTGCTCATGGCGAGCTCAGCTTGTCATGAGGCACGGCGCTCCTGTGCTCATGACGAGCTGAGCTCGTCACAGGTGTATTGGCCCCCGTGGAACGTTCAGCACAGCAGGGCTCAGCTTGTCATGAGCATGGGAGGGGTTAAGAAAAAAATTGTTTTTAGCTCAAATGGTTCAAAAGTTAGTATAAACGCAGCAACACATGTTGCCGGGCAGTTGAAAGTCCTTTGCAAAGGTTGACTTGTTGAAAAAGGTACAGGCAGAAGACCTTTTTCGAAGTTGCCCGGCGTTAGCCGCCTCTATACCCACTCAAGTTTACCAAACAAAGAGGCAGGCGCTGGAGACTGGAAGGCAGGAAACAGAAGTTTTATTCCGACGGAGCAGAACACATCAAAATCAGACAACAGGGTATCTTCTTGAGGTGCTCTAACCGCATCTCTGAGGCCTGGCCTCTTATACACAAGTTTATGATCTTTATTGCATGTAACACATTCTTGCAATGCTTTGAAGTATGAAAGGATATCCTCGGAATCTCCCCTTCAGGCCCGTTCCCACACACATTTACAGTTGAAGTCCCACCCCGGTCACAACAGGTGATGATTATCGCGCAGCTGGACATTCCGCCGATTCACGGATTGTGTGGGGTTGATCGGATCTCATAGGGTGGGGGCTTTGATCAATTTGAGGGTCCTTTAATGGGGGAAGCTTCCTACTGTACGGGGGGGACAATAAACAGTATCCGCAGGGCCAGGTGGTGGTCTGGGAACGAGGAAGACAAACGGGCACACAGGAAAAGGGGGTTTGTATCAAAGGACCTGGGACCATGAAAGGAATGAAGGGAGGTGTCGCGCTGGGAACAGGATGGGATTCCGAGGCAGAGCTGCGCCGAAGAGGGGTTTATGACCCAAGGCATGTGAGAGCGGGGGTTGTCAGCGTGCGGGGGATACCTGCGAGGTTAGGAGAGAGAGAGAGAGAGACGCGCTAGCTATCAGCGAGGGGCAGGGAGGCCATGGTGCTCAAAATGGCTGCCGCTTACGCGCACGAATGGGCTCAAAAAGGGGGCAAGATGGCGCCGATAATGTTGACGTTTGCAGCCTAGCTTTTAACAGTCCTCCCTTTTCAACATATCTAGCCAACTTGCCTACTCAATGTCAATCTTCATCAAATTCCTAACCTCTGCATCATATAATGCTCCCATGCGTTCGTTTCCAAAGTCCACAGTCTTAGGGCAAATACAATTTGCACATAGTGAACACAGAGGTGGCAGACATTGAATTCCTAAGCATAGACCGCATATTACAACTACAGGAATCAGGATAATGGTGAACAGTCTCCAGCCCCAGTTCTTAACGGTGTTCCAGAACCAACCACCAAGCGACCATTCTTCCTGTTCCTGGTGGACTTCTGAAGAGAGTCTGTGAAGATGTTCGATGGCCTTATACACTGAGGGTGAGTTGTCCGGTATGTATGTACAGCAGCTGGACCCAATAATGCGGCATGCTCCACCACGGTCCGCAAGAACCACATCTAGGACAAGGCGGTTCTGAAGGGCCACCAAGCGGACCGCTTGAAGTTCGGCGGTGTTGTTAGCAAGGATACCAGCTGTGATGTTCATTGTTGTCTCAACTGCCTGGGTCAGATGTCGGATGGCACGGCTGTTTGCCATCGGGCCCCAGAGTGGAACAAGTCCCTTCATAGCATTGAGGAACTGCGCTCCTGTTGAGTCGGCTTGTTCAATGTCCTTGGCTCGTTTTTGTCTATGATGATTCGCTGGAGCCACATAAGTCGGAGGAAGGATGAAGGAGATGAAACAAGTGCCTCCCCAGCCTTTGGGGAGCCAGGTGTAAGCTTTTGTGCCGCAGACGAAATACATATTTGGGGACGACACAAAGGAAGGTGGATCAGTGGAGTCCAAAGTTCTGGTAAAACGGCAAGCACTGCGGCCTACCAGCTGTGTCCCAAGCCCTTCTATGCACATGTGGCCTGTGACGTTGATGACTGACAGGGCCACAGTCAGAGTGGCAGCCATTCGTTTCCGCAGGTAGGAGAAGGTGGGTCTGGTTGGATTGTTGAACACCTGCATTTCAATTCGTTCTTTAGCAGGGATGTCCATGTGGATTGAGTCGTTGGAGGTCTGCGGGCAGAAGTGTGTCTTTGTTTTGTTTCGCCAGACCTCGTGGAAGAAATGCGTTACAGTTTTGCTGGAGGTGGCATTGTCCTTATAGCTTTCTTGCAGGAGGATCAGCCAAGCAAGGCAAGAGCCGTGAACTGAGAAGGGTGAAGGGATGAATGGTATCGAGTGTCCAGTGGCGTGAGGTAGCAACCCACAGATCCAACAGTTGGTGGCGTTGGTGGCAAGATTGTGCTGGTGCAGCAACTGTACAAAGGAGTTATTCCAAAATTCCTTTCGCCTCTCTCTGAGTTGAGGAGAGAGCGAAATCAGGTAATGTTCCTTCATGGTGGTAGGCTGAGTAGTGGTCAGGAATGTTTCATGAGCAGGTGCATTTTCTTCCACAATCCAGAGCGTGGTCATGAGGAGAAAGCAGAAAAGGATCGTGATGAAAAGTGCAATTGTCTTTGAGCTGTGGAGCCTGTCTGCTCTCGGGTTTCTGTAGTGGGTATTTCCTGTTGCTTCCATCACCTTCTTATTTGGCGCTTCCATCATCTTCTTATTTGGCGCTTCCATCATCTTCAAGGTGCTCGTTAGCGGGCAGAACCACAGACTTCGTTTAGCGTCTCTCCGGGTGACCCTTGGTGGTGTTTAGGTCACCGTTCTGAGATTTAACTTAGTCCGTGGTCTACTTAGCCGAAGCTCCCTCCTTTTCGTCGCAGGAAATACCCTTCTCTGGATGGCACAGTAGGATCAGAGAATTTTGCAAGTTCAAGGGCTTCGGAATCAGGATAGCAGGCTAAAGACGGTCGGTCCTTGTTCAGGAGCTCTTCTTGGTTGTCGATGTTTTCTGTTGTGGTCAAGGTCGAGGAGACCTTCTTACAGTGGTGCGCGTGCAGCCAGTGCCGTTTCCCCTCCACACGAAGAGCCGTCCGGGTGGTGAGCAGCACTTGCCAGGGGCCCGTCCACCTGGGTTCCAGACTTTTCGTTCGCTGAAAATTCCGGATCAGCACAAAATCTCCAGGTTGGATGGCGTGACCCGGACCCCTGGAAGCATCGGGGATGGCCTGCTGCACCTGCTGATGAATGACAGACAGAGTTTCAGTCAATTTATACAGATAATCAGACATTAGGACGTCCGGGACGTCATGAATGGAAGTTGGTTTCGGTGCAGACCAGACACTCATGGGTCGACCAAAAACAACTTCGTAAGGTGTCAAGTGGTGTTTGGTGGGGGTGGAACGCATCGATAGCAATGCCAGTGGGAGGGCGTCTGGCCATTTCAGACCCGTGGTAGCCACTATCTTGGCCAATTTGAGCTTTAGGGTGGCATTGTGTCGCTCAACGAGGCCCGCAGACTGGGGGTGGAAAACTGCGTGGAACTTCTGCTTGATGCCCAGCCCCTTTATGATGAGCTGGATGACTTCGGCTATGAAGTGGGGGCCATTGTCGCTCCATAAAATACGACAAAGGCCGTAGCGAGGGAAAAATTCCTTTAATAGTACTTTTGCAGTGGCCATAGCAGTGTTGTCACGGGTTGGGTATGCTTCCACCCACTTGCTAAATGCGCATACTACTACAAGTACATATTTCAGGCCTTGGCATCTGTCTAGCTGGATGTAGTCCATCTGCAGGACTTCAAACGGATGATTTGGGACCCCAAACCCTCCCCGGGGTACTACAGTTCCTTTCCCGGGGTTGTGTTGCAGGCATATCAAGCATTGTTGGACCAGACGTTTGGCAGAGTCTGTGATTTTATCATTGTGCCAAACTCTGGAGACAAGTTCAATCATGGGGGCTGATCCTATGTGGGCAGGGGAGTGTGCCATAGTCAGTATGGGAATCAGGTACGAGTCAGGTAGCAACCATTTGTTTGTGTCTTTTGTCCACCAGCAGCCTTCGTCATCTTTTAATCCCACCCGTGTCCATTCAGTCAGTTCGTGTTGTGTGCTAGCCATTTGAATGTCTCTAATAGTGTCCCTAGCGTCAGTCCATTTTTCTGCTTGTGACCTGGTCACGTACATACGTGTTGTCGTCCTATTTTCGGCTGTCGTTCGGGCAGTGATGTCGGCTAGTGCATTCCCCTGTCCAATAATGTACGTCACCTTCTTGTGTGCCTGGCATTTAATGACCGCAAGCCTCTTGGGGAGAAGGACAGCTTCGATCAAGGCGGAGACTAGATCTCCATGAAAGATGGGGGTGCCGTGTGAGGTCAAGAATCCCCTTTCTCTCCAAAGGAGCCCAAAATGGTGAACCACCCCGAAGGCGTACTGGCTGTCAGTGTAAATGTTCGCTATGGTTCCTGCTGCTAGAATGCAGGCTCGTGTCAGGGCAATCAGTTCCGCTGCCTGGGCAGATCGTTGCATGATGCGGGCTGTCTCGACTACAGTTCGAGCCATGGTGACCGCATAGGCAGCTGAAGTGGTGCCATCGGGGAGTTTGATGCAAGAACCGTCCACCCACAGCTCTCCGTCAGGGTCAGGAAAAGCCGTGTCTCTGAGGTCAACCCTACTTCTAGTCTGTTCGTCCGTAAGAGTCACGCAGTCATGTACAGGGTGCACGTTGGGATCGTTCTCTGGTAAGGGTAACAGAGTTGCTGGGTTCAGTGTGGTGCATCTTTTCAGGGTGATATGGGGTGCAAGCAAAGTCAATTCATATCCAGTCAGTCGTGCACTTGTCAGGTGTTGCGTCTTGGTTTGGTTCAGGAGGGTGTCAACCGCATGGGGTACCAGTACCGTGAGGGGATTCGAGAGCACGATCCCCTCACTCTGTCGGATAGAGATTGCAGCGGCAGCTACAGCTCGAAGGCAAGCAGGCAGGGCTCTGGCTACAGGGTCAAGAGTGGCAGAGAAGTAAGCGCACGGTCGTTGCTTTGGGCCAATGGACTGGGTCAGGACAGATAAAGCGCACCCCTCCCTTTCGTGAGTGTAAAGGGAGAAGGGCTTTGTGTAATCGGGGGTACCTAGGACAGGGGCCGAACAAAGGGCATCTCGTAGTTCCGTGAAGGATGTTTGGCATTCAGGGGTCCAAGGGAGTGGGAAGGGGACGTCTTTGGCTAGCAGAGAAAGCAGCGGTTTCACAATGAGGCTAAAGTTTGGTAACCACTGTCGGCAGAAGGAGGTGAGGCCTAGTAGGGAGCGAACCTGTTTCTGAGTCTTAGGGACAGGTGTTTCGAGAATGGTTTGGATCCGGTCGGGAGTGAGTTTCCTTCCGTCTTTGGACAAAAGGTGGCCTAAGTAAGTGACCTGGGGTTGGCAGAATTGCAACTTTTTCTTGGAGACCTTGTGGCCGTTTTCCGCAAGGAAGTGCAGGAGTTGAATGGTGGCTGAAACTGCTAATGGAGTGGTGTTGGCTGCCAAAAGGATGTCATCGACATATTGCACTAACACCACTCCATCGGGTAACTGGACTTGATCCAGTTGTCTCTTGAGGGCCTGGCTGTAGATGCTAGGGCTTTCTGTGTAGCCCTGGGGTGCTCGGCAGAACCTATATGAGCGGGCTTTTAGGGTGAAGCCGAAGAGATATCGGCTGTCTGGGTGGATGGGAATGGAAAAGAATGCGTTTTTGAGGTCAATGACAGTGAAGGTGGTGGCAGTAGAAGGAATCAAAGTCAGGATGGTGGTGATGTCTGAGACCACGGGGTACTGGGGTACCACCACTTTGTTGATCTCTCGAAGGTCAATGATAAAGCGGTATGCTTTCTCATCTCCCTCTCCCTGTTTCTTGATGATGGGCAAGATAGGGCTGTTGCAAACGTTGCTAACCAATTCCTCTACCACTCCTGCGTCTATCAGTGACTGAATAATCTTTACCAATGCCTTCTCGCCCTCGGGCGATATCCGATATTGTGGAAGTTTTGGGAGTGTTGCGTCTGGTCGGACAGTAATGTGCACTGGGTCAATCATCATGCGCCCTACGTCCGAATCCGTCTTGGCCCACAGATGCGGAGGCAGAGTGTCAAGCAGGGATATGTCAGCGTCAGTGATGGAAAACATGCGTCGGGGAGGGCAATGTCTAAGCAGGACGGGGTTGTCGTAAAGGAAAACTCGAACTCCGTCTTGAGAACATCTAATTGTCGCTCGGAAGTGTTTCAATAAGTCAAGTCCCATAATGGCGTCAGGGCTATTGGAGGAAAGCAAAAACGTGGTGTCAGTAGTGTTGTTCTCTAAGTCGAAGAGGATCGGGGCGGACAAAGGGTTAGTGGAGGGCGTTCCATCAAAACCTGTCGATGTTATGAGTGAGCCAGACAAGGGTGCCCTTGGAATCAGTCGTTTAGATAACGCCCCACGTTGGGCGCCAATTGTTGAAAAAGGTACAGGCAGAAGACCTTTTTCGAAGTTGCCCGGCGTTAGCCGCCTCTATACCCACTCAAGTTTACCAAACAAAGAGGCAGGCGCTGGAGACTGGAAGGCAGGAAACAGAAGTTTTATTCCGACGGAGCAGAACACATCAAAATCAGACAACAGGGTATCTTCTCGAGGTGCTCTAACCGCATCTCTGAGGCCTGGCCTCTTATACACAAGTTTATGATCTTTATTGCATGTAACACATTCTTGCAATGCTTTGAAGTATGAAAGGATATCCTCGGAATCTCCCCTTCAGGCCCGTTCCCACACACATTTACAGTTGAAGTCCCACCCCGGTCACAACAGGTGATGATTATCGCGCAGCTGGACATTCCGCCGATTCACGGATTGTGTGGGGTTGATCGGATCTCATAGGGTGGGGGCTTTGATCAATTTGAGGGTCCTTTAATGGGGGAAGCTTCCTACTGTACGGGGGGGGGGCAATAAACAGTATCCGCAGGGTCAGGTGGTGGTCTGGGAACGAGGAAGACAAACGGGCACACAGGAAAAGGGGGTTTGTATCAAAGGACATGGGACCATGAAAGGAATGAAGGGAGGTGTCGCGCTGGGAACAGGATGGGATTCCGAGGCAGAGCTGCGCCGAAGAGGGGTTTATGACCCAAGGCATGTGAGAGCGGGGGTTGTCAGCGTGCGGGGGATACCTGCGAAGTTAGGAGAGAGAGAGAGACACGCTAGCTATCAGCGAGGGGCAGGGAGGCCATGGTGCTCAGAATGGCTGCCGCTTACGCGCACGAATGGGCTCAAAAAGGGGGCAAGATGGCGCCGATAATGTTGACGTTTGCAGCCTAGCTTTTAACAGACTGACCAACTTTCTGTAGTTTGATGCTATATTTTGGTTTTTAACTAGTACTAATGAGGTGCAACTAATGCCCAAACAGTGTTAACAAGTTTAAAAATGACAAAATGAAGTTATACTGTCACAAAATGTGCCACATAATTTGCCTTTTCTTGACACATAATTCACTCAACCCTGCCACTTTATGTGACCCTCCCTGCCTCATAATTACAGTGGCCCTGCTGTTAGGGTATCCCTGCTGAGTGCCTCATATTCTACTCACAGCGTAGAGTGTGATTGGTGGAGTAAGGCTGGGTCTGCCTTACCCGTGTGCTCTAGATTAAGATGCTGTGGCTGCGCTTGTGTGGTGATTGTGGCCTCAGGGAGTTCAGACCTCTGTGAGGACCGTAGACAGACAAAGTGAGGAAAGCACCTGGCTGCCGATGGCAGAGCCACTTTTCGCAGCTACCTCCCACCACTGGCGGGCCCCAAAACAAGAGCAGTGCCTCATACACACTTAAGGCTTTCCCAACCTGTGCACTAGAGTCTAGAGTCTGAGCCCACGCTGTCGTCAAAATGAGACGGTCAGAGAGAGAAAACAGTAAAACTCGGGAGTCATGCAATGACACAGAAATGAGTATGAAAACATAACACAAACTCAGCGTAGCAGGTGCTCCTGAGTAGACTGGGGAATATATTTCTGTAGCATTCTGCCAAAAAGATGTCTGCATTCCTCACCTGCACTAAGTGACTATCTGGTGACGTCAGAAACAAGGGGTTAGTAGGGCAGGGATGACCAAGCAGTTCGAACTTCCACTCTGACCTAATTTTAGAATTGTAATACGTGCTCCAAGACTGCTTGAGCTTGATAAAGGTAACCAAGTTAAGTAACACCAGTACAAGAGATAAATATAATTTCTGATGTATAGAGTAAAAACGGTTGTAGAAACATCAGTTTCATTTTCATGTATCATCTACTTCCCTAATTACCAAAAATACAGTACAAAAGGTCGAGAATCCATAATTAGGTACTTTGTAACATGACAAAAAAGGCCATCCTTCCATCCTTTTTCAACTTTGGGCTGAATCTCTTTTTCTGTCCATCTGTTCACAGTTGTTCTTAATCACTGTAAAATGTTGTAAATGGCAATAACACGTGTTTTTATTTTTGCATATATTTGACACAGGCAGCCAACTAAATAGCCAGTAGGTGCTTAGAAGAATGTAGGGTCTAAATATAGTGGTTTTGAGATTTGCATAATTGAGGACCCCTGTTCCGAGATCCTTTGCATACATAGACCTTCTAGGCAGGGGGCGCCACAAGTTGTAACTAACAGCCCAAACCTCAGGACAGGAAGATTTCCAGGATAGCACAGGTACTGGTCCAGTACCCGAAGTAAAGATGGGAGATTTATATATTTATAGTGTTGTGGCATGTGGTGCTTGGCGGCAGTCGTCTGTCACCTTTGTTGTTTTCATGACACCCCTGGTTTCTCCGGTGGCTGCTGTTTGTTCGCGATGGGTCAGGTTCTTGGATCTAGTGAAAGGCGCCCTTCGAATGCTTTGTAGTGCTAAGAAGTGTATGTTTCTTCAGCGGAGCGTATGCCTCTTGCTCTGGTGTTTTTTTTGTACTCAGGCTGCTCCCTACCCCTTCTCACCTCTCTGAGAGCCAGTGCCCCCTTTGACCCTCTACCTGCTGCCCACTCCTGCCCGCCTCTTCTCTCGGTTAATGTCACCTCCAGCTTGCATTTTCAGAGAGGGCCCTGGGCTCCTATCACCGACATGAGGAGGCGGTAGAGAGAGGGGGGACAGAGGAAGACTTTGTGGGGTCGGGGAGACGGATACGGTGGGCTGAGAGTGAACAAAGAGGGGGGAGAGAAAGAGAGAGAGAAGCAGTGGGGAAAGAGAGACCGAGAAGTAGGGAGGAAGGAAGATGAGAGAGCAAGTGGAGTGGTAGTGGAGGGTCTGGGTGAGGGAGAGCAGCTTCAGAGAAGTGAGACCTGTGTCCTAACTCCGCCAGTGAAGACAGCGGGTCCAAAGGAGAAAGAACCAGGCCAGACAGCGTTCTAGGCAGAGTGCACGGAGGCAGGCTCGGTGGGTCCGGAAGAGGGACAGGGCAAGCAGAACAGCTCCAGAGAAGGGCGAGCAGAACCAGACCAGGGCGAGTCGATCCAGACCAGCAGATCCTCTCTGAGCAGGGAGATGGCACGATACTCAATCAGAATGTAGTGTTCAGCTTTTGGAGTGCCAGGGGGATAATTTTAAGGGTTCAGGGTGGGTATGCTGCATTCGAAACGCGTTGGCAAACGGCAACTATAAATTATCTGTCCCTGAGAGACTATTCAGTATCTCTGAATTGATTGCTAAACAAAAATTCAATTCTTGTTGCCATTCTTTCATTTTGTGGTTTTTGTAGCGGCTTACATTCTTGCAAAGAATAATCATTTTGTGGAAATAATCGCCATTTTTTGCTTTTGTAAAAGAAGTTTGTGCATAATTGTTTGTTTAACTGTATATATGTTATTTGTATAGTAGTTGTAAATAGGTGTCATTGCGTCTTGTAAATTGTTGTAAAGTGTTCTTCTCGCCTTTAAAATAGTTCAATATTGAAAATAAGTTCAAAAGGGCTAAATAAATTTACCCTTACAAACAAATGATTCATTTTTTGTTTGTGGTCTCAAAATGTTCAGAGACTAAACAGTTGAGAGGGCCAGCAACTTCTTTTTCCTTCATATATATCGGTCCAGCTGCCCCCTCGTCCCAGGACCAGACTCCGTTGTTTTACAAAAAATACCATTTGAATGAAGCATTGTTGAATTCAACCAAAATGTAATATATTGAGACCTGTTTAAATAATGAGCGCTAGACCAAACCTCCCTAGTTGGTATTCAATGATCTCAGAAAATGGCAGGAGGACCTCCAAAATGGCAGAGGCTATGCCTTTCGCTGGTCTAGAAATCAGGCACCCCTGCCAAGGGCTAAATGAGGCCAAGTTCCGGTTAGGGTTCAATGCACTTCTTTCTGTTATTCCTTTCTAGCACGCTGCACACACAGCATAGACACAGGAGACAACATCCATGTCTCACATTATTGCCCATACACTTTCTGTGCATTAAGGCTTGGATTGCTCTCCCACATCTACTCAGACAGCCAATGTGGCTTAGATGAGATGCCCTTCATGTTGCAGACTCAGTGCCTTAAGCAGTGCTTACCAGGGACCCTTAGCATGTCCCTCCTGGGGAGCTCAGCAGCCGACATCAGTAAGTGTTCTAGATTGCAGCTTGACAGCCTAGTTCAAAATTAGCTCCTTTTTAGAGAACAACAAAAATCAATCTGCCCACCACAACTCATTCATCCTTTCTCTACATAATGGTCCTCAAAAGAGCTCCAAAAATGAATTACCATGTGATGACTTTCGTTGTTCTCCCAGTTGTTTCTACTGTATCCTTGTTTATCAGTCACAACAGTGGTTCATTTATCTTCTTTAATTGTTTTATGTTCCATATAAAATCACTCTGCTACCTCTGGATGAAGCAGATCTAAGTAAGCAGCCCCCATTAGGCAAGTAGGATATTTTGACACAACCAATTTTTCTACTGGGCACTTCTATATATACCTGCATTCCAAACAATACTGACTTCAATACAATACATGTTTTCTTTCTGTCTTTTATACATTGTCATCGTAGAATAGCTCTGACACAGCTGGTTGAATTTCTTGGCAACTGTTCATGGGCAGGAGGAGATGTGTAGGAGTTGACAGTGCCTCAAGGATTGGGAGAGAATGAAACTCGGATCTTCGGATCTATAGAAAGACAAGCAGTTAAGAAGGAACAAGGGGGCATATTATCAAGGGGGTTTATCTCCGCTTTTTTGGCTTTAAAAGCCAAGAAAGCGGAGATACAATTATCTCCCTATTACCTAGCTGTCGCTAACACCTGTTAGCGACAGCTAGTAGGAGATAGCGACCATCTTGGGCCCCGCTTTGCATGTCAGTGATATTTATCACTAATGACATGCAAAGTGGGCATGCCAAGATGTTAGCATCTGGAAACAATCGCTAACATCGCTATCTCCTATTACCAACTTTTGGAGATAGTCGCGCTAAGCATGAATATCTCCGAAAGCTAACACCTGCCCCTGAGCAGTTCTTATCCATGTTATCCAATGGTAGGTGGATAACATGGCTAAGAGCATTGGCTCGGTAATGCATGAATATCGCTGACTTTTCAGCGATATTCATGCATTTCGGCCGATTTTCATCACTTAGGAGATAAACCTTGATAATAGCAAGGTTCCTAAGCGATAAAAATCGTCGCAGCTCGGCGATAAAAATATCGCCTCTAAACCAACATAGCGATAAATATCGCTAGTTGTTGGTAATATGCCCCCTGATCTGTTTGTTGTGCCGTCGTCACACTGATGCTTATTTTGGAGAAAACTGTGCTCTACAACCATATATGTATTCTTAACAGAGAGATTGTGATAGGATGAGTAACATTTTGGAATACTTATTAGTGAGGGTACATAAAGCTATGGTTAAAACTATAGGGACGGACATCACCAATGGTAGTGGTCTCAAACTTTATACTGGAGGATAATATATTCTTACTTTACCAAAGGTGATGGATACACTGAGCCATTCATAGCACATATAATTCCTAACACACCCATATTCACATCTAAAATACATGCACAAATGCCACGGAGAACGATAACCAGAGATGCACATACCCACAAATATACGCTCCCAAGAACCAACGACCAACAGAAATTCATGCACAGAGATTCATATTGCAATCCACACTGATTCACGCCCACCACACTTTACTCAGTGGCTTGGAGAGCTGGTAGACTCAGCCATTCATTGTTCTGAGGTTGAGAAATGGAGAGGTGTGGTGCAGTGGCCAGGGCAGCTGACTTCGGATCATAGAGTTCACGGTTTGATCTCCGGCAGCAGCTCAGCTCAGCACCATGTGACTCTGGGCAATAGCTCACTTAATTTCCAAAACAGCCCCCAGAGCCTTGAGACCCATAAGGGTGAGTAGTTTGTGCTTTACAAATACGGATTTGCATTTTTTACCAGTGAGTTGGCAAATAATTACAGCACCCTTATTGCTGCATTGTGAAACAGTCATTTAACTGTATATGAAATATCCACCACTATTAATGCTACTATTACAACTCATAATAACAGGCACAACACGAATAGGAGCAACAACAATAATAATAATCATCATAGTAATTACTATGATTATGAGTGTCATTATTATCATTGTTATTATTATTATTAGTGTTATTATTATTATTAGTGTTATTATTATTATCATTATTATTATTATTATTATGAGCCCAGGAGATATCAGACAGAGAGGTACTATATTTATATGACCGCTAGGTGTTTGTATGAGAAAATGTACTTATTCTTATCCTCATTTTTGTACTATCCACAATATTAATAATCATACCAGTGACAATTATTATTAATAGTATTGTTCCTATTGTTAATGTTACTCTATTCTTTTTGTTATCATTATCACATATTTGCACATCCAGACTCCTACATATGCTGTTGCTGTGTGTCTTGCATAGTTCTCGGGAAGACTTCACTTGGAAGGCAGCTATGATAATGCGCCATCCCTGGTAGGATAATGCAGAAGATCCCAAATATGATGCAGGTGAGCAGCATATACCCTGCAGTGATTTCTGAGTGTTAGATTTATATGCCAAACTACCAAAGACCCTTGATGTAGTGTTCAAAAGCATGCTTGATGCTCTTCTGGGAAGTCAGATGAACGTCTGAGATGTCAAGCTGAAGGGCATTACATTGCCTTCCTTGAGTTGAGACAGAGCCAATACTTGGGCTGTCATTCAATAGTTCTCATTCTACAGACTAAAAAGACTTTGTCTTTTGCACAATGTGTGTCTTGAAATTGGAGTTGTAATTTGGTGTGCTAGCCCAGGGACCTGGCACTGAAACACATCTTGATGTGAACCCATCCAGATTCGCTGTAATTACACATTCTTGGACTTGCTGTTTATTGCTGTAATAGATGAGGAAGACAAACTCAGGCTTTGTCGGGTTAACATTTAGATAGGCTTTGGTCAGTTGTGAGGCAAGTTTTAAGTGATGAATGTGATGGGTGGATGTGCGCTCTGTGCCTATTTTTTTTGTAAATACGTTTTATTGGCATTTGTAAACAAAATGAGCATCACTGTTCAGATTACACCAGGTCGTGTTAGCGACAGTCTGTTTAACATCCATTGATACTCATGCCCCTGAATAACAAGAAAACAAGGAAAAACCCAGGACCCCCTCCCTCCTCTGTGCCCCCCTGCCCCTGTCAGTGCGCCTACATCCGATAAGTAAAAACACCATATCTATGGATACCCTCCATCCATCGTGAACTCCCTTAGTGCCAGGCAGTGTAAAGGGGACAGCTTCCTAAAATATGCTCATCATCTTGACCACTATCTGTCCTTCTTTCGTCAGTTTCATGCCTATCGGGGTGCTAACGCTTAAGCTAGTTTCTCTTCCCCCTCACTCGAACTATCCGCCGGATGCTGGAGCGCTGCCACCAATGCCTCCCATGCTCTGGCCGCCTCTAGGGATTTATCATTATCTAAGCGCCTGGCCTGCTGCAGTCGGAGTGTGCCCTCAGCTCGCGCCCAGCGCAAGAGATTTGCCTTCCATCTCGAATAACTAGGGCCCATGTTCGATTTCCAGTGCATGGTAAGTTCCCTCTTGGCCAAAATCAAACCTAGGTCATAAAATTTGCTAGTAACTTTCGTTCAGGGGGTATGTGGAAACAGAGCAATAAACAGGTTCCCATGTCTGCCTCTATCTGCCGGTCGGTGACAGCATTCAGACAAACCACCACTTCCTTCCAATAATCTTTCAATCCTGCGCATCACCAAAACATATGGTGCGCTCTGTGCCTTTGTCATCCATTAGGACTTGGGCTTTAGCAACAGGGTGATGATCCCTGGGAACAGGAGGCAGCCTGGGGGAAGGAGTCAGCATAACATAGCAAAGGAATGAGCTCAGATCTTAAAAACACAGCTGAATACGTGGGACTCTATCCTTTAGCTATAACTTAGAAGGCAGTAATTTGATACTGTTCAGAGCCATTCAGATAGCCAGGGGTCAAACAGACATGATGTTGAATGATATTAAAGGTTGTAGAGAGGTTACGCATGGTGAGAAAGCAGCAAGCAGTTGGATCTTATTCCAAACTTGGCTTGTGACAGTGTTCTCAAAGACCTTTCCCAAAAGTTATAGTTGTGTGATAGGATGGTACCTTGAAAGTACACCTGGACTCAAGGTTGGCTTTTTGAGGAGAGGCACAATCTGTTTGATGTTGAGGGAATCTGGTCAGATGTTGTGATGTCCTATGTTTATGTTTCCATGCCTCATGCTCCTTGCATGGAGCCCATAGTTATGGAATATTAAGGCTGGGGATTTTAAGAGGGACAGTTGAGATGTGGAGAGCAGCTGGCTGGGGTGCTAATAAAAAAGCTCCTACATATTGTATCCCAAAAGGTGTCTGGTAGCCTATTGCAACCTGGTCCTCACACAGATCCTACTCAGACTGTACAGTGATGATGAGCTGGGTGCTGAAAGCCAGCTTGAGAACACCCCGATGGCTGCATGGAAAGCGGAGAAGGAGTTGACTTCCAGTGGTTCAAATAAGCACCGTGAACCAGCAAAGTCATTTACAACATTGGTAAGAGTAGCACCCTGTGGACTGGATCTGAGGGGGGAAAAAGGAAAAAGGCATGCAGGAGACACAATTGAGCTTTGGGCGTCCCTGAGGCAAGTAGTATGCCTATCTCCTGTAGAAGCAGGTAACCGTCAACATAGAGATGGCGGCCCATCTTGGAACAGGCGTTCCATGATAGGCCGCCATCTTGTCCTTAGTATCGCCTTAAGAAATAAAATACAAGAGTAGCCACGGCCACTTTGAAGGAAGTTTACATTACTGTGGGAAAACAAGGCCTAAATCGTTTAGAAAACTGACGCGCGACAAAAACAGTGGCCATTTTGAAGGTTTGGGACAACCTTCATAGAACAAAAGGTATAGTACTGCACCTTGTGATGAGCTGAGTTGCAGATTGAAAAACTAAATGTTACTTAAAAGCAAAATACGTTCTTGGACTACAAAGCCTAAAATTCACCTGCACAACGGTGACAACCTTTGTCTGTTAGAGGATTTGGGTATGTCAATTCAGCGTTTAGCCTGATATCCACCTGCACAATGGTGAAAGGCACATCTTTGACTGTTACAGGATTTGGGAATGCTAATTCAATGGTGAGAGCAACACCTTAAATTGTTGCATTGGAGAGGTGCCTACTCACCGGTGACTGGCACACCTTTTATTGCTGTGAGACTTTGTTGAATACCTCTTTGAGGGTTCAATTACTTGGTCTTCATATCTTATATGCACACTGCATATTTGGAAATTCTCCAGCACATTTTGATATTAGAAATATTATTGTGTTATCTTTGTGTTAAGAAGATGCAGAATGTTACCCCACCACATTTTATTTTTAACTAGTTCAGGGAATTTGCGTATGAGGTGGAATAAGTGGAAAAATATATATATTAATTGTGCAAGAGTGTTTGGAATTAACATGAGTGCAGATAGGAAATATTCTTTATTATTGCACTGTGTAGGGGAGATGGGCAAAAAATACTAAAGACATTACCAGATGGCAATGCTGAAGAACGGAATTTGACTAAATATGAGATATATATGGAAAACGAAATCGTCCTTACTTGCCAAGATATAGCACAATAATGGAAAGATAGCATTTTGGCCTTAGGGAACAAAGCAAGGAAGAATTGAAAGAAGATTACATGACCAGTTTAAGGAAACATGCTTCTACATGTAAATTTGGTGGGGTAACGGATGAAAGGATCAGGGATCAATTTGTATTGAAGTGGGGCTGTGACAAGATTAGGGAAAAGCTGTGGCTTAAGGATGAACCATCTCTTGATGAGGTGATAAATGTAGCAAAAAGGGTAGAATACATGATGAACTGTGTGAAACAATGAAGCAACTCAAAGCAAGATATGACACATAAGAAAGTCGAAGAGTCGGTGGGTTTAGTTAAGAAAAGAAAAGTTGAAAAAATAAGGTTTAGAGGAAAATGCTTCTGATGTGGCAGACAAAGACACAAAGCCAATGCCAGCAACTGTCCTGCATCATACTTTGTCTTTAACTAGTGGGGCAAGAAGAGAGGTTTGATTCTTGCTCTCATTTAGCCAGTATTTCTAATGAGGTTTTCAGTGACAAATTTAGACAGGTACGTGAATTAGATGTACAGCCAGCGGGTTATGAAGGAGTTGCTATTGAAATGTTGGCTTTTTTGTGGCCAGCTTAGGACTGGGTGGTCATTCCTGTGAAGGGAAGGTTTATGTTTCCATCAAGGGTGATAATTTGATGGGGTGGCCTCACCAGAAGATATTAGGTGTTAAACTAGATCCCAATTCAAATCCACAAGTGGTCGTTCAAGGAGTTCAACATACAGCAAGACATTTTGTTGAGTAATTTCAGCAACTGTTTCATGATAAGTTGAGAAGTTTAAAAATGTACAATCATCATATAAATCTGAAGAGAAATGATGTGCCTATTTTAACTAGGTTGAGACGAATTCCTTTGAGTATGCAAGATCACATGAGAGTTGAATTACAGATTTGAATGTGGTTGAGTCTGTTGAGGCTAGAGAGTGGTAGACACCCATTGTGGTGGCTAAAAAAAATTAATGATGAGATTTTACTTTGTGTCAATTTAGTGGTACTTCATTGTAAAGTAATAGTGGACAAATGTCCTCTTCCCAACATTGAAGAGCTTATAACTTTAGCTGGGGCAAACTACTTCACAACACTTGATATGACTTCAGCATATCATCAGGTAGAACTTGAAATCTTCTCACAGGAATCAACAGCATCCATTAGGCCAATGGGGGCAAATACATTCAAAAGAATGCCTTTTGTTTAATTTCTGCAGCTTCGATATTTCAAAGAGAGATGTCTGAGGTATTGAAGGGTCTGCAGGGAGTCAGGTGTTATCAAGACAACCTGTTGATATTTGGATAAGATGGAGTTACACATGATGGCAGAGTTCACTTATTGCTGGAAAGATTGACTAGCTCTGGTTTGACCTAAAGGAAAATACATGCAAATTTGGAGTACTAAAGGTAGACTATCTTGGACAACACATTACAGGTTCAGATATACGTCCCAAAAAAGAATTGTTAGAGGCTATTATAAAACTTGAAGAACTGGGAAATACATTTATTTATTTACTTATTTTAAAAATTTATAAAGCGCAGCATATACCCGTGGGTGTCTTGGCGCTATGACTTTAGCTAACAATCTCTGATTAATCAGGGTATCTACCTTAGGGAATGTTTGTGCTGAACGGTTATTGGTCAAATAACCAAGTTTTTACAAGTTTCCTGAATTGAAGTAACGAGGGTGCCGATTTTATTTCCATTGGAAGCATGTTCCAAAGTTTGGCTGCGGAATTGATGAAACATCTGTCGCCCCATTTAACCGTCCTGGTTCGTGGTACTGCCAGTAGAAGTCTCTGTTCAGATCGAAGAGATCTTTTCGGAAGGTAGTGGCAAAGTTTCTGTTTAAGAAACGCTGGGCCCTGACCCTTGAGACCTTTAAAGGTGATACAAGGCTACCCCTGATGAGAGGTAGACCCCCAAGTGCACTGCGTTGAAAAGACACACAGGTCTAATGATTTAAAGCAGACTTCATATAAGTTCAATCCAAAAGATTTACTGGTTCATCATGATTTAGTACATATACATTAAGTTCCATGTATAAGTCATCGTGATCCAAATGCAAGTGAAGTATGTCATCAACAGAATAACAGTCTGAAATTTATAAATCCCATTTATAAATCCCAATGCATTTCGGGCTAAAATAAAGCCCTTCCTCAGGGGATAGCTCTACAAACAAAAGAAATGCCATCATCAAATCGAGTTCAAGTATCATCAATAACCTACATGAGAAACCATAGAAGGTATAAGGTGCAGACAAATAGAAACGAAAGGTGTGCTCAATCAAACAACCAAATTTCCCACAGTGCGTGTAATAAAAATAGAAGGCACGTAAAGAGTGAAAAAATAGAAAAATTAGTGACAAACTGAACATATTGACAAAAGAAGGAAGCCAAGTGAGATCCCTAATTCACAGGTTTAAAATAGCCTCCTGACGACAGTTAGATAAACCCAGTGAGTCACCGTACAAATCCCAGAACGGCAACTGATAGTACAACCCGAATGTGCACAAAAATGCTAAAGAACCCATTACCCAGAATGTGTGACAACGATGCAGCCGGGCTATATCACACGTGGTCAGAAAGACCGTAAAAGTTAGCTAGTAGCGATAAACAGGTCCCCAACCGGAGGTACTCACAATGTGCGCTGGAAACGCGATCCAGCATTCAACAAGCAAGATCACGAAGCAAACGCGCCAAAGGCGATGTCGGTATAAGAGAATGCAAGTAGACATGATAGATGGACTGCAGGTCACATAAGTGTAAGCGCCATCTTGGAATGGTGAAACAACACTCAACACATAAATAGCAGAAAGTGTCCCCCATCATGATCCAAAGCGTACCATAAAAAAGAACAACCTCAAAACAGATGATGGGAGAGTTTGGAATTTAAACAGGGCTGAGAAGGTGAATGGCCTATCAAGGGAGATCAGTACAGATGTTGAGGCTGAAGTGTCAAAAAGCACAGAAAGAAGGCAAAAGCATGATCTAATTTTGAATAATAAAGGGAAGGACAGTATTGGGGTAAGCAGGAGGATGAATCATAGAACATGTAGAGTTTTGCTTACCCAGGGGCGTAGCTTCAGTGGGGTGTTTGGGGTGTTACACTCACTTAAACAATGTATTCTGCCGTATATAGTTGGTTACAAGTGCTTTCAGTCAGTTATGATAAAGGGTCTGTTGCATTTCACCTGGGACTTTTACATGCCCACACTGACAAAAACACACACCCACACTCTCATCTCTGTTTTGAAGTCCTTAAAAATGTTGATTAGTTTGAAAAATGTTCTGTTTTACGTGACCCTAACAATTTGCCTTCCTATATTTTTCCACTTCCTCTTAAGCCCCCCTCATGTCATGCGTCTCATATAATGTGTTTTAACAAGATATCTCAGCGTGATTGTTGAGAAATCTGAAACTCACACACCCCCAAACTTATTGACCAAGCTGCGCCCCAGTGCTTACCTCAAAGACTTTGGGAGAAAGTAGATATTGTCTCTTTCTAATTGCGTCACACTGAATTACTGATATGTTACATATTTTGCAGACATGATAAATGGAAACTAATGTTAATTTGTTTATGTAATCTAGTGTAGGGTGGCATGTTTTTCTTTAACTCGTTATGGTTTGTAAAAACTTCCGTTATAATTTTTACTTATGCTATTTTAGTTTTTTGATGTGGAGGGAGAAGTGTGATGTTCTGTTTATGCTTCCGTGCCTTGTGCTCCTTGCATGGAGTCCATACTTATGGAATGTTCAGGCTGGGGATTCAAAGAGAAACGAGGGGCCTTATTTATGAAGGCCTTGCGTCAGTTTTGTGCCGCCGGTGCGTCACTTTTTGTGACGCACCAGCGGTGTAAAAAATGCGCCTTGTTGCGCCATATTTAAAAAGTGATGCATCTAGGTAGATGCGTCACTTTTTAAACCCCTGCGCCACATTATACCTGCGTCAGGTATAATGTATGCAGAGGGGGCGTTCCCCCGCAAAAAGCCTCATAATAGTGACGCAGTGAAATCTATGCGATTTCACTGCATCACTTTTAGGACACAATGCTGCGTCAAAATCTTGCGTCTGCCTCACAGCAGGCGTAAGACTGACGCAAGCCCTTTCACATGGGGCTTTCCCCATGTGAAAGAACGCATTGCTGGAGTTGCGTCACTTTTGTGACACACTCCAGCAATGCGTCACTTTTGCGCTTACAGATACGTCAGAAATACTGACGTATCTGTAACTCCTTGTGACATGATGCGTCATACATTAAATATGACGCATCAAGAATGTCGCAAGGAGTGCGCAGTGAAAAGTGACGCATCGCTGTTTTCACGCAGCGATGCGTCACTTTTCATAAATGATGCCCGAGGAGAGCAGCTGACTGGGATGTTATTAATAAAGCTCTTACGTACACATTGCAAATAGAGTCATTGTAACTTCTTGGAACCTTATCCTCACACGGATCCTGTGCGGATCCTACAGGTGTCTTGAAGAAGGGACTATTTGATCATATTCAGTACAGGTATCAGAGGTTTTCTGATACAAGTCATTGTTTTAAGTTACCCATACATTTATTCCCATGGCTGTTCGTACTGGGTGTAGGTTTGTCAAAGTGTAGATTTACAATATTTTGCAACCTTTACAGGTGCTGGAACCCATACCACACCACCAAGCATTATTCGGGCTGTATTTTGCTGAATGGTCAATTTGATGCACATCTCAGGGATCAACGCTGGAGAAAGAGGGGACAATCTTCATCTATAGCACAACAATTTAAGGTCAACAAATCATTCCTATGGTAGCTATGATCTTCCTACACTATTTTACATATATTTAAGGATGACTGGGTTTGCTAGTTGCATGCTTGCTCACACTACCAATTAACTCCTTCTCAAATGTTTGCAATAGTTTTAAAGCTTTTTACGGAAAGTCTGTGGCCCGGCTTCACACAAATGCTTTTGTCTGACAAAATCAAATTTGAAAGAGCAACAAACCAAAGCTTTTTACTTGCTCATTTGTTATCCATTGTAGCCATCGAATGCATATCAATTGCAGCACTCACTCCCACTAATTTCGAACTGCAATATCCGAAAATGTATGTTTTTATATGTTTCCCTAGAAGTCTGGGATTTGTAGTGACAATCAGACAAGTTTTGGTATGTTATGTTTTGAATAAACATGACCCTTGAGGTACACACTCCCAGCTACAGTGTCAGATCTTGTCACTGTCTCGTTTGAGGCGGAGGAGGGCTGGATCCGACCTGGGCCCTCCTTGGCCAATAATCTTATAAAAAGGAATCAGCAGTCTCCAAACATCTGTTAATACTTGTGGTTTACAGACGTGTCGAACAGCTCTCTTCTCAGAAACATATCTGATTGGATAGGACTGGTTGCACTCTAATCCTGAAATTTACTCAGTGATATTTTAAAGTCACCCTCAATTATTTCGTTTTCACATTGCAAAGAGATTGGGGCGCCCTCATTGTCGTGTAATTTAATGCCATTTAAACCTTTGATTGTCAATGCCTACCCCCCGCCGCCCCTCCACCCTGATCGGAGCCGGCCGCCGCTGGGGTGAAAGTTATTAGTGACTGAACTGAAGGAGCCATTTCCTATAGCTCAGTGTTGTCAAGCACACACACCCACCCACCCACCTACCTGCCTCCCTATCTTTTGCCAGTTTGAGAGTATCCATTGACCTGCCTGCCTGCCTGCGGATGGGTGCATGCTGGTCCGCGTGCGCTGTCCATCTCTGGCAGGCCACAGAGGGGCATCCGATTTCTAAGGCCGTGCATTATAAGTTGTGTGCAGTGAGTTACAAGGCAATAAGGCAATAATTCACTTCAGTTCTTTTGGGCACCCATTAATCATGAGCGTGCAAAACAAGCGGTTAACACATTGTCAATACGAGCCGCCCTGAGTACAGGAAGTGCTATAATATTACGCAGCTGCTGCAGATTCCAAAACAAATCCAATTGTCCACATTGCGACATACGGGGCGCGCGTGCACTGTCGTATAGGGTTACTGAATCAATTGTTAGTCTGTTGAATAAATACTTTGCAGTATGTTGTAATTCGTTTTAACAACAATTATGGTTAAAAGCGACATTTACATTAAATGATGTCATGACATCACTTCCAAAAGGAAGCAATTTAGGAAAATCAATTTGCTTTACGTTGACCGTGCTTATGGCCACGTCGTGGTGTGTAATGAGCAGAGAGTGCCCGTGAGTCTCTCCTGCAGATCCGAGCATTCTCTTCATGCAGTGCAGGCGGCTGCTCTACGTTCTGTGCACATAAATACCGTGTGGTGCGCGTGATTGGGAGGAAGTGGCCTTATGCTAGTGATGGACAGGACCCTGCCCACGCGCCACATGTCACACCCCACGAACACCCAACTGCAGGGGATGCTATTCCTGTGGAAGGCTGACGTGGGTTCGGCTCATATCTAAAGACATCTCACTTTCCTCCGGCAAGTAGCTTTATTCATTACATTATGTGTTGTAGGCGTACTTTCTCCGTTCTTTTCTGGTAAGGCGCACTTGCACAGTCTGTATGCTACTTTGTCCTTGCATTGTTTAGGACAGGTAGCTGTGCCGTTTTAATTGTCGCTCCAGTTTTTTTTAAAAGAGTGGTGAGAAATGTATCGGTATTACAGCGCCACCTAGTGCATTTTAGTAGACCTTTGCTAGGCGTGAGGCGAAGACTGTAAAAGTGTGTAGTGTTTGGGAAAATAGTTATGAGAAAGCCTAGGAGAGTTAATCTGAGATTAGGAGGTAAAGAGCCGAAGGAGGAAAGAGAAGCAGCAGAAACGAGGACATTGTTGGCTGCGAAAAGAGGACCAGGTGATGTAACAGCATCAGAAATGGGCACATCGCCAAGATCGTTTTTCAGTATCAGCATCTGGTGTTCTTATTGTTGAAGATCACGTCACTGTTTTGTGCAAGGCTAACTCAGCCTCTCATCTTTCAGAGGCCGTTAAAATATCTTTGCATTTATTAATATCTATAAACGGAGACATTGCCATATACATGGTTATAGAAGTACCCAGGGGCATATATATTATCAAGGAACTGCGTTAAAATTATCGCCGCTTTAGCGGCAGGAAGCCGCTAGAACGGCGATAATGGGCTTGATAATATGCTGTAGATAATTCGAATAGAAGCCCATGTTAACACCAGAACATGGGCTTCTATTGAAATTCTCAAGGGCATATTATCAAGCCCATTATCGCCGCTTTAGCAGTAGTTTCCTGCCACTAAAGTGGCGATCATTTTAATGCCGTTCCTTGATAATATGCCCCTAAGTATTGCTATGATCCATAGAATCCGAGCAAAATAGTGAAGTGCATGGTGATGAATGAGACAAGATAAGAGTTAGACTGATTGCGAAGGAGGTGTATAGAGATGCTGAAGTAACTGACTTGAGAGGCTTCCACCAAATAAAAAAAATGCACGCTTTCTAAGAAAAGTTCTAATTTTTTGTCAACTTTGGTGTAATTCAGTTCAGCCGCTTTTTGGTATCGGAAAGCAAAGTTTCCTATTAGGGTGACCAACTGGCATGGGTACAAATTCAAGATGGTGAGTGTAAAATTTCAGGACAAAGGGTAAAAATTCAGGACAAAAATTCAGGACAGGAGGTCAAAATTCAGGACAAAACTTCGGGACAAAAGGTACATTTTACAGACACATCAGAGGAGGCTGCGCAATAGTATATAAGTAAGCCCGTCCATATCTAAACATTCATCCATTTGCAAACCTATCCATCATGTATCCTTCCATCCATCATTTCACTCATCCATCCATCCAACCTTTCACCCTATTCATCCATACACTCATCCATCCAGCCATCCTTTCACTTACTCATCCATCCACCCAGTCACTCATCCTTCCACCCATTCACCTTTTCAGTCATCCATCCATCCTCCCTTTCTCTCTCCATTGTCCCTTTTACGTAGCCATCCTTCCTTCCATCCATCCACCCATCCATCTACTCATTCACTCATGAATACATCCATTGACCCTATCACTCATCCATCCTTTCACGTATCCATCCACCCTTTCTCTCATCCATCCGCCCTTTCACTCCTTCACTCATCTATCCATCCTTTTGTCCATCTACCCTCCCTTTCACTCACTCATCCATCCTTACATCCACCCTTACACCTATCCGTCCATCCATTCACCTTTTCACTTATCAATTCATCAATCCCTCCATCATTTCACTCATCCATCCACCCATTCACTCGCTCATCAGCCACCCTTTCACTCATCCATCAATCCTTTCACTCATCCATCCACCCATTTACCCATCCATTAACCCTTCCACCCATACATCCATTTCCTCTCATCCATTCTTCCACTCATCCATCCATCCATCCATCCATCCATCCTTTCTCTCATTACCCATCCATTCACCCTTTCATTCATCCTTTCACCCTTTCACTAATCCATCCATCCATCCCTTTACTTACTCACTCGCCCACCTTTTCATATTAATTATAAGCTGAGCTTTTGGCTGCAGAGTTGCAGACAGAAGAGGCCCAACAAGAACTCCACCCTCTCTGTAGTTCCTAAAGCAAGGGGTGGGGTGGGGGGGGAGGGTTCACTATGCCGCTGCACATTGGCAATCTGAAAATGTGGAAGTCATGAGTCATGCATGATGCACAGTGCCTTGGCCATGAGGTGACTGTGACATGGTGTTGTTTCCAGGGCTTTAAGTGAGGTGAAAAAATGGGCGTGGGAGGGTCTCTCCAAAGGGGGTGTTTGATGTTATGAAAGGTGTGGCTTAAAACACCTGAGCTAAAAATCGGGGCTTAGCATAGTATTCTGTCAGACTAGTATTTTGCCTCTTCTGTCATTGTATCCAGATATATAACACAACAGGTAACGTTACACCTACAACAAGCCAGAACTATTGGTTTTGTCAATGGCTGTTAGTTGCATAAAATAAAAATGCAGCAACCATGGCTTCGTTGAATATAATATGGAAAATGCATTTTTCTAAAATGATGAGACTGAGAGAATTCTGGACCCATCTTTTTAAATTGTATGACCATCTTCTTTGAATGAACTTGATTCTCGTGTAGCTGCATTGGCGTTTATGCACATTATTTCCATCTGACTGAATGCCCTGCCCTAGACTGAGGCTGGAGGAGGCCACCACATGCTGTAAGAGCCCAGACTGACCCATTGTCATTTTGTATGTGGCATTCAGCCGCATACAGAATGACAATGAGTGGGTGAGGCTGCTCTTGTGCTCCCAGGAAGAGTGCGAGGTGGCCCTATCAGGGTGCTGAGGCTTCATGCAGGGGAACAGTGCCCTTCCCCAATGCCCAAAATTAAGGACAAAAGGCGTCCGTCAAAGGGATCATCACGGACAACGGAGGTGAGATCCAAATTACGGACGGTCCGTGAAATTTACGGACGGTTGGTCACCCTATTTCCTATGGCAATTAACTTGGGAAATTACACTTTTGCTTCCCCTTTCTCTTGGTCCCCCGCTTGACCGATTGGCGCAAAACCTTTCATGAAGGAGTAAAGGTGGATGAAGACTTTTTGTGCACCATGCACAGTGTAATCATCAATGATGTAATTTCAAATGTTACAGTGATGTTATCAATGATGCTGAAGATATATCATGAGTAATGTAATCTGTCAAGTAATTAGCAGTGCATGGCAAGGGCATGAGTTCTAGTTACTTTAGGGCGCAAATTGTAGTTACTTAAGATAACTTTATATATGTGTGTGTGTGGGTGTATATATATATATGTATATATATATATATATGGAAGAAAGAGTTGCCCCAAGGTGGGAATGCACTTACGGGTAGGAATTGATGCCACCGCAAGGTCGCGAGCTGCGAACAAAGTCCTTTTCCTGCCAGACGCGTTTCGGGCCAACGCCCTCTTCAGTGGCAGACCATGTGACATGACGGCAAGCGGCAAACACCAGTAAATACCCACAGTAATTATACGCAGGTGTAACACCTGAAGCAATGCTTTCTGGGACTGGTAGTTTATAAGTAGAACCCGAATGGATCGCCGCCGCCATTCACATGTAAAAAAGTATTGAAAGGATTGCCAATGTCCCCGCAAGCACCCCGCAAGTAAAAGGCACCTCCCGTACCACAATACGCTGCCCAAATGAGGCAGCTGTGGACCCGCAGTTTATATGCGGTAGTGCAAACCCGCGACCGGGCTGGCCGCTAACAAATGGAAGAAAGAGTTACCCCAAGGTGGGAATGCACTTACGGGTAGGAATTGATGCCACCGCAAGGGCGCGAGCTGCGAACAAAGTCCTTTTCCTGCCAGATGCGTTTCGGGCCAACGCCCTCTTCAGTGGCAGACCATGTGACATGACGGCAAGCGGCAAACACCAGTAAATACCCACAGTAATTATACGCAGGTATAACACCTGAAGCAATGCTTTCTGGGACTGGTAGTTTATAAGTAGAACCCAAGTGGGTCGCCGCCGCCATTCACATGTAAAAAAGTATTGAAAGGATTGCCAATGTCCCCGCAAGCACCCCGCAAGTAAAAGGCACCTCCCGTACCACAATACGCTGCCCAAATGAGGCAGCTGTGGACCCGCAGTTTGTACGCGGTAGTGCAAACCCGCGACCGGGCTGGCCGCTAACAAATGGAAGAAAGAGTTGCCCCAAGGTGGGAATGCACTTACGGGTAGGAATTGATGCCACCGCAAGGGCGCGAGCTGCGAACAAAGTCCTTTTTCCTGCCAGACGCGTTTCAGGCCAACGCCCTCTTCAGTGGCAGGCCATGTGACATGACGGCAAGCGGCAAACACCAGTAAATACCCACAGTAATTATACGCAGGTGTAACACCTGAAGCAATGCTTTCTGGGACTGGTAGTTTATAAGTAGAACCCAAGTGGGTCGCCGCCGCCATTCACATGTAAAAAAGTAAGCCCGGGTGCGGGTTTGCACTACCGCGTACAAACTGCGGGTCCACAGCTGCCTCATTTGGGCAGCGTATTGTGGTACGGGAGATGCCTTTTACTTGCGGGGTGCTTGCGGGGACATTGGCAATCCTTTTAATACTTTTTTACATGTGAATGGCGGCGGCGACCCACTTGGGTTCTACTTATAAACTACCAGTTTCAGAAAGCATTGCGTCAGGGGTTACACCTGCGTATAATTACTGTGGGAATTTACTGGTGTTTGCCGCTTGCCGTCATGTCACATGGTCTGCCACTGAAGAGGGCGTTGGCCTGAAACCCGTCTGGCAGGAAAAGGACTTTGTTCACGCTCGCGCCCTTGCGGTGGCATCAATTCCTACCCGTAAGTGCATTCCCACCTTGGGGCAACTCTTTCTTCCATTTGTTAGCGGCCAGCCCGGTCGCGGGTTTGCACTTCCGCGTACAAACTGCGGGTCCACAGCTGCCTCATTTGGGCAGCGTATTGTGGTACGGGAGGTGCCTTTTACTTGCGGGGTGCTTGCGAGGACATTGGCAATCCTTTTAATACTTTTTTACATGTGAATGGCGGCGGCGACCCACTTGGGTTCTACTTATAAACTACCAGTCCCAGAAAGCATTGCTTCAGGTGTTACACCTGCGTATAATTACTGTGGGTATTTACTGGTGTTTGCCACTTGCCGTCATGTCACATGGTCTGCCACTGAAGAGGGCGTTGGCCCGAAACGCGTCTGGCAGGAAAAGGACTTTGTTCGCGGCTCGCGCCCTTGCGGTGGCATCAATTCCTACCCGTAAGTGCATTCCCACCTTGGGGCAACTCTTTCTTCCATTTGTTAGCGGCCAGCCCGGTCGCGGGTTTGCACTACCGCGTACAAACTGCGGGTCCACAGCTGCCTCATTTGGGCAGCGTATTGTGGTACGGGAGGTGCCTTTTACTTGCGGGGTGCTTGCGGGGACATTGGCAATCCTTTTAATATTTTTTTACATGTGAATGGCGGCGGCGACCCACTTGGGTTCTACTTATAAACTACCAGTCCCAGAAAGCATTGCTTCAGGTGTTACACCTGCGTATAATTACTGTGGGTATTTACTGGTGTTTGCCGCTTGCCGTCATGTCACATGGTCTGCAACTGAAGAGGGCGTTGGCCCGAAACGCGTCTGGAAGGAAAAGGACTTTGTTCGCGGCTCGCGCCCTTGCGGTGGCATCAATTCCTACCCGTAAGTGCATTCCCACCTTGGGGCAACTCTTTCTTCCATTTGTTAGCGGCCAGCCCGGTCGTGGGTTTGCACTACCGCGTACAAACTGCGGGTCCACAGCTGCCTCATTTGGGCAGCGTATTGTGGTACGGGAGGTGCCTTTTACTTGCGGGGTGCTTGCGGGGACATTGGCAATCCTTTTAATACTTTTTTACATGTGAATGGCGGCGGCGATCCACTTGGGTTCTACTTATAAACTATCAGTCCCAGAAAGCATTGCTTCAGGTGTTACACCTGCGTATAATTACTGTGGGTATTTACTGGTGTTTGCCGCTTGCCGTCATGTCACATGGTCTGCCACTGAAGAGGGCGTTGGCCCGAAACGCGTCTGGCAGGAAAAGGATTTTGTTCGCGGCTCACGCCCTTGCGGTGGCATCAATTCCTACCCGTAAGTACATTCCCACCTTGGGGCAACTCTTTCTTCCATTTGTTAGCGGCCAGCCCGGTCGCGGGTTTGCACTACCGCGTACAAACTGTGGGTCCACAGCTGCCTCATTTGGGCAGCGTATTGTGGTACGGGAGGTGCCTTTTACTTGCAGGGTGCTTGCGGGGACATTGGCAATCCTTTTAATACTTTTTTACATGTGACTGGCGACGGCGACCCACTTGGGTTCTACTTATAAACTACCAGTCCCAGAAAGCATTGCTTCAGGTGTTACACCTGCGTATAATTACTGTGGGTATTTACTGGTGTTTGCCGCTTGCCGTCATGTCACATGGTCTGCCACTGAAGAGGGCGTTGGCCCGAAACGCTTCTGGCAGGAAAAGGACTTTGTTCGCGGCTCGCGCCCTTGCGGTGGCATCAATTCCTACCCGTAAGCGCATTCCCACCTTGGGGCAACTCTTTCTTCCATTTGTTAGCGGCCAGCCCAGTCGCGGGTTTGCACTACCATGTACAAACTGCGGGTCCACAGCTGCCTCATTTGGGCACCGTATTGTGGTACGGGAGGTGCCTTTTACTTGCGGGGTGCTTGCGGGGACATTGGCAATCCTTTTAATACTTTTTTACATGTGAATGGCGGCGGCGACCCACTTGGGTTCTACTTATAAACTACCAGTCCCAGAAAGCATTGCTTCAGGTGTTACACCTGCGTATAATTACTGTGGGTATTTACTGGTGTTTGCCGCTTGCCGTCATGTCACATGGTCTGCCACTGAAGAGGGCGTTGGCCCGAAACGCTTCTGGCAGGAAAAGGACTTTGTTCGCGGCTCGCGCCCTTGCGGTGGCATCAATTCCTACCCGTAAGTGCATTCCCACCTTGGGGCAACTCTTTCTTCCATTTGTTAGCGGCCAGCCCAGTCGCGGGTTTGCACTACCATGTACAAACTGCGGGTCCACAGCTGCCTCATTTGGGCAGCGTATTGTGGTACGGGAGGTGCCTTTAACTTGCGGGGTGCTTGCGGGGACATTGGCAATCCTTTTAATACTTTTTTACATGTGAATGGCGGCGGCGACCCACTTGGGTTCTACTTATAAACTACCAGTCCCAGAAAGCATTGCTTCAGGTGTTACACCTGCGTATAATTACTGTGGGTATTTACTGGTGTTTGCCGCTTGCCGTCATGTCACATGGTCTGCCACTGAAGAGGGCGTTGGCCCGAAACGCTTCTGGCAGGAAAAGGACTTTGTTCGCGGCTCGCGCCCTTGCGGTGGCATCAATTCCTACCCGTAAGTGCATTCCCACCTTGGGGCAACTCTTTCTTCCATTTGTTAGCGGCCAGCCCGGTCGCGGGTTTGCACTACCGCGTACAAACTGCGGGTCCACAGCTGCCTCATTTGGGCAGCGTATTGTGGTACGGGAGGTGCTTTTACTTGCGGGGTGCTTGCGGGGACATTGGCAATCCTTTTAATACTTTTTTACATGTGAATGGCGGCGGCGACCCACTTGGGTTCTACTTATAAACTACCAGTCCCAGAAAGCATTGCTTCAGGTGTTACACCTGCGTATAATTACTGTGGGTATTTACTGGTGTTTGCCGCTTGCCGTCATGTCACATGGTCTGCCACTGAAGAGGGCGTTGGCCCGAAACGCGTCTGGAAGGAAAAGGACTTTGTTCGCAGCTCGCGCCCTTGCGGTGGCATCAATTCCTACCCGTAAGTGCATTCGCACCTTGGGGCAACTCTTTCTTCCATTTGTTAGCGGCCAGCCCGGTCGCGGGTTTGCACTTCTGCGTACAAACTGCGGGTCCACAGCTGCCTCATTTGGGCAGCGTATTGTGGTACGGGAGGTGCCTTTTACTTGCGGGGTGCTTGCGGGGACATTGGCAATCCTTTTAATACTTTTTTACATGTGAATGGTGGCGGCGACCCACTTGGGTTCTACTTATAAACTACCAGTCCCAGAAAGCATTACTTCAGGTGATACACCTGCGTATAATTACTGTGGGTATTTACTGGTGTTTGCCACTTGCCGTCATGTCACTTGGTCTGCCACTGAAGAGGGCGTTGGCCCGAAACGCGTCTGGCAGGAAAAGGACTTTGTTCGCGGCTCACGCCCTTGCGGTGGCATCAATTCCTACCCGTAAGTGCATTCCCACCTTGGGGCAACTCTTTCTTCCATTTGTTAGCGGCCAGCCCGGTCGCAGGTTTGCACTACCGCGTACAAACTGTGGGTCCACAGCTGCCTCATTTGGGCAGCGTATTGTGGTACGGGAGGTGCCTTTTACTTGCGGGGTGCTTGCGGGGACATTGGCAATCCTTTTAATACTTTTTTACATGTGAATGGCGGCGGCGACCCACTTGGGTTCTACTTATAAACTACCAGTCCCAGAAAGCATTGCTTCAGGTGTTACACCTGCGTATAATTACTGTGGGTATTTACTGGTGTTTGCCGCTTGCCGTCATGTCACATGGTCTGCCACTGAAGAGGGCGTTGGCCCGAAACGCGTCTGGCAGGAAAAGGATTTTGTTCGCGGCTCGCGCCCTTGCGGTGGCATCAATTCCTACCCGTAAGTGCATTCCCACCTTGGGGCAACTCTTTCTTCCATTTGTTAGCGGCCAGCCCGGTCGCGGGTTTTCACTACCGTGTACAAACTGCGGGTCCACAGCTGCCTCATTTGGGCAGCGTATTGTGGTACGGGAGGTGCCTTTTACTTGCGGGGTGCTTGCGGGGACATTGGCAATCCTTTTAATACTTTTTTACATGTGAATGGCGGCGGCGACCCACTTGGGTTCTACTTATAAACTACCAGTCCCAGAAAGCATTGCTTCAGGTGTTACACCTGCTTATAATTACTGTGGGTATTTACTGGTGTTTGCCGCTTGCCGTCATGTCACATGGTCTGCCACTGAAGAGGGAGTTGGCCCGAAACGCGTCTGGCAGGAAAAGGACTTTGTTCGCGGCTCGCGCCCTTGCGGTGGCATCAATTCCTACCCGTAAGTGCATTCCCACCTTGGGGCAACTCTTTCTTCCATTTGATAGCGGCCAGCCCGGTCGCGGGTTTGCACTACCGCGTACAAACTGCGGATCCACAGCTGCCTCATTTGGGCAGCGTATTGTGGTACGGGAGGTGACTTTTACTTGCGGGGTGCTTGCGGGGACATTGGCAATCCTTTTAATACTTTTTTACATGTGAATGGCGGCGGCGTTCCACTTGGGTTCTACTTATAAACTACCAGTCCCAGAAAGCATTGCTTCAGGTGTTACACCTGTGTATAATTACTGTGGGTATTTACTGGTGTTTGCCACTTGCCATTATGTCACATGGTCTGCCACTGAAGAGGGCGTTGGCCCGAAACGCGTCTGGCAGGAAAAGGGCTTTGTTCGCGGCTTGCGCCCTTGCGGTGGCATCAATTCCTACCCGTAAGTGCTTTCCCACCTTGGGGCAACTCTTTCTTCCATTTGTTAGCGGCCAGCCCGGGTGCGGGTTTGCACTACCGCGTACAAACTGCGGGTCCACAGCTGCCTCATTTGGGCAGCGTATTGTGGTACGGGAGATGCCTTTTACTTGCGGGGTGCTTGCGGGGACATTGGCAATCCTTTTAATACTTTTTTACATGTGAATGGTGGCGGCGACCCACTTGGGTTCTACTTATAAACTACCAGTTTCAGAAAGCATTGCGTCAGGTGTTACACCTGCGTATAATTACTGTGGGAATTTACTGGTGTTTGCCGCTTGCTGTCATGTCACATGGTCTGCCACTGAAGAGGGCGTTGGCCCGAAACCCGTCTGGCAGGAAAAGGACTTTGTTTGCGCTTGCGCCCTTGCGGTGGCATCAATTCCTACCCGTAAGTGCATTCCCACCTTGGGGCAACTCTTTCTTCCATTTGTTAGCGGCCAGCCCGGTCGCGGGTTTGCACTTCCGCGTACAAACTGCGGGTCCACAGCTGCCTCATTTGGGCAGCGTATTGTGGTACGGGAGGTGCCTTTTACTTGCGGGGTGCTTGCGAGGACATTGGCAATCCTTTTAATACTTTTTTACATGTGAATGGCGGCGGCGACCCACTTGGGTTCTACTTATAAACTACCAGTCCCAGAAAGCATTGCTTCAGGTGTTACACCTGCGTATAATTACTGTGGGTATTTACTGGTGTTTGCCACTTGCCGTCATGTCACATTGTCTGCCACTGAAGAGGGCGTTGGCCCGAAACGCGTCTGGCAGGAAAAGGACTTTGTTCGCGGCTCGCGCCCTTGCGGTGGCATCAATTCCTACCCGTAAGTGCATTCCCACCTTGGGGCAACTCTTTCTTCCATTTGTTAGCGGCCAGCCCGGTCGCGGGTTTGCACTACCGCGTACAAACTGCGGGTCCACAGCTGCCTCATTTGGGCAGCGTATTGTGGTACGGGAGGTGCCTTTTACTTGCGGGGTGCTTGCGGGGACATTGGCAATCCTTTTAATATTTTTTTACATGTGAATGGCGGCGGCGACCCACTTGGGTTCTACTTATAAACTACCAGTCCCAGAAAGCATTGCTTCAGGTGTTACACCTGCGTATAATTACTGTGGGTATTTACTGGTGTTTGCCGCTTGCCGTCATGTCACATGGTCTGCAACTGAAGAGGGCGTTGGCCCGAAACGCGTCTGGAAGGAAAAGGACTTTGTTCGCGGCTCGCGCCCTTGCGGTGGCATCAATTCCTACCCGTAAGTGCATTCCCACCTTGGGGCAACTCTTTCTTCCATTTGTTAGCGGCCAGCCCGGTCGCGGGTTTGCACTACCGCGTACAAACTGCGGGTCCACAGCTGCCTCATTTGGGCAGCGTATTGTGGTACGGGAGGTGCCTTTTACTTGCGGGGTGCTTGCTGGGACATTGGCAATCCTTTTAATACTTTTTTACATGTGAATGGCGGCGGCGACCCACTTGGGTTCTATTTATAAACTATCAGTCCCAGAAAGCATTGCTTCAGGTGTTACACCTGCGTATAATTACTGTGGGTATTTACTGGTGTTTGCCGCTTGCCGTCATGTCACATGGTCTGCCACTGAAGAGGGCGTTGGCCCGAAACGCGTCTGGCAGGAAAAGGATTTTGTTCGCGGCTCGCGCCCTTGCGGTGGCATCAATTCCTACCCGTAAGTGCATTCCCACCTTGGGGCAACTCCTTCTTCCATTTGTTAGCGGCCAGCCCGGTCGCGGGTTTGCACTACCGCGTACAAACTGCGGGTCCACAGCTGCCTCATTTGGGCAGCGTATTGTGGTATGGGAGGTGCCTTTTACTTGCGGGGTGCTTGCGGGGACATTGGCAATCCTTTTAATACTTTTTTACATGTGAATGGCGGCGGCGACCCACTTGGGTTCTACTTATAAACTACCAGTCCCAGAAAGCATTGCTTCAGGTGTTGCACCTGCGTATAATTACTGTGGGTATTTACTGGTGTTTGCCGCTTGCCGTCATGTCACATGGTCTGCCACTGAAGAGGGCGTTGGCCCGAAACGCGTCTGGCAGGAAAAGGACTTTGTTCGCGGCTCGCGCCCTTGCGGTGGCATCAATTCCTACCCGTAAGTGCATTCCCACCTTGGGGCAACTCTTTCTTCCATTTGTTAGCGGCCAGCCCAGTCGCGGGTTTGCACTACCGCGTACAAACTGCGGGTCCACAGCTGCCTCATTTGGGCAGCGTATTGTGGTACGGGAGGTGCCTTTTACTTGCAGGGTGCTTGCGGGGACATTGGCAATCCTTTTAATACTTTTTTACATTTGACTGGCGACGGCGACCCACTTGGGTTCTACTTATAAACTACCAGTCCCAGAAAGCATTGCTTCAGGTGTTACACCTGCGTATAATTACTGTGGGTATTTACTGGTGTTTGCCGCTTGCCGTCATGTCACATGGTCTGCCACTGAAGAGGGCGTTGGCCCGAAACGCTTCTGGCAGGAAAAGGACTTTGTTCGCGGCTCGCGCCCTTGCTGTGGCATCAATTCCTACCCGTAAGTGCATTCCCACCTTGGGGCAACTCTGTCTTCCATTTGTTAGCGGCCAGCCCAGTCGCGGGTTTGCACTACCATGTACAAACTGCGGGTCCACAGCTGCCTCATTTGGGCAGCGTATTGTGGTACGGGAGGTGCCTTTTACTTGCGGGGTGCTTGCGGGGACATTGGCAATCCTTTTAATACTTTTTTACATGTGAATGGCGGCGGCGACCCACTTGGGTTCTACTTATAAACTACCAGTCCCAGAAAGCATTGCTTCAGGTGTTACACCTGTGTATAATTACTGTGGGTATTTACTGGTGTTTGCCGCTTGCCGTCATGTCACATGGTCTGCCACTGAAGAGGGCGTAGGCCCGAAACGCGTCTGGCAGGAAAAGGACTTTGTTCGCGGCTCGCGCCCTTGCGGTGGCATCAATTCCTACCCGCAAGCGCATTCCCACCTTGGGGCAACTCTTTCTTCCATTAGTTAGCGGCCAGCCCGGGTGCGGGTTTGCACTACCGCGTACAAACTGCGGGTCCACAGCTGCCTCATTTGGGCAGCGTATTGTGGTACGGGAGATGCCTTTTACTTGCGGGGTGCTTGCGGGGACATTGGCAATCCTTTTAATACTTTTTTACATGTGAATGGCGGCGGGGACCCACTTGGGTTCTACTTATAAACTACCAGTCCCAGAAAGCATTGCGTCAGGTGTTACACCTGCGTATAATTACTGTGGGAATTTACTGGTGTTTCCCGCTTACCGTCATGACACATGGTCTGCCACTGAAGAGGGCATTGGCCCGAAACCCGTCTGGCAGGAAAAGGACTTTGTTCGCGGCTCGCGCCCTTGCGGTGGCATCAATTCCTACCCGTAAGTGCATTCCCACCTTGGGGCAACTCTTTCTTCCATTTGTTAGCGGCCAGCCCGGTCGCGGGTTTGCACTACCGCGTACAAACTGCGGGTCCACAGCTGCCTCATTTGGGCAGCGTATTGTGGTACGGGAGGTGCCTTTTACTTGCGGGGTGCTTGCGGGGACATTGGCAATCCTTTTAATACTTTTTTACATGTGAATGGCGGCGGCGACCCACTTGGGTTCTACTTATAAACTACCAGTCCCAGAAAGCATTGTTTCAGGTGTTACACCTGTGTATAATTACTGTGGGTATTTACTGGTGTTTGCCGCTTGCCGTCATGTCACATGGTCTGCCACTGAAGAGGGCGTTGGCCCGAAACGCGTCTGGCAGGAAAAGGACTTTTTTCGCGGCTCGCGCCCTTGCGGTGGCATCAATTCCTACCAGTAAGTGCATTCCCACCTTGGGGCAACTCTTTCTTCCATTTGTTAGCGGCCAGCCCGGTCGCGGGTTTGCACTACCGCGTACAATCTGCGGGTCCACAGCTGCCTCATTTGGGCAGCGTTTTGTGGTACGGGAGGTGCCTTTTGCTTGTGGGGTGCTTGCGGGGACATTGGCAATCCTTTTAATACTTTTTTACATGTGAATGGCGGGGGCGACCCACTTGGGTTCTACTTATAAACTACCAGTCCCAGAAAGCATTGCTTCAGGTGTTACACCTGCGTATAATTACTGTGGGTATTTACTGGTGTTTGCTGCTTGCCGTCATGTCACATGGTCTGCCACTGAAGAGGGCGTTGGCCCGAAACGCGTCTGGCAGGAAAAGGACTTTGTTCGCGGCTTGCGCCCTTGCGGTGGCATCAATTCCTACCCGTAAGTGCATTCTCACCTTGGGGCAACTCTTTCTTCCATTTGTTAGCGGCCAGCCCGGTCGCGGGTTTGCACTACCGCGTACAAACTGCGGGTCCACAGCTGCCTCATTTGGGCAGCGTATTGTGGTACGGGAGGTGCCTTTTACTTGCGGGGTGCTTGCGGGGACATTGACAATCCTTTTAATACTTTTTTACATGAGAATGGCGGCGGCGACCCACTTGGGTTCTACTTATAAACTACCATCCCAGAAAGCATTGCTTCAGGTGTTACACCTGCGCATAATTACTGTGGGTATTTACTGGTGTTTGCCGCTTGCCGTCATGTCACATGGTCTGCCACTGAAGAGGGCGTTGGCCCGAAATGCGTCTGGCAGGAAAAGGACTTTGTTCGCGGCTCGCGCCCTTGCGGTAGCATCAATTCCTACCCGTAAGTGCATTCCCACCTTGGGGCAACTCTTTCTTCCATTTGTTAGCGGCCAGCCCGGTCGCGGGTTTGCACTACCGTGTACAAACTGCGGGTCCACAGCTGCCTCATTTGGGCAGCGTATTGTGGTACGGGAGGTGCCTTTTACTTGCGGGGTGCTTGCGGGGACATTGGCAATCCTTTTAATACTTTTTTACATGTGAATGGCGGCGGCGACCCACTTGGGTTCTACTTATAAACTACCAGTCCCAGAAAGCATTGCTTCAGGTGTTACACCTGCGTATAATTACTGTGGGTATTTACTGGTGTTTGCCGCTTGCCGTCATGTCACATGGTCTGCCACTGAAGAGGGCGTTGGCCCGAAACACGTCTGGCAGGAAAAGGACTTTGTTTGCGGCTCGCGCCCTTGCGGTGGCATCAATTCCTACCCGTAAGTGCTTTACCACCTTGGGGCAACTCTTTCTTCCATTTGTTAGCGGCCAGCCCGGGTGCGGGTTTGCACTACCGCGTACAAACTGCGGGTCCACAGCTGCCTCATTTGGGCAGCGTATTGTGGTACGGGAGATGCCTTTTACTTGCGGGGTGCTTGCGGGGACATTGGCAATCCTTTTAATACTTTTTTACATGTGAATGGCGGCGGCGACCCACTTGGGTTCTACTTATAAACTACCAGTTTCAGAAAGCATTGCGTCAGGTGTTACACCTGCGTATAATTACTGTGGGAATTTACTGGTGTTTGCCGCTTGCCGTCATGTCACATGGTCTGCCACTGAAGAGGGCGTTGGCCCGAAACCCGTCTGGCAGGAAAAGGACTTTGTTCGCGCTCGCGCCCTTGCGGTGGCATCAATTCCTACCCGTAAGTGCATTCCCACCTTGGGGCAACTCTTTCTTCCATTTGTTAGCGGCCAGCCCGGTCGCGGGTTTGCACTTCCGCGTACAAACTGCGGGTCCACAGCTGCCTCATTTGGGCAGCGTATTGTGGTACGGGAGGTGCCTTTTACTTGCGGGGTGCTTGCGAGGACATTGGCAATCCTTTTAATACTTTTTTACATGTGAATGGCGGCGGCGACCCACTTGGGTTCTACTTATAAACTACCAGTCCCAGAAAGCATTGCTTCAGGTGTTACACCTGCGTATAATTACTGTGGGTATTTACTGGTGTTTGCCACTTGCCGTCATGTCACATGGTCTGCCACTGAAGAGGGCGTTGGCCCGAAACGCGTCTGGCAGGAAAAGGACTTTGTTCGCGGCTCGCGCCCTTGCGGTGGCATCAATTCCTACCCGTAAGTGCATTCCCACCTTGGGGCAACTCTTTCTTCCATTTGTTAGCGGCCAGCCCGGTCGCGGGTTTGCACTACCGCGTACAAACTGCGGGTCCACAGCTGCCTCATTTGGGCAGCGTATTGTGGTACGGGAGGTGCCTTTTACTAGCGGGGTGCTTGCGGGGACATTGGCAATCCTTTTAATATTTTTTTACATGTGAATGGCGGCGGCGACCCACTTGGGTTCTACTTATAAACTACCAGTCCCAGAAAGCATTGCTTCAGGTGTTACACCTGCGTATAATTACTGTGGGTATTTACTGGTGTTTGCCGCTTGCCGTCATGTCACATGGTGTGCAACTGAAGAGGGCGTTGGCCCGAAACGCGTCTGGAAGGAAAAGGACTTTGTTCGCGGCTCGCGCCCTTGCGGTGGCATCAATTCCTACCCGTAAGTGCATTCCCACCTTGGGGCAACTCTTTCTTCCATTTGTTAGCGGCCAGCCCGGTCGCGGGTTTGCACTACCGCGTACAAACTGCGGGTCCACAGCTGCCTCATTTGGGCAGCGTATTGTGGTACGGGAGGTGCCTTTTACTTGCGGGGTGCTTGCGGGGACATTGGCAATCCTTTTAATACTTTTTTACATGTGAATGGCGGCGGCGACCCACTTGGGTTCTACTTATAAACTACCAGTCCCAGAAAGCATTGCTTCAGGTGTTACACCTGCGTGTAATTACTGTGGGTATTTACTGGTGTTTGCCGCTTGCCGTCATGTCACATGGTCTGCCACTGAAGAGGGCGTTGGGCCGAAACGCGTCTGGCAGGAAAAGGACTTTGTTCGCGGCTCGCGCCCTTGCGGTGGCATCAATTCCTACCCGTAAGTGCATTCCCACCTTGGGGCAACTCTTTCTTCCATTTGTTAGCGGCCAGCCCAGTCGCGGGTTTGCACTACCGCGTACAAACTGCGGGTCCACAGCTGCCTCATTTGGGCAGCGTATTGTGGTACGGGAGGTGCCTTTTACTTGCAGGGTGCTTGCGGGGACATTGGCAATCCTTTTAATACTTTTTTACATGTGACTGGCGACGGCGACCCACTTGGGTTCTACTTATAAACTACCAGTCCCAGAAAGCATTGCTTCAGGTGTTACACCTGCGTATAATTACTGTGGGTATTTACTGGTGTTTGCCGCTTGCCGTCATGTCACATGGTCTGCCACTGAAGAGGGCGTTGGCCCGAAACGCTTCTGGCAGGAAAAGGACTTTGTTCGCGGCTCGCGCCCTTGCAGTGGCATCAATTCCTACCCGTAAGTGCATTCCCACCTTGGGGCAACTCTTCCTTCCATTTGTTAGCGGCCAGCCCAGTTGCGGGTTTGCACTACCATGTACAAACTGCGGGTCCACAGCTGCCTCATTTGGGCAGCGTATTGTGGTACGGGAGGTGCCTTTTACTTGCGGGGTGCTTGCGGGGACATTGGCAATCCTTTTAATACTTTTTTACATGTGAATGGCGGCGGCGACCCACTTGGGTTCTACTTATAAACTACCAGTCCCAGAAAGCATTGCTTCAGGTGTTACACCTGTGTATAATTACTGTGGGTATTTACTGGTGTTTGCCGCTTGCCGTCATGTCACATGGTCTGCCACTGAAGAGGGCGTTGGCCCGAAACGCGTCTGGCAGGAAAAGGACTTTGTTCGCGGCTCGCGCCCTTGCGGTGGCATCAATTCCTACCCGTAAGTGCATTCCCACCTTGGGGCAACTCTTTCTTCCATTTGTTAGCGGCCAGCCCAGTCGCGGGTTTGCACTACCGCGTACAAACTGCGGGTCCACAGCTGCCTCATTTGGGCAGCGTATTGTGGTACAGGAGGTGCCTTTTACTTGCAGGGTGCTTGCGGGGACATTGGCAATCCTTTTAATACTTTTTTACATGTGACTGGCGACGGCGACCCACTTGGGTTCTACTTATAAACTACCAGTCCCAGAAAGCATTGCTTCAGGTGTTACACCTGCGTATAATTACTGTGGGTATTTACTGGTGTTTGCCGCTTGCCGTCATGTCACATGGTCTGCCACTGAAGAGGGCGTTGGCCCGAAACGCTTCTGGCAGGAAAAGGACTTTGTTCGCGGCTCGCGCCCTTGCGGTGGCATCAATTCCTACCCGTAAGTGCATTCCCACCTTGGGGCAACTCTTTCTTCCATTTGTTAGCGGCCAGCCCGGGCGCGGGTTTGCACTACCGCGTACAAACTGCGGGTCCACAGCTGCCTCATTTGGGCAGCGTATTGTGGTACGGGAGGTGCCTTTTACTTGCGGGGTGCTTGCGGGGACATTGGCAATCCTTTTAATACTTTTTTACATGTGAATGGCGGCGGAAACCCACTTGGGTTCTACTTATAAACTACCAGTCCCAGAAAGCATTGCTTCAGGTGTTACACCTGCGTATAATTACTGTAGGTATTTACTGGTGTTTGCCGCTTGCCGTCATGTCACATGGTCTGCCACTGAAGAGGGCGTTGGCCCGAAACGCGTCTGGCAGGAAAAGGACTTTGTTCGCGGCTCGCGCCCTTGCGGTGGCATCAATTCCTACCCGTAAGTGCATTCCCACCTTGGGGCAACTCTTTCTTCCATTTGTTAGCGGCCAGCCCGGTCGCAGGTTTGCACTACCGCGTACAAACTGCGGGTCCACAGCTGCCTCATTTGGGCAGCGTATTGTGGTACGGGAGGTGCCTTTTACTTGCGGGGTGCTTGCGGGGACATTGGCAATCCTTTTAATACTTTTTTACATGTGAATGGCGGCGGAAACCCACTTGGGTTCTACTTATAAACTACCAGTCCCAGAAAGCATTGCTTCAGGTGTTACACCTGCGTATAATTACTGTAGGTATTTACTGGTGTTTGCCGCTTGCCGTCATGTCACATGGTCTGCCACTGAAGAGGGCGTTGGCCCGAAACGCGTCTGGCAGGAAAAGGATTTTGTTCGCGGCTCGCGCCCTTGCGGTGGCATCAATTCCTACCCGTAAGTGCATTCCCACCTTGGGGCAACTCTTTCTTCCATTTGTTAGCGGCCAGCCCGGTCGCAGGTTTGCACTACCGTGTACAAACTGCGGGTCCACAGCTGCCTCATTTGGGCAGCGTATTGTGGTACGGGAGGTGCCTTTTACTTGCGGGGTGCTTGCGGGGACATTGGCAATCCTTTTAATACTTTTTTACATGTGAATGGCGGCGGCGACCCACTTGGGTTCTACTTCTAAACTACCAGTCCCAGAAAGCATTGCTTCAGGTGTTACACCTGCGTATAATTACTGTGGGTATTTACTGGTGTTTGCCGCTTGCCGTCATGTCACATGGTCTGCCACTGAAGAGGGCGTTGGCCCGAAACGCGTCTGGCAGGAAAAGGACTTTGTTCGCGGCTCGCGCCCTTGCGGTGGCATCAATTCCTACCCGTAAGTGCATTCCCACCTTGGGGCAACTCTTTCTTCCATTTGTTAGCGGCCAGCCCGGTCGCGGGTTTGCACTACCGCGTACAAACTGCGGGTCCACAGCTGCCTCATTTGGGCAGCGTATTGTGGTACGGGAGGTGCCTTTTACTTGCAGGGTGCTTGCGGGGACATTGGCAATCCTTTTAATACTTTTTTACATGTGAATGGCGACGGCGACCCACTTGGGTTCTACTTATAAACTACCAGTCCCAGAAAGCATTGCTTCAGGTGTTACACCTGCGTATAATTACTGTGGGTATTTACTGGTGTTTGCCGCTTGCCGTCATGTCACATGGTCTGCCACTGAAGAGGGAGTTGGCCCGAAACGCGTCTGGCAGGAAAAGGACTTTGTTCGCGGCTCGCGCCCTTGCGGTGGCATCAATTCCTACCCGTAAGTGCATTCCCACCTTGGGGCAACTCTTTCTTCCATTTGTTAGCGGCCAGCCCGGTCGCGGGTTTGCACTACCGCGTACAAACTGCGGGTCCACAGCTGCCTCATTTGGGCAGCGTATTGTGGTACGGGAGGTGACTTTTACTTGCGGGGTGCTTGCGGGAACATTGGCAATCCTTTTAATACTTTTTTACATGTGAATGGCGGCGGCGTTCCACTTGGGTTCTACTTATAAACTACCAGTCCCAGAAAGCATTGCTTCAGGTGTTACACCTGTGTATAATTACTGTGGGTATTTACTGGTGTTTGCCGCTTGCCATTATGTCACATGGTCTGCCACTGAAGAGGGCGTTGGCCCGAAACGCGTCTGGCAGGAAAAGGACTTTGTTCGCGGCTCGCGCCCTTGCGGTGGCATCAATTCCTACCCGTAAGTGCTTTCCCACCTTGGGGCAACTCTTTCTTCCATTTGTTAGCGGCCAGCCCGGGTGCGGGTTTGCACTACCGCGTACAAACTGCGGGTCCACAGCTGCCTCATTTGGGCAGCGTATTGTGGTACGGGAGATGCCTTTTACTTGCGGGGTGCTTGCGGGGACATTGGCAATCCTTTTAATACTTTTTTACATGTGAATGGTGGCGGCGACCCACTTGGGTTCTACTTATAAACTACCAGTTTCAGAAAGCATTGCGTCAGGTGTTACACCTGCGTATAATTACTGTGGGAATTTACTGGTGTTTGCCGCTTGCCGTCATGTCACATGGTCTGCCACTGAAGAGGGCGTTGGCCCGAAACCCGTCTGGCAGGAAAAGGACTTTGTTCGCGCTCGCGCCCTTGCGGTGGCATCAATTCCTACCCGTAAGTGCATTCCCACCTTGGGGCAACTCTTTCTTCCATTTGTTAGCGGCCAGCCCGGTCGCGGGTTTGCACTTCCGCGTACAAACTGCGGGTCCACAGCTGCCTCATTTGGGCAGCGTATTGTGGTACGGGAGGTGCCTTTTACTTGCGGGGTGCTTGCGAGGACATTGGCAATCCTTTTAATACTTTTTTACATGTGAATGGCGGCGGCGACCCACTTGGGTTCTACTTATAAACTACCAGTCCCAGAAAGCATTGCTTCAGGTGTTACACCTGCGTATAATTACTGTGGGTATTTACTGGTGTTTGCCACTTGCCGTCATGTCACATGGTCTGCCACTGAAGAGGGCGTTGGCCCGAAACGCGTCTGGCAGGAAAAGGACTTTGTTCGCGGCTCTCGCCCTTGCGGTGGCATCAATTCCTACCCATAAGTGCATTCCCACCTTGGGGCAACTCTTTCTTCCATTTGTTAGCGGCCAGCCCGGTCGCGGGTTTGCACTACCGCGTACAAACTGCGGGTCCACAGCTGCCTCATTTGGGCAGCGTATTGTGGTACGGGAGGTGCCTTTTACTTGCGGGGTGCTTGCGGGGACATTGGCAATCCTTTTAATATTTTTTTACATGTGAATGGCGGCGGCGACCCACTTGGGTTCTACTTATAAACTACCAGTCCCAGAAAGCATTGCTTCAGGTGTTACACCTGCGTATAATTACTGTGGGTATTTACTGGTGTTTGCCGCTTGCCGTCATGTCACATGGTCTGCAACTGAAGAGGGCGTTGGCCTGAAACGCGTCTGGAAGGAAAAGGGCTTTGTTCACGGCTCGCGCCCTTGCGGTGGCATCAATTCCTACCCGTAAGTGCATTCCCACCTTGGGGCAACTCTTTCTTCCATTTGTTAGCGGCCAGCCCGGTCGCTTGTTTGCACTACCGCGTACAAACTGCGGGTCCACAGCTGCCTCATTTGGGCAGCGTATTGTGGTACGGGAGGTGCCTTTTACTTGCGGGGTGCTTGCGGGGACATTGGCAATCCTTTTAATACTTTTTTACATGTGAATGGCGGCGGCGACCCACTTGGGTTCTACTTATAAACTATCAGTCCCAGAAAGCATTGCTTCAGGTGTTACACCTGAGTATAATTACTGTGGGTATTTACTGGTGTTTGCCGCTTGCCGTCATGTCACATGGTCTGCCACTGAAGAGGGCGTTGGCCCGAAACGCGTCTGGCAGGAAAAGGATTTTGTTCGCGGCTCGCGCCCTTGCGGTGGCATCAATTCCTACCCGTAAGTGCATTTCCACCTTGGGGCAACTCTTTCTTCCATTTGTTAGCGGCCAGCCCGGTCGCGGGTTTGCACTACCGCGTACAAACTGCGGGTCCACAGCTGCCTCATTTGGGCAGCGTATTGTGGTACGGGAGGTGCCTTTTACTTGCGGGGTGCTTGCGGGGACATTGGCAATCCTTTTAATACTTTTTTACATGTGAATGGCGGCGGCGACCCACTTGGGTTCTACTTATAAACTACCAGTCCCAGAAAGCATTGCTTCAGGTGTTACACCTGCGTATAATTACTGTGGGTATTTACTGGTGTTTGCCGCTTGCCGTCATGTCACATGGTCTGCCACTGAAGAGGGCGTTGGCCCGAAACGCGTCTGGCAGGAAAAGGACTTTGTTCGCGGCTCGCGCCCTTGCGGTGGCATCAATTCCTACCCGTAAGTGCATTCCCACCTTGGGGCAACTGTTTCTTCCATTTGTTAGCGGCCAGCCCAGTCGCGGGTTTGCACTACCGCGTACAAACTGCGGGTCCACAGCTGCCTCATTTGGGCAGCGTATTGTGGTACGGGAGGTGCCTTTTACTTGCAGGGTGCTTGCGGGGACATTGGCAATCCTTTTAATACTTTTTTACATGTGACTGGTGACGGCGACCCACTTGGGTTCTACTTATAAACTACCAGTCCCAGAAAGCATTGCTTCAGGTGTTACACCTGCGTATAATTACTGTGGGTATTTACTGGTGTTTGCCGCTTGCCGTCACGTCACATGGTCTGCCACTGAAGAGGGCGTTGGCCCGAAACGCTTCTGGCAGGAAAAGGACTTTGTTCGCGGCTCGCGCCCTTGCGGTGGCATCAATTCCTACCCGTAAGTGCATTCCCACCTTGGGGCAACTCTTTCTTCCATTTGTTAGCGGCCAGCCCAGTCGCGGGTTTGCACTACCATGTACAAACTGCGGATCCACAGCTGCCTCATTTGGGCAGCGTATTGTGGTACGGGAGGTGCCTTTTACTTGCGGGGTGCTTGCGGGGACATTGGCAATCCTTTTAATACTTTTTTACATGTGAATGGCGGCGGCGACCCACTTGGGTTCTACTTATAAACTACCAGTCCCAGAAAGCATTGCTTCAGGTGTTACACCTGTGTATAATTACTGTGGGTATTTACTGGTGTTTGCCGCTTGCCGTCATGTCACATGGTCTGCCACTGAAGAGGGCGTAGGCCCGAAACGCGTCTGGCAGGAAAAGGACTTTGTTCGCGGCTCGCGCCCTTGCGGTGGCATCAATTCCTACCCGTAAGCGCATTCCCACCTTGGGGCAACTCTTTCTTCCATTTGTTAGCGGCCAGCCCGGGTGCGGGTTTGCACTACCGCGTACAAACTGCGGGTCCACAGCTGCCTCATTTGGGCAGCGTATTGTGGTACGGGAGATGCCTTTTACTTGCGGGGTGCTTGCGGGGACATTGGCAATCCTTTTAATACTTTTTTACATGTGAATGGCGGCGGGGACCCACTTGGGTTCTACTTATAAACTACCAGTCCCAGAAAGCATTGCGTCAGGTGTTACACCTGCGTATAATTACTGTGGGAATTTACTGGTGTTTCCCGCTTACCGTCATGACACATGGTCTGCCACTGAAGAGGGCATTGGCCCGAAACCCGTCTGGCAGGAAAAGGACTTTGTTCGCGGCTCGCGCCCTTGCGGTGGCATCAATTCCTACCCGTAAGTGCATTCCCACCTTGGGGCAACTCTTTCTTCCATTTGTTAGCGGCCAGCCCGGTCGCGGGTTTGCACTACCGCGTACAAACTGCGGGTCCACAGCTGCCTCATTTGGGCAGCGTATTGTGGTACGGGAGGAGCCTTTTACTTGCGGGGTGCTTGCGGGGACATTGGCAATCCTTTTAATACTTTTTTACATGTGAATGGCGGCGGCGACCCACTTGGGTTCTACTTATAAACTACCAGTCCCAGAAAGCATTGCTTCAGGTGTTACACCTGCGTATAATTACTGTGGGTATTTACTGGTGTTTGCCGCTTGCCGTCATGTCACATGGTCTGCCACTGAAGAGGGCGTTGGCCCGAAACGCGTCTGGCAGGAAAAGGACTTTGTTCGCGGCTCGCGCCCTTGCGGTGGCATCAATTCCTACCCGTAAGTGCATTCCCACCTTGGGGCAACTCTTTCTTCCATATATATATATATATAAATATATATATATTTAAATATATATATATTTATATATATATATATATATATATATTGTAACACAACTCTCCTTCAAGGAAGGAGAAATGAACACGCACTCACGGTGTCAGCATAGTTTCCTTCCGATTTTATTTACCAAATGGCATTTCAGTCTTTCAGCAAAAGCACCGACGCGTTTCGCTGTGTACACACAGCTTTCTCACGGTCAATACAAACAAACACTAGTGAGCCCCTCCTATATCAATAGGGTGTCGCCAGAAAACATTTACAAAAACGTCACTTCCCTTGTTAGTGCTGGAGGTGATGTGGGAGTTGTAGTTCATGTTGTGATTTTAAACTTGTTACGTTTTAATTGCTGTACATTAAGCACATGGATATGGGTTATGTTGTCACACTTTTAAATAACCAATTCTTTCAAAAGCGCATGGTCATTTATTTCTAACCACCCTTAAGCGTTTCACATAGTGCTTAAAATGTGAGCCTTGATAAGCCATTAAACATTCCTGCCCTCTAGTGGGCAATTCGAATATATTGGTTTTTACTTTTAATGCCCTCCAGTGGGCATATATGCATATTGTGCAATTATTCCTTGTACCATTTGATTCTGTGACACACATGGTAACTATCACGTAAACCCATTTACTCTTAGTCTCGTGAATCACAATCCCACTTATATTTCACAACCAACTGAATACCACTGTTCATTCTGTCTATATTTGAAACAAAGGATCAAGGTTCATAGTGAAGACATAAGTTTCATAGATGCACATAAAGTTCTTCACTTTGGTTAAGACCTGTCGGAGCCATTGTCCTGAAATTTAAAATTTGTCGTGACTCGCGGCATCTTAGAATTTTTTTCTCGATCCCCCCCTCTGTCATGTGGGAGGACTGTTTCCAAGGCATAGAATTTGAGAAGTGTCCAATCTGCATTATGTAATTGTTCCATGTGTTTGGCCACAGCGTTATTGCGGTCTTTATTAACTGTCGCTCTCACATGTTCCAGAATTCTTTTTTTTAATTCCTTTTTAGTGCTCCCGATATATTTGAGTGCACACGGGCATTCTATCACGTATACCACATGGGTACTTACACAGTTTATTAGTTCTTTTATTCTCCATGTTTTGTTATTCGGCATTGTCACTTCCTTTTTGTTTACCGCTATTTGACACACCTTGCTGTGTTGACATTTAATGAAACCTTTTGTTTTCATCCACTGAATGCCTTTCTTTTTTTTGGTGTTGTCTATGTAATGGCTTTGTATCAGTCTGTCTTTGAGGTTTCTTGCTCTCCTGTATGTTATTTCCGGGTGCTTGCCCACTATTTTGCTTGTAACAGGATCCAATTGTAACAATTTCCAATTCTTCCTGATGATTGTCACAATTTGTTTCGATTCCCTCGTATAGTCCAGAATCAATCGTATTTTTCTGTCATCAGTTTGATCGTTCTGTTCAGTGTTTTTCTTTTTGGATGTGAGTGTTTCCCTTCTGATTTTGTTGTTTGCTCTACTCCAGCATCTTTCAATGATTTTCTTGTTAAATCCTCTGTTTTTGAACCTGTGTGCCATTTCGAAGCTTGTCCTTTTCCATTCTTTGTCTTCCGAACAGATCCTTCGCAATCTAAGAAATTCCCCATATGGAATATTTTGCACTACCGACGGTGTATGAAAACTGCTTGCATGCAGTGTGGAGTTCGTTGCAGTCTCCTTTCTATGTAGAGTAGTTTCTACTCGTTCATTGTGAATGTAGATTTCCGTGTCCAGGAATATGGCTTTTCTTTTGTCGATATTATAAGTGAATCTTAGATTGGTACTTGTGGAGTTTAGAATTCGGAAATATGCTTCAAATTCTTGCTCTGTGCCTTCCCAAACAATGAGAAGGTCATCAATATATCTGACCCATTTTGCAATTTTGTTAACATAGAAATCATTGTCAGGGTGCCAGGCAATTTGTTGTTCAAACCACCCCATTGTGAGGCATGCATATGCCGGACTGAAGGCAAAGCCCATAGCACATCCCTTAACTTGCTGAAATAACTCATCACCGAACAGAAATGTATTTTGAGTCAAGCACAGTTCGATCATTTCCATTAACATTTGGTTGTGTCTTTTGAATTGTATATCTCGGTCTCTTAGGAAGTGAGCACATGCATTTAGTCCAATGTCGTTTTCAATGTTCGTATACAATGATACTACGTCCATTGTTACAAGCATGTAATTAGGTTGCCATGGTAGTTCTTCCAGTTGTTTTAGTAAGTCTGTGGTATCGCGTAGGTAGGAACTTAAATTGGTTACCAGGGGCATTAGAAAGAAATCAATGTAACTAGCTATCGGTTCCATAAGTGACCCTTTGGAAGAGACGATAGGGCGCCCTGGTGGTTTTCGTGGGTTTTTATGGACCTTCGGAAGAAAGTATATTGTAGCGAGTATTGGGTGGTCCGTTGTCAAAAACTTCTCCTCATCCAGGTCTAATAGGTTTTGTTCTCTCCAGGATTTCAATTTTAAATCCAGTTTCCTTTTGAATAGTTCAGCAGGGTTGTTTTCCAATTTTCTATAGTAGTTCTTGTCACATAGTTGATGTTGTGCCTCTGCCACATAATCCTTTGTATCTTGGATGACCACATTGCCACCTTTATCCGCCATTTTTATGGTTATGCTTTTATCCTCTGTCAGGTCCTTTAATGCCATTCTCTCTTCCTTTTTGAGATTGTCTTTATATCTTATACCCTTTATTTTGTATAGTTCTTTAGTGATCGCCTCCTGAAATAGATCAATTTTATTACCTGGCGGTAGTTGTGGATAGAACTTTGAAGGTCATTTCAGGAAGTGACAATGCCGAATAACAAAACATGGAGAATAAAAGAACTAATAAACTGTGTAAGTACCCATCTGGTATACGTGATAGAATGCCCGTGTGCACTCAAATATATCGGGAGCACTAAAAAGGAATTAAAAAATAGAATTCTGGAACATGTGAGAGCGACAGTTAATAAAGACCGCAATAACGCTGTGGCCAAACACATGGAACAATTACATAATGCAGATTGGACACTTCTCAAATTCTATGCCTTGGAAACAGTCCTCCCACATGACAGAGGGGGGGATCGAGAAAAAATTCTAAGATGCCGCGAGTCACGACAAATTTTAAATTTCAGGACAATGGCTCCGACAGGTCTTAACCAAAGTGAAGAACTTTATGTGCATCTATGAAACTTATGTCTTCACTATGAACCTTGATCCTTTGTTTCAAATATAGACAGAATGAACAGTGGTATTCAGTTGGTTGTGAAATATAAGTGGGATTGTGATTCACGAGACTAAGAGTAAATGGGTTTACGTGATAGTTACCATGTGTGTCACAGAATCAAATGGTACAAGGAATAATTGCACAATATGCATATATGCCCACTGGAGGGCATTAAAAGTAAAAACCACTATATTCGAATTGCCCACTAGAGGGCAGGAATGTTTAATGGCTTATCAAGGCTCACATTTTAAGCACTATGTGAAACGCTTAAGGGTGGTTAGAAATAAATGACCATGCGCTTTTGAAAGAATTGGTTATTTAAAAGTGTGACAACATAATCCACATCCATGTGCTTAATGTACAGCAATTAAAACGTAACAAGTTTAAAATCACAACATGAACTACAACTCCCACATCACCTCCAGCACTAACAAGGGAAGTGACGTTTTTGTAAATGTTTTCTGGCGACACCCTATTGATATAGGAGGGGCTCACTAGTGTTTGTTTGTATTGACCGTGAGAAAGCTGTGTGTACACAGCAAAACGCGTCGGTGCTTTTGCTGAAAGACTGAAATGCCATTTGGTAAATAAAATCGGAAGGAAACTATGCTGACACCGTGAGTGCGTGTTCATTTCTCCTTCCTCGAAGGAGTGTTGTGTTACAATTAATTAAGGCTGGGCTCAGCCGAGGAGCACGCACCGAAGAGAAGCAGCGCCAGGGGTCTGCCAAACCGGAGCCAAACTGGGAGCATATATATATATATATATATATATGAACAACACGATTCCTACAAAGAAGAACCGGAAGGACTCAGCGGGGTTCCTGGAAAGGCTTTAATTTCGGCAATGTGTGGCATGATGCGTTTCGACAGAAATGTCTTTTTTTCAAATGCCTGTAACAACGTGCATTCTGCCAATCCACTTTTAAATGTTGCAAGTCGTCTTGCCATTGGTGGCAATCCAGGTGGGCCAAGTTGATTGCAAGAAATTGCGCTGTGGCTGCGTCGGCGAACCACAACTCCCAGCATTCATCACTATGGGAAATGTCAGGTGAGTTATTCCTTCTGGCACCACTGTGTCTCTTCCTGAGGGCTGGATTAAGTGGAAAAGGCTGTGTTGTGGCTGAAATAAATTCCTTTCCCGGGTCCCCAAGACGTCTCAACCGCAGATAACTCTTCCAGCATGCCCTGGAGCCATAGATGCAGTGATCGTGGCTCCTCCATGAGGTCACAGACTGCACAAACACAGCGGATGCCTTGCTGGCTGAGGATGCGGTGGGCACAGAATGCTTCCAATACCAATTACTTTAGGGCGCAAATTGTAGTTACTTGAGATAACTTTATATATGTGTGTATGTGGGTGTATATATATATATATATATATATATATATATATATATATATATATATATATATATATATATATATATATATATATATATATATATATATATATATAACACATATACCCGGGTCAGCGGGTCAAACAACGGGCACAGACTCCAATAGTGGTGCAAAAGATTTTTGTTTATTTCAAAAGCATGGCAAGAAGACATGTTTCGAACGCAAGCCTGTGGTCTTGTTCACATAACGCCCTGCTGTGAATGACAGGACATATATATGCATATAGAGGACTAGTGAGTTCATTTTTCATTTTCATTAGAAGTTAAGCAGTGGTGATGTGGGTGTCATAAGTGCTGCAAAAATAACAATTCATTTTTGGTGGATGACTATATATATATATATATATATATATATATATATATATATATATATATATATATATATATATATATATATATATATATATATATATATGATGAAGGAGTAGCCTTACTCCGAAACGCATAGGACATTGTGTTCTGATTAAAACTGCACCGAAACCCGGAGCCACGGCTCCAGTGTTGTTTCTTTCCAAGGATTGTAGGAAGGATCGTGTTGGTGAAACCGTATATATATATATATATATATATATATATATATATATATATATATATATATATATATATATAAAAGGAAAACTCGCCCGCAAATCCCCAGCGCTGCCACGTTATTTTCAGGCTGGAAAAGACGAAGAGAGGAATCCGTAGTTGGTGCCAAACAAAGTGCGTTTATTTTAGCTCAGTTTTGCTCAGCATGCCCGCCATTACGCGTTTCGACAGTGTCCACTGTCTTGATCACATGATGTGATCGCAAAGCCACAAGGGAAATATATACAGTTGACACAAAAGGTGGACTAATCGTAACCACCTATATATGTAAACAGGTTTCAAAAATAAGGAAACAAACAGGGGACTATAAAAGTAATTTACAGCCTTCCTGGTCACAAATACAACCCACAGTGGGTGTATATATAGTCATGTAATGTTATATATGTACACATGTGCAACATTGAGCAAATAAATAAATACATATATAAATAAGTTAATACATATATAAATATATAAAATATCCTAACACAATGTTGATTTCATTACATCAAGGACCAAGTTTCCTGATTAAAAAAACTGTACATAGTAAATCCCAAATGGGAATCTACATTAAAGTGTCTTGTGCAACATGTAAACAATAATCTCAGTAAAAATGAGCAAATCTTCATATTATTCCCTTTTTGTGGCAAGGAGCAGACATTCTAGCTAAGTGCAAAATAAATTCATGAAAGTGCAAAGTGCAACCAGTGAATACATTTTCATATATGATGTGAAGGGAGGAGCCCCTCCCTATAAAATAAGTTATCTGACTGGTGTTATGAAACAGCTGTGTACCATGGCAAAAGATGGAAAAAGAGGGTTGAAACCCAGTTAGAAGATATTGTATGGCTACCATAAAACATGGGATATACCTGATACAACCAACAATATAAATAGGGTAATGCCCCTAGATGTAATAACAAGTGTTGGTGAATTATAGACAGGTATAAAGATCCTCGCTAGCGTTTAGCCCCCCAGGGTGCGAGTTTCTAGGACCCTCAAAAGTGCATCCCTATTACCTCCTCTTTTAAGGGGCAAAATGCAATCGATGACATAATAGGAGAGATGTCTGGGGTCACTCTCATGAGTGCTTTGGAAGTGGCGCGCCACAGGATAGGATTGATCCTTGTTGGTAATTGCTCTTATGTGCTTCAGTATCCTCCTGTGAGCCGGTAGTCGGGTGCTCCCTACATACCAGAGGTCACAGGGACACTGCAGCACATAGACTGCAAACTCAGTTTTGCAAGATAGCTGTTTGGTGATAGATACAGGGTCATCTTTAAATGGTGTGGAATATTGTGATTTATTACAACCATTCTTGCATGCTTTGCAACTGGAGCATTTTAAAAAACCTTTTCTCAAAGTCATGAATGTCTTTGATATAGGTTGTTCCAGATGATTTTTGACAAGTCTGTCAGACATAGAGGTGGACTTCCTAAAGGAAAATTCTGGTCTTCTGCCGACTAGACCTCCAATGACAGGATCCCCCGTCACCAGGTTCCAGTTCCGACAGAAAATATTCCGGAACTCCTTGTGTTGCTGATTAAAAGTGACTATGACTCTTGAGGAATCTGAGAAGGTGTCTGAATGAGTTGTACCTGACACTGTTTTTGGTGCTAATGCCTGGGCTCTAGAAATAGTATTAGAGCGCTCCATTGCCTTAGCTATTGTATTCCCAGAATAACCTTGTGCCAGAAAGCGTAATTTACTTGCTTCCATGGCTTTAGAACACTCCATTTCATCACTACAGATTCTTTTGATGTGAAGCATCTCCCCAAAGGGGATGCTTCGTATTAAATGATGGGGGTGTTGACTGGCCGCATGCAGGACGGTGTTGCCTGCAGTCGGCTTTCTGTATAGTCTAGTCGCTAATTTTCCTGCATCAATGTAAACCTCTATGTCTAAAAAACATGCCTGCAATGTGCTCATGGTGGACGTAAATTCAAGATTTAAATTGTTAGTATTTAGCTGTTCTACAAATTCACATGCTTCCTGCATTGTACCTTGCCATATAAAGAAGAGGTCATCTATATACCTCAAATAAAGGGGGACATGGTTCTCCATGCTGGCCTGATGTTGCACCATGAGGACCTGTTCCTCCCACCAGCCCATGTGCAAGCACGCTAGACTGGGAGAGAAACAGGCCCCCATAGCTACCCCTCTGATCTGCTGGTAAGCCTGATTGTTGAACAGAAAGTAATTCTGTTCCAAACAGATTTTGATCATGGCAGTTAACATTAAATTATGAGCAGAAAAATTGATTGCACGTCTGTTCAAATAATAGTTAACAGCTCTAATACCGTCATTATGGCGTATTGACGTACACAATGACGTAACGTCCAAAGTCATGAGTATACAGTTTGAATTCCATGCAAAGTTGTTAAGTTTTCTTACGAAGTCAGATGAGTCCTGCACATAAGAACTTACGTTCTTTACACTGTCCTGCAAAAAATAGTCAATGTATGTTGACATATTTTCGGTGGAGCTGTTGATCGCTGAAATTATTAGTCTTCCGGTAGGATTTTCTGCGCGCTTATGTATTTTGGGAAGCAGGTAGAATAAGGGTATAACTGGAAACTCTTTTTTGAGAAACCCAAATTCTTCCTTTGAGATCAGATTACCACTTTTCCATGCAACAAGCTTATCATTCTGCTCTTCCCATGCCAGTCTTATTGCTCCCAAATTGCTTCTTTTATAACAGGAATGGTCCTGAAGCTGCTTCTCCGCTTCCTGTATATACATCTGTCGGGGCCACAATACTACATTTCCACCCTTATCCGCTTGGCGGATCACAATATTACTGTCAGATTCCAGTTTCTTTATGATGGTGTTGTAGCTTTGGTTCAGATTGCTGATCACCATGTGTCTCTTGTTGGTTGCAATGTATAGCTTTTTTAGATCTTTTGTGACCAAATCCTGATAGACATCAATATTATCATGAGGCATTGTGGGGAGGAACATAGATTTTGGTTTGAAAGGAGTAACACAAACCGCCTGATCGACTCTTGATCTGACTAAGGGGACTGTTGTTGATGGATGTGTCTCTTCTTGTAAGGCCCATACATCATCAAAGTCAGATCGATCTCCAGCTTCCGAGAGAAGTGGGCTGATTTCAGTTGCTCCAGGTTTTTTCTTTTTGGTGGGTTGTACCTTAAAGTATTTTTTGAGCTTAAGCTTCCTCACAAAACGGAAGGCATCCATCCTTGTGTCAGCGTAATTGAAATTGCAGGGAGGGCAATATGTCAGACCCAAACTTAGGATTTTAGATTCTTTGTCCGTTAAAGTTGTTGTAGTAAGATTCATTACTGAGCAGGGGCTGCCACCTGTGTTTTCGCTGTTTTTTTGTTCCATCCATTTCTCTGGGGCTTTTGATTGTTGTTTGTTTTTCCTTGCACAACATTTCCTCCTTTCGCCTCGTTTCCAATTGGCCCTTTGGCGTTTTGACCGCCAGTCTGTCCTCTGGATCTCAATGTGTCTCAACGGTCCTGGCACATACAGCTTCCCTCTTGGGCCTTGGAAAGTGCGGTAAACCCCAACGGCATACTTTTTGCTCCCTCATTCTCAGATTCGCTTCCTAATGAACTAGCATCAGATGAGGATGGAATAGTAGGAGCGCTGTCAGGTGCATTATTGTGTGTTTTTCTGGCTCTGGCTTTTACATTCTCATAACGCTTTGCATAGGTGAAGATTTGGCCATGCAGATAGTCCAATCGATCTCGCTCGAATTTGAAGGCCTTGCGTTTTTTAATTATCTCTTCCTCCTTATTCAGCCTGAAAATCATTTCAGCCCGCATTTTGTCTATGGCCTCACTCACACCCATGCCCTTTATTTCCTCCTCCAATTCCTCAATTTGAGCTTGAAGCTTACAGCGGTCTGACTCGGCATATTTTACCAAGATTCTCATCAGTTTGGCCGATGATTCCAAGTTAGCCTCGGCCCACTCTGTGAGCATATCCGGGTCAGGTGTTTCGTAGCTTGGGGCAAGGCTGATACGTAAACCTCTGGGTACCCTTCCCTCCTGCAAACACATATTTAGGGATTTGTTTTCCCACTATTTCGATTGCTCCTTAATTTTAAGCTTTTCCAACTTTCTATATAAATCTCTAACTGTCGGGTTAGCATTGCCAATGGTTATTGGCCGTGTAGAGTCAGTTCCCCCAGCCGGGGGTTGTACAAATACGAGGCCAGCCGCCTCTTCTCTGCTCCACAATACATCCGCGGACATAGCTGTGCTGTAGCTGTCAATCAATTAGAGCTTCACTTCGTTGTCGGAACCCGTGGTCACAAAGTGCAAAGTACGTTCTTGCTAGCTTGCGATCACAGTCCCAGGCACACTCCCCACCAGACAGTCTCGTTTCTCCTACCTCGCGGGATTGCCGCTATGCCGTCTGCTCTTTCGAAACTGAGGGCTGCGATTCCCACACCAAGGCAAGATTCCACAGTGTCCGGGGGCTCCTGGTGGCTAACTTCCAGCCGAAGTCTTGCAATGGGCAGCTCCGTAAACAGAGCTCTCCGCTTCCTGCCGCCGAGCCTCACAAGGGGGAGGGGTTCCTCTCACACCAACGAAAGCCTTCAGGTGCAAGGAATGAAAGGAAAACTCGCCCGCAAATCCCCAGCGCTGCCACGTTATTTTCAGGCTGGAAAAGACAAAGAGAGGAACCCGTAGTTGGTGCCAAACAAAGTGCGTTTATTTTAGCTCAGTTTTGCGCAGCATGCCCGCCATTACGCGTTTCGACAGTGGCCACTGTCTTGATCACATGATGTGACCGCAAAGCCACAAGGGAAATATATACAGTTGACACAAAAGGTGGACTAATCGTAACCACCTACATATGTAAAGAGGGTTCAAAAATAAGGAAACAAACAGGGGACTTTAAAAGTAATTTACAGCCTTCCTGGTCACAACTACAACCCACAGTGGGTGTATATATAGTCATGTAATGTTATATATGTACACGTGTGCAACATTGAGCAAATAAATAAATACATATATAAATACGTTAATAAATATATAAATATATAAAATATCCTAACACAATGTTGATTTCATTACATCAAGAACCAAGTTTCCTGATTAACTGGCGGTCGCCAGTAGGTAGTTATAGTTAGGACCTAGTTTCCATTGGAAATCCACAACATTCTATTTGGAATAACTTTGGCGCCGGTGGACTAATCTTCGCAAATTTCTCCAAGAAAATGGCCTTCTCTGCTCCTTCCCTGAAAGTTTGAGGGTGATTCGTCAAGTGGGGAGCGAAAAAAAAAGGGGGTCCCAAAACGTGTTTTCCCGATGCAATTTTCCACAGGGACCTTTAGCCAGGGCTACAGCCCGAAAGGCTGAACGGAATTACACCAAATTTTGGCAGAGAGGTATAGTTTGGTTAGCAGATTGTGCTTTTTGTTAAATGGTGTAAATCCGTTCAGTAGTTCCTGAGAAACTCAAAAGTAAAATCATAGCGATATCTAGAGACGAAGTACAGCACGCGAACGGAAATCCGTACAATTACGAGCACGAGCTGCATGCTGATTGGATGTCAACTGTCTGTCAACACTCCAAACCAGGAAGTGTTGGCAGCTATCTTGTGTCTCGGTAGCACTGAGTCACAAGAAAACAGTAAAACAAAGTTGAAAAATAAGGAAAGGGGGTGGGGAAGAAACATGTTGACCCTCTAGGCCTGCTCAGGGGGTCTCACATGAATCTTTAGGTGCACATTTTTTTTTTAAAATAAAAAAAACGCGTTGTACGCGTATTGTACTAGTACGCAGTGGAAAAGGAAAAAAAAACTAGAAGTTCCTTTTATTCTTAATTAGCTCCCGGGGGGGCCAAATCCCGGGGGCAATTTTTTTCTACAATGGGGGGCTTGGAAGTGTCCAACAGGACTAAAAGAATTAAAAAAATAGTAATGTCGAGGACAGCGATGCTCCTGCTTCCTGCGTTTTACAAGGTCAATAGACTTTTTCCCATAACACAAAAGTTTATTGCAATAACTGTATAGAATTTTAACTTGAGCAAAATCAGGATGAATTTGTGGGTGTGGACTGTTTGCTGAAAATGCTGGTGCAGCAGTTGATGTGCTTGGTGCAGTAGCAGGTGGGTTGTCCTTCAACCTCTGTGTTGCAGCTCGAGCAAAGTTGTTGAGGTGTAAGTTCTTCACGTGTCGCTCCATATTTGCTGTACTAAAGGAGTATTTTTGCGATGGATCACCTATTTAAAGAGTTTGGAAAATTTTACAGGTTACTTTTGGAGCATTAACCTTTTTTTGCACATCTGGAAAAGTAAAAAACTGCCAAATTTAAGCTTCTTTCCTCTTCTTTGGAGGTTCTTTAGGAATGAAATATTCCTCTGAAGAATGGCTGGAAGATGAGTCCATTGCTGTTATTATGGTAAACTTCGTTCTGTTTGACAAGATTCTCAGAAGAGATGCTTCTTTTTAGAAAGTCAAAGTAGAATTATTAAAATGGGATGGAAGTTTCAACAGTTGTAATAGGAAGTGTTATGAACCAATCAAATCTCTTCTTTTAAAGTCACAACGCTTTGCGTATGGTTACGCTGTTATTACGGTGCTCCTTGGATGCGAGTACGCATGACGTTTCACTGCGATTGGTGTAATTGTTTTTAAAAGTAATATAGGATTATTGGAACTTAAAACATTTTTTCTTCATAATTATCCTAGATAGTGTGTTCTGTTAGTATGTTCAATAAATACATAAATATATGTTTTTAAACAATTAAAAACATTTGCGTCTTTGCGTATGGGGCGCCGTACATGACGTCACATGGAAGCTTTGATGCGACGTGTAACGTGAAAGCGTATTTGTAGTGTATGCTGAGAATTATTAGCAGTTCAAACTGTGGTGCGATCACTCTCTCACTGTCAAATCAGAGCACAGGGCGTGCTATGATAATAGTTACAAGTGGTCACTCATTGGAAATCCGATACAGCTGTGTGGCTTATCCACGGTATCTTAACGTTACTTTTTAGCCTGTTAAAGTTTGGGGTTTGCATGAAATACTATGCTATAGGTAGATATGGATCTGTAGGCAGCGCTTATCTGCATGAAGCTTGGTCATTATCATTTACATATAGGTGCCTGAGGGAGGGAAAAGAAGTCTATGTGAATGACGTGGATTGCACAATAGCACCAGACCACTCCTTAATTTGTAGACACATACAATTGCATGGCTCTTGTAATCAAGATGCGCCTAATTTGGTGTGAGTTTTGAAAGGCACTGCGACACCTGCTATCATACCAACGTTTAGTTTACTGGAAACGTGAGTTATTTAATTTGAAATAATGCAGATTGTTGTGCAATGTTATCAGTCATCGGTTACATGATTACGGTAACTGAGCATGTGGTTTGCTATAAAAAAGTTGTGTTTACTCCTCTGCATGGGAATCTGGATGTTTCCATCTGGCCATCGATTCCGACCTCGAAAGAAGAGTCAACCAAATGAGCCGTATAAGAGCGCTATTGTCTCAAAAAGAGGTCACTCTTACATCTGTAGAGAAACATTTGTCCTTCATATATGCACCTTTTACTGACACTACCTCACCTATGATCTACCTCCTGTTTTTTGACCTACCTATGTAACTATGCACCTTGTACCTAACTACCTCAACTATTACATTCTATTACTCCATCTCCCCCGTGAACTTGTAAAGCGCTCTGATATCTGCAAAGATCTTGTTCGCGCTATATAAAACTTTCAAAATAAATAAATAAATAAATAAATATAGCAAACACCCACACAGAAGTGTATGATTTATTAAATACAGACGTGTCTCTGAATTTTGGGGAGATAATTGAGAGTATCTTTAATGCGTCCTAGACTACGGGGTTACCTTACTTTTTTAAAGTTAGAAGCAGTGGTCTTGTGACTTCTTTTCAAAGTATATTTTGTGTCTTCTCTGCATTTTTTCATTCAATGTTTTCCAGCATCTTTGGTGAATTCTGCTTCATACTCGCATTGGTTGCTGGTGTGCTTTTATTAATTTGTTTACTTCAATGTGGATGCACATCCTGTAGCACACGACAATATGTCCCGGCTGTTGCTGCTCAGCAACCGAATGCTTAGTTATTACGGAGTGCTGTCTCTGGCAACATTGAGTGTAGCTTATGGATTATTATTTCGATTTTCCTTTTTCACATGCCTTCAACCTGTCTTCCATTGCCTTAGCTGCGATTTCGACTGGGCCCTGGATTTGTGTCTCTGCAGTACGGTGTCTCCCAACGCGGATTACGACCAGCTGATGAGCTCCTTAGTGGTTCATGACTTGCTCTATTCTGGCGGCGGGATTATGGCCTTAGCAGCGATACATGGTATAATGGGACGTTGGAATGTTTTTGCAGCGGCGCATGACTTTTTGGCACACAGTTACATTGAAGATGACCCGAGTTTTCCTCCGATGGTGATAGAGGCTCCGGTCGTTGAGGAACATATATGTTCATTCTCACTATTGGATTGGATGGCTGAAATGTTTTCAGATGAGAACAATGACTTCCTCTTGGAGGCAGTTGCTACATACTGTGCTTATACGCTGTTGGATTAAGACTCTTTGATTTTTCTACCTATTCTTTATTATTTAGTTACTGTTTTCTATCAAACAGCGAATAATTTTTTATGCAAATTTGAACTTGACTCTGCTTTTCAGGCTTGGACTCTGCATTCCTAGTTCGCCCACATTTATATCACATGGTTGTATCGAGGGAGGGTGTCGTGGGCTGAGCCTTGCACTCACATCGTGTTAAGTTAGCATTGGTTCATTAGAAGGTTATACGCCATTTTTGCTTTCCTGCCCTGATTTGCACACGACACGCACTTTTGATATTGTTTAGAGAAGGCTGAGTATTTTGTTTCACATGAGAATAATTAGTTATGCTACATTTCCAAACTGCCTCGCTAGTTTAGTGTGTATAGTGAGAGCATGGAACATCAAGGTTATCTTGGATACTGTGTCTGTTATTCGGAATGATCCTTGCACGTTCGACCTATAACACATATGCAGCTGTGGCCACGTTTGATACTGGCGTGTTTAATAATGTATTGTGGAGGCATAATTAGACACAGTTGGAGAACATTGGTATCCTGACAGTTTGTGCAGAACTCAATGTGATCCACTACTGCTGAGTACCAGAGGCAATGGGGCCGTCCATGTAAGACCTCTGACCCTGTCTACAGGTTAGGTCGCCCCCACACCGCTGCCGCCTGCTCTCCCGGGTTGCCCGCTGCCTTCTTGCCGCTCGTTTTTTCCCGCCGCTGCTCCCTGCGGCCCCGCCCCGGACCCCCCGCATCCCCATTCACCGCCCGCTCCCGCCACCCAACTACTCCCTCCCGTCAGTGCTCTTATGCAGACCATGCAGCAAACGCATCATCAGTGATGTCATTTGAGATGTCATGGGTGATGTCATGAGTGATGTCACTGACCATGTCATGAGTGATGTAATATGTGATGTCATCAGCAGTGCATTGTGGGCGTGCAAGTTATAGTTAGCTGAACTAACTATAACAGGGGAATTTCAATGGTTTTGTATGAATAAAAACATCCAGCTAATTATAACGTGTGAAACCTATGTTTTTTTCAGTGAATTTCTAAGGTTTTTTAAAAGCTAATTCTTAACTATAACGAGGCTAAAACCTATGGTTTTTTCAGTGAATATATATATATATATATACATAAATTTGAAAAAAATGCATCTTTGTAAGGAAGCACCTAGGTGGGCCAAATATGTTGGCATTATAAATATAAAGGAGAGGGGCTCATTGGCCCCCTTCAAGGCTGTTAAAAATCCCCGGGGACCACCATCTCCCAGAGGCTCTACTTTTTACTTATGTAGAGGGTTCCATTGTTACACTCTCCATGCCCCAGGGACTGTCCTCGGGTCTATTTATGAAGTTAATGCAACGGATGCCTGTACGGCCTTCCCCACAGATCCGAGGACCGCCACCTCCCTCTGGCTAATACTATTGAAATCGGGGGAGCTTGCAGCCCCCACATGCCCTGGGGACCACCACCACCCCACGACTGTTACATTTTGAAAAGTCCAGAGCCTCTGGGACAACCCCCTCCCCCTGGTTCAGGAGACCACCACCTCCCGGGGGCAGGCCCTCATACACGAAAGGAGGAGGGCATGTGGCCCCCCTCCTCGAGCCAATAATTGCCCTGGGGACCTACCTCCCCCTAGGGCTGGCTACTGGTATGTCCCAGGGTGCACACATAGCTTTACTGCTCTCACCAAGCCACAGCAAACGCTCCGCTTCCAGCAAGCAAAAGCACTATATATGCTTTTGCTTTGAAGGAAGCAACGCAGAATTGCTTTCACACACAGGGAGCTGCCTTTCCAGCAGCTCCCTGTGTTTGAAAGCAATTTCAGCTCCTGCAGGAGGTAGGGAGCAGGCAAGGGAGAGCGGGTGCCTTTAGGCTCCCTCTGTGGTCCGAATGGAGAGTGAGTGCCTAGGAGGCAACCAATTTAAGATGGAGGTTCTGGGGGGACTGAGTCCCCGGGGCCTAATTTTGCCTGGGGAGGTGGGCCTTGCAGCCCCCCTCTCTAATTAGCCGGGCCTCAGGAATTCGGTCCCAGGGGCTGAAATTGTCCCAGGATAGGGGACCATATACCCCCCTCCCCTAGTACTATTTAATTTTTATTTTTGTTAAAGGCCGGGCCCCAGGTGATGGTGTCCCAAGAGCTGAAATCAGCCCGGGGAGGGGGTTGCGCTTCCCCCTTCTTCTAACTATATATATATTTCTAAAAGGCCGGGCCCCAAGGCATGGCATCCCTGGAGCCAAATTAGGGCAAGGAACGGGGTTGCCCGCCTCTCCCTCCCTAAGAAAACAAAAGCTTTTTTTAAAAAATGCTGGCCCGACAAATCGCTGGAGGTGCCTCCCCCTTAAACCACCACACGTCTCCTGGTGCAAAAAAGTTGGGGGATGAAGTCCCCTTGGTTCCTGAGGGTTCTTGGGGCCAATAAGCCCTCTTGTTACCTCCAGTAAGTTCCAAACAGCGGGATTGCTGAGAGGTCCCCGGACACCACTCCCCCTTTCTCCACCACTCTGCAAACACGCCTCCAGGTGCATTACTGGTTGAGAGATGAAGTCCCCGTGGATGATGAGTGTCCTTGGGGCCAAGAACTCTTCCTGTTACCTACATTAGATCCCACACAGCAGGATTGTTGTGTGCTGTGCAAAGGCCCTACCCTCTTTCTCCACCACTCTGCAAACACACACCTCCAGGCATCCTAAATGGCTGGGGGATGGTGTCAGCTTTAATGCTGGGGGTCTTTGGGGGACAAGAACCCCTCCTGTTACCTTGAGTAATTCCCACAGAGCATGATTGCTGAGAGCTGGTTGTAGGCCCTGCCCCTTTTCTTCACCACTTTGAAATGCAACTCCTGGTGTGCTACTAGTTGGGGTATGAAGTCCTCTTAGACGCTGAGGGTCCTTGTTACCTCCAATAAGTCTGACATAGCGGGATTCCTGAAAGCTGGTAAACACAACTACTAGTTAAAAAAACATAGAAATTCACTTAAAAACCCAAGGTCACAGGAACGTTATAGTTATGAAAAAGATTTTTTTTAAAACATAGAAATTCACTGTGATGTAATTTGAGGTAGAATTACACACTGTACGCTTGGTAATGTGTGAGAAGAGCACTTTGCTGTTAAGACAAGAACCTTCATTTGCTCGAAGGTGACATGCTTCATCATAGGGTTCCCTCCTCACTCAAGGACCGCAAGGTACCTTGTGTGGGTACAACTCCTGAGTGTCACTGGGAGTAGTGGAGGGGTTTTGATGAGTGAGATGGTAATGATGGTGCATGAGGGGCAGGGTGCAAGAAAGAAACCTACAGTGTCAATAAAACTATCTCTAGGTGGGTGAAAAACAATTTTATTCTGCTATCTCCATTGGATAGGGTTAAAAAAGTGTGAGGACAGGGGGTAAAGACTACCCTATCTCAGTGGGTCAACATTTTTCAGCCCCCTTTAACGACTATCTAAAGTTCAAGGGCATTCATCAGGACCAGAGATTCAGAAATTAAGATCAGATACTAGACATATATTCAACTCAGTGGATTACTGTGTAAATTTCTATTGTCCTTGGTTTCCACCTATGGCGCTGAAAAAAAAAAAGAAAACAGCATTTGCTTATTTTATCACAAATTTTGACCCCAGTCATCAAACTTTTGTAAATTGGTGTAAGGCAATTTGTCCATCACCATCAACCACACTTGTATAAGGGGAGTGAAAAAAGAAGAAAGGCGAGAAAAATATGTGTGTTCTTACCTGGAATGTAAAGACATATTCTACTCTCAAAACATCAGTCCCCACCAATGTTCACAGAGCTGGATTTAAAACTAAGGGTGGGCGGAGCTGACGTAGTGCCTCTATACGTAGCTCCACGGAGTTTGAAAAACACTCTGTGGAGCTATGCATAGCTCCGCTCCCTCCCTGCTCCCCCCTCTCAAATGCTTTAAAAATAATAAAAAGAAGGCACTAACCTGTGTTTCTGCCACCGCCCCTGCCTGTCTGCTCTCCGTCCTGCTCCTCGCAGCCTTGCATCCTTCTTCATTGAAAAAAACACTATGGTGTACATCTTGAGCGTGCGCACGTGCAAGACGTACAACGTAGTGGTTTTTTAATGAAAAAGGACCAAGAGGAGCAGGAAGGAGAGCGGCCAGGCAGGGGAGGCGGCAGAAACACAGGTAAGTGCCTTCTTTTTATAATTTTTTAAGTATGTGGAAGGTGGGAGGGAGCGGCTAACTCCTCTCTGCCACGGAGGCAAAGTTTTACCTATCTCCATGTTTGCCTCGGAGCGCGGAGTAGGCAAATCTCCTCAAACTCCACTGGCAGAGCGTACCTGATCTGCTTTGGAAGCCGGGTGAATGGTTGGAGCTGGCGAGAGGCTGGCGTGCCACATCTGGCGTTTATTTCTAACCATCTAGTGTGTATCAACCCGGAACCACTATTCAGAGTGTGTTCATTAGTGTCGACCCGGGTTATGGAACTTGTAGCATTTATCACAAGGAGAATGCTGTTGTGTACAAAGCAATACAGAAAAAGTACAAAAAGTGATAACACTAAGAAAGTCTTCGAAGGTGATCTCCGAGCACCATCGTTAAAAGATGCTCTAGTAAGCAGTAACCCGGAAGTGATTGATAATGGGGGATAGCTAAAAACCAAAGGCAGGTTTTAAAAGACATTTAAAGTGTAAAGCTTGTAGTATTAGCATAAACACAACTTTATATACCTCACCGTTATACAATCAAGATTTTTTTTCAAGGGGTCATTTCCTTGTACAACAGAATTTGCTGTTTATGTCCTTCTGTGTACATGTGGGCTGAGATATATCGGCAGCACTACACTGCTGGTGTATAAAAGAATTTTTCTGCACATGAGGGAAATTACGAATAATGACCCTTCATACCTGGTATCGTGCCATTGAGCGATCCATCATAACAAAGACCCCAATAAGGTCAATTATTTTGTGATTGATGCAAAACCACGAAATAGGTGAGGGGGAGATTGGGAGTAATGATTGAGAGCACTAGAAATTAAATATATTTAAAATTGGAATGTAAAGCCCCGAAAGGCTTAAATATGGATGAGGAGTTATGCTCAAGTTTATAAACTATCAATGGGCTCAAAACATCTGACCTATTATGAATAGGTACATGTCACTGGCTTTAGCTGGTCTTCAATATGAGATGTAATTTTAGTGTCAGGACTACTCGTCTGCAAATGATAGATCAGTTGAAAAATTGATTCCCAAAACAGTTGTGATTTATTAAAAATGTGGTTTTGAATTATTGTGGATTACATGAACTTGTGAGTACAAGCAAAGGTTAAATGCTTATTTTCATGATACGAGGAAATGCATTATTAAGTAGCAATAATTTTTGCACCAAATCTCTATGAGGAAATACATTTGATGCCTATAATCAAACACTAAAAAAAAAATGTATCTACATTTTCTAAAGTATCTCAATGAAATCAATGTAATTTGGAACATAGCCAATATGGAATTATAACGAGTGTGTTAATCAGTTGATATAGTATTTTAGGGCAAAAATGAAACTATATAAATTAATAGAAATTGTGGTGCAGCATTAAGAACAATCAGGAATCATGCAACGGAATGATGAGATGTCTTAAATTTTGACTGAAATCTTTGTGTATTACATAAACTTGTGGGTACCACCAAGAAAAAATAATTATGTTCATGAATAGATGCCCTGGCTTATTTAGAGGCAATAATTCTTGCAAAGCATTAGCATGATGAAAAAAGTCAGAGGTGTATAATTGAGCAACAGTCAGAAATGTATTAAGAAAAAACTAATTTTTTAATACAGGCTATTGATAACTTTTCAATAGCAAAAATTCCAGTTACAGCCATTATGCTAGATGCTGGAAAAGCATTCGATTTGGTAGAGCGGGAGGTTCTTTTTGCAATTCATATTGAATAATAATATTTTAGCTGGAGACATTAACTTTAGTTGTGGTACCCAATGTCACCCATATTTTTTGTGTTATTTATTGAAACACTGGTGTGTGCTATTTGCTCTGACCCATCTATTCAACCACCTATGAGTACCGCCCCTAAACTTAAGTTATGTGCGGACGTTATGGTTTTGTACTTAAAGGCGGACAAGGATAATGTTCAGTGCACTTTTAATAAAATTGCAGAGTGTATGGCCATAGGGAGATATCAAATAAATCAAGTAAAATCTGAAGCTCTGATTTTTAATAGCACCCCTGGGATATTGGCATGCAGTCAACTTTCTCAGCCACACGTCTAGTTACCTATCTCGGGATTAAGGCAATGATAAATTATAATGATTTATATGCTCTAAGTTATACCCCTTCATTAATTAAAGTTTGCTCATTGCTCATTGCTCATTGCTCATTGCTCATTGCTGACTCATTGGAATAAACTTCCTTTTACAATCATCGGCCTTGTATCACTTATAATAATGAATCTATTGCCGCTATTTTTGCTTGTTTTTGCTAATGTGCCTATTAAGCTCACAAGGGCCTTCTTTGGAGCTTTAGAAAGTGAATTTCAGTTGTTTATTTGTTAGTCGAAATGACCGAAGGCTAAACTGTTCACACTTTCTTTGCCGCAGGAGGAGGGTGGGATAGCTTTGCCCGCTATAAGAATTTACTATCAAGCCACGTTTATAAGCTGGCTGACCCTAGCTTCAAAAAAGATAGCCGCAACTGATAATAATTTCTTACATATTATGTTAACAACAGCAAAAATAGACCCAGCCTCTTTTTTTACAACCCCAAGGTTGCCAAAATGCACACACTATAAGATGCCTCAGATAGTTGTTGATCGTGCTAACTATATTTGGCAAGAATATCAGATTCCATATTTTGATCCCCTGATGAAGCTTGAGGCCTGTTTTGCTTTGGGGTTGCGCTTGGGGCGTTCCACACTAACACGCTGGGCAAATATCTGATTTCGCACATTGGGCAGCTTCTTTCATAATAGTGGGTTTGCGACTTGGTTTCCAATCACAGATTTCGGAGCTCAGCACATTTTTTTATTTATGCTTAAATTAAGCATGTGTGTCTATCTAACAGCGGTGAGCAGAACCTTAGGACAGAAAAATTCTGACAAGCTTATTTCATTGTTTTTCGGGAATCAGTAATTGACACAGACTGCTACATCAACACTCTGGACTTGAAGTAATATCAAAACATATCATTATCATAAACAACATTGCGGGCAGTAGCATCACTAAGCCCTACTGGATTATTTAAACGACCTATGTAAAAAAGCTATCCGAGCTGCCAATTTTAAGCGTATGAGCTTTTACTGTAAATGGATGCTCTCTTATAGACCTGCATAAATTGGCAAGATGTACCCTGCTGCAGACTCTGTATGTTTTAGATGTAAATCTCAGGTTGGAAATTGGCTCTGTATGATTATTAGTTGCCCTAAACTAAATTCATTTTGGACAGGGATTTTTCTGAATTAAGTAATTGGTGGGTCAAATTATTTTGCCAGATGCGATGGGTGTTCTCTTCGGGGTTTTGCTGGCTGCTTATGATTTGACTACTCAATTAAAACAGACGTGTTTTATTGCATCCTTGGTAGCCAAGTCATTGGTGTTAGCAAACTGGAAATCCACCAAACTACCTACCATAAATCATTGGCGTAATAAGATGGATAAGGTGTATCAGCATGAATAACTTTATGCAAAAAGAATAGGGGCAATCAAGCGTTTTAACAAAATGTGGTCAACACGGCAGAGGGCAATGGGAGAAATTCAATAGCTTAGGTTAGGTTGTAATGTATGGCCAAAGGGGTGTATTGGGACTTTTATGTTATCTGTGACTATTTGCTATCGGGATGTTTTAGTATGAACTACATTAGTGTATTATTTATTATTTACAAGCAACATTTACATTTGCATGAACTACCAGGTGAAGTGATGTCTCAATGTGTAAAAGACGTATGTGGTTAAGGAATCTTGGCTTAAGTAATGTGTACTAAAAACATAACTTTTCCTTCGGTTTGAGATTAACTTAATGATGCTGCTGAATGACGTAGTTCACTTGCTTTTCTTCCAATAAAAAAAGAAAAATCAAAATGCATTGTGAATCAATTGATTACAATATTGAATTAAGCCACTATGGCATTATGAATGGCAGTGCAATCAAGTATGAAGAATATTTAGGAATCATGAAAGTGAATGATTTTGGTTGTAATACAATAATGAATATTTGTGTTGGCACAAAGATTTTATTTATTTGTTCATGTGATGTAAAATAGTGCATGAAATGCAAGGTTAAAAGCACGAAGCAGGGATTTGAAAAGTTATTTTATGTTTATTCTATATGTAACATCAGTCCATATGAGTACATTATGTAACGTGAACTTGTCATGTGATCAAAGCCGCTGAGTCTGCTGAAACGCGTAATGGTGGAAAAGCTTGAATACATTTAAAAAAAAAGCGAAAACTGACGATCTGACGCTGGTGTCTGCTACAGTTGTGTGGATAAATTCAGTATATATATATATATATATATATATATATATATATATATATATACATACATACATATACATACATACATATATATATATATATATATATATATATATATATATATATATATATATATATATATATATATATATATATATATATATATATATATATATATATATATATATATATATATCCCAACAAGCAGGTAAGCCCAAAACGGAGTGAAGCCTCTAGGAATTTGCATCGCACTTCTCTTTTAATTACATCGTGTAGGCAGGCAGCATTTCAAGTACAGACTTCAAATAAAAGTTAGCCAAACGCGTTTCAGGAAACAAAATCCCTTCTTCAGTGGCATAGTCAAGAGTCACTGAGAACACCGTTCATAGCACAATATATTTTCCAAATGCCGGCCTCAGTGGGCATGTCCATCCGTGGAACTCTGGGCATCGTAGTGCATAGGGTTTTTCCCATGTAGGGCGGCTTCTCAGAGTCTTTCAATTTGAACAAATTATCCCTAGTGGGTCGAAGTCTTGTGATTTTCCAGCAACAAGGTGCAGGAGGTGCGAAATGGAAGTTATACAGTGCAGCTTCTCTGTGTTGAAACTCACATCAACCCACATGGGAAATACAATTTGACAATAGTGAGAACGTGCAAGCACTCCACGGTGATTCGATGCCACAGCACCCCATTGACCAGAAGGCAGTGCGAACTGCCTCCGCCCATTCTGGTGAAAGTCATGTATAATTCAGGTGCTATGGCCTGCTGGACACTTTCTCATCAGTCTGCCTATGAAGAAGTGCGCTCAGCGCACGAAACGCGTCGGCGAAAGGACATTTACTTGTGTTGTTTGTTTTACCGGGTTGTTGCAGCTTCCTTCAATTAAACGCCGAACTCATACCTACCTGCTGTGTGTCTCTTTCTAGTCAGGACACACTTTGTTGGATATATATATATATATAGAAACAAACCCCAAGTCTAAAAAAAGCGGATTACAAGCTAAAGATGTCAGCTTAATGCGTACTATGCACCATCTACGCACTGAGGATGATCAAGATGTGAATACTCAAATGATCGCTAACACGGAGGACATTGACATCAACATGACCAGTGACAGTCCATTCAAACCATCATCGACTTTCAATCCCAGCATGCCGAGAGATGCCATTGACATCTATGCCGATAGACTGATAGAGGAGCTCAAGAAACTTCAACTTAAAACCATGAAGCAGCGCAAACCACCTAATTCCAACATGAGAGCATATAATAATCTGATGCAAAAGTTAAAAAAAGACAACAAAACTGTTATCAATCAATCAGACAAAGGTTGCAATACAGTGCTTTGGGCCACACAAGACTACATCGAAGAAGCCTATCGACATCTTAATGATGAACTATGCTAAAACAGATTTTCAAACTGCTAAAATGATCCAGGAATCGTATGCAAAAGATCTGTACTTATGGAAACGTGAGGGACTATTATCAAAAGATGAACTAACATTTTTACACAAAGTTCACCTGGTGTTACCAAACATTTATTTTGTACCCAAAGTACATAAACAGCAAACACCGGTGCCAGGCAGGCCCATCGTATCGGCGATTAACAGTGTATTTGAAAACACATCCAAATACATAGACTTTTATCTGCAAGAGTTTTTTGTCTCCCTACCAGCCTACATCAAGGACACAACGGAGTTTTTATATCTTTTGAATCAATGCACATGGTCTGACGGCTTTTTACTCATGACAATGGATATAGCCACGCTATATACTAGCATAGCACACGCAAATGGAATAAGAGCGGTCAAATACTATCTGGACCAACACCCTATCGAACTGTACCAGCATGACAAAATGCTTATTAATATGATAGACAAATGTCTTAATAATAATATCTTCTCATTTAACAATGTGGTATTTAAGCAATTAAGAGGGGTGGCGATGGGGGCATGTTTTTCCCCCACCTACGCGTGGCTCCACGTGGGTTAGTGGGAGGAACATGTCCTCAAAGTTGACCATGCAGCGTATTGGGAAAACTGCTGCACACTAAATCATTGTGCATTGCATATACTCGTCTGTATGTTACAGTAGGAGTTTTGGGCAAAATAGTTTTGAGTACATGGTCGGTTAGGATGATGGGCCTTTCTTGTTTAATCAATTTAGTGATCTGGCGGGCTTGACAACTATAACCTGTTATGAGGCGGATGGTATTATCAGTGTTGACTTCTTGCGTTTATAGATGGTTTTCTCTGTTGGGATTTAATAGTTCAAGTCGGTTGAGGCGATTGGCCTTTGACATGCTGGCATCTAATTTTTTGGCATTGTAGCCCCTGGCAAAGAGTCTGTTTTCGCAGTCTTGTTGGTGTTTATCTCTCATCTCATGGGTACTACATGACCTATGTATACGCAAGAATTCCCCATAAGGGATGGCTGTAATAGTGTGGTGTGGATGGAAACTTCTCGTGTGCAGGATGGTGTTGCCTGCTGTGCTTTTCCTAAACAGACTAGTTGTTATTTCATTATGCACTATATTAACCTGCACATCTAGAAAAGTTGCCTCTTTTGCGCTAATATTAGCTGTGAATTTTAAATTCAGTTGATTGTTGTTAATATCCTTCACAAAATAGTTAGCTTCTTGCATTGAACCAAGCCAAATTATAAACACGTCGTCTATGTATTTCCAGGGAGCCAAGGACCAGGCCCAGGAGGAACCTGCAAAAGAACGACAGCAGGAAACCCGGACAATAAAAAAGAAAGAAACAGGGACCGCTACACGGAACTCACCAGGAGGGCAGGCAGAGCACCCCAACAGCCCACCGCTCCCCAATAGACTGCCCAGACTACCTCCAGGACATCAGCGCCAGGCAGGGCAGACCACACCACCGCGACATCTGGGGAAGGCATCGCAGCGCTGGGAAACGGGCCAAACCCAGCAGCAAGACATATCACGCTTCACGAAATTGCGTGACAACCTTGCGCAGGGGCTATATAATCTACTCAGTACCGTGCCAAGTCCAGTATACGCGCCGCCGAAGCGAGCACCAATACCACCGAAACCGGCAGCCAGCCAAGTACCCCCATCAACATGAAGGGAAAAGGACAAACGGAAGGGAAACGTCGAAGCGAAAGACAAGGACTGCACAACATGATAGAGCCAACACCGCAAACCGGGACTCACCCGAAGTGGGGGCCGCAGCACCATGAACAAGGCCCCCACACACCCAGCCGGCTCCGGAATCCATCCAGAGCGCTCCTCCAACAACAGAAGCAGTGCATCTCCCACCCGGCCAAGCACGGGGAGACGCGCACAGGTGACCCGGAAGTCACATCGGGAGACGGCGCACCAGCCGCAAAGGGCCAGCAATCCGGAACACCAGCTAGGAAGAAGCCATGCAATCCAGCAAGCCAGGCAGGCTGGGAGGCAGACATCAGGAAACAGCACCCCTGCCCGAGAAGCCAGGCAGCCGGGCAGGAGGAGCAGAGAAGGACCAGCACGCCACCCCAGACCGGCAGGAGCAGGTGCAGCAAAATCACAGCATACAACAAACCATTCTGTCGGAGACAGAAAAAAGAACAGGCTGCATACTGGGCTGGCACCGCTTATGTACTCCCAGTGGGAGGGAGCAGGTAGGGTATCCCAGCATTCTCCTTTTCTTTTTTTCTGTCGTGGAGATAGTCATCTCCATATTTTAAGGAATGGGACGAGGTCAGGAGGGACCTGGGGGTAATGCCCAGGCGGCGGTAGTGTGGATGCCTCCATGTGGCTCCCGCCAGATTGGGGAGATTCTGGCCCGTTTTCAGCGTTGTGTTCGGGGCCCTCGTACGATGTATGCTGAGACTTCTGTTTTCTCGTTTGTGGCTCGTTTCTTGGCGTCGCTCATTTCCGGCCAATGGTTGTGCCCGGTTTGATTGCCTAATCATAATAGGAGACAGTCATTGTTTTTAGTGTAATTAGATTTGTACTGACACATCCAATGATATGTGGTCAGAAGGGGTTGTCTTAATATTCATTTAGGGGATGGTGTTGAGATGGTGTTAGATGATCTGCATTACATTTCTTTTTCTGATTTGTCAAGTTGTCCAACAATTTAAATCACCTTATACTGATCATGTTATTTGCATTGTGCATTTTGCTATATAGCACGCAGATTTTGGAGGTAAGTCAGTCTACTTTGCTTCGACTCTTTGAGACAAGGCCTTCATTATTGTGTCCGTTGCTTTGGACTTAAAATATTTTTACTGAAAGACTTGGCTTCATGTCAGACCCAGTGCTGCATTTGATTGAGCCTTATTCTAACTCGCTACAGTGATTTACTATGCTTTTTTGACTATTGATTTTTGCCATCCGTACTGCGATTAAAAATATTTTATAAACTTTGAGGATTTCTAACTCTCCTGATTTTGAACCTACTTGAGTCTTATGATTTACTTTATTACTGCTTGTCTCATAATGACTTTGATATTGTTAGGGACACATTACCTCATTTATTTATGAGGTAAACACCTCCCCGGACCTCTGTAGATGCTTTATCTACTATCTAACTGATTATTAAAGATAACCTCAGCAGTTTTACAGGACTCTCAACCCTCAGCCATTCCCTTTCATCTTGGCAATGAAACATAGTTTCATAGGCCTTTTGCAAAGATCATGCTGTGGGTGTTGCATTTTCATTCCTAATTGCAACTTCAAATTATTTAATTTTCTTGCCCAGACGTGCGACCCTTGATCACTGCCAATGGATTCAAGATAGCCTGGCTGATGACTTTATTGCAAAATTTGCACAGGAACACATGTAAATATGACGTGAACATGTATATATTGTTATGTGAATGTATCTTATGGTATTTAGACCGACATGAAATGTCGCGCAAAAATGCGTCATAGAGCCCACAAATGTTACAACAACTAATGTACAGATTTGTAATTATTAGAGCACTGTCACTTTAAAATTGCATCACCAAAAAAAGAGAAAAAAATGCAAATGTTGGTATATAAGAAACCAGGTGACCATTTACTGTGTCATGTGATCAAGGTACGTCAGTACCGAAACGCGTAATGACCGACTGAGTAACAGCTCAATAAACCGACAATTTTTCCACTTACTTGGGTCTGTGCTCCATGTGTCTTTTCGGGAGAAGAGAGCGCCTGCGTCCTGCTTGCGAAGTGGAGTGGCAGAGATATTGATGACCGGTGTCCTTCCTTTACCGGTATTACACAGACCCCTCGCCTGAAACAGAAAGGGCTTTTTCCGGAGTAGAGAGGAGGCGTCTGGCAACGGACATAAAAAACCACAAGTTATCCTGGAGGATTACAAATCTACGGAGAGCCCCCCAACGGTGCTACACGTGCAGCAAGTTTCTTACGGAGTAAGCGGAGTAGCGGAAGTCCCGGGTCGGAGGACGTGAGACGTGCCGGCGAAAAGCTGAAGGTAAGAACACGCACAGCACGGCATCAACAAGTTGGGTGACGAGGAAAGTGAGCTTTGTCACGCGACCGTAGTGTTTGGACACAATAAACACTCAGAAACGGTAGTGACTAAACGCCAAACTATCGGTAAACTACAAGAGCTGTTACAATGTCGTCAGACACGTTAAAAGATCGAGAGGCTAAAGCGGTGGAAATGTTTGATGAAGCTGTGACACCGCGATTGAACACTAAATCCCAGAATGCACCTGGGACATCAAATGCTAAAAGTGATACACTAAAAGATAAATTTCGGGCACTGGAGAAAATGTGCAAACAGGAGCAAAGTAAATGGTGGGAGGGAAGGTCACTACAAAGATATTTGGATGTAAAACGGGTACCAAGGGGTTTGCGTATCCTCCTGGCACCTAGTTACGAGATCCCCGACCCAAACATGCTCAGAGAATGGGCGGAGACCAATCTGGAGTCATCGAGAAAGTTGATGATAATCTTGGTAAAGTACGCGGAATCGGACCGCGCAAAACTACAAGAAAAAATAGATGAAATGAATGAAGAAATAAAAAATATGGGACAAACAGATGAAGCAACTAAACTAAGACAAGAAATGACTAACAGGCTTCAAAAAGAGGAAGAAAAAATAAGAGAGCGTAAAACGTACAAGTATCACCGAGACAAAAACGATTATGAGTGTGGCAGAATTTTCACTTTTGCCAAAAAATATGAAAACATGAAAATCTCAAAGTTCAGCGGTATAAGAGAGGCAAATAAAGACTCCCGACAAGATATTCAGGGAGGATCCTCAACCTCTAGTTTAAGCTCGGCAATTGAAAGTGACTCTGATCACATAAGATCTGGACGAGTACCAACTAACATAACAATGGTGGAAGAGCTTGATTTTTTAGTTGAGGAACAAAAACAAATCCTTCGGCCAAAGCGCCAAACATCAAAACCGCCGGGAAAATCAAAAGCCAAACCCGCAAACGCAGAGAAAGGAGACGGGCAAGGAAAAGGAGAACCAACAAGGAGATATCAAACGCGCAGGTGGAATCGAAAGTAGAATCCCCCAATGCATCGACAGCGTCAACAGCAATGAATAACATCACAGTTACGAACTTATCGGACATAACTCTAAACACGGCTGAATTACAACTCCTGTCTTTGGGTCTGTCCTTTGCCCCTGAAAGTACCTTTGACTACGCAAAAACGCGAATGGATATCTACAAAGGCATCAGAAAACTAAAACTGCGAAAACACCATCTACTAAAAAGCGGAAAAGAAATACCAATACCTGAAATACCTTTGAGAAATGATCAAAATGAAAGAGAACAAATATTTAACACTCAAGAAAGACACTTCATTGAGGAATTGGCGGAAATGGAAACAACACAAACACAAGACGGTGAATCACACACTGAATCAGAAAATGTAACAGAAGTGAATAGAACTTGTACTACCAATTTCAAACCTCGATCAAAGTTTGTCCCAATAATGCCAAGAGATGGAATAGACATCTACCATGAACAAATCACGAAAGAACTGAAAGACCTCAACATGGCTATAAACAAACCAAAAAACAGGAAGAAAAGAAAGATGGAAAAAAGATATAAACAACTAATGAGCAAACTATCTAAAAATAGACAAGTGGTGATACGAAATGCTGATAAAGGAGGCAATCTAGTTATCTGGAAAAAAACAGACTATTTACTAGAAGCCCAGAAACAACTTATGGATCAGGACTGTTATCGCAGATGTGACCAAAATATTCTGAAACTGACAAATGAAAAACTATATGCTAAGCTACTTGCGTGGAAAAGCAAAGGTTTGATAAATAAAGAAGAATTTCTATTTTTGAAAAATAACACCCCAACAACTCCGGTGCTATATTTCATACCGAAGCTTCATAAAAATAATCTGAACCCACCTGGCAGGCCGATCATTTCTGCGATAAACAGCCTAACAGAACACATGTCGCAATATATCGACCACTTTTTACAAGAACATGTCCAACATTTACCATCATATTTGAGAGACACAGGAGACTTTTTGGCCAAAATAAAAGATATAAAGTGGCAATCAGATTTCCTGCTGATAACAATGGACATTACCTCGTTATACACGAGTATTAGTCATAGAGATGGCATGCGGGCTACAGAATTCTATCTCAAACAAAGGGACGTTGTCTATGCTGAACACAGCAAAATGTTATTAGATATGATGGAATTCTGTTTATACAATAACATCTTTCTCTTCCAGCATAGCCTGTACCAACAGATAAGAGGCGTAGCTATGGGAGCTAGTTTCTCCCCTAGCTACGCCTGTCTCCATATGGGGTGGTGGGAAGAACTGATTCTCCATCGCAACTTCAATAACATACTGAGTAACCATGTAAAATGTTGGTGGAGATATATCGATGATTTGTTTATTATATGGCAAGGCACGAAAACAGAGGCTGAAACATTCATTGATAAACTTAACCAAAATGACATCAACTTGAACTTTACTGCAGACATTAGCCCCACAAAAGTAACATTCCTAGATGTTGAGGTTTATATAGAACATGGCAATTTGGAGACAAGAATACACAGAAAGCCAACAGCTGTAAACTCCATCTTACACGCAACCAGCCATCACCCAAAACATCTAGTAGAAAGCATTCCATATGGTGAAATGTTACGAATCAAACGCATATGTAGCCCACCGGAAGAACTATCTAAAGCACAAGAGTCAAGCAAGAACAGATTTTTAGAACGAGGGTATTCAAAAACATGCATTGAAAATGCAATAACAAAAAGTAACGAGGTAGACAGAAGTTCACTTCTAGAAACAGCCCTAGCAAAGACAAACACGAAAGTATCAAAAACAGAGATACCAAAAGATGACGAATTCAGAATGATTGTAAGCTACAACAAACAAAATAAAGAAATTGGTCGAATTATTCGAAAAAATTGGCCATTGGTAAAAAATGACCCAGTACTAGGTCCACATTTACCAAACAAGCCAACGGTCACTCATAGGAGAGCACCAAATATGAGAGACAGATTAGTAGTGAACAATCCAATAGAAATCCCCAAAAAGAACTGGTTTAACCAGAGACAAGGATTCTATAAATGTCAAACGTGTAAAGCTTGCTTAAATGGAGTGAATAAAAAGAGTTTTACCTTAGCATTTGGGAAAGGTGACCAACAAATCAAACATATGCTAACGTGTAAAACGGAATACGTGGTCTATATCCTCGAGTGTCCCTGCAATTTAAAATATGTGGGAAGCACAAAATTGCAGGGACATAAAAGAATATTGCAACATATACGTGTAATTAAAAACAAAGACCCGAGTTACCCAGTTGCCCGTCATTTTAATGAAAAACACCAGGGAGATGTTAAATTACTTAAATACTACCTTATTGACACAATACCCCCAAGTAAGAGAGGGGGGGATCGGGATGAAAAATTAAGAAGATTAGAAACCAGCTACATATTAAAGCTAGATTCTAAACAACCGTATGGGCTGAACATTACTGAAGATCTATATACAAGCCTATAAGAACAGTCAAAAAGCATGTAACAATAACATTCTTAAAATGGAGTATATCAAAACAGACAGAATAAAAAGATATACCAATAAACAACTTCCCCTGGTAAACTTAAATGAAATCTCAGTGTATCACGATAAATAGAGCCTCAACATAAAACAAGAAATAGAAAATAAAAAGTTTTTATTGGTAACTGTTTTTTTAATAAAACAATTCATAGACATAAAAAATTATGAATTGTAAGTCGCAACACTTTTTAGGGAGTTTTCTTTTTCTGCTTTTTGTCATCAGGGTTTACACAACAACACTTTTTCTTCTTTACAAAACCATCCTTATCAGAGGCTTCTGAATAGGATTTTTTTAAAATCGCAGTATAATCTGTCCTGAGTATATAAGCGGCTCCAATAAATCAATCTCAAAGATACTACATATATGTAACATGAAACTATGAATAAGCATTACTTTGCACATGCGTTCTTGCACGTCTTGTATAAAGAGGAATAGAGCTGTAAAGAAAATGAGTTTTTTAACGAATGTATATATATTTATTTATTTATATATTTATAATACTCTCTATAATCTGCTCTATGGTATTTATACCGTAATCAAATGCACTTTATTGCAAAATTTGCACAGGAACACATGTAAATATGACGTGAACATGTATATATTGTTATGTGAATGTATCTTATGGTATTTAGACCGACATGAAATGTCGCGCAAAAATGCGTCATAGAGCCCACAAATGTTACAACAACTAATGTACAGATTTGTAATTATTAGAGCACTGTCACTTTAAAATTGCATCACCAAAAAAAGAGAAAAAAATGCAAATGTTGGTATATAAGAAACCAGGTGACCATTTACTGTGTCATGTGATCAAGGTACGTCAGTACCGAAACGCGTAATGGCCGACTGAGTAACAGCTCAATAAACCGACAATTTTTCCACTTACTTGGGTCTGTGCTCCATGTGTCTTTTCGGGAGAAGAGAGCGCCTGCGTCCTGCTTGCGAAGTGGAGTGGCAGATATATATATATATATATATATATATATATATATATATATGCAAATCCAACTTGTCGGAAAACTGCGTCGCCGCATCGACAGGTACGTAGACTTCAAGAATTAGCCAGTCAGTCTTAAGGTTGTAATTTTAAATATTTATTCGATTGTGGTGCAAGTCATCAGATGCGCTTCGGACTTCACGTCCTTGCTCACTGCTGGGGAGTGATAAGAGTAGCTGCCATTTAACAGAAATTGCCACATATGAAAGAGCGCCAAATTGATACAGGCTAGTAAACATCAACAAAGGACGATATTAACTCATATGATCTTAAATGAGATGTTTTCAATGGTCACCATTTTAACACCATACATACTCTATACGTTATATAGGTTATTTGTTATCTATCATATATGGCACTTGAAATAAGTGGAGCATAACATTGCAATTATCAACAAATTGTCACATATAATTGCATTGTGATGTAAAATCAATATGATACATACATAATTTTCATTTGGGACCCAAAAGAAAAGACTCTTTGTTATCTGTACAAATACTTACAGTCCCTAACTATCGCAATGTCATTTATCACATATTGCTTCTTTACCATTTGTGCTCAATGTAATTTTTAACACAGTTTGCATTTTAGGGCTCAAATGAAAAACGTTCATCATTGTCTGTACAAATACTCAGAGTCCCTGTTCCAAGCAAGGCTCTCTTTGGTTGTATGTAGTGCCACCTTAAATATGTTGCTATGTGTTGCATGTTGCTTCAATAGCAGTACTCTAAAGTGCATAGGTGCTAAAATAGGAACCCACAAAACAATGTGTGAGTCTCCTAAAAAATAAGTGCGCAGTCTATGGGTTACATAGACGTGATGTGCAAATTAAAAAATAATAAAAATATAATGTTATTGTCGTGAACCGTTATACCTTTGATCTACCTTTGAAGGTGTTATGTACTTGTTGTGGGTGTGGGGAGACTGTACTGGCATGTATAGGTCTAACGGAGTATGACCTAGGCTCTACACCCTGTTGGAAATCTTTAAGGAGATTAGACAATGTATTATTGGTGCATATTTAGTGGACCAAATAAAGGATAGAATTGCCCATAATTACAACATTGTTACTGTTATAGAAAATTATGGAGGTCCTCCCCCATATTTAAACCTCCCGGACTTTTGCTATTAAGCAGTACAATGTATTTCGATTCTAGCTGTCTAAGGCGTTTTTCATAATCGCCTCCCCTTTTACTGGGGTTGACGGCATTGATAACGAAATATCTCAGGTGGTTGGGGTTTTGATTGTGTACACTTTTAAAATGCCGAGCTACAGGGTAGCTAGGGTCGGCATTGACTATTGCCCTTAAGTGCTGTAATATGCGCATGTGAACCAGTAATTTCGTACTACCTACATAGGTAAGTTCACAGCTGCATATTAGCACATAGACGGCTAGTTCTGTGCGGCAAGTATAAAGGCCTTTCAGAGCGAAGGGGGTGATGTCAAAAGGAGTTGGATGTGTTCTGACATTCACCCCAAACTTGCACGCCCGGCAACTGCTGCAACTAAATAAAACCTTACGGGGAGACAGCCAATTGTCCAATTTTGCTGTTTCTGAACTGCTGCACACTAAATCATTGTGCATTGCATATACTCGTCTGTATGTTACAGTAGGAGTTTTGGGCAAAATAGTTTTGAGTACATGGTCGGTTAGGATGATGGGCCTTTCTTGTTTAATCAATTTAGTGATCTGGCGGGCTTGACGACTATAACCTGTTATGAGGCGGATGGTATTATCAGTGTTGACTTCTTGCGTTTATAGATGGTTTTCTCTGTTGGGATTTAATAGTTCAAGTCGGTTGAGGCGATTGGCCTTTGACATGCTGGCATCTAATTTTTTGGCATTGTAGCCCCTGGCAAGGAGTCTGTTTTTGCAGTCTTGTTGGTGTTTATCTCTCATCTCATGGGTACTACATGACCTATGTATACTCAAGAATTCCCCATAAGGGATGGCTGTAATAGTGTGGTGTGGATGGAAACTTCTCGCGTGCAGGATGGTGTTGCCTGCTGTGCTTTTCCTAAACAGGCTAGTTGTTATTTCATTATGCACTATATTAACCTGCACATCTAGAAAAGTTGCCTCTTTTGCGCTAATATTAGCTGTGAATTTTAAATTCAGTTGATTGTTGTTAATATCCTTCACAAAATAGTTAGCTTCTTGCATTGAACCAAGCCAAATTATAAACACGTCGTCTATGTATTTCCAATATCTCATGACATTGTTTTCCCAATACGCTGCATGGTCAACTTTGAGGACATGGTGGTGGCCGGTGTGGTTCTTGCTGTGGCCTCAGCGGGGCGGACTTCTCTGCCCGGCACTGGTGTTCTGGTGGGCGCCTGGACAGTCTGTTGGGGGTGGGGGGGGTGCTGTTGTGGCCCTCTTCCCGCCCCTCTGGTGAGTACCGTGTGTTGGAAGCCCTGTTTCTTCTTCCCGTTCACTGTCCTTGTGTACTGTGTGGCGGTTGAGCTGTGTGTGGGCGGGTTAGTCTTGCTGGACATAGTTCTGTCTCTTGTCCTGCTGTTGTCCGGGACTGTTGTTGGTGGGAGTCATCCTTTGGGCGTCTTCCTGCCGATTGGGTAGGGTGTGTGCTGTTTTCCTCAGTTTCATCAGCTCATATCCACATGTCACTTGGTCTCCTGTGCTGCCTTGGCTCTTCTGCTGCTGGGGTTGCTGTTCCGTGCTTGCTGCCTTGGTTTGCCTTCCCCGTGCCTCCCCCGCTGGTTGTATTCTGTTGGTCGGGGCGGTAGGCTGGTGGTGCGTTCTTCCTGCCACCTTGGAGTCCTTTCTCCTCCTTTTGGGTTGCGTCTGTGGTTGTTTCTCCTATTGTGGGGGCCCTGCTTCATTCGGGTTGGCCCCCTCCTTTTGGCACTCTCTGGTGTTCTCCGGCCTGGCTTTTTTGCTGGGGGGGTCCCCTGTTGCTCGGGCCCCCGTGCTCTGTGGTTGTTCCGCCCCTGGTGGGGTGCACTTGTGCCCTTGGAGTGGTGTGCCTTCCCCCTTTTTTTTCTTTTTGGGGTTGGGCTGTTCTCCCTTCCTGCTGGCGCCCTGGTCCCGGTGTTCTTTTTTGTTCCGGGGACGCTTCTGTTTTCTCCTGTGTGCCTTTGGCTTGCCCCTTTGGTTGGCTTGCCCTTGCACCGTGGATTAGGCTTTTTCTTCCTGTTCCCCTGGCCTGAGTGCTGTTTTGGGGGTTCCGGTTGGGGCCTTGGCGGGCTCATGTTCTGTCCTTCTCCTGCTGCTGCGGCTCCCTGTGCTTCTGGTTCCAGGGTTCTTGCTGGCTCTGTTTGCTGTTACCATCTGGCCTGTCCCACTAGTGCTTGCCGCTGGGTGTGGGTCTTTTGCCGCTTGTGCTGTGCTCTGCGGCTGTGTGGTCCTGTGGCTTTGGCTTCTGGTCCTCCTGCTGCCCGGCCGTCCCTGGTGGGATGTCTTCCTGCTGGGCCGTGGCTCGCTTTCTGCAGCCTTCTGCCCTTTGGTTCCTGTGGGTTCGGTCCTGGTATGTGCCTGTCGGGTTACTGCGGTGTCCGCTGCTGGTCGCTTCTTGCTTCCTCTCGGGTGCTTTGCTTGGGCCCTGCTCTGGCCTTCTGGCTTTCGGTGGGTTCCTGTGTCCTCCCCTTGTTTCCTTGTTGGGGTGTCTGTTGGGTCCTTCCTCTGTCCTGGTGGCACCTTGTCCTGGTGCAGGTTGGCTCCGGGCCGGGCTGGTTGTGCTGAGCCCTGTAGTGGTGGGGTTTGCTTCTCGCCTTTGGTTTCCGGTTGTGGTTTCCTTCTCCCCTCTTGTTTCTCTGGATGTTGGGTTATGCTTTGGGGCTTTGCTTCGCTGGTCACTGTTGCCTTCGGTGGTGGCTGGGTCGTTGGCTCTGCCTTGGGTGGGCGCTTGTTCTTCGTGTGCCGGGCTCCTATGCCCCATTATGACTGCCGGTCCTGGCTGTGCTGTGCCCTTTCCCTGCTGGTGGGTTTTGGGTGTTGGTCTCCCTGGGTTTGTGGGCTCTCCGCGGCTTCTTTTCGCCCCTTGGTTCCTGTCCTTCTGTTGGTTCGAGCGGGGTGGGTGCCTGTCTGGATGCCGGCCTGCCTGCCTGCCTGCCTGCGGTTTTCGCTGTTGGGCGCTTCTTGCTCCCTTTGGGTGCTTTTGCTTGCCCCGTGCTCAGGATGTCTGCCTTCTGGTGGTGCCTCCTACTGGTTTCCGGGGGGGGGGGGGTTGGGTTTGTTGTGCCCTTCCTCTGTGCTGGTGGGCCTTGGCCTTTTTTGGTGGTGTTGGCTCGGTTTTCTTCTTGCCTGCCGCCCTGTTTCCCTCCGGTAGTGGCTGGGTTTTGTTGGTCTTCCTTGGCTTTTGCTTTGGGTGGCCTTTTGTTCTTTGGTTATTCGGCTCTTGTGCCCTGCCCTGTTGGCCGTGCCTTTTCCCTCCTTGTGGGGTTTGGGTGTCTGCCTACCCTGGTGTGTGGCCGGGTTTCTGCTTCCCGCCCCTCTCGCTCTGTCTTGGGTTGCGGTTGGCTTTGCTTCGAGTCTGGGGCTTTGGGGGCCTGGCGATGGCCCTGTACTCCCGTGCGGGCTGTTTTCGGCCTGTGTTCTTTGCTCTCTGGATGGTGCTGGGGTGTCCCTTCCCACTCCCTTGTTGAGTGGTGCGCCTTGGGCTTCTTCGGGCTCCTCTCCTTTGCTTTCGGTGCCGGAGTTTTTTTCCTGTATGCTCTGGGGTCCGAGGCTCTGCCTCTGTTGGTTTTGCCTTTCCGGTCCCTGTTTTGGCTTCCCGTTCGCTTTGCGTTTGGGTCGCTGGTGCGCCTCTTGGCTTGGTTGTGTTGGGCTTTGTGCTGTGGGGCCCTTCTTTGCTTCGGGTCCTTTTTTGATCCCTGCTGGGGTCCTTTTCCAGCTGCTCCTTCTCTTGGGCTTTGTCACGGTCCTGGGTTGGTCTTCGGTCCTTTCTCGGTCCACTCCCTTCGGTTGGCTGTGGGGCTGGGTCCGTTGTGTGGGCTCTGGGCTTCCTCCCTCTGGTTCTCCTTTCTCGGGTGGTCTGGCTGGTGTTGGCTGTTGTGCCTTTCCTGTGCCCCTTCCTGGTTGGGGGTTCCTTTTTGCCTCTCCTTCTGGGTCCTGGTGGTGCGGTGTTGTGTGCCTCCTGGGTGGCCGGCCTGTCTGTTCTGCGGCTGGTTTCTTGGGGTTGGGCTGTGGGCCTTCTTGTTGGCGCTCTGCCTTTGGGATTTCACCTTCGGTGGTTCCGGGGTGTCTCTCTTTTTCCTCCTAGGGGTCAGTTCCTCCTTTCCGGTTCTGGGGTTTTGGTTTCCCTGGTTCCGTGTGGGATTTTGTTGTCTTTCTTGGTTGTGCCCTGGTTTTTGCCGGGTCTGTTTTTGGGTTGGGCTTTTTTTGCTCTCCATGTCCTCTGTTGTGGGAGTTGCTGTTTTTTTCTGTCCGGTTGCCTCCTGCTTTGAGGGTTTACCTCGGTCTTGGTCGTTTCTGGGGCGCCGGGTTCTTCTCCCGGTTGGTTGCTGCTGCTCTTCGTAGTGTCTGCTGGGTTTGGCTTTTGGTCGGTTCTGACCTGTGGCCTGGTTCCTCTGTGGTTTCTTGTTGCTGCCCGCTTTTCGGTTCTGCTGGGGGCATCCCCTGCGGTTTTGGGGTGGTCCCTCTGCTTTGTTCCTTCCTGGTCCTTCGGCCCGTCCGCCCTGTGCGGGCTGTTCTTTTCTGCCCTTGTCCTCTACTCCTGGGCTTCTTTTGGTCGTGGGGGGGGGGGTGGCTTGGTTTTGGCCTCTGCTTGCTCCCTTGGGGGCTTGGCTCTGCTTCTGTGCCTGCCTTCTGGCTTGCCTGGTTGGGGGCTCTTGTTTCCGTGGCGGTCCCCTTCTGGCTTTTGGGGTCTTGGTTCGGGCCTGTGGGGTGCTGTTTTTTTTGGTCTGGTGCCCTTGTTGTTGGTGGGGTTCCGGAAGGCCGGGTTCTCTGCTTTGGTATTCTCCATATTTTAAGGAATGGGACGAGGTCAGGAGGGACCTGGGGGTAATGTCCTTTAACTTACCGGCAATCTTCATTAATCCTGGTCCCATTGACCTCATCCCATTCCTTAATTCCCTCCCTCCCTCCCTTGCGGCCGGCCTTCCTGTTGTTGGCTTGGTGTTTTCAGGCTGCATACTGGGCTGGTACCGCTTATGTACTCCCAGTGGGAGGGAGCAGGTAGGGTATCCCAGCATGCTCCTTTTCTTTTTTTCTGTCGTGGAGATAGTCATCTCCATATTTTAAGGAATGGGACGAGGTAAACGGGACCAGGAGTAATGAAGATTACCGGTAAGTAATAGGACCTTAATCTGAAGCCCTGTAAGTGACAAGCAATCTACCCTGATTAGCCAGTCAGATTCATCACGTTTGTCATCTGATTCGAACACACTCAGAGTGAGGTTGGTTCTGATGAGAACCCTTGACTTAATGGGGTTTGAAACGCCTAGACCATTGGAGTAACCAGACAGTGGGCTCTAGAGCTACTTGTACTAAATAGGAATTCCTTCCAACTTGAACCTATCAAATTAAAAAATTTCAGTTAAAACTGTACAGTCAAGGATTTCTAGCAATTGTAAATTGAAAAAGCACCTCTGTTTGGTTTACATTTTAGAAGAGTGTTTTTAGGATATATGTTTTGAGTATGGAATGTATGAATGCATGAGTGGTAAGAATGGTGTGAATTAGTGTAGTCGAGTACAGTTTTTGAGTTTGTTGTAAATTGTGTACAGTATTGTGTGAGTTTAGTGCTTGATGTATATAGATTATTTTGTACGTTGGGAGAAATTTAGTAAAAACTCAAGAGAAATTAAAAAATGAAATAAAAGCTACAAATGAGCTAAAAGATTAAGTGAAAGTGGTCTCGCACATCTTTCTTGAAATTGATGCAAACCAAGCAGCAGCATTGGCATCTTTCTTTGGTTATTGGCATTCTGTGGCTCTGTAAAATTGTATTGCATATTCTGGAAAGCAACTGCTAATCCACAGGTCCACCTCATCGCAGGCAGTAGCCCAGTGACTGTCTCTTGCAGGTGCGGCACTGTGTCACTGTCTTCTCCCAGTTCGAAGTAGGCATGCCCAGGCCTGGGTGGGTATGAAGCCTATATGACGATTTTGCCACCATATTTGCCAGTCTTTGGGGAGATTTACAAAATAAATCACGCAGCGCAGCCCCCCACGAGGCTGCGCTGCATTGTGTGACAGGGAGGGAGCAGGAGAGCGCTAAATCTTCAGAGTTATGGCTCTCTTGTACCCTTTCCCTTGCACCAGCGCTGATTACAGCTGTTGTGTACCAAGCTCACACCTTAGCGCCAGAGTGTGTGCATTTGTCTAGCATAGGTTTGTACAGGAAGGGCACCCTTCCTGTACAAAATACGATGCCCAGATACAACGTAAAGGTTTCCCCTCTTTATATGCATGCTGCACAGTGCAGCATGCACAAAGTCGGAAAAGGAAGGAGAAATTAAATCATTTCTCCTTCCATGCGCTTACTTGAAAAGGGCGCAGTTTTCTCATGCTAAACCCAATCTACCGTTTTCAGTAAATTTGTTTAGCGTGAGAAACCTTGGGGCATATTACCAACAACTAGCGATAATTATCGCTATGTTGGCTTAGCGGCAATATTTTTATCGCCGAGCTGCGGCGATTTTTATCGCTTAGGAAGCTTGCTATTATCAAGGTTTATCTCCTAAGCGATAAAAATTGGCCGAAATGCATGAATATCGCTGAAAAGTCAGCGATATTCATGCATTACCGAGCTAATGCTCTTAGCCATGCTATCCACCTCCCATTGGATAACATGGCTAAGAACTGCTCAGGGCAGGTGTTAGCTTTTGGAGATATTCGCGCTTACGCGAATATCTCCAAAAGTTGGTAATAGGAGATAGCGATGTTAGCGACTGTTTCCAGTCGCTAACATCTTGGCACGCTCACTTTGCATGTCATTAGTGATAAATATCACTGACATGCAAAGCGGGGCCCAAGATGGTCGCTATCTCCTACTAGCTGTCGCTAACTGGTGTTAGCGACAGCTAGGGAATAGGGAGATAATTTTATCTCCGCTTTCTTGGCTTTTAAAGCCAAAAAAGCGGAGATAAGCCCCCTTGATAATATGCCCCCTTGAGTGGTTGCATAGTAACTCCCATGCTTTACACTTATTAAACCCCATGGCGCAAAGTAACGCGAAGCAGCGCTATCTGCTGCTTCGCATTACTTTTCCGTTATTTACAGCTTGTTTTTCGCTGGAAAGTAAACAGAGAAAAAAAGATTTCGCGCCGATTTGCATCACCTTTGTGATGCAAACACGGCATAAAATCTTAGTAAATCTCCATCTTTGCCTTGTGCTGTTGCCTCGAGAAGTCTAGTAAAACAGGGATTGGTAAAGGCAGTAGGTCACGCTTTCATGTGCTAAAGCAAGCAAACACAGGCATGAACGAACCTTATTTATATAAGGTTGTTCATTAAAGCCTATTGACTTTACAAATACTTGTTGACACTGTAAAATAAATGGTGTATAATTTGATGTGTGTTGATCTTAAGTTAGTGGAAAGTGCTGCAGTTCAGCATGCCAGTAATATACACATATAGCAAAATGTTGGTGCAATGCAAAAGTGCCACTTTTGAAAACTTTGAAGTAATGATGTTAACTAGCAGTGCGTCCCCTCATGCTGCTGCGGGGGAAAATAGGGGGGGGGGGGGCGCGAGCCCAAAGCAGGAGGCATTCATATTACAATGCAAAAAGTGACAAATACGAACGCTGCTACTTGTGGCTCAGAGTCCTACCAGCGCAAACCAGGTACTCCGACACCCTGTGGAATTCATGGAAAATCAAAAGGCATATTTGCGTCCTGGGAATGTTGAGTGGGTTTCTGTACGTAGCAAAACACATGTTTTACAGAAACAGGTAATATTAGCTTCGAATGAGCGGTGCTGCGAAAATAGAAATACAAGCGATACAATAAAACGCAAAACAGCCCACAAATGTTAACCTATGAACATCTATATATCCCAGGCCGCAGTTTACGACACCACCATATACTCTTTTGGGAAAGTCCAAGCTACATTTTTCAGGGGAGGGAAGGTGTAAGTCTAAAAATATATATGGCAAAGACCTGCGATTCGTTTTAATTGGGATTTGATTCTTTTGCAAAGTAGATAGCAACGGTGGAATTTCATATGTTCGCCCGTAGGTTGCGCTAAATCTCTTAGAATAATAATTAGTTTTTTTATATGTCGCCTGCTCCCGCAGAATTTTGCCAAATCGAAGTGCAGACATCAGGCACCATCACCCACCCCGATTGTGTTCATTTGATAACCTAAGATGGAGTAAGACTGTTTAAGAGAGGTATTTTGTGTTTTAAAACTCTAAGTGAGACCACCTTCATGTCAAGTCTATGGAGGTCTGAGGTTTGTTATAATTAAGGCTCTCCGTTTTCAGTTTTCACAGATTTTTTAGATAAATACAGACTGAAAACAATGGGGTGGATTTACAAGCCCCTTGCGCCACATTGCGTCACTTTTAACATGGGAAAAGTGACACAAAAGTGGCGGAAGGAGCTTGTAAATCTGTCCCAATGTGTTTTCAATATGTATTTATTCATAAAAGTGGAAAAATACAAAAAATTGAGCATCTTCTCAGTGACTCTCCTTGTCGTTGTCCATGAATTCCCAGCCAATAGTCGTGCAATTAATCAATCAGGGAATTTTGAAGTGTGCTACTCACCCGTGAGGCTCTCAAGGCACTGGGAGTCAAAGAGCCATGTCTTGAGGGTCTTCCTGAAGATGTGCAGAGTGGGGGCGCACCTGATATTGATTGGAAGCTTGCTCCAGGTAGATCTGAGGTTCCTTTTGGGTGGGTGGAAGGAGATTCTTTTGTTGAAAATATTGGGGTCCGGTGTTGTGGAGGCATTTGTAGGCGTGGGTGAGTATCTTGAAAGTTACTCTCTTCTCGACAGGGAGCCAGTGGAGGTTTCGCAGGTGTGGGGTATTACATTTTCTAAAATTACTGCATATCTAAACCTATGTTTGTGCTACTATGCAAATATTTTCATGTGGCTTTATAGTTTTATGATGTTTGGCTGCTAAATGTGCTCAGATCGAACAGGCATCAAAGTATGAGTGCACGTTTATTGGTTAAATAACTCTGGCTATATAGTTATTAGTTATATAGACTTACTGCTTCATTTATTCACTAAACACAAAATAAAAATGAATGCATATAGAAAATACGCCCTAAAAAATAAAAAAAGATAAATACAGGCGGAAATGTTAAAAAAATTAATACCATAAAACTGGGATCCTTAGTTGTATTAGCAGCCGCCTGAGTCATGGGTTCTCATTCTGTCTTTGATATCCCATACAATGGCATCTCACGCTCGAGAAGGGCTTTGAGAGGGTAGTGACAAAGGGCTGACAGTCTCGAGCTGCCCACTGCTGGAGTCAGGAAGATTTTGTCAGGGGAAGTGGTTCTGATGGAGGATCACTGGCAAAATATCGCTGCTAGAAATTTTGCTGTACTAAAATATCGTCACATAAATATCGTCTAAAATATCGTAATGCTATCTTTATAATGTAAATGACATAAATGTTGAATTATAAATATCAAACGTTAAATATATTAAAAAGTATCACTAATATAATACAAATTAAGCATCTTTAGTTAATGTTGAAATACATATAAATATTTTATAACTAAAAATGTTATTAAACTCATATTTTCAATTTATATTTTAATTTTAGAAACCTATTTTAAATGTAATAATTTTTTAAATAAATATATATGTTTATTAAATAGTTAAATGTACCTCTTATGAGTCCAACAACTCCCCTACTCTTGCACTGACTGGAGTGGGAATATATATATATATATATATATATATATTACCTACTGGCGGTCGCCAGTAGGTATATATAGTTAGGATTTTTTCCCTATGGGATTTCTGAAAATTCTATGCCTAATAACTTTTGCGTTTGTGGACGGAATTGGCTGAAAATTTCAGGAAAATGGCACATTTTGTTTCTGAGCAGCCCTTGAAAATTTGGGGGGGTTTTGTGGAGGGGGGGCCGAGAAAAAAGGGGGGTCCCAAAACGCCTTTTTCCCATGTTAATTTCCATAGGGCGGTTGGACTCACTTTTAGCCCGAACGGCTGAATGGATTTTCACGAAAATTGGCAAAATTGTAGGGACTGTTAGCCCGATGTGCCTTTGCTAGGTCTCAATATATGTGCTTCAGTGGATTTTGAGAAATTAACGTTTAAATCAAGATATATATCTGTAACAGCGCTCCGGGCAGCGATCCGGTTAGCGAACCTTTCGCGTATCGGAACTTTGCGATGCGAAGCTGATTGGCCCTCCGGTGTCTGTCAACATTCTAAACAGTCCGGAGCGGCCGCCATCTTGTCTCTCGGTAGGATCGAGAGACAAGAGGAGGCCAAAACAAAGGGGGAAGTTACCATAAGGGGGTATAGTAGATCCTCGTTGTCCCCCTAGGTTTTATGTGGAGGTTTTAAAAGGGCCTAGGAGGGTCCAAAAAAAAAAAAAAAATTTTTTTTTTTGCGTGGTAAGCGCCAAGTTCGCGAACCGGAAAGCGTTCTGGGCAGCGAACTTTATGGATAAAAGAATGAAAGACTTTTCTAATACTGTATGTTAATTGTTTGTTGTTTTTCTTGTTTTTTTTTGTTTTCTTTTTTTTAAAGTGTTTTTTTTATTTTGATTCTTTTTCATAATTTATTAAACTTTCTAACATTTCAGTGTCTGAAATGTCATTATTTTCTTGAAATATTGTTTGCAATCTGTGAGGTTGCAAAATGTCCTCATTTGCAAGGAGGACATCTACTGCTTGGACACATTGCAGCAGTTCATTATCCAAGCTTTCATCCATAAATTCCATGTCAATTTGTTCAATTAATTCCTGGCTGCTCTCTTGCAGGTCCATCTCAAAAGAAACTTGCTGCTCGCCTTCCATTTTGCCTGAAATTTGGATTAAAAAAATATATATTAGTAGAGATAGGGCACTGTTGGGATTAATTTTAGATAGGCAGTTTTTATCAGTGAATTTATCTTTTGGCAGTGTATAGTATGAGAGTGGAAATAGGACTATAAAAAAGTGTATGTGATTTAACCAAGACAAGCCTTACTCCATTCATAACTATAACAGAGAAGTCTATCTAAATACATTACTACTACAGAGGGATAGTGTATATCTAGCAGAAAAAGTCTACTATATTAAGTTATATTGCACAATATATTAAATTATAACTTACCTTCACAAAGAAGTTGAAGTTTTTTGAAGCTATTGAAATAGGAGGTACAACAAGAAGTAGTAGTCAAAATGGCTGTGTTTCCTTCTCTCCCTTTATATATATACAGGTATATAACCAATCAAATGTCAGGTAATAAAAGTAGAAAATGAAAGTAACATTTTCATTGGTTGTCAATTCCAACAATTCAGATGTGTTTTGTGAAGTAATTTACCTCACGGTACTTGGAGAGGTCTACAGGCTAAATGGCTAAATGAAATTTCAATGAAATTTGTGAGAATGGAAGGGATTGTTATGTAGTATGAGCTAATCTATATTTGGTGAGAGTGCCTCTAGTCGTTTTTCTGTAAATTACTTTCTCACCTTTTTTTAGGACCGCTTTCCGGAAAGCGGCCCGGTTAGCGAACCTTAAGCGTCACTGGAGTCCACCATTTTGTGTTTCGGTCGCATTAAGATACAAGATGGAGGGCAAATAATGTTTAGAATGGGTAGAAGGGGTCATGGTAGACTTATCTTGACCCCCTAGGTTTTCTGAGCGTGACTGAGGAGGCTTATATGTGCGGAAAAAAAACATTTTTTTAAAAAATCCGCGAGGTTAGCTTTCGGTTAGCGAACCGGGTAGCGCTCCGGGCAGCGAATTTTGTGGAAAATTAGTGAAAAAAGTTAGAAAAAAATAATAATTGTGAGTGATCAGATGAAGGGTAGCTCTGAGAAGAGCTTTTGGGTTTATGGTACATTTAGGTACTTATAAGTAGGTACCAATGCACAGTCTTAAATTCAGAATGAAAATTCTGTTGCCCTCATCTGAGAAGTGAACTCCATCTCCTCTGTAGATATCTTGCATGTAGTAACGCAAGTTATTGTTGTACAGAGAGCCCATTCCATGGTCTCTCATGAAAGCTGAAACAGATTTGTTTACATGCTTCCTCGCTTTCTCAATTTGTGGACAAAATTGGTTGGACCACTTCCATTTCTGTCTTTGGCATATATTGGAATATACCAAGGCAGTTTGAGGAAAAAGTGCCATTAATTGCTCAAAGGTGTCCTTTAAAAGCATTTCTAGACCTACCCCTGTCAAAGTGCCCAAATCATTACCCCCACAGTGCACAATTAACAGGTCAGGTTTTGGCAAATGCATAAAGGTTTTCACCAATGGTATCAATTGGTGACATTTTAATCCTCTTTGGCCCAACCACTTAATTTCCACATCTTGTAAATTGAGGTTAAATTTCTGTTCTCAGCATACCTTTGAGCCCAGTGGATGTAACTATGTCCAACAATCCAGACCTTAAACATGGTGGGAGAAGGTTGTTCTGCAGTCAGATGAAGTGTGGTAATGAAAGGGCAGTTGAAACAGTAGGAGTTTCTAAAGAAAAAAAACTGTGGATTTACAATGCTAATGATTCATTAGCAGTGATTGGTGCATTTCCATTTCTGAAAACAGAAAGTTAGGGTGCATGGATGTGTTCTTTGAAAGATGTAATTTGAATGGTCAAGGAAGAAACATTTAATGAAAGATTGCACTGGATACGCAGGTGCACTGAGAGTTCAGAGTTCAATTGAAACATTGTTGTGTGAATTTGCAAACATGAGAGGTCTTCCAGGAGGTGGTTGCTATGGAAACAAGGCAGACAGGGCAGAGGGGGGAAGGGTTTTGATTTGAAAAAAGTGAGGGAAGAGGTATGATTGGCTAATATGAGACATATGTGAAATGAATATCTGTATTTCTGTGCTTTCAATAGCTGCAGCCTTTGGAGTGCATCCTTTTTCTTCTGCTGAAGACAATTTGGTGTATTTCTTAGACTGTTTTCAAAACTCAAAAAATATTTGCTAAGGTGAGAAAAGATTTATTTAATTTAGATAGAGAATAGTATGATTTAAGGAGAAAATGATGAAGAAAGCTGTGTTTTTAAAATGTGGTTTTGTCTCTAGTGATATAGTAATAGAATTAGTTTCATAGAGAAATTGTAATTGCATATTTGGTGTAACATTCTGGCATGCAGTAACACAAGTTATTGTGGTACATGGAGCCCATTCCATGGTTTGTTATGTAAGCTGAAACAGATATGTTGTTTTTAAAAACGATTTAAGAAATCAATTACATTTCTGGATATGTACTGCTAGAGCTTCATAGGTTGTTTTGAGCCATATTTATAAGGTATTTGAGTGTCTAAGATGTTATGTTTTCCTTTTAAAATGTAAAGTGTTCCTCATGGGGCAAGTGTCTTGTAAATACGCTCCCACTTGTGCTTGGCAAATTTAGATTTTGATTATGGGAGTTACCTAGCCATGTTAATAGTGTCCCAAAAATGGTGCTAGGGAATTGCAGAAAACACTTTCATGTGTCTCAAGGACATTTTTAGTCATTTCTTCATGAATGCAGGTATACAATTGATTTATATGCTGTGTTTAAAAAAGAATTTTGAAATCAATTAAATTTCAGGATATGTACTGTTAGAGCTTCATAGGTTGTTTGGGGTCATATTTAGAAGGCATTTTAGTGTCTTTGATGTTATTTTTCCCTTTTTAAATGGAAAGCGTTCCTCATGGGGCCCTGAGCAGTTCTTAGCCATGTTATTTAATAGGAAGTGGATAACATGGCTAAGAGCATTTGCTGGAAAATGCATGAATATTGCTGACTTTTCTGCGATGTTATGTTTACCTTTTTAAATGGAAAGTGTTCCTCTTGGGGCAAGTGTCTTGTAAATACGCTCCCACTTGCGCTTGGCAAATTTAGATTTTGATTATGGGAGTTACCTAGCCATGTTAATAGTGTCCCAAAAATGGTGCTAGGGCATTCCAGAAAACACTTTCATGTGTCTCAAGGACATTTTTAGTCATTTCTTCATGAATGCAGGTATACAATTGATTTATATGCTGTGTTTAAAAACGAATTTTGAAATCAATTACATTTCAGGATATGTACTGTTAGAGCTTCATAGGTTGTTTGGGGTCATATTTAGAAGGCATTTTAGTGTCTTTGATGTTATTTTTCCCTTTTTAAATGGAAAGCGTTCCTCATGGGGCCCTGAGCAGTTCTTAGCCATGTTATTTAATAGGAAGTGGATAACATGGCTAAGAGCATTTGCTGGAAAATGCATGAATATCGCTGACTTTTCTGCGATATTCATGCATTGCGGCCGTTTTTTTTCGCATTTGCGAGCAGTTCTTAGCCATGTTATCCAATGGGAGGTGGATAACATGGCTAAGAGCATTTGCTGGATAATGCATGAATATCGTTGACTTTTCAGCGATATTCATGCATTGCGGCTGTTTTTAATCGCATTTGTGATAAACAATTACATTTCTTGATATGTACTTTTAGAGCTTCATAGGTTGTTTGGGGCTATATTTAGAAGGCATTTTAGTGTCTTTGATGTTATGTTTACCTTTCTAAATGGAAAGCGTTCCTCTTGGGGCAAGTGTCTTGTAAATACGCTCCCACTTGCGCTTGGCAAATTTAAATTTTGATTATGGGAGTTACCTAGCCATGTTAATAGTGTCTCAAAAATGGTGCTAGGGCATTCCAGAAAACACAATCATGTGTCTCAAGGACATTTTTAGTCATTTCTTCATGAATGCAGGTATACAATTGATTTATATGCTGTGTTTAAAAACGAATTTTGAAATCAATTAAATTTCAGGATATGTACTGTTAGAGCTTCATAGGTTGTTTGGGGTCATATTTAGAAGGCATTTTAGTGTTTTTGATGTTATTTTTCCCTTTTTAAATGGAAAGCGTTCCTCATGGGGCCCTGAGCAGTTCTTAGCCATGTTATTTAATAGGAAGTGGATAACATGGCTAAGAGCATTTGCTGGAAAATGTATGAATATCGCTGATTTTTCTGCGATATTCATGCATTGCGGCCGTTTTTTTTCACATTTGCAAGCACTTCTTAACCATGTTATCCAATGGGAGGTGGATAACATGGCTAAGAGCATTTGCTTCAAAGGTTGTTTGGGGTTATACACCATTTTTGGGAAATTATTAACATGCCTATCTAACTCCCATAATCAAAATCTAAATTTGCCAACCGCAGGTGGGAGCGTATTTACAATAAATTTGCACCATGAACAACGTAAAATAGCATACTAGACACTCAAATGCCTTATAAATATGACCCAAAACATCTTATGAAGCACTAGTAGTGCATATTTCCAGAAATGTATTGGTTTTCATTTAATGATTTACTTCATTGGTAGGCCTTCACATGTTTTTTTACCTTGGTTTTTTTCAGTGATAATCTTATCTGCAACCATGTGTTGGCCTCACCTCAAATAAACAAAACAGGTGATGGACTGAATGTGGATCAATGACACACATTCACCCCAGTCTAAAGATCTGGGCCTAAACAAATCTTTAGATAGGCTACATCTTATCGTCATCCTGAATTAATGATTTAAAATATTAGGGAGTGATTTATGAGTGTTGTATGCCTGTTTTGTACCATTGAGTGTCATTTTTGTGATGCAGTGCTGGTGGAAAATATTTGCTATGTTAAATAATTAGTACGGCATTAAGTTTTAGATGACTGTTATTTATTTACTGTTTGGTAATAGTGGTTAATAACATTTTATATTATATTTTTCCACAGATTCAAGTGCAGATTCTTTCATAGTTTGTAAAATGCCTTCCAAAAGTAGAATAAGAAAGGCTAGAAAACGTCAAAGACAGCAGGATGATGTTTTATTGCAGCAGTCCTCTTCCCCAAATACTTGTCAAAACACCAAGAAAGGTCCGGGTAAGAGCACAAAATCATTCTTAAGAAATATTTGTAGTAAAAAAAGTTTTGCTCAAAAAAATGTTTCAGTTCACAAAAAGAAAAGTAATTTAAATGGAAAGGAGAGACCCATCACAAATGTTACTGGTAGAGGAAGAGATAACTCTGTGCATGATAGTAGAAGGAAACAACAGTTTAGGGACATTCGAAATCGAATGTTCCGTAATAGGATATTAGTTAATTTATTGAAAAATATTAAAAAGAAAGGCCAACAGAAAGCGGCATTTTATAAGAAGAAGAAAAATGTAGAGAAAATTATTGATCATGCTTTTGAAATTAAGCGAAAGTTGTTTATTTTGGTAATCAATAGAATTAGGAAACTAAGCAAGGTAATTTCTGATTTCAAAACAAAAAGTAGATGGAAGAGAGTAGTAAATCGTACTAACTTTTGTGAAGTTTTTTCCGGAGAATGGATGCATAGTTCAAGTTCTGAGGCATTTTTTAATGAGGAGACTTATTTTCAGGATAATGATTTGGTGCATGCAGTTGACATCAGTGGTCGAGCTTATGAAGTGAAGGATGGTTGTCCAGTTGAAAAAGAACAACTTGTGACAACAGAGACAGAAGAGGCGCTAAGTGATGAGGTTTTAGGAAGACGTCCTAAGGGTCCTGTGTACATTTGGAAGTGTAGTTCTATTTGCAGTGTGCGACAGGTTTCCATCAATTTGCTTTGTGATTTTATACGGACATTTAATAAGAAAAGTTTGAAGCAGAAAATGAAGTTGTTGCAAGATTTAGATCCTTGCAGAGTGAGACAAATGACAGGTTTGCGTGGTCATTCACTGGCTTGTCTTTCCAGGAGAGTATGCCAGAGTGTTTTTCATCATTTCAGGATGCTAGCAGTGCATCATAATAAAGTGAGAAAATTAGTGAGAATGTTGTATTATGCTAAGAGTCCAGCAATTATGCTTAAACAATTATGTGCTGCTCTTTTGCATGGTTCTGAAATAGATGTGAAGAATATTTGTGAAGAAATTGAGTTTTGTTACTTTGGTAGTAAAGATGAGAATGTTCAAATTGACCCAGAAGTAGAGGGTAATGTGGAAGATAATGTACAGGTTTCCAGTACAGATAATTTTCAGAAGGAAATTGCCACGTTTCAGATGAAATCAAGTGAGAGGCCTAATTTCACTTGTGTATGTTGTCGACGCACTTATTATAAGAATCAGACTAAGGTAGTGGATTTATATGCAAAAAGTGAAAGGGAAAATAATAGTGAATGGAAGGATTTTGCCACATACTTGATGGTAGAAAATTATTTTGATTTGGGATCGGATCAACGTGTGTGTACTTATTGTTGTAATAAATTAAACCAAAACCAGATGCCTGCTAGGGCAGTTCATAATAATCTGGAATTGGTTGAGATTCCTTCTGAATTGAAGGATTTAAATACTTATGAATCTATTTTGATTCAAAGTATCCATCCCTTTCAGGCTATTGTAAGAATGGAGCCAAAGACAGGGAAGTTGCCTCCAGCAGATTTACAGAGAGGATTAAAGGGAAGAGTTGTTTATTTGCCTCTAGATTTGAACAAAAACATTAACACAATTGGAATAGAAAAAGTGGAAGAGGAACCTCTGGTTATCTTGGTTAATGGGGTTCCGACAAAGAATAAGAAAATATGGCAAGATTTAGTGGATGTTAGGAAAGTCAAAAAGGCAACAGTGTATTTGAAGAAAAATAATAAGTACTATAAGAATGTATATGTTGCAGAAGAGGAAGTAAGTGATGAAGAGGATAGCGATTTGTGTGCTGGCCAAATTGAGAAAGTAGAGGCCTCTAAAAGTGAAGAAATATATGAACATTATAGTGTTCATCCTTTGCATTCCAAGGAAGTCATGGGGAATGCTATTGAGTTGTTTCAAATGAAACAAGCCAAAGGGAGTCCCATTAGTGTTTGGGAGGAAAGTTTGGAAGCTCGGTGTTTCCCACAGCTATTTCCCACAGGTCAAGGAGGAAGATATGATGAGCGACCTCATCAAATTCCTGCGTCTGAATACCGGACTTTACGATTGTATGCAGCAGATCCTAGGTTTCGGCAATGCATTCCCTATTTGTTTCATCTCCTGTTTGAAAGCGATCTGTCTGGACTGTCATATGCAGTGAACCACATCTTAAAAAGTGGTATACAGATGCGAAACATCTCGGCAAGTGACTTTATGCATAAAGTCAATGTCCAAGACAGTATTTTGGATTCTCACTTAATTAATCTCATGGCGTGTCAGCGTGGTACTAATGAGTACTGGTACCGTCGTCATGGTGATTTAAAATGTATGCTGAGGAACTTAGGAACTCCAACATGGTTCCTCACTCTGAGCTGTGCCGAGTATGGCTGGGAAGACTTACTTGAATTTCTACGAGAGGCAAATGGAAATATTGAAAACATTGAATTCAAGACACCTGGAGAACTGTGTTCTTTGGATCCAGTGAATGTATGCAGGTACTTCAATCATAGATTTGAAGCTATGATGTCTTTCATCACAAATAAAAAGAATCCACCTCTTGGAGAGGTGTTGGATTTCTTCTGGAGAAAGGAGTACCAAGCAAGAGGTGCCCCTCATATACATATGTTGTTGTGGATCAAGGATGCACCTAAATTTGGAACAGATCCGGATGACTTAGTGATGAATTTCATCGAACAGTATTCTACGTGTGCTGTTCCAAACGCAACGGAGAAGAAAAGTCTAAGAGAACAAGTTCTACGTTTCCAAAGCCATCGTTGTGGAAAGTACTGTCGTCGTAAATTCAGAAACAAGGACAAGTTCTACACCAAATGTCGTTTCAACTTTCCACGACCGGTGATTTCTAAAGGAAGAGTGAACAGTTTGATGTCTTCGCTGCGACATAATGTGACGAGGAAATCACCCAAGAATACATACAATTTGAAAAGGAACGAAGAGTCCAAGTACATCAATGACTACAACCCAGTGATTTTGTCCATGTGGAATGCTAACATGGATATACAGTTTGTGGCTGACAACTGTATGGCTGTGGCTCGGTATGTGACATCTTACATCACCAAAAAAGAAAAGACCGAACTGAAGGATATGTGGGAGGACATTTCTCATGAAAAGAGCCTCAGCAAGAAGTTGTACAGTTTCAGTCTGAAGATGTTGTCGCATCGAGAAATCGGAGCTTACGAATGTTCTGACCGGTTGTCTTCAGCAAGTCTCTATGCCAAATCCAGGAGTCTCGTTTGGGCGAGTCTTGGTCTTGCTGCAACGCGAAATCAAGTTCTAAAACCTGTCCGGGAAATTGAGTATTTGGCAGAAAAGGAACCAAACAGTACCGACATTTTGAAGACCAACATGTTGGATACATATTATCCAAATCGAAGCAGTCACCTTGAGAATGTTTGTCTATATGAGGTTCTCCAAAATTATATATTCAAGAGGAACATCAAAGAAGATATTGAGAAAGGAGTGTATGCTGTAATTGGAAGTGAGGGATGCCTGGTCAAGCAAAGAAAATGCCAATTAGTAAACCATCGAAAATTGAGTGGTGAATCTCCAGAAAAAAAGGAGTTTTTTTATTTAGCACTTTTGCAACTTTTCAAGCCTTGGCGTGCAGAAGAGGAACTGCTTGGAGATTTCCTCTGTTACGAAGACTCTTTCAATGCAGCCAAGGAGTCCATAGAATGTCCTGCTTTTTCTAAATATCAAGAAATGCTAACTTTGGAAATTGAGCAGGAAGCAACGATTGCAGCCGAGATTGCCAAAGACAGTTCTCAGGACAGTCAGAGTTCTGTTTCATTGAGTCAAGATCCACTTGGAGGACCTATTATCGAAAATGAAGCTGCCACTGCTATGAATGAAGTGGAAAGAGCCATGGCACATGCTCAGGAGGATTCAGTTAACTTAGAAGACTTGGAAAAACAACTCAACGCTGAGCAGAGGAAAATATATGATGAAGTTACCAAGGAAATTGAGCACGGATTAAGTCATGAGAAGAACAAGTGCTCATGTACATCGTTGAAGCCTGTCCGACTGTACGTGAGTGGAGAAGCGGGAACTGGAAAAAGTTTCCTCATTAAAGCAATCTCTTGTTATTTGCAGGAAAGGACTGAGTCATCGCTGTCTTGTGTTGTCACCGCTCCTACTGGACTGGCAGCACATAACATTAAAGGTATTACTTTGCATCGTCTACTGATGCTGCCGGTGGAGCATGACAACAAATTACAATACAACAAGTTATCTGGAGATGCTTGCTGTGAAGTTTCAAGAGTCTTGAGGAAAATGAAACTACTTATCATTGACGAAGTAAGCATGGTTTCCAATGTCATGCTTGCCTTTGTGCATTTGAGAATGCAAGAAGTACTTAAAACTGAATATGATGTGTTATTTGGTGGGAAACACATCATTGTTTTCGGAGATCTTCTGCAGCTGACACCAGTAAAAGGTCAACCTGTGTTCAAAATACTCACGCATGAAGATACCAGGAAGTGCCTAGGGAGCATTGGCAACGTCAATATATGGTTAAACTTCAATTATGCAGAACTGCATCAAAATATGCGTCAGGCAAAGGATGAAGATTACAAGAATATTCTACAAGATATTAGAATTGGAAAAGTGACTGAGCATGGGAAAGAAGCTTTAAATGCACGATTACTGTCAAATTTATATCCCACACAAGAGATTGTGCCTGAGAATATTTTTCAGAAAATTACTGAGAAGAAATCCGGGATATGTCTCATGCCAACTCTTGCAGAATGTGCCATCTTCAACAACAAAATGTTGAATTTAGAAAAGCAAGAGATTGTGAAACTTGAAGCTATCGACAAATTAGAGCATATGGGATCAACAATTATTTTGTCAGACAATTTGAAATCAAAATTGGATTCATTAGAGAAGACTATATCTAAAACAGCGGGTTTTGAAAAGACTTTGAATGTGTGTTTAAATTGCCGAATCATTTTGAGAAGGAATTTACATGTAGAAAGAGGTCTGGTAAATGGATCAATGGGTAATGTTGTTGATTTTGAGAAATACAGAAATAGAGATGGAATAGAATTTTTAAGAATTAAATTTGATGGCATTGAGGAAGTACAGCAAATTGGTCGTTGTTCTGCTAGGTTTTTGCTTGTTAAAGACTTATATGTTCGCCGTAAACAGTTTCCTGTTTGCTTGGCATATGCGGTGACAATCCATAAATCGCAAGGTTTAAGTGTAGACTGTGCATTGGTGAATATTGGCAGTTCTGTGTTCAAGGAGGGTATGGCATATGTGGCATTGTCACGAGTTAGAACTTTATCGGGATTGTACTTGATTGACTGTGATGTCAGAAACATTTGTGCGGATCTAGATTGTGTTAAGGAATACAATAGGTTAAGAAGAGAGTATGCGCCACATTTGCCTCAATATCCTTTGTTTGAGAAACGTGTGGTAGGCCGGAAACGTAGAAATAGCAGTAATAGTAGGGAGGTTGTTGCAAAAAGACTAAAAGTCAATGAACCGAAAATTGTTAGCAGAAAGAAAGTGGATTCTGTTGAAGATGTTGTTGGTTTTCAATTTGAAAACAGTTCTGGTGTCAACTGCTATGCAAATGTAGTGGTTAATGTTCTCTTTTCACTAGAGAGTTTAAAAGAACAGATTCTGTTGAATTCAGAACAAATTTTATGCAGTTTGTTGAATTCTGTTTTCGAGAAATGTAGCACTGATCGAACAAAAGTAGAAAGTGTGTCTGAAGTTCGTTATCTGTTAGATGAATGTTCAGGTCAAACAGACTTCTCTGAAAATAATCAGCAAGATTGTCAGGAGTTTTTAATGTATATGCTTGATATATTGCAAGATGAGGGTGTAGATGTAGATCAACTGTTTGGGCTTTCTTATCAATGGCAGCATGACTGCGAGAATTGTAGGGTATCAAGTACTACTAGTGTAGACTCAGAAAGATTTATATATTTAACTTTGCCAGACAGTAAATCAGTCTCCTTTAATAAGCTAGTAAATGCAGCTGATCACAACATGGAGTGTAGCCAATGTAAATCTGAAATGATGTCAACATTACTTATACGTAGATATGGCCAGTATGTCATTTTAATGATGCAACGATGTAGGCCTGATGGATCAAAATTGTCAACTTTAATAAAAAATGTTGTGGCTTCTCAGCTTTCAATATCAGGAAGGACTTTTGTAACTGTAGCAATTATCTAACACGATGGTCCTTCAACTACTTCAGGACATTATACAGCTTATTTAAAGTCTCGAAACGGCTGGTCATTCTGCAATGATTCCGTTGTAAGTTTCAAAAAAAAATTGCCGTTTGACCTTAAAAATTCTTACCTGGTGTTTTTAAAACCAAAATTTTAAAAAAAGAATCTCGAGATTTCCTATGAAGAATTGGAAAAGGTTCATCAAGTTGAGGGAATGTAAGTCTGCAATGCTGTCTAGATTATTGGTCCAAAACTTTTAATTGTAATGTTATTTTGTAAAATCCGACTATATAAACCTGATGCAAGTAAGTCTGCTTCATAGTAAGCAGTATCAGTGTCATAGGAAAAGGAGAACATGAGTGACAAAGAAGGGTAAGATATTAGTAGTCCAGGATTGTGAAAATTATCTTAAATGTTTTCTTTTTGAAAGTTGCGAATATAGAAAATGACGGGATTTGATTGGAAGAATTACAAGACTTGTGAATAGCTGCATCATGATTTGGCCAAGTGGAAACATGTGGTAGAATGTGAGAAGTCTTTTCTTGTATGTAGCATATTTTTCGAATCGTTGGAGGTTTTCTTTCAGAAAGTGGCGGGCTGACAATATTTATAGCACAACACAGTGGACGCTGTTCATAGGACATCCTTCGACGTCATTGAAAGTAAGTTAATTTTAAGGAGTTTTGAATTCAGATTTCTTATGTTGAATGGGTTTTTTAAACACAATCATTTTGATTGTGTTTTTTTTTCCCCGCTGTTACATGATGAATACCTTCAAGTCACTGATTTAAGTGAAATTTGATACATTCTGAGAACAGCAAAAATAAACCATTTAACATGTATAATTAATGTTTTGCTTTTTGTACTTATGATATACATTTAGAAATGTGAAGTAGATATGGAGAAACTGAGTCTTCTGTAAGTGTCAATTTTAATCCTTACAGTGCTGTACTTCTGGGTACTGTTTTTAAAAAAAAAAAAATGAATAGGCCTCACCTCAAAGAAAGCTGTTGAAAGCAGACATCTTATTTGCATCCTGAAACAATCATTTAAAATGTTAGACACAATTTTATGATGGCTTTACATCTTTTTTGCGCTGCATTTGCATCACTATTGTGAGACATTAGCAGTGCAAAAAAAGCACCATGTTCCAAAATAGACCTCAGTTCATCAACATCAAGATACAGTTTTTTGTAAAATATATATATTTAGGATTGTGTAGGGGACGTAGAGAAGCAGAGACTTCTGTAAATGTCAAAGTTGTTGAAAAACTGTTTGTTCTTGAACCTTTTCCCTTGTCTTTTCTAATTTTTAAGTACATGTTTTAATATTTTTGGAAATGTTTGTTCTCTGTTTTACAGATTGAAAGTATGAAAAAATATTTTAAAAAGGTAACAAGAATTATAAGGTAAATGTTTTCTACTCTTTTTACCCGCAATGCACTGCTGATGATGTCACTGACACTATCTCTCATTTACTCTCTATAGCTGTCTTTCTTTTTACATTATTCTCTGTTTACTTCCCTTATACTAACTCTTCTTTTTTTTTAAAAAATATTTTTTTAGTTCGCTTACAGTTCGCGAACCGGTCAGCGAACTTGAAGCGAACCAAAAGAAATAGAGCTTGCCAGAGTGATAAACATTCTAGCAATTTTATTTGAAAGGGGAGGTAGTTCTGAAAAGAACTTTTTTTTTGTTTTTGTTGTTTTATATATATATTTTTTTTTTCTGAACATTTTTTGATTTTTTTGTATTTTTAGAACAGTTTTATGTTTTTTTTGTGTTTTTTATGGAGGGGAAACAACAAAAAAACAGGCATTGAAAACGGCTCAACAGGAGCAAAAAAAAAATTACTGCTTGGGTGCATTAGGGCACTTATGGTTTTCGAACACCATATTAATCAAGTTGATGCTCATGTTCCCATACGACAACATAGCACCACAATATATACAAGTAAACCTCATATGTTTGAAATTTGGTTGAATATTTGGCACAGTTTCCTGTGCCTCTCTTCCTGACAAAGACATTGATGAGGTAGATCTGGCCACAGGAGTTGTCGGGGGATTGTCTTGTAGGTCCCTTAACTCAGCCCGGCTGTAGTTCAAGGGATGCCACCTGGTCATATGTCGATGCATAGTATAGTTGCCCATACTATATTTCTTCTCTGTGCCTCTTGACAATCTGTAATCACAGATGAGGCAGGTGGCATATTTTGCATTCACCTTCTTCTCCCCTGGAGGGATGGAAAAAAACTGCCAGATGAAACTAGTTTTTCTCTTTGAAACACGGGGCAACTCCGGGATAAATTGTTGTTGATCTGTATCCTCTTCTTCTTCTTCCTCCTCTTCCTGCTCTCTGTTGGAGGTAAATTGACTTGGTGGTCCTCTCTTCTTATGAGGAGGTGGAGGTGGTGGTGGGGGTGCACCAGCTGCAGCAAGTATGGAAGCCATTGTTGAATTCCAGGTAAATGGTCTTTCTCTCACCAAGATGAAAGTCAGAGTGAGGAAAGAAGGAGGGGTTTACATGATTTGGGAAAAGCAAAAGTTCTGAACCAATGAAAAGTGTTATTTTTAGGTCACATGACCTAGTCATACATCATTTGGAAACCAAAAGTGAAATGAACCAATGAAAAGTTTGATAAACAAGTCACATGACCTGTTCCGCTTACGTTACGCGGTGCGCGCCGCGTCTCGGATCGCTTCCGGTTCGCGGTCCGGAGCACTTCCGGGAGCGCTAACGCAGCGCGTCATTAGACGCATTACGCGACAACGTGATACGTCGCGCTTCCGCGACGCGTCACAGTTCCGCTAACGTAACGTTGACCGGTTCGCGGACTAGGTCGCGGCATCAAGATGAGCTAACGGAAAGCTTCCCGGTTCGCGAACTAGAAGCGAAGAAAAAAAATATTTTAAAAAAAATTATTAATAAACATCTAAAATATATTTTAAGATTTAAAGAAGAATACATATTACAGCTACAGATGTTAGCTTTTAAAAAACCAATGAAATTCACAGAAAAAACCATAGGTTATAGACCATATATAGTTAGGAATTAGCATTTACAAAACCTTGAAAATTCACTGAAAAAACCATAGGTTATAGAACATATATAGTTAGGGTATTGCATTTACAAAACCTTATTTTACTCGCATAAAACCATTGAAATTCCATATATAGTTAGTTGCGCTAACTATATATCGCGCACCCGCAATCCACTGCTGATGATGTCACATATTACATCATTCATGACATGGTCAGTGACATCACTGATGACATCACAAATGACATCACTGATGACATCACTGATGACATCTCAAATGACATCACTGATGACATCTCAAATGACATCACTGATGACATCACTGATGACATCTCATTTGACATTACTGATCACATCACTGATGATATCATTCATATGATAATACGATGAACCTCTTCAGACTCTAATATAACCTTAGATACAATCAGTGTAAACAGACACTCACAGACTGTCACTCATCCATGGAGTTACTCACACACCTAGTCAGTCATGCAAAGAATCAATCGCACCTCCATTTCCTCAACTATACAGTTATACAAACTTTACTTATTCAAACATATACTAACACATATTTACTCTCTTATACAATCCCTGATACAAGTTCACAATGATCCATACAGCCACTCACACATTCACTGGCTCTTATGCACAGTTATTTATATATGTCAACTCTCACATGTACTGTGTTTTACATATGTACTTACTTTGACCTGTAGCACTGAGATATCCATTCACTCACCAATACACTCATGCACACAGTCAACCGCCCATACAGCTGTTTCCACATGCACTTTTGAAACCATACACCTAGGGAATCAACTGCTCACACATCTATGCACAGAGTCATACACCTCCCAGCCACCCACACACACACTCAGTCTCCCATACAAATACCTGGGCTACCAATCAATAACCCATATAGTTACTCATATAGCTACTTATCAACACATGCAGCAGTTTACAGAACAACAGACATAATAATGCACAAATTAAGACAGTTTAGTCACTAACCCATGCACTCAGTGAGACATATTTAATCACTCACTCATACAGTCAGTCATGCACCTACTAAATCCTTCATCCAGACACTTATACATCCACTCATTCTTCAATATGTAAGACATATTTACACTTTACAGAAACATACAGTCACTGGATGTTGTCATCAGTGATGTCATCAGTGATGTCACTGACCATGTCATGAATGATGTAATATGTGACATCATCAGCAGTGGATTGCGGGTGCGCGATATATAGTTAGCGCAACTAACTATATATGGAATTTCAATGGTTTTATGCGAGTAAAATAAGGTTTTGTAAATGCAATACCCTAACTATATATGTTCTATAACCTATGGTTTTTTCAGTGAATTTTCAAGGTTTTGTAAATGCTAATTCCTAACTATATATGGTCTATAACCTATGTTTTTTTCTGTGAATATATATATATATATATATATATATATATATATATATATATATATATATATATATATATATATATATATCCTTCCAAATCGGTTCAAAATCCCAGTTGCGCAACGCTCAATGTTGGTGCGATTTCCCTGCGGCTGAACTCACGCCGCTATATATTTCGCAACTTTTCCCGCGGAGGAAAAAATGGGTCGCAAACCCAAGGCAGTTCCTAATCACAGCTTTATTTGTATTCAGTCATACAGAGGCTGACAATGCGTATTTGATCAACCCGTTTCGGTGTCTCTCGTGAGCAAAGTGGAGAGACACCGAAACGCGTAGATCAAATACGCACTGTCAGGCTCTGTATGACTGAATACAAATAAAGCTGAGATTAAGAACTGCCTTGGGTGTGCGACCCATTTTTTCCTCCTCGGGAAAAGTTGCAAAATATATATAGATATATATATACATATACATATGTATATATATCTATTCGATAAAATTCCAACCACTTCCAGAAGAGCCCCTGGCGAAGAAGGAAACTCAGGCCTCTGCAGCAAAGTTTTTCAGGCAAGAAATACTTTATTTATCACCCCTCACGACGACGCGTTTCGGGCTAAGCAGCCCTTGATCACATTCCATATATATATATATAATACAAACTACACAGTCAACAGTAACGAAAGGAGATTTACATATATACATAAATTATTACAATAACTCAGGCAATGTGGAATGCTGCTCACACCTAGATGAAATAGCCGCATACTTACTCTCTTTCCAAAAAACAAACAATAAATCCACAATCTACCTCATCTGGGGCGGCGATTTTAATTTTACACTGTGCCCAAAGCATACCAATGGGAACTGCGGGCTCCAGAACGAACTTGGAAATCCCATCCCTCACTTTGTGCATTCGCCAGGGGGCACCAAATTAAATGAAATCCTCTTCACCCTAGACCTTGACTTTGTCAATGAAATAGTCAATCCGGAGCAGGACTTCCTACCCACCTTCCACGGGCGAGGCTGTCTCTCAACCATCGACTTTATCTTAGCCTCAAACTTCTATAAAGGGCAACTATGTAACTTTAAAACTGGGTCCAACCCAATCAGTGACCATTACCCACTCAGCGTGGAAATCCACATGAGGCAAGCTGGGATACCTTCTTCAAAAGCTAGTTCCCTAGACCAACAATCGCTCACTATGAAGAAGCTGAACGGGTATGCAATTAAATGGACAAAGATCGACCCGGATGAGATGACACAGAGGGTTCTAGAAAAAACACACCGGTGGAGAACCAACTGTTTGTCCCCCGAGGCACCCCCAGAAGTAATAGTCACCTCCTTTCAAAATATCCAGGAAGTAATAAAGGACGAGCTATTCATTAACCCCAAAAATAAGCACAAACTCCCTACCACAAGATGGTTCGATACCGCCTGCCGAAAGGCCCTTACGTCTCTCAAAGAATCCTTACGACAGCAACCGAGAGACCCTCCAAAAATTTCCCAGCTAAGGAAAACCTACAACAATGCTCGCAAAAATCGTAAAAAACAGATAAAGTCAGATCTATGGCTTCAACTACATGAAAGTGCATTAAGGAAAGACAGCACTGTCTTTTGGCAGACCATAAGATCCCCTCTCCTGGCCAACACCAGCGACCATGACCATCTTGATGTGGCAATAACTGAGGATGAATGGGTCTTACACTTTACAAAAATCTTCGGAATACCATTGGGTGCTGTACCAACAACACAAACGCAGGGACCTGAACGGGTAAAGAGCAACATCTATCCAATCAACTTATGCTTTACTCTAAATGAGGTCAGAAAGGCAATCAAGGCCTCAAAAACAGGAAAGGCCCCTGGCCCAGACGGGGTCCCCATGGATTTGTTCCTACATGACGTCGACTATTGGTCAAAATTAATTACATGTGTGATGGCTGCTGTTGTCTCAATCGGTCTCTTCCCTTCATGGTCAACATCGACACTATTGCCCATCTTCAAAAAAGGGGATCGCAATGACCCAGCGTGCTACAGGCCGATTTCCCTTCTGGACTCCATGGGCAAGATTGCAGGTCGAATACTCCTGGACCGACTACAATCTTGGGCCCGGGAGAACAAAATCATTACTGACCTGCAATATGGTTTCCAGAAGGGGCTCGGAACGGTCGAACAGGCCTTAAACCTTGTCCTCCTGGCTGGAAAGTACGCACGCGCCAAAGGAGGTAACATCTTCCTGGTCTATGTAGACTTGAGCGCAGCGTTCGACTGTGTACAGCACGCAAAGCTATGGCAGATCCTATTGCATCTCGGAGTGGATCCACCCATACTAGCATTCCTAAGAGAGTTATACACCAATGCAGAAGGTCGAGTTAGATTTGGCACTGGCGGTGAACTATCACGACCCTTCAAAATCTCAAGAGGAGTAAGGCAGGGATGTGTACTGGCTCCCTTCCTGTTCAACCTATACACAAATGGGCTCGAACAGGCTATGCTGGAAGGGAGCCAGGACCTCCCGCAGATAGATCACCGTCCGATACCCATTCTCCTGTATGCCGACGACTCTGTCATCCTGGCACGGACTTGGAACCAACTCCAACGGCAACTTAACTAATACGTGACCTTTATGGACGCACTAGGCCTTAAAGTTAACATCAAAAAAACTTTTACAATGAACATCCGCCCAAGGCAAAGAGTCTCCAAGCTCATACATATTAACAACAGCACGCTAGAGAAAACATCGGTGTACCCATACCTGGGCATCCTAGTGGATGACACAATGACCTGGCGTAAGGCAGTGGAAGCCAGAAATCTTAACTTCCGCCGTGCTACATCAGCACTAACTGCATTCTCAAGGAAACTAGGCAAACCAGCCCCTGCGGAACTGTTAACCATATACTATGCGAAATGCCACAGTGTGGCTACCTATGGAGCAGGTATCTGGGGCTATGGATGCATTGATCAACTCCAGATCACTGAAAATGCTTTCATCAAATACATCTTAGCCCTTCCCCAAAGTTCCCTGATTTCAGCTTCACACCGGGAGCTTGGTATGGAATATATTATCGATACCATACGATGCCAGCCTATCCTACTGTGGCAGCGTATATGGTGTAACCCTGAAAGTCATATTACTCGTTCCCTCATCACGGATTGTCTTGGCCTAGTGCATTGGCGGAAAATTCCGTGGCTTACCTACATCCACAAATTCTTTGTAGATCTTGACTGTGAGCATTACTTCCTTGAACCACCCTCAATTGAAGATATTTCGAAGAGACAGCTGAAGCAAAAATGTATGGGCCATCTAAGGGAACTCCGCAATCAAGCAGAGATCACCAAAGCACAAAATGAAAAAATTTGCATATTACAGACAGGGAAACTCATTCAGCCCTACTTGACATACTTCCTGTCGAACTACGAAAAATTCTTAATCACAAGATTCCGGTTCGATCTTTTTTACCGTTTGGTCTCATTCCCGGAAATGAAGAACTGGTCCCGAAATCTGATGAACTGTCCTTGTGATGGAGTTTCTTTACAATCCACGATCCATGTCGTACTTTTTTGCAAATACTATAGATCAGCAAGAAAAACATGGATTCTCCCTGTTCTGAGATCTAGCGGTCTAAGACAATCATATCCTGCACTTTCCCGCTTACAATCCCCGAAAACCTTGCACGAGGCGAAACTGATAGCAGCTTTTCTTAAAACAGTAATATCAACTCGACGCAAAGTTTCTATCTAAACTTGTATTTCTCTATTCACTGTAGAAACAGTACCACCATATTTGAAACTCCTTTCTTTTTTAACAGTGATTCAAGTTTTGTGTTCCTTTGTTTATTGATCTTTTTAATCTTTGATCTATGTTCAAAATTTTTCTCTTTTAATGTACTTTTTATGATTATATAAATCTATAATTGAATAAAAGTTGATGAAATGAAATATATATATATATATATATATATATAAAAAAAAATATTCCCACTCCAGTCAGTGCAAGAGTAGGGGAGTTGTTGGACTCATAAGAGGTACATTTAACTATTTGCACTGCATACAGTGCAACAGTAGGAAAAGTGTTGGATTACGAAGGGCTAAATGTTACTATTCCCACTCAAACTAATGGAGAGACATATCCATGCCGCCCTCACTTCCTTCACGCAGAATAACAACCTCCTCCACCCATCGCAATCAGGTTTCCGTACAGGACACTCAACGGAGACCGCTTTACTGGGTGTGACCGAAAAAATTCGAAAGCTCCTGGATCAGGGTCAAACTGTCGCACTCATTCTTTTAGATTTGAGTGCGGCGTTTGATACCATTTCACATAAAACTCTCTTGACTACACTAGAGAGAATTGGCATTCGAAATGAGGCCCTTCAGTGGATAAAGTCTTTTCTAACCAATAGATCTTTCCAGATCAAATCCAGCATTGCATGCTCGGACACGTTCCTCACCCCCCATGGAGTTCCACAGGGCTCCATCTTGAGCCCGCTGCTTTTTAATTTATACCTGCGACCACTGGCCGATTTAGCCGACAGCGTGGGCCTCGCGTTAATGTCATACGCTGACGACTCGCAGATCATTTTTTCCCTATCTGACTCAAACCCCTCAACCCCCTCTGTTCTGAAAAATGGTCTTCAGGAAATCTTCAACTGGATGTCAACTAACCAGTTGAAGCTAAACGGGGATAAAACGGAGGTTCTTCTTCTTGGAAGAAATAAAGAGCTCTGGAGCCCCTTACACTGGCCAGCAGAGATGGGTAATCTTCCCATCCCAGCCACTCAAGTAAGGAACCTAGGAGTCATTATCGACAATACTTTGTCGATGAAGCAGCAGGCAAATAAAGTCGCTGGCCTCTGCTTCACCATAATAAAATGGCTAAAGAAAATTATTTGGATGTTGCCCCAAAACACCCAAAAGACCGTAGTCAATGCACTAATAACATCACGCATTGACTACGGTAACATTCTTTACTTGGGCTCAAATCTTGCAGTGATAAAACGACTCCAAATGATCCAAAACGCGGCTGCACGACTCCTGTGTCAGATCCCAAAGTTTGAGAGAATATCTAAACATCTGAATGACCTACATTGGCTCAGGATAGAACATGGGATCAGCTTTAAAACCCTGACATATATGTTTAAAATTAAAACCAGAACTGCACCCGCCTACCTACAAACCCTGGCTTGTCCCTACCTTCCAACAAGAAATCTCCGATCTCTAACAGCAGCAAATTTTGCTATTCCTAGATTTAAACTCCAAAAAACGGGAGGGCGTTCTTTTGCTGTGAGAGGGCCCACTCTATGGAACTCACTTCCCCCTCAGATCCGGAAAGAAGAGAGCTATACGAAATTCCGGAAATATGTAAAAACCTGGCTGTTCCAGAAACAACTGCAGTAATACTACAATTTGGCAACTTTCCTTCTATCTAATCAAATGACTCAGGCGCCGGGAAACCCTTTTTGGGTAGCTGTAGCGCCATACAAATTTAAAAAATAAATAAATAAATAAATAAATAAATCCAGTGATTACAACAGTAGTGAAAGTGTTGGATTGCAGAGGGGCAAAATTAACTATTCTCACTCCAGACAGTGCAACAGTAGGGAAAGTTTTGGATTGCGGAGGAGTAAAATTTACTATTCCCCCTCCAGTAAGTTAAACAGTAGGGAAAGTGCTGGATTGTGAAGGAGTAAAATGTATTATTCCCACTCCAGTCTATGCAACATTAGAGAAAGTGTAGGATTGTGGGGAGGTACATTTTACTATTCTCACTCCAGTCAGTGCAACAGTAGTGGAAGTGTTGGATTGCGGAGGGGTAAAATGTATTATTCCCTCTCCATTGTATGCAACAGTAGGAAAAGTGTTGCATACAATGGGTACAATTTACCATTCCCTCTCGAGTAAGTGGAACAGCAGGGAAAGTGTTGGATTGTGAAGGGATAACATTTAATATTCCCACTCCCGTAACTGCAATAATAGGGAACATGTTGGATTGCGGAGGGGTAAAATTCAATAATTCCACTTCAATCAGTGCAACAGTAGTGAAAGTTTTGGATTGCGGAGAAGTAAAATGTATTATTTCCAATCCAGTGTATGCAATATTTGGGAAAGTGATGGATTGCAGGGAGGGGTGGTCGGGGGGGGGGGCGGGTGAAATGTACTATTCCCGCTCCAGTCAGTGCAACAGTAGGGAAAGTGTTGGATTGCTAGGGGTAGAATTTACTATTCCCACTCCAGTCAGTGCAACCCCTATACCCCCTAGAAAACCTGCAACCAGCACCTAAAACTTAACATTTAAAAAAAACTATTTTCACACTAAGCATTATTAATATTCAATTACCTATTTTACATTAATTTAAAAATAACTATGAATTATTTAAAATTAATTTATTTCCCACCCTATATCCCTACAAAACCCACAACTCACACTTGAAACGTACCTTAAACAAACATTAATTGCACAAATAATGTAAATATTTACCAAGTAATTAATTAATATTAATTCATTATGAATTCATTATAATTAATTTACTTTTCACCCTATTCCCATACAAAACCCATAACCCCCAGCTAACATTTAATGTAAAACACATTAATTACACAATTAACATAATTAATAATCAATTAAATAGTAATTATGAATTGAAATGTAATTATTAATTAATCATACTTCATTTGTTTCCCATCCTATACCCCTACAAAACCCATAACCTGCACTTAACACCTAATGTAATAAGTTAATTAATCAATTAACATAATGAATTACCAATTAATAATAATAATTAATAATAATAAACAATTAATGAATAATTAAATATTATTAATTTACTTCTATTACTATTATTATTATGCTGTTTTATTACGCGCTCAATTACTCCAGAGTATCCTGGCGTGAAAATGAAAAGGAGAAACAGAAAAAAAAGCAGAACGATGAGACAGAAGGCAGCTAGAAGGCCAACCTGAACAAGTGTGTTTTCAACGCTTTTTTGAAAGAGCCGAAGTTCAGGGTAGCTCGCAGGAATAATGGAAGTTCATTCCAGGCCAAGGCGGCCTTTACCGCCACAGATTGCCCTCCAAGCGGGGCACGCCGAAAGCGTTGAACCTGCAGCAGATGTTGAATGGCAGAACGCAAGGGTCTATTAGGAGAATAACGACAAAATCGTTTCATCAGATATGCAGAACCTTGCCCATTAATGCCTTTATGAGCCAATGTAAGAATTTTAAAGATAATCCGTTGTGGTACTGGCAACCAGTGCAGACTCTGCAAGTGATTCTTTACGCTCACCCGGCTGGAGATATTGCCTAACAGTCTGGCGGTCGCATTTTGAATCACTTGGAGACGCCTCACCAGGAAAGCCGGGGAGCCACTCAGCCAGGCGTTGGCATAGTCAAGCCGCGAGAGGATTAAAGCTCTCGCTACTGACTCTCTTGCTGAGGAAGGAAGATAAGGAAAAAACTTGCAAAGCGCTTTAAGGGTCCCAAAGCAGCCCCCCGCCAGCTTCTTAATGTGAGCCTCGAACCGGAGGTCCTTTCCGAACCAGACCCCCAAGTTCTTAGCAAGGACATTGACTGAGCAGGGCATCGGAAAGCCAGCCGGCCAAAGAGATTCTCTGAAATTACGGGGAAAATGGCCATACAGCAAAATTTCTGTCTTATCCTCATTACACTTCAATTGTGAGGAAGCAAGCCAATTAAAAACTGAGGATAGGCAGGACTGAATTCGCGCTGTGTCCAAGATATCGCTAGGCCACGTAAATAGCAGCTGCGTGTCATCCGCATAGGCAATAATTTTGGCCCCGAGTTGTTCGGCCAACTTTATCAGGGGGGTCAAATAAACATTAAAAAGCAAAGGGCTCAATGTGGAGCCCTGAGGGACCCCCGTCGACAGAGGCTTGGCCATAGATGAAAAGGGGGGCAGCCAGACCTGCTGGGATCTAGACGAAAGAAAAGAGCTTAGCCAGTCCAGAGCTAAGCCTGTGACTGTTAGGAATCGGGTTAGTCCCTTTTTTATGATCATGCCTTGACATCACATGACAAAGGAAGTAGGATAAAAGGTGGTCCTACCTTTAGTTCGATGCTTGATATTGCCAGTGTTTGGATTCCTACCCTGGTTGTTGGCTGCTGTTTTGTTGCTGTACCGAGAATTTCCCGGCTATTTTGGAAACCCCTTTGGTTCATTGGCCTTTCTCACGGGCTCGTGAGAAGGTTTGCCTTTTTCCCTTTCCCCGTTTTTTCCCCTTGATTAGTTAGTAAGGCTGTGTTGGGTTCCCGGGTTTCCCTTCCCTCCTGCCTGTTCTTTTATTTTACCCAGCACTATTTTTGTTTTAGTGTGTTCGGGGGCCCCCGCTCACACTCGCGTTGCACGGAGACATTATTCTCTCGTGTTGAAGAAAGAAGCAACACGGACGTTAGACGGAGCTTCGGCGGTTCCAGCGCATCTTTGCTGGTACTGCTCTTTGCCTCGTTTTGGGCGGAAGTGACATCTCGGGTCACTCCGCGAAGGCTGTGCTGGGTTTGTTTTGGGGATTTTCGGAAGACTACCCTCTGTCCCTGTCCCTTGAATACTAAGCGAAGGTTTTTTTTTAGGCGGTGGCTTTTACCATCGTAAGACCTTTTTCCCCTCATTTATTATTTTACTTTTTGGACTTTGCGACGAAAGCTCCCTCCACTTCCTGCATACTACAGAGTCATAATTGCAGTTACTGGAGTGCTACTTTCACTTGAACTCCTTACCTTTACGAAGCAAAGCCTGCACATTACAGCGGTAAGAGGGGTTGTTGTATGTATTGCAAGGCATGATCATTGAGGGTTGGTGGTGTTAATACCAGCAGTGATACATGAAGGGATTGTTTTGTCTCCCCTTATACAGCGGTGCAGAAGTGTAAAGCAGGAGGGAGCTGTGTCCTTTTCGTCGCCAAGGGTGGAAGACTTGGTGTCTCCTCAACATTACCACCCTCTTTTCGGGTCCATTGGTGCCCACATAGAGTTTGACCTGTGGGGGTCCAAGGGGCAAGTAAAGGGGATTGGTGCATGCTACGTTCCTGCAGTGCTTGGGCTGGTTGGAGTCTAACAGTGACACCAATATCTGCAAGCCGAGCGAGGAGGCGCTGATGTGGCACCGTGTCGAACGCGGCAGAGAGGTCCTATAAAATTAGAGCCGCTCTGCCGCCACTGTCCAGACACTCCCTAACCGCTTCGGAGATCTCCACCAGTGCAGACTCCGTGCTGTGAGCAGCATGGAACCCCGATTGTGCCGGGTGGAGAGCCCCTGACAATTCAACAAACTCGTTCAGCTGCCGGAATGCCATTTTTTCACCAATTTTAGCCATAGCCGGAAGCAGTGAAATTGGCCGGTAATTGGCTAGTACTGAAGGATCAGCGCCCGTCTTTTTGAGCAAAACCAGCAGCTTAGCCTGTTTCCAATCGGCAGGTACTATAGCTGACTTGAATGAAAGGCCAACGATAAATACAACTTCCTGCACCACTAGTTCAGCTATACCGGCAAACACCCGCGCCGGACAGGGGTCAGTAGGGGACCCAGATTTCAGGGCTTTAATCACGGCCAGAGTGTCAGCTACTGAAGGGGGCACGAACTCCACCATCCTGGGCAAGGATGACCCTGCGAGATGGGAGGGATTATAAATACCATCCAAGTTGTCACTGGAGCTAAAAGTGGACTGAATTGCAGTGATTTTTTGCTCAAAGAACACGGAAAGATTCTCACACCACGCCCCCGAGGCCAGGACCGTCCGTTGCTTTGCACAGGGGGCGAGAAAGCTCTTCACAATCGCAAAGATCTCACGGCTGCTGTTGTTAGCCTTAACAATCCTGCTGGCAAAGTATTCGCCTTTAGCTGTTCTAATGCAGGTATAGTAATCCCTCTGAGCCTTACGCAAAGCTGCCTTAGCCAGAGGGCAGTAGGCTTGACGCCAGGCCCGTTCTAACTTTTTGCAGGCCAGCTTATGAGTGCGCAACTCAGGGGAAAACCACTGTTTAGAAGGAGTAGAGCGAGCTCTCCCAGTACTGCCACCTTTGGAGGAAGAAGCCACCCCCGCAGCAACCCATTCATTGTACCCCTATAAACCCCACAACCCGCTATGGTACTAAAATCACAAAAGTTTATTAAACTGGATTTAATAATGACTAAATATTTAACAACTATATTAAAAAACATAAACAAGGTTTATGCCTGACCACTCTACTCAATGCAACTGCACTCTACACTACTCTACTGTACGCCTTTCTACTCTGCATTATTCCATTCTACTGCACAAAGAACAATTGATGGACAAAGTTCAGAACAATGTAATACATTCACCCTAGTACAGAGATCTGGGCCTAAATCCATTGTTTTTTTGCTCACCATGCCATTCCAGTTTGGACCCAGCCATATGCATATTTCTATGGGGCACAGGGTCAAGACTCATTTGCATATGGCTGGGTCCAAACTGGGGTGGCGAAGTGGACAAAAGAAAAATGGATTTAACCCAGATTTTTTGACTGGGGGAGAATTTTTGCATTGTCAGCATTCTGTCCATCATTTGTTTGCTGTAACACTTTTCGCGTTAAGTAGGATGGGTATGCCCAGACACGGGTCCCTTGCTCACTGTGCCACTGGATTCAAGCAAGCCTGACTGAAGGAGGGTGACATTTATTTATTTATTTATTTATGGGCTTATATAGCGCTATGAATAAACTCCCAAGGGAGTATCTCCGCGCTGTAACTGACCTGTGCAAGACTGAAAAAGGGAGCGCATAGTTAAAAGTGCTGTAAACAAGGAACACTTTAAAATGAACCAAACAAAAACGTTTTTAAATGTTTTCTAAATTGACAGTGGTCATTACATTGCCTTAGTGACAACGGAAGTGAGTTCCACAATTTGGGACCCACAACAGATAATGCTCTTCCACCCAACCTGGTTTTCGTGATCTTGGGAACATTTAGTAGCAATTGGTCACTAGATCTAAGGGCACGGATGGGAACATAAGGAATAAATTTGTTCGCCAAATACTCAGGTCCCAATTGGTTGAGGCCCCTGTGTATAGTACAACATGTTTTAAACTTCACTCGTTGACGTATTGGCAACCAGTGAAGCTCATGAAGTAACGGTCTGGAGGGGGATCTAGGGGGTGCATTTAACACCAGCCTAGCTGCCGTGTTTTGCACCACCTGCAAACGGTCCAAAACCTCCTCGTTTGCACCTGCCAGAAGGCCGTTACAATAGTCAAGCCGACTAATGATCAGAGCCTGAACCAGAGTTTTCCTATGAAAATCAGGGAGGAAAGGGAAGATTTTACGAAGGAGGCCAATCACATGAAAGCACGCTCCTACAGTGATGTTAACATTTTGCTTCATGGTTAGCTCTGGTTCAAGTCTGACACCCAAGTTCTTGACCATAGTTTTTGGCACAGGGACCGGCCCCAATTCAGAGGGCCACCATTCAGGGGACCATTGAATCCTGGCTTCACCAAAGAGCATCACCTCTGTCTTTCCAACATTGCATTGTAAAAAGTTGGATGACATCCACCTTGCAACTGCCTTCATCCCATCGGAAAAAGAATGTAAAATATCCGGGGTGAGAGTTTTAAAAGGGAAGAGCAGTTGCGTATCGTCTGCGTAGGACACTGGACAGAAACCAAAAGCTCTAGTAACATCTGCCAAGGGGGCCACATAGGTGTTAAATAGCGTTGGGCTCAGACATGAGCCCTGTGGAACCCCCTTGGAAATGCTAACTTCCTCCGATTTAAAGTCACCCATGGTGACAGATTGGGTGCGATTGGAGAGAAAGCTTCTGATCCATACCATGAAACCGGTCCCAGGATGCTTGTTTCCGGTACAGGGAGGACCTGGCCAGGCAGTTCGGTCTGGACTGTTTTCATGGGGCACAGGGTCAAGACTGATTTGCATATGGCTGGGTCCAAACTGGGGTGGCCTAGTAAGCAAAAGAACAATGGATTTAATCCAGTCCTTTTGATTGGGGGAGAATGTTTGCATTGTCAGCATTCCGTCCATCATTTGTTTGCTGTAACTCATTCCATTCTACAGCACTGCACTCTGCAGTATGCAACTCTATGCCATTGCACTCTGCACCTCTCCACGCCAATGCACTCTCTGCAACTCTACTCTTTGCAACTCCACTCTGCAACACTGTACTTTATGCCATTGCATTCTTTGCCACTGCACACTGCCATGCACCACTCTAATCTACATCACTGAATTCTAAGATGCTGCATTGCATGATGCTGAATTTGTATGCTGCTGCAATCTATGCCATTGTACTCTGCAACACTCTACATCAATACACTCTACACCAGTTCGCGTTACTCTATGCCACGCCAGTAAACACCATTGCACTCTAATCTGCACCACTCTACTCAATGCCACTGCACTCTACCTCACTGTGACCAACTCTTCCCCACTGCACTGTACACCACTCTACTCAACCTCACATTACTGCACGGCACCTTACTTTATACCAATGCGCTCTACACCACCGCCAGACAGTCTTGACCTAGCTCCCTATGGGAACAGTCCTGCTTGAGCTGCCAGGCCGGCCACTCTATTATGCACCACTTTGTTTTTATTATTGTTATGTATTTTAGCATATATTTTAAATGAATATGTTATAAATGTTTTGTAAAATTATTGTTTAGACTGATTTGCATATGGCTGAGTCCTAACTGGAATGGTGTGGTGAGCAAAAAAAATGATTAATTTGGGGCCAAATCTCTGTATTGTTTGTGAGTGTTTGACATTGTTCAGCATCTCATCCCTCAATTGTTCTTTTTGCAGTGAAATATATCCCCAGCACTGACTGAGCAATGGGGACGACGCCTCAAAAATGAGTCAACCTGGAGGCATAAGGACTGTGCTGGCCAACTGGCCTTTATTGGACAGGAGATCTGTACAGACTGAAGGTCAATGATATGCAGGAGACATTGAAAGTCTCTGCGCCAGTGATGAGGTTAGACTCCCTGTAAAGTACAACTTTGTTCTAGGAGCCTGCACTGACCAATTTCTTCAGGAGAGGGACACATGGGATGTTTCTTCATCCTAGACATTAGACATAGTTTTCTGGTGGCTTAGGCTCCTTGCCCTGTTTCTGGAATTAATTGAATCTCCCCCTCATGACCTACAGAGTCATAGACAGTCCATTGTATTACACCGGCTTCAGCAATTCCTGTATAAAAATCTGTCTCTTATTTCTTCATAATTAGTGACTTGTGATGCATCTAGTCACCTGTTTTGATATGGGATAAAGTATCCACTGCTGTGCATTATAAACGTATTGCAAGTCACCAAGGAGTTTCATTTCCATATATTGGAATGATCCTGAAGGCGGAGTAAGGTTATGGAACTCCGAGTTGACTTGCAATATTTATGTCATGTACGACAGGGGCACTTTATTCCTTATAGTACAAGGGCACACCATCACTTTCCCCCCAAACAATCATAAATCTTTGCCACATTGCTCATTCCTATAAAAGAGAGAGAGAGAATGTTTGCAAGCATGAAAAATAAAAATAGAATATCTAATGAAAAAGTAAACACATCAAAACAAGTTGAAACATATTATGTTGCCAAAATATATTAGATTCAGTTTAATACTAGACATTTTCTGTTAACAAAACGGTGCAGTAGCTCAGAATGAGTAGAAACATCCAGAAAGATTCTAGCATTTCTGTTATTACCTAAGGAATGCAATAAATATGCATGCTATCATAAATATCCAATTTCTGCTTGCCACTGTACACATAGAAAATCAGAGCAGAAGAAAAAAGAAGCAGCATTTAGTTTTAATTCTTTAAATAGCTGCTTTAACAATGCTTCATGACCTGATGTTCCTAACAAGATGCTAGAACTTCCACAGCTGGCGAGCCTTGGGTCCATAAGGCTTGAACCTATTGGTGGTGTGCCAACCAGGTGGTACTAGTCCCTCCACAGGTGGCTTGGGTCTGTGAAGCTTACACCTACTGGTTGTGCACAGGGTGGACAATTCTAGCCCCATCTCAGTTGGCTACTTGGGTTTGGGATGCTTGCAGCCAGTGGTGGGGTACAGACCGGGCTTTGCTAGTCACTCCGTAGCAAGACACCTTGCCCATTAAGATTACACCTGCTGGTGGTATTCAGGTCAGGCAGTACTAGCCACCCACAGCTGGATTGCCTTGAGGCCATGAAGCTTGCACCAAGTGGTTGTGTACCTACTCGACTGTACTAGCTTTGCTGTAGCAGGGATTCTTCAATTTGTGAAGCTTGTATTTGGTGGTGGCGAACCAGTTGGGCTGTACTAGCCCATTCACAGCTGGACCCCTTCGGACAGTGAAGCTAACACCTGGTGGTGGTGTACTAGGTGGGCTTTACTAGTCTCTCTGCAGCCAAGATCCTTGAATCCATCATAAGTATACCAAGTGGTGGTTTAATAACCAGGGTGTACCAGTATCTCCACAGTGGGGAACCTTGAGTCTGTGAAGCTTGCACCTGGTGTTGGTGTACTAGTCAGACAGTACTAGCCCCTTCGTAGCATGACGCCTTGGGCCAATGAAGTTTTCAACCAGTGGTTGAGTACCAACCAAACAGTAATAGCTCCTCTGCATCTGGGCTCCTTGGGTCTGTAAAGCCTGCATCATGTGGTGGTGTATGAGGTAGGTGGTACTAGCCCCTTAGCAGCAAGGCACCTTGGGTCTGTGATGCTTGCACCCAGTGGTGGCGTACCGACCAGGTGGTACTATCTTCTTAGTATCTGGGCACATTAGGTCCATGAAGCTTGAGCTGAGAGATTGTGTACTGGTCGGACCATACTAGCCCCTCTGCAGCCGGACCTCTTGGGAGTATGAATCTTGTTCCTTGTACTGGTGTAGTTGTTGGACAGTACTAGCACCTCCATAGCCCAACCCACTGCTCTTGGCCTACATAATGGTGTTTGGCCGCAGGGTCTGTTCTATGAAAAGGATCGTTGATCCTTTTTTAAACTTTCCATCAGATTTGAAGATCCAAACTAGGATGCCGGAATCCACATTTGAGAGCCTTGCTAACATCCACGAATCCAGTTGCTCGAACCTGAGATCTCATGACAATTTATTTTTTTAATTTTAAAGATGGGAGTCCTTTTTGGACACCTCACATGGGACTGAATCCCCGTATCCAGTAATCTCTGACACAACATTTTCTTACAGTGTTGTGGCAGCCATTAAGAACCTTTTGATCAAGGCTCGCAAATCTGAAATTCACCAAAAGGAGACAAATCTACCTTGGCCAACAGTTTTTTGTTTATGATACCACTTCCCCTAGGATCACAGCTTACTGGACTTTGGACACAGCTTTGACTCGTCTACCGGTTTGTGTCCCCATCACCCTCCCCCTCCTATTTACATGCTGTGTCTCTTCCCCTCCCCTCCTCTTTTCCTCCTTCATTTTCTGTCTACTTCCCCTGCTCCTACCCCTCCCCTAAATCTCTCCCCTTTCCTGCATTTTCCCTTATGTATATGTGCTTATTGTTTATCATGACCTTGTCAAGTAACTATGTTGCCATGCTCTAAAACTATGTAACCTTTGTAACAATGTAACCTGTAACTATGATCTGATACTCATGTAAAGCGCTCTGACACCTCCGAGTCTAGCCAGCGCTATATAAAACCTTAAAAAAATAAAATAAATAAAAATACCCTTTACTACTTTTCTATCTACACACTCTTCTTTACACTAATTCTTTCCTGTTAGTTCCTCTCCTCTCCTCTCTTTTTTCTTTTTTTTTCCTTCTTTTCTTTTTTTCTCCATTTTTCTTTTTTCTCTTCTGCCACTCTAAAAATTATTTAGATAGATTATTTATTTGCTAGGTATCCTACTCTTATCCACCTTTTTGTTGTTACATAAGGTTGTATTTTTTTACTCTCTTCTATCTATATTATGTATTAGCGTTTCCATTTAATGTAAATGTTGCCATGTTTTCTTCATCCCTTATGATAACTATGTTCCTGATTCCTGTTTATTATTCAATAAATATTATTTTTTAAAAATGAATTCTTCTGGGACCCCCCTCCTTTTCTTTGCCCCTACTCAAAAGATTGACATGAAGATTCCATGAAGGAACAAAAGACGGGTGAACTGTGTTTTGGAAAGTTTCATGAAGATTTGTAGAATGGCACCAAAGTGTGTGTGTACTTATTTTAGGTGGAGAGCAACTGTAAAAATAGCAAAAGATTTTGACTGATACTGGGTGCGTCCTTGTATCTGGTCAAAGCTAAACCTCCGTGGAGAGCTGTAATGACAGCAAAACATGTGTCATGGGTTGCTTTTCATCATTCCAGGTTAGCTTGAAATGTATTTTTACACTGTGCCGGGAGTAGTAAAAGGCTCTTGTCATTTTACATCTCATCAACGGATGGCACTGGCTAATTTGATGCTTAAAGACTTTATTGTAGAAATGGCAAAATACATTGTCCTTTTCTAGATTGGGGTGGAGGACATTGTGCTAATCCTGTGCTAAAAATCTTTGCTAGAAAAACAGACAATTGAGGTGACCAGATTCAGTGTTGCTGCTGTTGTAGGGCATTCTGTATATGTGTTGCTTTCCACTTAAACTTAGCAACTATCCAGAGTTTTCTGCTGCCTTTTTTGCATAATTCATGTGGCACGCTAAGCCGTAAAAGCCATTGTTTTGACTTATACTGGTTGCTCTTTTGTGTTTGGATAAAGCTGAACCCTCTGAAGAGTTGCAATGACAGCAAAGCACGTGTCAAGGGTTGCTTTTATTCATTCCAGTTTATCTTGGATTGTGTTTTACCAATTTAAAGCTGTAACACTTAACCTGGAGTGGTAAAAGGATTTTGTAATCTTACATGGATAAGATTACAAGATAAGATACAGATACAGCTACAGCTGTATCAGATATCTTATCTGTATCTGTATATCTGTATCAGCTGGATAAGATACAGCATGGATGGTACTAGCCAATATGATACCTGAAGACTTTGCTTTAGAAGTGGCACGATACTTTGTCCCTTTCTAGCTCGGTGTAGATGCCCCTGTGCTAATCCTATGCTTACAAATTTTGCTAGAAAAACAGACATGTGAGGTGAGCAGATTTCGAATGTTACAGGTGTTGTAGGGTGCTCTAAGTCTAAATACAAGCTGCTCCTCTCCCAATCATCGGAACTACTCAGAGTTCTTTGCTTCCTTTTTGCATAATTCATGTGGCACTACAAGCTTGAAATGGCAAGTTTTGAGTTATACTGGCGGCACCCTTTTGTCTGATTAAAGCACTAACTCTCTGAAGAGCTGTAATGACAGCAAAACGCATGTCTGGGGTTGCTTTTATTCATTCCAGGTTAGCTTGGATTGCATTTTACCAATCAAAAGCTGTAACACTGGGCCTGGAGTGGTAAAATAATTTTGACATTTTACAGGACGTTATGGATGGCACTAGCTAATCCAATGCTCAAAGACCTTAATGTAGAAATATCAAAAGACTTTATCCTTTCTACCTTGGCGTGGACAGCACTGTGCCAATCCTATGCTTAAAATCTTTGTAAGAAAATGGAATGTTGAGGTAAGCAGATTCAGAGTGTCGCTGGTGTTGTAAGGTGCTCTGTATATGTAAGCTGCTCTCCACCTGAACTTGGGAACTAGCCAGAGTTTGCTGATTCTCTTTTTTGCATATTTCATTTGGCACTCTAAGCCTGAAAGGGCATTGTTATTAGATATATGTATCAAGTGATCAAGCCTCTGGAGAGAGGCGAAACGCGTCATGGCGGGCATGTTGGGCGATCTCATGCACTTAACTAAAGCACTGAAATAATTAGCACCAGAAATCGGGTTTTGCTCTTCGTCATTTCTTCTCCTGCTGGACATTGGCTGGATACGTGTTGGCGTGTGGCGAGAAACTTTTATATATATATAGACAGCGGACTCCACAGGAAAAAGACAGCCGGCAATAGTCTGTTACTCTCTCAAAGTTGTCACCCAAGAAATCTGGTTGCTAGTATCCCGTTTGGAGAACCTTTGCGCGTAAATCGCAATTGTAGCTCGACTGAGGACTATAATAAAGAAAAGGAAAGAATGTGCAACAGATTTAGAGATAGAGGGTGCAAAGAAGACACCATTTTAGCGTCAGTTGAAAATTAAAAGAATCTTAACAGGGACGAGCTTTTGAATAGATCCAAAGAAAGTAAGGAAACAGATAAAAAACTCAGGTTTATAACAACTTACCACAACCAGGCTTGGGAGGTACGAAAAAGTTTAAATAAATTCTGAGAAGTACTGAGAACAGATGAGGACCTCAATGAGTATGTGGGATTGTACCCATCTGTTACTTTCAGACGTTGTAAGTCATTAAAAGATAGTCTTACAAATAGCTCAATAAAGGAAAGTAAAAGAAAGAACCCTGTTGACGTTTTTTTTACCTGCATGAGGTGCAAGGCATGCAAGTACAGTCAGAACTGTAAAACTGTAAAACTGAGGAAAGACAAGCCAGCTTTTAAAATTGCTAGACACTTTTCCTGTGACACTTAGTTTGCAGTGTATGCGTTGAGATGCCCCTGTGATCTCTATTATATAGGGAGCACTACCAAGAAAGTAAAATTACGAGTTCTTGAACATCTAAGAGCAATTTCCAACAATGATAGGCAGTACCTCGTTGCTCGCCATTTCCATGAAGTACACAGCCAAAATCCAAATCTCCTCAAATTCTGTGTGTTAGATTCAGTGCCGCAAAGGGAAAGAGGGGGGAATCGCACTATCGAGTCGAGGAAACTTGAGTCCAAGATGATTATAAGGTTTAACACCATGATGCCTACAGGGTTAAACTTTGACGAAGAATTGACAATTCATCTGAGATAAGAAGTTAATTATTTAATCATTATCTTTTTGTGTCTGAACCTTTGCGTCTATTTGCTCTTTGATGATTTTTTAACTGATTGTTTTTAATTTACCAAGAGAGAAGAGTGTTCCTCGGCACTAAATTAGAAATTATATGTTATTTTCATTGCAGAAAGAATTATATGACAGATTTGAAGATCCGAAAAATGAAATATGTTCATGCTCACTTGAGCGGGACTTTATTTTCAAGTACATTGAATGTTGAAAGCCGATAGCAAATAGTATTACAAATTGTAATAAGATGCAAGTTATGTCTGTTTATTATGAAGCCCACTGGGGCAATACTTCAACCAAATTATTTTGTATTGTTTCTTGAAGCAGGCTTAACAATGCATAGTGAAGCGATGCCCACTGGGGCAAAACACTTTTCATTAATATCATTTGCACTGGTATTTCTTAACGTTTAAATGTTTCATCATAATTGTATTTAAGTTTAAAATTCACGGAACTTCCTTGTTTAAGGTTGCTTAAAATTAACATTGGAGTCTTCTCACTGTTTCTATTGATTGAAGGCGGAACTAGTCTCTTTCACTTTAAATGTAACATTGTATCGGCAAAACTCTACCCGTGAACAAGCTGTGATTGAAACAGCGAAACGCATTGGGCACCCGTTGCAAAATTAAAAAATTAAATAAAAAGCGTTTAATAACAGAGGCCGCGGCACCAGTGTGGATTTATTTGCAGTAACTGGATATATATATATATATATATATATATATATATATATATATATATATATATATATATATATATATATATATATATATATTAGCACGATTTTCACCAGCAGGTTCCCTCCTCCAGTCCCGGGAAGAAACCACACAGGAGCCGTGGCCACGATTCAAAAGTGAAGTTTATTGCGAATCACAAGGACCTACGCGTTTCGGAGTAAAACACTCCTTCCTCACGGGCAAGAAATGTGCATTTCAAAAGTGTTAATAAAGTAAAGTAAAAAGACACGTGATAATGAAAATAAACAATATACTTTGACTTGTTACGTCTTTTCTGTGGTTTTACATGCAATACATCACTCCAGTTCATATTAGTAGTTCATTTTGATCAAGAATACAAAAGTGATTACTGTTCACAATTTTTAGGTCAAATTGGCACATAATACCCCTTGTTCAAAAATAAAAATAAAAAGTAAAATACACGAGCATGGGGTTCGAACCGGCCATCCCAAAAGACGGTTGGACATAATTAATGCATTGAGCTACTTGGACGGCAATGTGAGATTCGGATATATTCACTGCTAAGTGTTGCATACCAGCATAATAGCAAGAACATTCATAAACTGTGCCACAAAAAGTTCATTAATAAGAACAAAAACATTATTATGAGCATACTATGTTCTAAACGTGTGGTCGAAGCAAGCACTGACTTGATAAAACTACATATTCCAAAATTAAATGAAGTACATGGGCTAAAGGCTCGAACCGGCCATCCCAAAACTAGTCATACAAGACAAATGCATTGTGCCAATTGGGCGGTAATGTTAGATTCGAAAATTACATTGATTAGGTTTAAATGCCTGCATGTAAGCGAGAGCATGACTGCGCCACATTAGATTGCATTATTGTAAACATACAAAATATGGTCCCTCTGCTATATACATGAGATGATGCTTGGAGGTTTCAAATGAGATGATAAGTAAGTGATAGACTCCAATCAGAGAGGTGGGATACTCATATGCCAGTGTCCTAGCTTTACTATAAGTGAAAAAATAGAACCTCTCAATAAGGGTACTGATAAGTGTCACCACCCTACATGTGTCTTGGGTATACCAGATTCTTACCCAACATCAAATACAAAAATAAGAAAACATAACTGTATTGCCCCAGTGGGCATAGTCTGTATAACACAACACAATGGTATTTCCCTGTAGGCATAATCATATTCTGTACAATTCATCGTAGCAGATTGGAACTAAAAGCATATCATGCCCTAGTGGGCTATTGTATTCTTGATCATAGATGGAGTCCAAGGTAAGTTACTGTACCTGCAACAGATAAGACAATAAAGACAAAGGTCTATTAAAAACTCTACAGCCTAAAATTAGTGGTTGTAAAGTAAAAACACACAAATTCTAAAAACAGCAATCAGAAAGGGTAAGCAGCAAGAAACATGCAATGGTTAACTAGATATTTTAGTCATCATGAAGATGCACAGATAATTCTTCGTCCATATTTAACCCAGGGGGCACCATGGTATTAAACCTCACAATGAATTTGGACTCTAATTTCCTGAGCTCCAACACTCTATTCCCTCTTTGCACATTTGGAGGGATGCAGTCAATCACAGCAAATTTAACTAAGTTGGCATTGCTCTTATGGTGTTCTTGAAAGTGGCGAGCCACTGGGTAAGATTTATCATTTTTAGTAATGGCCCTAAAATGTTCAAGCACACGTTTCTTACCTTTGTGGATAGTGCTGCCAATATGATATTTTGAACATGGGCATTTCAAGGTGTAAATGGCAAATTCAGAATTACAACTGAGATGTTTTTGTATGATCCATGGATCCTCATTGTTGTTAAACTTGAGGGATTTTGTACTAGTACTAAACTTACAGGCCTTACATTGGTTGCATGTAAAAAAACCTTTTATTGCATTACTTTTTTTAGGGGTTTGGATCATGTTGTTACAAAGATAATCACGTAGTGATTTTGGTTTGCGGAAGGTTAGAGACGGGTGATCTCCAATGTATTCATTTAGGTCATCGTCAGTTTTGAGGACCTCCCAAAATTTCTTGAGGCTCTTTCTTACTTCCCATGCTTGTGTACTATAAGTCGTTATAAATCTTATAGTCTCTTTAGGTTTTCTTTGAGAATCAACGACTTTGGGAAATAAAAGATCTCTACGATCGAGGGAATCAACTTTCGTGATGGCCTTCTTGATATTTTTAGGGCTATAGCCTCGTGTAAGAAACCTTTCACTCATGATTACTTTTTCTTTCTCAAATTTGTCATTGGTACTACAGTTCCTTCGGGCACGTAGTAGTTCTCCGAATAGTATACTGTGTATCAAATTATGTGGGTGGCAACTGCCTGCATGTAGTAGGCTGTTACCAGCCGTGGCCTTTCTGTACAGTGAACTTTCGATAGTATTATCTTTAATCTCAAGTTTGAGGTTGAGGAATTCCATGGAATCAAAACTAATCTGGTGTGTGAATTGGAGATTGAGTTGATTTTCATTCAGCATCTCTACAAATTGATTAGCCTGCTTTTCTGTGCCACTCCATACACAGAAAATGTCATCTATGTAACGCAGCCAGAGGACGGCGTGGTCTTGAAATAGTCTGATGTTTTGGACAACCTGCTCCTCCCACCAGCCGAGGTATAAGCCTGCAAAGCTGGGGGCGAAGTAGGTTCCCATCGCCGTCCCCTGTATTTGCCTATAGATCTTATTGTCAAAAAGAAAAAAGTTGTTGCTCAAACATAGATCAATCATGGTGAGCAACATTTCAGTATGGTGAAGGTAGCATAGTGATCTAGTCTGGAAGAAATGCTTACATGCTTCAAGGCCCAATTTTTGAGGGCTGCTAGTATAGAGACTGTTGACATCTAAGCCTAGCTTAAGGTAAGTTGGAGACCACTCAATGTCATTTATCCGTCTCAAGAAGTCACTTGTGTCCAGCACAAAGGACGGAAGGGACTGTACCAGGGGCTGTAGAAAAAAATCTACGTATTTGGAAGTCTTTTCTAAGGCACTATCACAGGAAGACACAATAGGCCTTCCCGGTGGTATAAGAGCATTTTTGTGTAATTTGGGAAGCAAATATAAGACCGGTAATTTCGGATATTTACACAACAGATGGGAACATTCATCAGTGGTTAAAATGCCATCATCTTTCCATTTGTTTATATGATTGGACACATTCATCATGGCTTGATCATAAACAGTTCTAGTAGACAGGCAATATCTGCTAGTGTCTGACAGTTGGGAATTGCCCTCATCTCTATACATTTTCAGGGGCCAAATAACCACGTTGCCCCCTTTGTCACTTTGTTTAATTACAAAATCATGATTAGATTCAAGTTCATTAAGTGCCTTTCTCTGGACTTTGTTCAAATTACTTCTAGTATTTACTTTACGGTATTTGAGTCTTTTCAATTCTTTGACCATTCCTTTTTCAAAACAGTTAATGGCTTCACAGTTGATTTGTGGCAGGAACACCGACTTCGGTTTGAAGGGGGTTGCTGCCATCAAATCCAACGTTAGCTCACTATTAGCTGCGTTCAGAATGGGATCATTGACCCACCCTTCAACTTCTGCCATCTCATGTATTGTCTGTAAGGTCTCTACATCCCCTATCTGGAGAGTCGGTTGATCAATGGTTCTCACAACAGGGTTTTTTTTGGATTTATTGGTAAACCACTTTTTAAGTTTGAGTTTCCGTATATAATGGAACAAGTCAATTCTAGATTCTGTGTAGTTCAAATTAGAGGTGGGGCAAAACGATAAGCCTAACATTAAAACATCTAGCTGATCATCACTCAATGTATAGTTAAAAAGATTTACCACAGTCTTGGACTTCATGTTTTCTTGGCAAACTTGCCCCTTGTTCTTGTTCCCACCGGGCTGTCTGTTTGTGTAACGTAATTTGGTTTTCAGCCTCCTCTTCCTCCTCTTCCACGCCCTCTTACCGGGCTCTCGCTGTGGGCCATTGTAATTGACCTTTCTTTGGACAACAGCTCGTACTCCCTTAAAAAACGTGCTTTTACTCCTTCTGCATCATCACTGTATAAATCAGGTATTTCTTCAGAGTCACACTGCAAAATTTGTTTGGTTATTTCAGATACCGGATCAGTAGAGGTTGAGGGTTCTTCACCTCCAGTCGCTCCTCGCTCTGTATTCCTTTTTGGATCATTGTGGGCGCTTTGCTCGCCTCTTAATTTATCAAACTTTTTTCCAAAGGTTAAAATTTGACCTTTCTTATAATCGACTTCATCCCTTTCGAATTTCGTTAATTTTTTCATTTTGATTTCCTCTTCTAATTTCTCCAGTCGCTGTTCATTTTATCCATTTCTGCACTGAACTCATCTTCACCACACAGTTCTTTTAACTTGGCAATTATTTCTTCACTTTCTTGTGTCATCTTTATGCTTTCTTTTTCAGCATATTTGATTAGTATTTTTAGCATATTCATTGAACAAATATGATTATTGTCCATCCATTCTGATATTAGCTCAGGATCAGGTGTTGGAGAGTGGGAGTGATGAAAATACGTAATCCCCGAGGCACCCTGTTACACTCCACATAATGTTGCGGGGCTGTAGCCTCCCACCATTTGGACTGCTCCTTTTTGAGCACTTTCCATAGTGAATCCCACAGTTTTTTCTTGCCAATTACAGTGGTTGTAGTGGTAGTTGTTTTATCGCCACCTGGATCTGTATTTAGAGTTTTTTCAAACAGTTTACTTGCTGCTGCCTTCCTTTTGCTGTTTCTTGTGTCCGCCATGTTATTTTTATGGTTCTCTTCGAACGCGTAAATCCCGATCTTATCCGGGCTGAAAATTATAAACGCCGGCTGGTTGTAGATCACCCCAGCGTTACTCCGATTTCCACGAGTACAATCGCCGCTTTCGCAACCCCCGTTGCGCGTTTCCCGGCTCACCTGCAAAGTCCGATAAAAGAGACCGCAGCTCCCTGCTTCTCCTTTCCTTCGTTCGCCGCGTGCTCCGGTTCCGCACTTCTCCGGTTGCTACCATCAGAAAGTGAGTCCAAATTCATTGTGAGGTTTAATACCATGGTGCCCCATGGGTTAAATATGAACAAAGAATTATCTGTGCATCTTCATGATGACTAAAATATCTAGTTAACCATTGCATGTTTCTTGCTGCTTACCCTTTCTGATTGCTGTTTTTAGAATTTGTGTGTTTTTACTTTACAACCACTAATTTTAGGCTGTAGAGTTTTTAATAGACCTTTGTCTTTATTGTCTTATCTGTTGCAGGTACAGTAACTTACCTTGGACTCCATCTATGATCAAGAATACAATAGCCCACTAGGGCATGATATGCTTTTGGTTCCAATCTGCTACGATAAATTGTACAGAATATGATTATGCCTACAGGGAAATACCATTGTGTTGTGTTATACAGACTATGCCCACTGGGGCAATACAGTTATGTTTTCTTATTTTTGTATTTGATGTTGGGTAAGAATCTGGTATACCCAAGACACATGTAGGGTGGTGACACTTATCAGTACCCTTATTGAGAGGTTCTATTTTTTCACTTATAGTAATGCTAGGACACTGGCATATGAGTATCCCACCTCTCTGATTGGAGTCTATCACTTACTTATCATCTCATTTGAAACCTCCAAGCATCATCTCATGTATATAGCAGAGGGACCATATTTTGTATGTTTACAATAATGCAATCTAATGTGGCGCAGTCATGCTCTCGCTTACATGCAGGCATTTAAACCTAATCAATGTAATTTTCGAATCTAACATTACCACCCAATTGGCACAATGCGTTTGTCTTGTATGACTAGTTTTGGGATGGCCGGTTCGAGCCTTTAGCCCATGTACTTCATTTAATTTTGGAATATGTAGTTTTATCAAGTCAGTGCTTGCTTCGACCACACGTTTAGAACATAGTATGCTCATAATAATGTTTTTGTTCTTATTAATGAACTTTTTGTGGCACAGTTTATGAATGTTCTTGCTATTATGCTGGTATGTAACACTTAGCAGTGAATATTTCCGAATCTCACATTGCCGCCCAAATAGCTCAATGCGTTAATTATGTCCAACCGTCTTTTGGGATGGCCGGTTCGAACCCCATGCTCGTGTATTTTACTTTTTATTTTTATTTTTGAACAAGGGGTATTATGTGCCAATTTGACCTAAAAATTGTGAACAGTAATCACTTTTGTATTCTTGATCAAAATGAACTACTAATATGAACTGGAGTGATGTATTGCATGTAAAACCACAGAAAAGACGTAACAAGTCAAAGTATATTGTTTATTTTCATTATCACGTGTCTTTTTACTTTACTTTATTAACACTTTTGAAATGCACATTTCTTGCCCGTGAGGAAGGAGTGTTTTACTCCGAAACGCGTAGGTCCTTGTGATTCGCAATAAAGTGCACTTTTGAATCGTGGCCACGGCTCCTGTGTGGTTTCTTCCCGGGACTGGAGGAGGGAACCTGCTGATGAAAATCGTGCTAATATACGGGGGTGGCTACCCCTGCCGTGTGCCCGCCGAACAAGAGGCTTGGGGAATAGCCACAACTGTGTGTTTATATATATATATATATATATATATATATATATATATATATATATATAATATATATATATATATATATATATAAATATATAATATATATATATATATATATATATATATATATATATATATATATATATATATATATATATATATATATATATATATATATATATATATATATATATATATATATAAATATATATATAAGGGTTCACATTGCCAGAAGCTTTAGGATGCACTCTCCATTTGTTCAAATAAGGCTGCAGCGTCATCTGCCTTGCACGGATGGCCCACTAATGGCATTATTGTAACTATGTACATTTTGATTGACTTTTTAGAAGCTGATGATCTTCAAGTTTTATACGCATGGACTGCTGATCCCAACATGCAAAGCAAAAGTTCTACAAGGCTCCACCTGGGGGCCAATAAAGTGATGGGTTATATGTCAAGCAGCGGTCTTTGCCTCCTGATTTAAAAAAGTCTAATCTGCCTATGAGGAAGAACTACTTTGTTCGAAAAGCGTCAGGCATCATACTTATCCTGTGGTTGGCGGAGAACGCTGCAGCCTTATTTGAACAAATGGAGAGTGCATCCTAAAGCTTCTGGCAATGTGAACCCATATATATATATATATATATATATATATATATATATATATATATATATATATATATATATATATATATATATACACATACACATGTACATCTATATATATAATATATACACACACCCATACATATATATATATATATATATATATATATATATATATATATATATATATATATATATATATATATATATATATATATATATATATATATATATATATATATATATATATATATATATATATATATATTCACTGAAAAAACCATAGGTTATAGACCATATATAGTTAGGAATTCGCATTTACAAAACCTTATTTTACTCACACAAAACCATTGAAATTCCATATATAGTTAGTTGCACTAACTATATATCGCGCACCCGCAATCCACTGCGGATGATGTTGCATATTACATCATTCATGACATGGTCAGTGACATCACTGATGACATCACTGATGACATCTCAAATGACATCACTGATGACAACATCCAGTGACTGTATGTTTCTGTAAAGTTAAAATATGTCTTATATATTGAAGAATGAGTGGATGTATAAGTGTCTGGATGAAGGATTTAGTAGGTGCATGACTGACTGTACGAGTGAGTGATTAAATGTGTCTCACTGAGTGCATGGGTTAGTGACTAAACTGTCTTAATTTGTGCATCATTATGTCTGTTGTTCTGTAAACTGTTGCATGTGTTGATAAGTAGCTATATGAGTAACTATATGGGTTATTGATTGGTTGCCCAAGTATTTGTATGGGAGACTGAGTGTGTGTGTGGGTGGCTGGGAGGTGTATGACTCTGTGCATAGATGTGTGAGCAGTTGATTCACTAGATGTATGGTTTCAAAAGTGCACGTGGAAACAGCTGTATGGGCGGTTGACTGTGTGCATGAGTGTATTGGTGAGTGAATGGATATCTCAGTGCTACATGTCAAAGTAAGTACATATGTAAAACACAGTACTTGTGAGAGTTGACATATATAAATAACTGTGCATAAGAGCCAGTGAATGTGTGAGTGGCTGTATGGATCATTGTGAACTTGTATCAGGGATTGTATAAGAGAGTAAATATGTGTTAGTATATCTTTGAATAAGTAAAGTTTGTATAACTGTTTAGTTGAGGAAATGGAGGTGTGATTGATTCTTTGCATGACTGACTAGGTGTGTGAGTAACTCTATGGATGAGTGACAGTCTGTGAGTGTCTGTTTACACTGATTGTATCTAAGGTTATATTAGAGTCTGAAGAGGTTCTTCGTATTATCACATGAATGATATCATCAGTGATGTGATCAGTAATGTCAAATGAGATGTCATCAGTGATGTCATCATTGATGGATTTGAGATGTCATCAGTGATGTCATTTGAGATGTCATCAGTGATGTCATCAGTGATGTCACTGACCATGTCATGAATGATGTAATATGTGACATCATCAGCAGTGGATTGCGGGTGCGCGATATATAGTTAGTGCAACTAACTATATATGGAATTTCAATGGTTTTGTGTGAGTAAAATAAGGTTTTGTAAATGCGAATTCCTAACTATATATGGTTTATAACCTATGGTTTTTTCAGTGAATTTTCAAGGTTTTGTAAATGCGAATTCCTAACTATATATGGTCTATAACCTATGGTTTTTTCAGTGAATTTTCAAGGTTTTGTAAATGCAAATTCCTAACTATATATGGCCTAAAACCTATGGTTTTTTCTGTGAATTTCAATGGTTTTTTAATAGCAAATATCAAAAGCTGTCAAATGTCAAGTACGTGATAGGTAAAAACTTTTTCGTGTTTATGCACGCTGATGTGCTTTGAACGCTGCCCCCCCTCCCCTCTTTTCTCTTAGTAGTACTCTCTCTTTGCAGATAGTGAAGGGTAGTTAACGCAGGCCTTTGCCTCGTTGTAATCCGTCGTGCCTGTTTCTCTCTCCATTTGATTGATTGTTATCCAAGCATTTACTGTTTTACAATTGATTCTCTTTGGTTCATTCTCTATTTACAAACAAGCACAAAGTCGCAATACTCTGTTTAGTCTTTGCAGATAGTGAAAAATCGTGTAAAAAAATAAAAGTAATCGAGCAAAATCAATAGGCCACTAATGGGATCTCTTTTTGACCTCGCTAAAATAGAAACATTAGGAACAACCCTTCATGAGAAATACGAAAATAGTGAGATGAACTGAGCTCCACACCATGAGGGCTGCAAGACAGCTCGGCTCCGTCACCCACCCCGCCCAAAATAACGACAAACCCTATGCAAATTTTAAAAATATATACAACACACCAGCAAAGTAACAGGGTAAAACATTTTATTAAATAACTATTTACATAACTATTTTATACTTTTTGTTGCCCGATCCGGCTAGCTCAATCGATCGAGCATGAAACTCATGCACTCTGATAGCAAGCGTTGTTCCTGATGCTATGCAGACCAAAACTGGTTTTCAGTTTGTACATTCTTCTATATTTTTCCATCCAAGGTTGGTTGAGTTTGTAGAACGATGGCTTCAGATTTTCAACATACGGTGTGGTGGCGCGGACTGGGAGGGGGCGCTTGGCTCCTGCCCCCTCCCCAAGTAAGATTTTCATACGTGAAAGTACGTTAATGGTTTTGGTCCCTGAGTTGCTTCGATGTCACTGCCATTCTCAAATGGCATAAGTTCTGGATGTTGGGTGCCATAGTTCAGAGTTCTGAGCAGCGCTTGTAACACTGTCTGAATCTTATTTGCACCTACTGCAGCTTCACTATTCTCAAAGTAAGTGAGGGTCGTTTGTGGACCTGACTGCATTTGAAAACAATGTGATATGGTACCTCCCTAAACCGCTTGACGGAGGCCCCCGAGGGGCGGTGTGATGGCACGGACTCGGAGAAGACGCTTGGCTCCGACCCCCTCTCCAAGTCTTATAGCACTGGTGTAGCCTGAGATCGCCCCCGACATAGGCGGCCGGCTCCCCGGGTCCGGCGGAACTTTTTGCCTTTTGATGACTCTTCTATTCTGGACCTTGTCCCACAATCCGTTTGACCTGTAGTGGGGCACCCCTTTACCGTTTTAGTTGCCATTCCGCCCGCTTTTGCTACACTGTGCCTCTTCCGCCATTCAGCTGTTTACCGCCCTCTCTTGCGACTACAGCGTCTCGCTCACCATGTAGTTGAGTTGCTCCCGCTCTTGCGATGCAACGATAGGCGGCTGCCACAGGACTCTCAAAATGGCGGCCGGCTCTTCAGATTTGGGCGTGGTCCACTAAAATGGCCCTGGGACACCTTGGAACTCGGACGCTTGCCTGCTAGGGCTTGGGTCCCATTCTCGAAAGCGTTGCCTCAGCCGTGAAGATTCTACAAAAGTCTTGGGGGCCCCCGACTCCCGCAGGCTTCTGGTGGGGAGCGGCTGCCATGATTGCTCGTGGAATGGCCACGACGGAGCTACGAGATGGTGGTGCTCTCATGCTGACGTCAGCTTCAGTCTGAAACATCCAGAAACACTGTAGACTACCAATTCGATCAGTTCCGGTAGCGCCCCAACATGACCCGGTAGAGAAGAACTTGCCCTCCCCTCTTTGACTGATGGTTCTTGTTGCCTGTCCCCTCAGTTGTCATTTAACAGAACTTTTTGGACTGCTGAAAGGGGTTGTGTTACGAACGCTGGTTGGTGGAGACATTTTGACTATATTCTTGACCTACGTTGTCGCGTAATGCGTTATATGACACGCCGCGTTAGCGCACCCGGAAGTGCTCCGGTGCGCGAAGCGCAGCTTCCCGGAAGCGATCCGGGGCGCAGCGCGTAACGTAAGCATAACAGGTCATGTGACTTGTTAATAAAACTTTTCATTGGTTCATTTTACTTTTGTTATTTTAATGATGAAAAGCTTGGTCATATGACCTAAAAATTACGCTTTTTATTGGTTTCGAACATGATTTTTTTTTAAACATATATGTTATAATGTTCCAGGCTAATGTACTTTCCCGGAAAATTTACAACTATCCTGCAAGTAAAATATATTCCTTTTTCGAGAAAAAGGGCGTTTCTTCGTCCCATGACGGAGCCGTTGAGTAAAAGAGGCTCGGCCTGCTGTCTTAGTCGCCGATACGCCTGATTATCAGATTCTTATCGATCACTTTATGTTGCAGGAGTGAAAAACACAACTGCCCTTGACCATTTATCTTTACTGCGTTCCTACGTATTATACCTTTTATCCGTCATGTAATTGGACTGCTTTATTTCACTTGCCTTTTACTGATTCGAAAACAGTGACTAAAAGTAAAAACTTTACCAATGTAAATACTACTACCATGTTTTGTTTTAAAAACCTTTATTGTGAAAATGTCAGTATACAAATACGGGCCTATAACCACGTGGGCCGGCCACGGAGCAAACTGAAATCGTATATGATAAGGAGACATCTACATTGTAGAGGAATGTAACGAGCGGGCCATTAGGTTGCAAGAACTAAGGTGTCTAACAGTTGCGGAATCGGTGGACGTACATTTTGTTATTAAAATACGACAGGGCCACTTACAAAAAAATTATCTAGATATACATTTGCGGGCAAGTACCATGGGTGACGTTAATTCGAACTTTCAATAGTACAGTAATCAATAACACATCAGAACTTAATATCAATAGGGATGTCGAAATATTCAATCAATTCTCGTCCCCGCCCGCCATGAGCATCAAAACTGCATTCATATCTCGTGATATCAAGGTTGTTCAACCAGTACACAACAAGGAGTTACGAGTCCCATTTATACCGGCGCCATTTTGGGCGAGGCCGGGCAGGTCCAAGATATAGTCAAAATGTCTCCACCAACCATCGGCCAGACCAGAACCCCTTTCGGCCCTTTATGCTACAAAATGGTGTCTTCCATTCAGAAAATATTGTTGGCAGCATTTTGAAAGGAAAGATAAACAGCCGTTCTCCTAGTGAGTCTCACATTGTTACATTTAGGAAGAATGTTGAAGAGTAGTATGTTGAAAATCTGAAGCCATTGTTCTACAAACTCTCAATCAGCCTTGGATTGAAAAAAAAATCCTGAAGAATGTACAAACTGAAAACCAATTTTTGTCTGTATAGCATCAACAGCAACGCTTGACTCAGCTTTGTGTGAAGCCGCCATTTTGATTCAATCAATAGCGTCCCCCTGCACACATTCAGGGACCTGGTCGTGTCTTCAGGTCAAACGGATTGTGTGACAAGATGCAGAAAGGAAAAGGAAAAAAGTTCCGCCGGACCTCGGGAGCCGGCCGCCTATGTCATGGGCGATCTTTGGCCACACCAGGGCAATAGTGAAGCTGCAGCAGGTGCAAATAAGCTTCAGACAGTGTTACAAACACTGCTCAGAACTCTCAACTATGGCACTCAACATCCAGGACTTGCCATCCGGATCTTGGCGCCTTGTGCTGGTTCCGACCTATTCACACATCGGTCCACTACTGACATCACCTCATAAGCCAACGGGGCACCCCACGCCGACTTTCGGCGCAGCATTGTAGGATGGCCACACCAGTGCAGCAACTTGCTGGACACCACCTCGGTGTCATCCGGATCTCGGCACGTTCGAGTCACTGTACCGCAAGAGTGGGAGAAACTCAGCTGGACACGCCGTCTTTCGGCGCAGCATTGTAGGATGGCCACACCAGTGTGGCAACTTGCTGGACACCACCTCGGTGCCATCCGGATCTCGGCGCGTTCAAGTCACTGTACCGCAAGAGTGACCGGAACTCAGCTGGACACGCCGTCTTTCGGCGCAGCATTGTAGGATGGCCACACCAGTGCAGCAACTTGCTGGACACCACCTCGGTGCCATCCAGATCTCGGCGCGCTGTGCTGTCTTCGGCCTACTGTAGCCGCAAGTGCGGACGCAACTCAGTTGGACGGCGAGTGAAACGCTAAGGGGCGCCCCACTGCAGCCGAGGAGCCTCCATCTTGGGGGAGACGCACAGCCCCCACTGACTGACGCGACCTCACAGGCCAACGGGGCGCCCCACGCCGACTTTCGGCGCAGCATTGTAGGATAGCCACACCAGTGCAGCAACTTGCTGGACACAACTCGGTGCCATCCGGATCTCGGCGCATTGTGCTGCCTTCGGCCTATTCGCACATCGGTCCGCTACTGACGCCGCCTCACGTGCCAACGGATTTTCTACGCTTTTTGTAGCCCTATGCCGCATAACAGGTCATGAGACTTGTTTATAAAACTTTTCATTGGTTCATTTTACTTTTGGTTTCCTAATGACGGAAGGCTTGGTCATATGACCTAAAAATAACACTTTTCATTGGTTTAGAACATTTTTTTTTCCCAAACGATGAAAGCCCCACCTTGTTTCTGGATGTTTCAGACTGAAGCTGGCGTCAGCATGAAAGCACCACCATCTCGTGGCTCCGTCGTGGTCATTCCGCGAGCAATCATGGCAGCCGCTCCCCACCGGAAGCCTGCAGGAGTCGAGGGCCCCCAAGACTTTTGTAGAATCTTCACGGCTGAGGGGACGCTTTCGAGAATGGAGCCCAAGCCCTAGCAGGCAAGCGTCCGAGTTCCAAGGTGTCCCAGGGCCATTTTAGTGGACCAGGCCCAAATCCGAAGAGCCGTCCGCCATTTTAAGAGTCCTATGGCAGCCGCCTATCGCTGCACCGCAAGAGTGGGCGCAACTCAACTACATGGTGAGCGAGACGCTGTAGCCGCAAGAGCGGGCGATAAACAGCTGAATGGAGGATGAGGCACAGTGTAGCAAAAGCGGGCGGAATGGCAACTGAAACGGTAAAGGGGCGCCCCAGTACAGCAGACGAGCCTCCACCTGGGGAGGCCCGTTCACGCCGCCTCCCCCACGCCCCCCCCCGGGGCGCCCCACGCCGTTTTTCGGAGCAGCATTGTAGGATACCAAAACCAGTGCGGCAAGTTACTGGACATCACCTGGGTGCCATCCACATCTCAGCGCGTTCTGCTGCCTTGGGACTATTCGCACAACAGACCGCTACTGACGAGCCCTCCCCCCGCACCACCCGGGACGCCCCACGCTGTTTTTCTGAGCTGCATTGTAGGAAACCAAAAACCAGTGCGGCACCCAGGTAACATCACCTGGGTGCCGTCCAGAACTCAGCACGTTGTGCTGCCTTGGGACTATTCGCACAAAAGACAGCTACTGACCATTGTTGCTTCTTTTTTCCAAAAAATGTTTAAATGTATTTACAGTTTTTGTTGCGTTCTATATATTTATAAGTTCATAAAGTTTTATAATCCTACTACTTTCTTGGAGTGCTATATATTTTTAAAAAATCGGGTGAATGGGGCCTTGAATCGGGTTATTGTCATGTGTGGGCTTTGGAAGTGTGCTGCTACAGGATCGGACATTTCAAACTCAAATGCACGTTCTTTTTCTTACCTTTCCGAAGCATGGAGCGCAATAGCAGGCAGAGAAAGGGTGATGCAAGTGTTGAACACTGCCTGGCCTGGCAAGTTGCTGGCAGTGCCCCCCCCCGCCCGTTCCTGAAAGAGGGCACACACACACCGCCGCCCCGAGTACTTCACAGATCTTTAAAAGACCATGCGCTTGTTAATGAGACTTAAATGGTTTATCACCCCTTCTAGAGCCCCTGCATCGGCCCTCTGACGTTTCCTGGAAGAATTAGCACGTAACACAATACCAAGCCCTGTCAGCTGAAACCCCCGAGGAATCGGGTTTTTGCTTGCAGGAATCGGGAGGCGGGAGACTAGCACTGAAATCGGTAGTCTCACGCCTGAATCGGGAGGGTTGGCATGTCTGGATTCTCTACAGCTGGGGCCATAAACTACATCCGCAGGGCTAGGTGATAGCCTGGGACCGGCCTGGACAATCGGACACAGAGGAAGAGGAGTGTCAGAGGGTGCGGTAGTGAATAGGGTGAAAGGGAGGTGTCGGGCGGGCACAGGGTGTGATTCTCAGGGAAGAGCAGCGCAGATGGGGGGAAGTTTATGGCCCATGCATGAGAGAGAGAGCGGGGGTGACCAGTGCGTGGGGGAGATGATTGCGAGGGTGGGGAGCCGTGCTGAGAATCGACGGCGTGCAGAGAGTGGGTCTGGTCAAGGCATCTAAAATGGCTGCCGTGCACGACAAAATTGTGGCATTGGAAAAAAGGCAAGATGGCGCAGACAATGTTTATCAATAATGATTCATTTATAACCAAATATTTTATCGCAGTGACAAATTGGTGGTCAACACTTCCTGATTTCCATCGAATCGAACGTTAACAGACGTCACGCAGCAAAAAAAAAAAAACGCTCACGCACAGCCGCTGGAAGACATGTATCAACATACATGAGCCTCCTCGGCCACCCTCAGAAAACATAAGGGATCAGGCTACGTCTCCCGCACCCCCTTATACCTAGTAATTTAATTAAAACGAAACACAAAATGGCGAATTCCCGTTTCGCTACCAGTTTGCGGCCCAGTTCGCGGCCCGGGAAGCGCTTCTACCGTGAAAAATCATTTTTTTTTTATTTTCCCCACGGGACCCTTTAATAACCCCAACATCATTCCTAGGGGGTCAAGAGTGGTCTACCTTGCCCCCTTTCATTAAATTCCCCCTTCGTTTTTCACCTCTTCTTCTCTCTCGATCCTACCGAGAGACAAGATGGCGGCCGCTCCGGACTGTTTAGAATGTTGACAGACACCGGAAAGCCAATCAGCTTCGCATCGCAAAGTTCTGTTTCGCGAAAAGTACGCGAACTGGAGCTCAGCAAGGAGCGCTGTTACAGATATATATCTTTTTTTGAATGTTAATTTCTCAAAATCCACTGAAGCACATATATTGAGACCTAGCAAAGGCACATCGGGCTAACAGTCCCTACAATTTTGCCAAGTTTCGTGCAAATCCATTCACATGGGAAAAACGCGTTTTGGGACCCCCCTTTATTCTCGGCCCCCCCTTGACGAAACCCCCCCAAATTTTTAAGGGCTGCTCAGAAACAAAATGTGCCATTTTCCTGAAAATTTCAGCCGATTCCGTCCACAAACGCCAAAGTTATTAGACATAGAATTTTCAAAAATCCCATAGGGAAAAAATCCTAACTATATATACCTACTGGCGACAGCCAGTAGGTAATATATATATATATATATATATATATACATATATATATATATATATATATATATATATATATATATATATATATATATATATATATATATATATATGTATATATATATTTTAACTCAATTCTGCCCCTTCTTTTCCAAAACGGCACGCCGTAGACACAGTTGTTGTAAAGCGGTATTTTATTTTCGGCTTATGTCAAGACCCAACGCGTTTCGGGGACAACCCCTTGATCACGAGTAGTGGTGTCTCTGTTTAGTGCATTAAATAAACATTCACATGATAAACAGAACATAGTGAAAAGACTTCAGAGAGTTAAAGCACCCTACTCATCTTTCTTCTAAAGTGAATTACAATATATACATTGAGTAAACACAAATAACACTATAATTCTGTCAGACATACACAGATATGATATCAAGTTAAATCAAATTTAAATGTGAGTGTTTATTCAACAAAACTTTATCGACGCTTCACCTATTTTGTAATTAAATACAAAGCTTCCCTTACCGAACTGATTGCGCTCATGTGGGCATTAAACCAATCCTGTTTACATCATTGCTGACCATATTTTTCGCAAAAATTCCATTTTAATCCATATAATTAAACTTTCATAATTGAAGTACAGCATAAGTAAGGTATTACTAAAACAAAAATGCTCTAAATTTCTTCAAATACAATTTGTGCTATGCAGCCCCAGTGGGCTTTCCGTATCTACATCTATATCTCTCTCTTGTAGAAAAAGATCCAAGCTGGAGGGTTGTCAACCAACTTGATATATCTGTTGCACTTTATCTCAAATACTTGTATGCGGGCTCAGCTGGTCTTCAAAGTAAGGAATAAGCTGCATATTTTCTTAACTTCTTTCTATTCATTCACACCTGTGGTCTGAACTAAAAAAAACTTCTTTGTTCATATCATATCACTAAGAAATTAATAAACAAACAAAAACATTTAAAATATTCAAAATATTCTTGCTACGAGGCAACAGACTTTGTTACCAAGATCTATAGGGTGATGTTCTGCACAATTCATATATTATTGGATTCATAAAGTTTTTAAATCTTCATAGTTAACATCGTTATTCACGATTCTAGATAACTGAACCCATAGTTCTAACACTAGACAAAACTCAATATTAAAACAGAAATACAATGTCAGTCATTATAAATTTCGGTATTTTTCAAGACATCTTCAGAAACCTTTTCATAATACATTAAAAACCTTCATGAGATTTTCTGGGAAGGATTAAAACATATATATATATATATATATATATATATATATATATATATATATATATATATATATATATATTATTTATATAGAATTGACTCTTGGGCAATCATCCCAGATGTACTGATAATTCCTCATCGCAATTGTGGCCTTCTGGGGCCATTGTTTGATATTGAATAATGAGTCTGGACTCAAGACATCTTAGATCCTGAACCCGGTTCCCACCTCTTATATTCACACCAACTGCATCCAAAACAATAAAAGACAATAATCTATCATCCTGGTTGTGAAAAGTCTGGAAATACCTGGCTACTGGATACTGCCTGTGACCTTTTTTTATTGCCCTGAGGTGTTCTAACACCCGTTTTGTTTGCCTTTTGTAGTGTACTCACTATATATGTTTTATTGCAGGGACATTGGAGGGCATACACTACATGATCGGAATTGCAGGAAAGGTGTTTTTGGATGACAAAGGGTTTGCATTATGGTGACAATTTGCACTCCTTACAGTTCTTACTGTACTTACATGCTTTGCAGCTTCGGCATGCATAAAAGCCCTTAATGTCTGATTTCTTTGAGTCTGATGGTTCTAAGGTCCTACATACCGTTTCTTTAAGGGATCTTGCCTTTCTGTATGTTATCTGGGGAAACGGCTCTATTTGTGGTGTCAGATCTTTATCTGTAGAGAGCACCTGCCAAAACTTCCCCAAACTTTGTCTCACTTGTTTAGATTGCTGACTGAAAGTGGTTATGAATCTTATTTTCTGGTGATCTGTCTCAACTGGCATGTATCTTTGGTGGCTAGAAGGTCTGATCTTTTTCTATTCCTCACCTCAATTTTGGCTTTTCTGATGATAGTTTTGGTGTAACCTCTTTCCAGAAATCTTTCTGTCATTAAGGTCTGCTCTCTGATGTTACCATCCTCTTTGCTGCAGTTACACTTTGCGCGGAGGAACCCACCTAGAGGAATACTTTGTATCAGACTTCTAGGGTGGCAACTTCGTGCATGTAGCAGGGAGTTCCCTGACGTTTCTTAAGGAAACAATGTACTTTCCACTTTGTTATTGATTACTGTCAGTTTCAAATCTAAAAATTCAATACATGAACTGGAAAAATGGCCTGTAAATTTCAGATTAAAATCATTCACATTCAGTTTGCTAAAAAAAGTTGTTTGCCTCTTCTTCATTGCCATCCCACACAATGAAGATATCATCTATATACCGTGCCCATGCGACCACCTTCTTTCTACGAGTTTCCATTTTCATGACCACAGTCTCCTCCCAAAACCCTAAGTAGAGACCTGCAAAACAAGGAGCAAAGCAGGTCCCCATAGATGTTCCGAAGGTTTGCCTGAAGGTTTTTCCATCAAAAATGAAGAAGTTTTGTGTTAGGCAGCTTAACATCATGGAAACCAACATTTCAGCATGTAGTGTGTAAGAGACTGATCTTTCTTTTAAGAAATATTGACATGCTGTTCGTCCTAGCTCATGGGGAATACAAGTATGCAGACTCGTACCATCTAAACTTAACAGATTGTAGTTAGCATTCCACTCGATATTTTCTAAGAGCCTCAGGAAATCGCCAGTGTCCTTAACATGGGACGGTAGCTTTTGGACTAATGGCTGGAGGTAAAAATCTACGGATTTAGATGAATTTTCCAAGAAACTCCCCCTTGACGAAACTATAGGTCTGCCTGGGGGGTTCTCTCTATCCTTATGTACCTTTGGGAGTAAATATAAGGCGGGGAGTTTAGGATGTTTGCACGTTAAGAAATCATATTCTTCTTTTTCAAGGATCCCTTTGTCTTTCCACTCGACTAGTTGCATTTGATAGGTTTTGATAGACCTTTCATATTCATTCCTATTACTGATCTCATACTTGTCCATGTCAGATAACTGTGTCAAACCTTCCTTGATGTACATGTCATGTGAAAGCACAACCACGTTCCCACCCTTGTCTTCTTTTTTAATTACAATCATACGATAATTTCTTAGATTCTCTATGGCATTCAACTGCTCAGTAGTTACATTTTTGTTGACATGCCATCTTTTTTTAGACAATTTCAAAAATTCTTGCATAGCTCCTCTATCAATAACATCAATAGAGTCATTTTTAAGCATGGGCGAATTTTGCGAATCTGGCGTTCGCGAATTTTGCGAATTTGCGAACTCGCAATACGCAAAATCCGCGAATTCTCGCGAATTTGCGGATTTTTTTTGTGTTCGCAAGGGTTTCTGCCAGTTCGCGAGGGTTTGGTACTAGTTCGCAATTGCGAACTTACTTGTCGGCTCGCAACGGTCGCGACTATGTTGTTTTTACGTCTGGTTCATCATCACAGGTTCCCAGCACCCTCTGTTTCACCACTGCCACCCTCTGTTTTACCCATGCCACCCTCTGTTACATCAATGTCACCCTATGGTTCATCATCACTGTTTATTATGGGGGGGGAAAGCAAGCACACCTGCCCTGCTTCAACTGACATGAATTAATTTGGGGTTAGTTTATTAATGTGTCACTGTTTTAAAATTCCATGTCTGGCACCTGCTTCCTTATCAGTAATTTGCTTTCTGTTGCAGTGCAATTTTTTTTCCAGGACCTTTGTGGCCTACTTGTAGCTATTCGCTGAGCCTGCTGTGAGGGTCAGAGCAGGGTCTTACAATTGTTGCAACTAGCAACTGAACTCTGGAGGGGCCCCAGTCAGGAAGCACTACAGGGAATGGTTACTAATGATGAGTTTGAACTCTTGCACCTGCCGAGTGCTTTCAGTTTTGCAAAACTCGTTTTTCTGCAATTTCGCGGGATTTGCGGGGCGCGAACACGCGCGAGATCGGATTCGGAAGCCGCGAATTTGTGCGAATATGCGATTTGTTTTTTTGCGGCGTGTTAGTTCGCAAGGTTTTGTGCGTTTTCGCGAGCCGCTTGTAGCGCAAGGCGCGAAGTTACCCTCGTGGTCGTTCAAGGGCGCGGCCATCTTGTTTGCATGACGTATTTCCGTTTCCGGGCGCGAAGTGTAATCTCGCAAAGTGAGCGGCTCGCCAGTACAATTTCGCGAGTGTCCCGAGGAAAATCTCGCCCGAACTTACCCGCGCGGTCGTGAACGGGCGCGGCCATCTTGTTTCTCATTCATTGCTATGGTTCTGGGCATGCTTTTTGTATCCTCTCTAAATCTCTGCCATCCTTTGCTTGTTTGAAGTTTTTTTTGATCTATTTTACTTATTATCTATCCCTCTATTTTTCTAGCCCTATATTTTTGTGTTTACTGCTACTTTTTGTTAATTTGAAACTACTTTTTTAAACTCTTTTCTTTTATTCTCTTCCCTATTCTATTTTCTTTATTCCTTTCCGCCCAGACCATGGTGAAGGGAGCCGGGAAGCATCCCGAGAAGGGGAAGGGCCCCGCACCCCATGCCCGGCTCCCGTGTGGGCGTTTGAGGGGGGAGCAGGTCGTACCCAGGGAGATCTTTAGCCCGGAGGAGGTGGCAGCACTCATTTTTTATGTTCAGCGCCGCCTCCCCAGGAACATCATGGCAGGCGGCAGGATCGGTGTCGGGTACGGGATCCGGGAGCGCCGGAAGCGGTGGGATAATGTGTGCCGGGCCATGTACCACCACTCTCGGGTCCGGCGCACCTACAACCAGGCCACCCACCGCTGGACGGATGTCCTGACCCGTGAACGAGATTTGCTCGACCTGCTTGGCCTTGAGATCCCCGGGCTTGGTGAGTAGTAGTAGCTATTTCTTTACTACTCTGTTTTCTCCTGCTGTGTTATTATATTGCACATTTTTGTTTTTTACCAAGAGCAATAATGCTGCTCATTACATTGTAGGTAAATTATATTTCAAAATCTTCTGTGCATTTCAGGTGCACTGCTCTCCTTCTCAGTAGTGTTGCTACTATGCTTATTTGTTTTCGATTTTGTGTTCATTTCATTGGCCTGTGAAATTATGTATGAGTGTACTTTAAAGAACTGCGTAATGCTACACACTAAGGTTCAGATTTTTAATTACCGGCGCATCCCTGCAAAGTAGCAGGGATGCGCCAGTAATTGTGCGCCACGCCATCATCACCCATGGTGCGCCGTATTTACAATGCGGCGCACCATGGGCCCAAAACATCACCAAAGCGTTACGCATCTGTGCCGTAAAGGTGGCGCATTGCTAGAGTTGCGTCGCAACGGTGGCGCAGCTCCATCAATGCTCTGGGGTGCCCTATCTCCCCAATGCTGCGTCAAGCCGTACGTCTGCTTCAAGCAGGCGCAGGGTTTGAGTCACGCATCATTGTCGTTAAAGTGAGTGATTGAAATCTTGTAGATTTCCCTCAGCCACTTTTAGGATGCGTTCCTGTGCAGGAACGCCCTCCCTTGCGCCGGAACGCCCCCTGATGACGCAGGGCTTTACAACGTGATGCATCTCCCATATGCGTCACGTTGTTAATATACGCCGCACCATTGCGCCTCTTTTGTGCTGCCGCTGCGTCACAAAGGTCACGCAACAATGGAGCAAGAGAGCCACAAGGGGCTTCTAAATCAGCCCCTACAGACTCAAGTCCAGTCCTTCCTTTGTACACATGGCGATAAGAAGAAATAGTGGTGGTGGATTGATAGTTTGAGTATTTTAATGACTGGTTAATGTAGTAGGAAACTTTTGTGTTGTCGCTGATCTGCAATCACAATGGACTTTGGCTGTCACTTCGCGTGCTGCGGACTGCTGCCTGCCAATCCTAGGCAAACCTTTTTAGTACTTTGTTTAGTGAGTTACATAAGAAGTTTCCTATTCGACGGTCCGCAAATCAAGCAATACAAATAATGTAGTAGACCACATGAGATTGGTCAATAATATATCCCGTGGAATAGTTGTCTATTTGCTATTTTGCCAAAATATTTTGTTAGTTCTTTTAAAATGTTTGATTTGGTTGACAAATATCATCCATGTTTTCTGTTTTTCTTTCTTTCATGTTGTACATCAGCTTCCCCCAGGGGCAAGAGGAGGACACAGGAGGAGGAGGAGGAGGAGGGTGCTGTTCAGGATGCAGGCCAGGATCGGGCAGGCGAGGGCTCCTTTGCTGGCCCCAGTAAGTTTTAATTTTAATATAGAGTACTTATTTTTTCCTAGCGTTCCTCATTCGATTTTTTCTAAATCGTCTTTGATCTTCTTGTAGACTGGATCTAAATTCTTATCCTGCCTCGACTATGACTCCGTGTGGTATTACTAGATTATTCTTATTAGTCTGTCTGTGTAGCTAACTAAGATTGCACATTTGGCAATTCCATTGGACTCCCATTCTAGTCAGCAATAGCTCTATGCACTGAGTGCAGTCCTCTGGGATTGTCCATAATGTCTTTTCAAGTCTTCTAAATGTTTATGCTTTGACTATTGCCAACAATAAAAAGGTGAATGACCACCAAGAAAGAATAATATACTACTTTACTTTTGGTTTGGATAGGAGTACAATCCATTCTACTACTGTTGCAGAAACAAATCTGCACAAACAGAACTATGGACACTAAATAATGCATTGCTTAGCTTATCAATTATAATAGGTGCTGTTAGACTTTCCACATACCTCAGTGATAACAGACTTTGTAGTTGAACCCCCAATCTCCTTACTGACTAGATAGTGTGGCAGAGTCATTTAGCTCCCAAAGTCACCGAGGATTGATCCCCAATGATGTCAGAGGGACGGACTCATGCTTGCAAAAATTGCAAAACCTTTAGCTCATCCACTCTAGTCTGGAGGACCAAAAACCACAGAGTCTATTTAAGTTTAAAAGCTTTATTAAAAGTAAACACATTTATTAAAATCAAGTTTGTCATAAAAGTAAACGTTTAACTGAAAATGGAAAAGTGCTTAGTGCTGACGATTAATTGGACACATTTCTTGTGGTCGAGCCGAGCTCTCACCTGGTTTGAACTTGATCCTGCTCGTGTTCTTAGAAGTCAAGTTTCTGTCTGTTAGGAGAAAAAGTGGTGTGTGTTAAAAATAAAAAGCAAGCATTCATCAGTTGTGCCAAAAAGTGCAGCAAGACAACAGCCTTCCCTGGAAAAAGGGACATTTTTACTTCAGAGTAGACGGTCACAAATTATTAAATTGTATACTGTTTTTTTCACATTTCTTTCTTCCTCCTAGACCAAACATTATATAGTAGTGAGTGGTGTATTCTAACATTATTAAATGTACTTTGTAGGTGGAACATCTGGAGGCGGGGCCAGCGCGGAGGTGGTGGTGGCATTGGATGAGGACAACTCTAGGGAGGAGGCGGTGGAAGTGCTGGACAATTCTGTGAGGGATAACACGGTGGTGGCGGGCAGAGGTAAGCTATATATTCCTTACTTATTGAGATTGAAGACTGCAGAGTGTGCTTTCTGCACGGGTGTATTATAAATAAACCAGGTATTAGCCTCCTCCAAATGTACTTCGACTTAGCTGTGAAGTTTTTGGCGAGAAGAATCCCAATCAGATCTGAGATGAACTTGATGGATGGGATGAACGAAAAGCGAAAGAAGGGTGTAAGTAAGTGTGGAAGGACGAGAAATGTAATGATGACTGGCAAAGAAGAATGATATGTGTTTGCTTGGTCCCCGAGGTGGCTGGGAAGGAAAGAATATGGTATGGTGCATGGCTGGTTGAATGATGAAGCAAGGATGGGTGGAAGGAGAACAGTCTGGGTGGGTGAAACAGAAACTGTATGTGTGCATATACTTTGAATGGATGGATGCCTGGATCATTCATGGTACTATCTGACTCTTAGATAGCATATGTGTATCTAGAGAGAGTAGACGGTCACTGGATGAACGAAGTGTTACTTTGAAGAGCATGTAACACCTCACCCGCACGTCCGTTCCAGTGTAGGAAAGGCAAGGAAAAGAAGTTGTAATTTTGTCCAAATACTACCATGAATAGTAGCAGTAGTTTGTATTGCAACTGCAAGCACAGCATATATCTGGTTATTACGGTGGACACTCCCTACCTCTCTTAATAACTTTAGTTTGGTAGTAGTACGTCATTCATGTGTGGGTGTATCACTGTTCACTCAATAATAAGCAAAGCACCTAAAGTCATCCCATATGTCATCAAATACATCCCATGTGAAGTGATGGATAATCAGATTATTTAGCTTCTTCATTTTCCTTTTCTAATACTCATTTGCACTATAGGGTGAAAGCTAAATTAATTAAGCAGTAGCCCTTTTAACAGAGTATTCTCAGTGCCACCCGTAATAGAAAAGTAAGAGCTTCACCACCTGCATGTACTGGACCGGTACAGTAACGCAAGTCTGTCTCACTCACCATGGTGTGCGTCTGTTTTTCTCGGGTGCAAGTTCACTGCGCTGGCATTATGCCGGCTTGCATAAGATAACGTACCAATTTTTCTAAACAAGAGAGAAGAAGAAGAATAAGACTGGTGTACTGTCATAGTCGACTGTAATGGAAGTCCATAGTGCTCGTAGAATTTGTTCCTTAAACTCCCACTAATGTTAGAGCAAGGATGAAGAAGTCGGAGGTTACATAGATACTGTCCTCAATAGTTATGTACTGTGCTTTCAATTTGCTACTTGTACTGTGACACAACTTTCTGCTCAATCATTTTGTGTTAATCTTAAGGAGCATTGGTTACAGGCTATGTCTTTATTTCTTCATATAGTTGCTCCTTCCAAATCCAAGAGACCATCAAGGAGGAGGGAGCTGGCTCGAATGGCCCGGCAACGGAGGCTGAATGCCACTGTCGCTGAATATCGGCGGCTGGTGGCCCTGGAGGAGGAGGAGACGCAGTCTGGTACTACAACAACATCCACTGGGACAGCTGCAACCTCCTCCGTGCGGCCTGCCAGCCAGCGCAGTGCTCCAGCGGTACGGAGCCGGGCTACCAAAGCCAAACGCCACCGCCTAGCAGCAAAGACAGCAGCTGCCCCCCACAGGATTTGCAAGGCACACCGGCGCCGCTTATGCCTCAGACTGTCTTACCTGGAGCAGGAGGTCCTAAGCTATAAGAACTTGGTGGAGGGCCTCCGCTTCGAACATGCCACCCTCCGCAAGGAGCATGATGGCCTGGCTGCTAAAGTAAACAGCACCCTGCCGTAGTGTCCCTTGCCCCTTTTTTAGAGACTTTTGGGGGGTGGGAATTGGGAATTGGGTTTTTTGGGGACTTTTGAAGGACAATCGTTGGGGTTAGGGAGGGTCTTGCGGGAGATTATTTTGTTAGGGCTATAAAAATATACTTTTTGAAACTTTATCTGACCATACCTGTTTTTTACTGCTTTTGAGTCTGGTGGGTGGGGGTTTAACAGTAAGTTTGTTTTCCTGAATAGTCCTAGGACTTTAGTAGTACTACCGTCAATCTCTCGTCTCTCCTAATACTCCATTATACTACCTCCAACCAAACGCTTATCTTACCTGTAATTTCTGTTTGAAAGTAGGGCTAGGCCCAGGGCTGGCTCCATGGGAAATGGCGATTAAGGTTGCAATCCAGGGCGGATGAAATTTCTTCCTCATTGCGGTGGTACTAGTGGTGTGACACAGTGGCAGTTGCATGGCTATGGAAAAAAAGAAAATGAAACCTGGTTTGTCCTTACTGTAGCATTACAATGGTACGATAGAGAATATAGCAGGTGACAGTACACTAGACTACAACAGTGCCACAATGTAGCCTAACAAATGGTAAAGTATTGATAGTATAACTTGTACTTGTGTAGGATTTCTTTGACATTGGCTACTACTACAAGAAATAGTACTGAAGCTGAGTAAGTCTAGAATATATCCTCGGATTCCTTCACCAGCCTGTTGCTATGACCTTATCCTCCCTAGCAAGTGTGTGGAATTATTGATGTCATTTAGTCACACATCAAGCAAAACCACACAGCCCGGGGGAAGAGGGTTAGGGTTTATAAAATAGATGGGAATGGGGGTTTCTTTTTGGGTAGGTTTTGTTGAGAGAAAAAAAAAAAGCACAGCATGGACAAACAATAATTGAACATAAAGAAATTTTTGGGCCCAAAGCTAACCCTAAATCTTTTACGTGACATAAAGGAAGTGCATGCACTACTGAATGCATTGTTACTGAAAAGTAAGTAGTACTTTCGACAACCGTGAATGACAGAATGCGACAGTACAGGGCTACATTAAATTAGGTTTAAAAAATAGCCGAAGTAAAACCTATAGAATGGCTGTAGGGATCAATTTAGAAGCAGAGAGAGATCCAAGAAATGCAGTCACACACACTCATAGAAGAAAAGAATGGATACTGTATCTGTATTGTTGTAGTTGTCCTGTTGAATTTGGTAAGTAAGTTGCATGCAGCAAACAATTCCTCTTATTAGCGGCACTCCTCCATTCCAGCTGACGCTTCGTCCATCAATGTTGGTGACCAGAAGACACCCTGTCCACTGCCTGCCTGGCGGATGCTGAATTGCGGCTCGCTAATGTGAAGCCTGACTCCATCCTTTTTTCCCCATTGCACAGACTGAAACCCGGCCTGTAATTATTGAACGAAAAACAGCACTGATAAATAAATATAAGGTATGTACGCTGTGTAGTGCAAAAAGTCACACTTTGATTTTCCTAATAGACAGTACAACATTTTTGAAAGTGCGTACTCTGTCTGAGTCACCTTTTGAAGGATAAATAAGTATGGGCAAATTAATTTAGCGGATCTTTCCCCTCAAGCTAGGTGTACTGTAAACTGTGTTTTAGAACAAAATTAGACCTTCCCAGCAGTGCTCCCACCCAGACCCTTACTAAAGCCAGTCGCAAAAATGTAGAAGACCCCCAATCAGAGCTCAAAAAACGAGGCCTAGCAGAAAACTGGTGACAAAATGTACTTCGAAAGTAAAAGTAGGCCCAAATACCCCCTTACCCACTGTGGATTGTATTCAAACCACTTGCAAGCAAGCAAAAGTATCCATAGCCAGCATCGCTCCAAGACTCGAAAACCCCCCCACCCAAACACATGCAATAGAAATACTGCTAACCCTAACGAGCCCTAAGTTAAGAATAGTGGCAGAGGCTTTCTTTAAGTATGCCAAATCCCCCCTTTCCCACCATGGATTTTCTTCAAATGACTTGCAACCAAAATGACACATTCTCACGAGTGCTCTAAGACTCCATAACTCAGTTGCAAAAATCTAGAACACCCCGAAACACATGCAATCCTGCTGCTAGGGCTAACCCTAACGAACCCTAAGTTACAAAAAGTGCCAAAAGGCTTTTCCTTATGGATTTTGTCCCAACCACTTCTATCCGGTATTAGACCTTCCCAGGAATGCCCCAAGACCCGCCAACCCACCCGCCAAAAAGCACAACACCCCCAAACAGCCTAAAAGGAAAATCTCATACTTACAATATTTCTCTGCCTTCGGTCCAAACGCGCTGTGCAGCTAGGCCATAACTCCCATTTTCCACCACGGATTTCCTGAAAAGCAAATGCAATCAAGATTAGAGTGTCCCAGCAGTGCTCCCAGACCCCAAAACTCACCCACAAACACCAGGAACCCCCCAAAGAGCTCCTCAAAGGCAAGCAAGTCAGCAAAAACACACAAAAATTTCCGCCTTCGATTTGGTCCAAACCACTTATATCCGGTATTAGAGCTTCCCAGCAATGGCCCCAGAGCCGTCAACCCAGGAGAAAACGAGTAGAAGACCCCCAAACAGCCAAAAAGCAAAAGTACAAAAATGGGGACTTAGTCATTTTTTTGCCAATTTCCCAAATCACTCAGCGCGCGCTCTGCAGCTAGGCCCTAACTTCCCTCTGCCACCATGGATTTGCTTCAAACCTCTTGCAAACTAAAGTATCCATAGCCAGCAGTGCTCCCAGACCCCGAAACCCACCCACAAACACCAGGAAGCCCCCCAAACAGGCCCCCGAAAACGCGACATTGAGCAAAATGTCAGAAATAGCAACAAAAAAAATCAGCGTGGATTTTGTCCCAACCACTTCTATCCGGTATTAGACCTTCCCAGGAATGCCTCAAGACCCGCCAACCCACCCGCCAAAAAGCACAACACCCCCAAACAGCCCAAAAGGAAATCTCACACTTACAATATTTCTCGGCCTTCGGTCCAAACGCGCTGTGCAGCTAGGCCATAACTCCAGTTTTCCACCACGGATTTCCTGAAAAGCAAATGCAATCAAGATTAGAGTGTCCCAGCAGTGCTCCCAGACCCCAAAACTCACCCACAAACACCCGGAACCCCCCCAAAGAGCTCCTCAAAGGCAAGCAAGTCAGCAAAAACACAAAAAAATGTCCGCCTCCGATTTGGTCCAAACCACTTTTATCCGGTATTAGAGCTTCCCAGCAATGGCCCTAGAGCTGTCATCCCAGGAAAAAATGAGTAGAAGACCCCCAAACAGACAAAAAGCAAAAGTACAAAAATGGGGACTTAGTCATTTTTTTGCCAATTTCCCAAATCACTCCGCGCGCGCTCTGCAGCTAGGCCCTAACTCCCCTCTGCCACCATGGATTTACTTCAAACCTCTTGCAAACTAAAGTATCCATAGCCAGCAGTGCTCCCATACCCGAAAACCCACCCACAAACACCAGGAAGCCCCCCAAACAGGCACAGAAAACGCCACATTGAGCAAAATATCAGAAATAGCAACAAAAAAATCTGCGTGGATTTTGTCCCAACCACTTCTATCCGGTATTAGACCTTCCCAGGAATGCCCCAAGACCCGCCAACCCACCCGCCAAAAATCACAACACCCCCAAACACCCCAAAAGGAAAATATCATACTTACAATATTTCTCGGCCTTCGGTCCAAACGCGCTGTGCAGCTAGGCCATAACTCCAGTTTTCCACCACGGATTTCCTGAAAAGCAAATGCAATCAAGATTAGAGTGTCCCAGCAGTGCTCCCAGACCCCAAAACTCACCCACAAACACCCGGAACCCCCCCAAAGAGCTCCTCAAAGGCAAACAAGTCAGCAAAAACACACAAAAAAATCCGCCTCCGATTTGGTCCAAACCACTTTTATCCGGTATTAGAGCTTCCCAGCAATAGCCCCAGCGCCGTCAACCCCGGAGAAAATGAGTAGAAGACCCCCAAACAGCCAAAAAGCAAAAGTGCAAAAATGGGGACATAGTCATTTTTTTGCCAATTTCCCAAATCACTCCGCGCGCGCTCTGCAGCTAGACCCTAACTCCCCTCTGCCACCATGGATTTGCTTCAAACCTCTTGCAAACTAAAGTATCCATAGCCAGCAGTGCTCCCAGACCCCGAAACCCACCCACAAACACCAGGAAGCCCCCCAAACAGGCCCCCGAAAATGCTACATTGAGCAAAATGTCAGAAATAGCAACAAAAAAATCAGCGTGGATTTTGTCCCAACCACTTCTATCCGGTATTAGACCTTCCCAGGAATGCCCCAAGACCCGCCAACCCATCCGCCAAAAAGCACAACACCCCCAAACAGCCCAAAAGGAAAATCTCATACCTACAATATTTCTCTGCCTTCGGTCTAAACGCGCTGTGCAGCTAGGCCATAACTCCAATTTTCCACCACGGATTTCCTGAAAAGCAAATAAGATTAGAGTGTCCCATCAGTGCTCCCAGACCCCAAAACTCACCCCCAAACACCCGGAACCCCCCAAAGAGCTCCTCAAAGGCAAGCAAGTCATGTAAAACACAAAAATAAAACCCGCCTCCGATTTGGTCCAAACCACTTTTATCCGGTATTAGAGCTTCCCAGCAATGGCCCTAGAGCTGTCATCCTAGGAAAAAACAAGTAGAAGACCCCCAAACAGCCAAAAAGCAAAAGTACAAAAATGGGGACTTAATCATTTTTTTTCCAATTTCCCAAATCACTCCGCGCGCGCTCTGCAGCTAGGCCCTAACTTCCCTCTGCCACCATGGATTTGCTTCAAACCTCTTGCAAACTAAAGTATCCATAGCCAGCAGTGCTCCCAGACCCCGAAACCCACCCACAAACACCAGGAAGCCCCCCAAACAGGACCCCGAAAACACTACATTGAGCAAAATGTCAGAAATAGCAACAAAAAAAATCAGCGTGGATTTTGTCCCAACCACTTCTATCCGGTATTAGATCTTCCCAGGAATGCCCCAAGACTTGGCAACCCACCCGCCAAAAAGCACAACACCCCCAAACAGCCCAAAAGGAAAATCTCATACTTACAATATTTCTCGGCCTTCGGTCCAAACGCGCTGTGCAGCTAGGCCATAACTCCAGTTTTCCACCACGGATTTCCTGAAAAGCAAATGCAATCAAGATTAGAGTGTCCCAGCAGTGCTCCCAGACCCCAAAACTCACCCACAAACACCCGGAACCCCCCCAAAGAGCTCCTCAAAGGCAAGCAAGTCAGCAAAAACACACAAAAAATTCCGCCTCCGATTTGGTCCAAACCACTTTTATCCGGTATTAGAGCTTCCCAGCAATGGGCCTAGAGCCGTCAACTCACCCACAAAGAAGTAGAACACCCCCACAAGTGCTGAGTCTTTCTTCATTGGGCATAATCCAGCCCTCTGCTTTGATGGAAATAGGAGTCTGGAGGAGGAGGATAGAGGAGCATGTTCTTCTGAACTTGTGAACCTGAGGAATGCAGACTGCGGCACCTTCAAATCAATAAGCAAACAAGTGAAGACAGTTCTGCTGATGGGCTTGTTTTTGTGATTAGGTGATTAAAGTTTGAATTATATTAACTGTGCACAACAAAGAAAGACAGACACACAGGAATAAAAGTGAATAAGGACAAAAAAGAACGGTATTGATTCATTGTCTCATTTTCAGGGCTCGGTGTCAGGGTCCAGGAATAAGAATAAGGCTTCGTCATCATACTCCGCGAATTCAGGCAGGGTGAGCTCAGTGTCACCTGACAGAGAAGAAATTCCCTCATCTACGTTGCTGTCCACCTCGTCTTCATCCGGCGTGCTTTCTCGTACTCTGTAATCTGGTGGTATGAGGTGCTGATTCATCTTGATCATTGTTAACCTCTCCACATTTTTGGGCGAGAGGCGGCTCCATTTGGGAGTTACAATGCCACCAGCAGCACTGAAAACACGTTCAGAAGACACGCTTGCGAGTGGGCAAGACAAGTAGTTTAAAGAAAGGTTGGAGAGCTGTGGCCACAATTCTTTTTTCCTATGCCAATACGCCAATGGGTCAGCATTAACATAGACCTCTGTTGAGTCATTCAGATAGTCCTTCACCATCGACTCAAGGTCCTCCTCCAAGGTTCCTCCACTTTGCTCAGCTGTTGCTGTGAACTTTTGAGAACCAAACCCAAGCCGAGCTAGCCAATCCTCTTCAGCCTCCAATGTTACTGTTGTGTCTGGTGCAGATGATCCGGTTGCCGGTGTCTTTAATGGCTGAGAGGTCACTTGTGCCATAGCCACAGGTGCAGAAGTGGATTGTTTTGACTGGGGATGGCCTGCTGATGCTGATGTACTGCCTTTTCCTTCAATTTTCTGCCGTTCTCTTTCAAACCTCTTGGCTGACAAGGCTAGCCAATGTTTGTACTTTGTAACATCTTCATCAGCAAAAGGAAAGAATGCTCGGCCTGCCAGCGCCTTTTTGTAGCGTGGATCTAGAATAGTAGCACAAATGTAATGCTGGTTTGAGTGGATCATTTTAAGACGTTCATCACCTTGTAGGCGCTCTAATAATTTCTCCGCCAAAACAAAAGGGTCTTGGTTTTTTTCATCTTTTTGAAACACAGAACACACCTCCTTCAGTTGGTGCTCCAGCATGTACAATAATGGGATAGCTTTTCCCAAATTACAGTCCTCCTTGCTGACTGCACGCGTGAAGACCTCAAAAGGACGAAGCATGCGTGTCAGGCTTTTAACTATGTCCCATTGCGCTGCACCCATCCTCAGGTCCTTCTGAGCTGTACCCTGTTTTAAGAAATAGTGATCGAGTACCGTATACTGCTCATAGAGACGCTCAAGCATGTAGAAGGTTGAGTTCCAACGTGTTGCCACCTCCTGGATGAGTGCTTTCACTGGCATTCGACGTTCATGTAACAGGCTCCTCAGATGCTTCCGGGCCTTAAAAGAATGGCTGAAATGGATGCACATTTTTCGGCAGGTCTCCACTACCTCGTACGCTGGATTGTCTTTATCACTCAAGAATTTTTTGACAACCAGGTTTATACAGTGCGCCAAACACGGCACTCTGAAATAGTGACCCAGCTCCATGGCCTTAACTACATTGGCGCCATTATCCGTGGAAACATAACCAATCTGGCGTTTTTTTGGGGACAGCCAGTCAAGGACCTTTAGTTAAACTCATCCAAAATGTTTTGTGCTGTGTGACGTTTCTCCAAACCAAACATGGCTAGTGTTGCATGTTTCTGAGCAGCTTTAAAAACTTGGTCCGGGTCAACACCTGCGTTTAGCTTTGCTTTAACCCCTGAAAAAGAGACCCAGTGTGCAGTGATGCACATGTAATCAGCGCCTGCGCCACTGGTCCACATGTCTGTTGTCAGATGTATAGTGTGAACAGCACTCTTCTGCAAAGCTGCCCCAATCACCTCCAGCACATCTTCATGTAGTGCTGGAACCGCAACTCTGGCAAAATAGAACCGGCTAGGAACCTTCCATTTAGGGCAGAGCGCTGCCACTAATTCTAGAAAACCAACACCTTCTGCAAACAAAAAAAGGGAGAAGGTCCAGAGCTAGCATTTTAGCCAGCTTAGTGTTATACAGACGCGTCAGTGGGTGGTTGCGTTCATATTGCGCTTCTGTAAACAACATCTTTTTAATGTTGCCCTGGACCAAGCATTTACGGGATGATGATGATGATATCTTCGACCCAGTTACGCTCGCTGATGAACTTTTTCGCATTGGTGTCTCACTCTCTCCCACACTCTTAGTGTGGCTCACATGGGGTGTGCTGCTGACAGGGGTACTGGGTGTAAGTGAAGTGTTTGACACGTCTTCTTCCTCCTCGTCATCATCAGATGAAAAATCAACGTTTTCATTACGTGCAATTAGGGCTTCCTTGATCGCCTGTAGGTGCGCAAACCATTGGACAGCGTGCTGTCTCTTAAGATGACCTCTCTGGCCTCCGGTACCATAGTTGGTACCAAACTTACCACGACTAACTGCAACCTTACAAATGCTACAAATGGCGAAGTTTTCCCTTTTTGGGCAAACACTAAAGAAGTCCCAAGCTGGGGACTTGAATTGTCTGTGGGGGCTGGAGGAGGCGGCGATACTGGTGGCGGTGGTCTTGCTGCTAATGCCAGATGAAGTGGAGGATGTGGATTGTCGAACTTTAGTACGTTGTGCACTTTCACCACCACTAATTGAGGTTGAGGTGGATGGAGGTCCCTTCTTGCGAGGAAGAAATATGGAAGCGGTACGTGTTGGTGTACTAGTTAACTCCAATGATTGTTGTGTTTCCATTGCCTCCTCGTCGACATCATCTTCACGCTCAGCAGCTTCTCGGGCTAGGGTCAAAATGCCTCTTTGCTGCATGCCCGCTGGGGCTGCAGTGACCTTTATGATGACTGGCTCGTCGTCGTGAGAGGCTTTATCAGCAGCAGTATCCGCCACTTCTTGTTGAGCCTCATCACACTCCATAACTATGAGTTTTTCGACGACCTTCCTTTTACGCTTCAGTACCTTTGTCAGATCATGGTGTGCCTCACTCTCAGACGGCCGTGGTGGTTCCCAATTTTCATCCAGATCATCAGAAGGAGGTGGGCTTGAAGAAGATGTAGACACCAACCTTGATCTTTTCCTTGCTAGGGATGTGGAAGACAATGAATGATCATCAGGAGGAGTGGCTTCCTCAAATGATACCTCGGCTTGATTGTCGATTTCCTGATGTGCCCCTACTTCGGGAGGAACAACTATTGTGGGCACTTGTGACCCTCCATGCACCTCTGCTTGTACATCTCCTTGCGCTGCCTCTCCTTCCACATGTACTTGGGCTTGCACATGTGGTTGTTGTTGCGGCTGTGTTTGTTCAACACTTGTCAGATGAGTTACAACAACCTGTGTTGATTCAGGGACATTGCTGCTACATTCTTGCGATGAGCCCACATCACTGGTCGATGGTGATTGAAGAAGTACACTGACTGCCTCTGCAGCACTCAAGGGCTTGGACTTAAGTTGGCGTGGTGGTGGCGGCACTGAGCCCAATGGAGCGGGGGTGCTGCTCCCATCTTGGTCCCCAGCAGATCCCGCTGCTGCTGCAGGCATACTTGTTTTTTTACTCCCAAAAAACGTGGCGGCCGGCACACCAGCCTCCTTGGTAACTTGCTTCTTCTGCTCCTTACTGGCAACTTTCTTGCTAGAGGAGCTACGGGGACCTTTTTTTGGGGCCATCTTCTTCAGAGCAGGTCAGAACAGCAGGCCGCAGTTGCACGAGTTGCAGAGTTGTCTGTGGCCAGACGTGACGTCGCGTGACGTTATGCTGCACACACACACCGCTGCAGGACTTCTTACTGGCACTGGTGGTTCTCTTGAGTCTTGTGCACCTAAAAGCAATGGAAGACAGAGGAACATCAGTTCAGTTATACACCCCCAAAAAATCGAAAAAACACAGAAACATCAGCACAATCCCATGCCCTCCATGATGTTTAAATTCAAGACACCCCACAGAAAGACTAGGCCCATGCAACACTCACTACCCCTGGTGAAAAGGCCACAACAACAGGCCAAAAAAACGAAAATCACAGAAAAATCAGCACAATCACAAACCATCCAGGCCCTCCATGAGGTTTAACTTCAAGACACCCCACAGAAAGACTAGGCCCATGCAACACTCACTACCCCTGGTGAAAAGGCCACAACAACAGGCCAAAAAAACGAAAATCACAGAAAAATCAGCACAATCCCGGGCCATCCAGCCCCTCCACGATGTTTAAATTCAAGACACCCCACAGAAAGACTAGGCCCATGCAACACTCACTACCCCTGGTGAAAAGGCCACAACAACAGGCCAAAAAAACGAAAATCACAGAAAAATCAGCACAATCCCAAACCATCCAGGCCCTCCATGATGTTTAAATTCAAGACACCCCAAGGAAAGACTAGGCCCATGCAACACTCAGTGCCCCTGGGCATAAAGGTTGAAAACTAGGCAAAATGGTTGCAGGCCTAACATCACTGCCTGCATTCAAAATGGCCACTTGCCTCCCAGCACATGGCCTGCCTGTACCAGCACTCAAAATGGCCCCCACCCACATGGCCTGTCCCCATGAACACCCCAAAAAATCGAAAAACACAGAAAAATCAGCACAATCCCAAACCATCCAGGCCCTCCATGATGTTTAAATTCAAGACACCCCACAGAAAGACTAGGCCCATGCAACACTCACTACCCCTGGTGAAAAGGCCACAACAACAGGCCAAAAAAAACGAAAATCACAGAAATATCTGCACAATCCCAAGCCATCCAGCCCCTCCATGATGTTTAAATTCAAAACACCCCACAGAAAGACTCAGTCCACCCAACACTGAGTACCCCTGGGCAAAAGGCCCCAAAACAGCCCAAAAATTGAAAATTCCAAAATTGTAGTTGCAGCAACTGTAATGCCCCAAACAAACTTACTTGTGAAATTTCTAGTCCAAAAGTGATCAAAAGAAAGTCAAAAAGGCCTCAAATCCAAATATCCAGCAGCATCCACAAAAAGTAATCCTTCCAGCTCCAGATCCAAATTAAAAGTGACCAGGAGATGGACAAAGCACTGGGAGGAGCCTGCTGGACAGGAACAGGAAGTTGAAGACTGTGGGGCACTTCCTTCCTCCCACCCCCCTCCCCAAAATGGACTCCTCGCAAAAAAAGTGCAGGCAAATGTCAACCTGAGGAGTTATTCAGATAAAAATCATAATTTCCAGAAGGTTTATGCTGCTTGCTGGTGGATTTCTTGTGCAGAATTGCAAATTTTGTATTTTCGCGAGTGCGAGATTGTTGCTGCTCGCCGCATCTACAAGGTCGCAATTGCGAAGTCCCGCGATACGTGATCACGGCGTACTCGCGTTGACAAACTCTTGCTGTGCAAGTTGGCAAGCCGCGATGACGTAATTGCGCTCGCCAAATTCCCGCTGGATCCCGCAGCAAGATCCGAAATGGCGCAGCACTCGCAAAATATCGAGAAAAACAACTCGGCAAACGCTGAATGACGGTAAGTAAACGCCGCGCGCCGCAAAATTGTATCACCAAGAAAAAAAGTCCGCTGCGTGCGAATTTGCGGATTTTCGGTAAATTTGCGAGCGTTCGCGGATTGCGAATTTACCGAAAATCCGCAAAATCCGCGAGCGTAATGGATTTTCCTCCCATGCTTAGTCATTTTTGATTTTTGGTTGGAAAATCGATTTTTGTCTAAAACCGCTACCTGTATTGAAATCAGTTCGTACATGTGCATCGACATCAGACAAAGTTATACTGTTTCCATCATTTTCCAACTCCCTACAGGTTTGCCAAAATTCCATTTCTCCTATGCTAGTGAGACTAGGCTCATCAATTACATTGACTTTAGGGTCTGTAAACTTGTAGCGTACCATTTTTTAATCCTTAGTTTCTATGTGAAATAAAATAAATCAATACGGCTTTGAGTGTAATTAAAATTGTACGAAGGACAGAATGATAAACCTAAAGAAAGAGTCTCTACCTCAATGTTGGTCAATGGTCGCTTGGACAGGTTGATGACTGTTCTGTTTCATTTTTTCTTCTGTTGTTGGCCCCTTGTCCGACTTCCCACCAGGCTTCCCAACTCTCCTAGCGATCCTTTGTTCCTCTTGTGGTGCCTCTGCCTCCTCTTCCACGACCTCGATTTATGACTTGTCTGTTGGCTGGCATCCTTCCTTTTGCCATCAGTGTGAACTCCATTAAAATGCGATCTTTTACCCCATCTCGCTCTGATATACTTGAGATATCACTTTCACTTACAATACTATATATATATATAGAAACACACACACATATATATATATAGCAGTGGATTGCGGGTGCGCGATATATAGTTAGTGCAACTAACTATATATGCAAATTTATATATATATATATTCACTGAAAAAACCATAGGTTATAGACCATATATAGTTAGTAATTAGCATTTACAAAACCTTATTTTACTCACACAAAACCGTTGAAATTCGCATATATAGTTAGTTGCACGAACTATATATCGCGCACCCGCAATCCACTGCTGATCATGTCACATATTACATAATTCATGACATGGTCAGTGACATCACTGATGACATCACTGATGACATCTCAAATGACATCAATGATGACATCACTGATGACATCTCAAATGACATCACTGATGACATCTCATTTGACATTACTGATCACATCACTGATGACATCATTCATGCGATAATACGATGAACCTCTTCAGACTCTAATATAACCTTAGATACACTCAGTGTAAACAGACACTCACAGACTGTCACTCATCCATGGAGTTACTCACACACCTAGTCAGTCATGCAAAGAATCAATCACACCTCCATTTCCTCAACTATACAGTTATACACACCTTACTTATTCAAACATATACTAACACATATTTACTCTCTTATACAATCCCTGATACAAGTTCACAATGATCCATCAGCCACTCACACATTCACTGGCTCTTATGCACAGTTATTTATATATGTCAACTCTCACATGTACTGTGTTTTACATATGTACTTACTTTGACATGTAGCACTGAGATATCCATTCATTCACCAAAACACTCATGCACACAGTCAACCGCCCATACAGCTGTTTCCACATGCACTTTTGAACCCATACATCTAGTGAATCAACTGGTCACACATCTATGCACAGAGTCATACACCTCCCAGCCACCCACACACACACTCAGTCTCCCATACAAATACTTGGGCAACCAATCAATAACCCATATAGTTACTCATATAGCTACTGATCAACACATGCAGCAGTTTACATAACAACAGACATAATGATGCACAAATTAAGACAGCTTAGTCACTAACCCATGCACTCAGTGAGACACATTTAATCACTCACTCATACAGTCAGTCATGCACCTACTAAATCCTTCAGCCAGACACTTATACATCCACTCATTCTTCAATATGTAAGAAATATTTTAACTTTACAGAAACATACAGTCACTGGATGTTGTCATCAGTGATGTCATCAGTGATGTCATTTGAGATGTCATCAGTGATGTCATCAGTGATGTCACTGACCATGTCATGAATGCTGTAATATGGGACATGATCAGCAGTGGATTGCGGGTGCGCGATATATAGTTAGTGCAACTAACTATATATGCGAATTTCAATGGTTTTGTGTGAGTAAAATAAGGTTTTGTAAATGCTAATTCCTAACTATATATGGTCTATAACCTATGGTTTTTTCAGTGAATTTTCAAGGTTTTGTAAATGCTAATTCCTAACTATATATGGTCTATAACCTATGGTTTTTTCAGTGAATTTCAATGGTTTTTTAATAGCAAATATCAAAAGCTGTAAAATGTATTCTTCTTTTAAAGGAAAAATATATTTTATATGTATTTAATATAATTTTTTTATGTATATACATTTTTTGAGGGAACGAATTTATCAACTATCATGCTGAACAAGAGTGTGGGGGAAAAAAACAAAGAGGAGGACTAAGAGGAAAGAACAATCAGTTCAAAAATACAATTGCTTTAAAGCATGAAGTGCTTTTTCACACATTTACATTTAAATAACCCATATTAGAACATACAAAATATCTACAGAGGAGACGGTGTACATTGAATTTTAGACTCTTTATTGGTACCTACATGTTGGTACTTACATCACCCACACAACACAACAGCTCTATTCAGAGCTACCCTACCTCAAAGCACTCTAAAATATTATTTTACTATTTCCCTTGGTTTCCCCCTTGTTACTCTTTCCGGAACGCTACCCGGTGCGCGGACCGGGCGCTAACCGTGCAAATTTTTTTTTTTACATATATGGGCCTCCTCAGCCACCCTCAGGATATGTCTCCCGTGCCCCCTTATACCCATTCCCAACATTGTTTATCCTCCATCTTGTGACTAAATTCATCCGAAACACAAGATGGCGGACTCCCGTTACGCTACCGGTGAGCTACCCGTACCGAGTAGCGCTTCCACCGCGAAAAATCGAAAAAAATGTATTTTATTTTTTTGCCCGGCGGGGCCCTTTAATAGCCCCCACATCAATCCTAGGGGTCAGGAGGGGTCTCCCTTGCCCCCTTTCATTCATTTCCCCCTTCGTTTATTTCCACCTCTTGTCTCTCGATCCTACCGAGAGACAAGATGGCGGCCGCTCCGGACTGTTTAGAATGTTGACAGTCACCTGAGAGCCAATCCGCTTCTCCTCGCGAAGTTCCGTTACGCGTCTGGTACGCGAACCGGGGCGCTAACCGGGACGCTGTCACAGATATATATATTTTTTTGAACGTTAATTTCTCAAAATCCACTGGAGCACATATCTTGAGACCTAGCAAAGGCACATCGGGCAAACAGTCTCTACAATTTTGCCAAGTTTCATAGAAATCCATTCAGCCGTTCGAGCTAAAAAAGAGTCCAACCGCCCTATGGAAAACTCAATGTTAAAAACACGTTTTGGGACCCCCCTTTTTTCTCGGCCCCCGCTTGACAAAACCCCCCCAAACTTTCAGGGGACGCTCAGAAACAAAATGTGCCATTTTTCTGAAAATCTCAGCCAATTCCGTCCATCAACATTTCTATGGCAAAATGAAACCCCTCATTTTGTTCCTTTTCAAATTAAATGTATTAAGTGTTACCACTTTATTCCAATCAAGATGACTTCAGGTGTGCCATACTTTTGCCATAAGTAAGACTGTTAGCGTTCTAGTTGTTCTTTAGAACACTCTGGGACATTCTGTCATTGGGCTATAGTTGGGCTACATCTGGCTGATATTTGGGCTACATTTGGGCTATTTTGTCTCTGGTGGCCATCTTGGGAGACTGCATATCAGAATTTTTTTTAATGAAATATAAGAGGATTTGAGAAGTCACTCAAAATGTGCCCTAATTTTTCTTTCTTCAGCACTAATCATAATTTCTATGGCAAAATAAACCCCCTCATTTTGTTCCTTTGCAAATTAAATGTTTTAAGTGTTAACACTTTATTCCAATCAAGATGACTTCAGGTGTGCCATACTTTTGTCATAAGTAAGACTGTTAACGCTCTAGTTGTTCTTTGGAACACACTGGGACATTCTGTCACTGGGCTATAGTTGGGCTACATGTGGCTGATATTTGGGCTACATTTGTTTTTTTTGTCTCTGGTGGCCATCTTTGGGCTACATTGGGCTACATTGGGCTACATTGGGCTACATTTGGGCTCTAACATATATATAGCCCAATGTAGCCCAATATATATTTTTCAAAGTTAATTTTCGTAAAAACCACTGGAGCATATATCTTGAGACATAGCAAAGGCACATCGGGCTACCAGTCCCTACAATTTTGCCAAGTTTTGTGGAAATCCATTCAGCCGTTCGAGCTAAAAGTGAGTCCAACCGCCCTATGGAAAACTCAATGTTAAAAACACGTTTTGGGACCCCCCTTTTTTCTCGGCCCCCGCTTGACAAAACCCCCCTAAACTTTCAGGGGATGCTCAGAAACAAAATGTGCCATTTTCCTGACAATTTCAGCCAATTCCGTCCATCAACGCCAAAGTTATTCAACATAGAATTTTCAGAAATCCCTATTCAAAGAAATCCTAACTATATATACCTACTGGCGACCGCCAGTAGGTAATATATATATATATATATATATTGTTAACCAAAAACAAAGATAATGCAGCACTCTGCTGGGGATTTTGTGAATTCATTTATTTGCAAGCCATCTCACTTCACCTACGCGTTTCAACCACACATGTCTTGGTCACCGTACATAGCAAAAATCCATGTAAATGTAAATGTATAGGCATTTATATAGCGCACTACTTACCCGGAGGGTCCCAAGGCGCTTCGACCGCTGCGAAACCCTTCCTGGCTTCCCTGAGAGATGGTCCCTTAATGGGTATCTCCAGGGTGAGACCAGGCATCCCCGGCGGTCTGGTGGGGCCGTTAGTGAAGATGAGGCAAGCTAATGCCCAGAGTTGCTGAGTGTGATCGCTGATCAGAGTGGGCACCGAGGCGAGAGAATTATCGAGTCCGCTGACCCTGGTCCAGAAACCTGCCGCGCCGGGAATCGAACCCTGGTCCCGGGCCGTCCTCTGCTCTCGGGTCTGCCGCCTCTAACCAGTGAGCCACACTACTTCACTCTAACCAGTGAGCCACACTTTGCTTTTACCTTTTAATACCTCTCTCCCACTACTCCCATTATGAGGCATTGTGGGATTGGTAGTCATAATTAATAAACCTTAAATTAAAGCATCATTCATGGGTAATTAAGGGGGTCTTACATGTATGTACACATTTCATGATATGTATTATGTAATACAGGTTCATCTTGACTGGTATGGATTGATATAACATTCATAAAGTCAATGTTATATACCCCATAGCATTCCTCTATTTGGTCAGACCCCTATTATTATGTTTAAGTAACACTTTCACGCCATCTCAGAGTCTGACATATGTAAGTTATGTGCAATTCATAACATGTCATAAACATATCATGACTTGTGGACTAAGTGTCCTTTTCCTAATGTCAACTTCTTGGCTGAGTGACAAAATTACCATACATAGAATGTCTAGGTGGTATACTGTCAATGGGTCTGGTATATACAATCCATAATTATCAATCAGTTTCTCGTCGTACATGTCCCACTTTCTTCAGCCATATCAATGATTCCTGGATCTTAGCCATGATTCTTGAGCAAGTAAAAAGAAGTATGAAAATAGACAATGAACAAGTAGATGGTGAGAAGAGGTGATTAGAAGAGAGAGAGAGAAAGAACATGAGAGAATTATAAGTGAATGTACATATCCTCATCCCCATTGAACCCTAAAGGGGTCTTAGTTTTGAATCTTATGATGAGTCTTGATTCCAAACATCAAAGATTGAGGGTTCTGTTGCCACCCTTCTCATATCTCGGTACCGTAGCTATGCCCTGAATACGTCATATTCAGCCAGTTCTTTCCTTTGTGTGTCATCATGTGCATGGCACCTGCATAAGTTGTATCCTTATTTTGGGTATCTCTGATATGTTCTAGGATGTGTTTTGTTGTGGGCATATTGTGCTGCCTATGTAGCGTTTCCCACTGAAATATTCTATAAGATACACTACGTAAGTAGATTCACAGATGATTGTTTCATTAATGTTAAACAATTTTCCTCGTGGGTCAGTGATGTTTTTCCTGTTTCTTCTGATTTTACATGCCTTGCAGCTGTTACATTTACTGAATCCTTTTTGTAAACTTTGTAGTCAAGTTTCCGGTTTTCTCATCACGAAGTGGCTATTCACCAAGGTGTCAGATAGTGAAGGCGCTTTTCTCAATGTTATTTGGGGTTGTGTGCCCAAATTTTCCTATATCTGGATCTTTTCTTAATACATTCCAGTATTTGCTCAGTAGTTTTGTATTTTAGAGATTTCCTTGCTGTAGGTGAGTATCATCCTGATAGTTGTGTCCTTTTGTTCTACATTGTTTTTTTCTTTTTTATTCACAAGAGTCTGGGCTTGTGTTAGGCATCTTGCTTTGGCTTTCCCCCGTTGGATGTCACAAAATTTGTACCCTCTTTGTAGGAATCTCTGTTTTGTTTCCTTAAATTTTGATTCCATTTCTTTGGTCTCAGAACAATTTGTTTTCATCCTTAAGAACTCGCCATAGGGTATGCTTTTTTTAAAAGAGTTTGGGTGGAAGCTTGAGCCATGAAGTACACTGTTGGTGGCTGTCCCTTTCCAAAAGACTGTGGTCTGTATTTTGTTCGACTCAATGTATGCTTTAGTGTCCAAAAAATCAATTTCAGTGGCACTAATATTGTAGGTGAACTTCAGTCCAACTTCATTGTTGTTGAGAATGGTAAAGTACTCCATGAATTCTGTTACCGTCCAATTCCACAGAAGGAACAAGTCATCTATAAATCGCCCTTTGGCTGTGTGATGTTCATTCTCTTCTCTACAAACTATGTTTTTTTCCCACCACCCTATCATGAGGTTTGCATAGCTTAGAGAAAAGGAAACCCCCATGGCGGTCCCACAACTTTGGTAGTAGAATGTTTTGTTAAACAAGAAGACATTGTTCCTTAAACAGAGCTTGATCATTTCTACAATCATCTTAGTGTGTTGTAGTTCTTCTATGGGTCTCTGCTTCAAAAAGTACATTACTGCCTGTAGGCCAATCTCATGATTTATTGATGTATAAAGGTAAACAACGTCAATGGTTATGAGTTGGTATCCTTTTTGCCATCCGGTTTCCATTAAAATTCATAAAAAGTCACCTGCATCTTTGATATAGGAATTCAAAGTTGGCACAGTTGGTGCCAAGAAGTGGTCAACATAGGCAGCAATGTTCTGATATAATGACCCACAGCTGTAAATGATAGGTTGTTCAGGAATGCAACCTCTTCATCACTTGACAATCCTCTCTCATACTAATACTTCAGTTTGTTGTTCAATTCAGTCATTAATTGGGCTTTTCTTTAATTTCGTATAGTTGGTTCTGCTGTTTAATTGTCGCATTGCTTCTAGAAAGTACTCATATTTGTCTAAAATCACTATGTTGCCACCCTTATCAGCTGGTTTGATATCTATAACACTGTTGTTAGTTAGTGACTTCAGTGCTCTGCGTTCTTCCATTGTGAGATTTTATTTTTTACGGACATTTTCTCGTTCTCCATCAGATCTAAATCTGATACTACTAGGTCATGGAATGTATCTATTCGATTGTCAGGATGTAATGCTGGGCAAAATGTAGATTAGTTTTTGAATTTCGTATTGATGTGTTTGTCTGTACTGATACCCGTTTCTTCCAAGATTTGCGAATCTGATAAATTCACATCATCCATGTCATTCGCAAGCCCATAGACTGTTCGTAAGTCTGTTATTTCTGAGATTGCGTATTCATTCGTGGATTCCATGTTTTCTATTTCACGATTCATGACTTCAGAGATGTTACTCATATTTTGTTAGTTAAAAAACTTCACTAATTTTAATTTGCGTACAAATTTATAGATGTCAATCCTGGTCTCAACGTGATCATAATGCTTTTCTGGACATAAAGTATGGCCTTTATTTAGAAGACTTTGTTTATCCTTAGATAGATTGTATTCGGATAGGTTTATGATCAAGTTGGGCTCTGTTATTTCATCGTTGCTCATCATTTCTTTATGCATTGCGCAGATGATTTCCTGAGCCTCCTCATATCTTTTCTCGCCTCCTCTCTGTCCAGTTTGACCTTTTCCCCTTCGTCTTCCTCGTCCAGTCCCATGTCCTCTTCCCCTTCCTCTTGGTGTTTTCTGATCTAGATACAAGAGTTTCATCTCATCTAAAAAAGATGTGTGACAGGTGGAGGTCGCTGATCCTTCTCCTTCACTGAAATCAGTATCTGACTCACTCTGCGTCGTATTCGGGGATTCTTGTGGTGTTTTTTTATTGGTATACATTTGTTGTTTCAAAATGTAAAAATGTTTGGCGAATGTCAATATTGCCCCCCTCTCATATTCATGTTGATCTCTTCTAAATTTGTGTTCTTTACGTTCCTCCACTTCACTCTCATGTTTGTCCAAGTTAAATTCCATTTCTTTTCTAAGTTTTTTAGATTCCTCTTTGTAGTATCTTCATGTTGTTTTATTATGTACTATGTTATCTTGTTCCTAGCTGCTCAGCCAGTGCGAGTGTTCTGTGTGGAATGTTGGTGTGTGGGCCATGAGTTGAATGCTTGAGTGGCTATGAGTGGCGACAGTTGATTGAAGGGCTGAGCAGCTAGCAGGCTGCTCCTGGTGGGGCTGCTGTACAGGATCTAACCTACATGTAATCATCTTGAATAAACCTACTTAAACTACATCTACCAGTGTGGACTACATTACTTCATTTATATTGGTGACAAGTTTGAGACCTTCCCACATGTTTAAGTTGGTCTGAGGCTATATGAAGATATCAAAGCATCAAGATGTACAAGGTCAGACTATCTAAGGAAAAATTCAAACAAAGTCTTGGTCACAGGAGGCAACACGGAAACAAAAGAAGCCACGAAGAAATCAAAGAGAAATAGAACAGCACGCCTTGCAGCCCCACCAGTTTCCATTACACCGAACAGCCCCGGCTCAAGCGTGCTTTTGAGGAAAGTGAGCAACTGTGGCAGGGTAGTAGGAAGGGATCGGAGACTGGATCGAGGTAAATATGGCTTTATTTTTATAAGGGTTTTCTTTTTCTTTGTAGTAAGTCTTTCCCGGGTAATTCTAGCTGGGTCCGTTGTCGCAGCTGTGACCTGGGGTCTTCTCCAGGAGCAGTTTTCCTTCATGGGATCCGCTCCTGTCTGCTTTGCCTGGGGTTCTACACCATAGGACATGCAGGAGAAAAAGGATATGCGGCCGTCAGGCAACAATCCTCTACTTACAATGCCCAAGTGGGGGAACCAAGGAGTGAGGGACCACCGCTGATCAAGTGTATATTCAAGAGATGTTTGATACAATGGACGTCGGTGAAGGACAGTGAGGGAAAAGGTGATATAGGTAAGGGGGAGAATCAGAGGGAGTGACGCGAAGTATGTACAACTAGTGGCCCACAGGCGCCGACTCTTCAAAAATAAAGGAACACACGAATTAGCGGTTAGCGGTGTCTACCCTTCTCCCTACCCAGCTCGACACACGCTGCCGTACCTGACTGAGCCACACCCCTCCGGGAGTGTGGCTGAGCGACTCATGGGGATGGTGGCCTCCTGGCACCTCAACTCTTCCCGCTCTTCTCACTCCGGTCTCCTTTTCTCGGTCAGCTCCCTCTCCGCTCCTCACTCGGTCTCCAAACACCACACGAACTTCCTCCTCGGTGTCATCAGACCCCGTCTCTCGTCCTTCCTCCTTCTTGTACAACACGGTTGTGCCTGCGTCATCCAGGGGCGGGGCTTCGAACTCCGAGTATGCCCAGTTAAAGGGGCCGTCTACTTCTGTGTTGCTTTGGGTTGTCCAGAGCGGTTCTGTGTCAGTATTCCACTCGCTCTGGGGTAAGTGGAGAGAGGGGAGATTTGTAGAGTCAGCGACCCACCATTCTGTTGTTGGGGAAGGTTTTTCTACGAGTCTGGTCCCTCTGTTACACACCTCCCCCCCTGGCTTCTCCCGATAGGGGAGAGGACAAAATCAGGACAGGAAAATCTGTGCTACAATTTTCTTTGCCTTTCTTTTGCCTAACTCTAAAGGAGAAGGGCTGTAGAAACAGGAACCACCTGAGTATTCTGGGATTTTGTGATTTATTCTTGTACATCCACTGTAGTGGAGTGTGGTCAGTATAGAGGACAAAGGGTTGCCCTTCCAAATAATACTTTAGTTTGTCCACAGCCCATCGTATAGCCAGACATTCTCTTTCTATAGTAGGGTACCTGGTTTCCCGGGGGTGCAACTTCCTACTAATGTAGAGAATGGGGTGTTCCAAATTATCGGATCCTATCTGAGAGAGCACGGCCCCTATACCCGTATTGGAGGCCTCAGTGGCCAAGAAGAATGTTTTGTCAAAATTAGGGGATATGAGTACGGGACTAGTGGTTATGGCCTTTTTTAGGTCTAGGAATGCCTGTCTGGCAGTCTCAGAGGGATGTTGGAGATCAGCGCAGCGTGTTTTTTTTTTTTAGAATGTCAGTTAGAGGACTAGCCGTTTCAGCAAAGTTAGGCAGGAATCTTCTATAATATCCAATCAACCCCAAAAAGGCTCTTAATTCCTTCGTGGAGGAAGGGAAAGGGGTATTTACTATTGCCTTGACCTTTTCTTCTTGAGGCACAATTACTCCGTCTCCCAACATAAATCCAAGGTATTTCACTTTGGAGAAGGCTGCCCTTGACTTCTTGGCGTTTATGTGCAGACCTGCTGTTTTCAGAACTGTTAAGATGGCTTGGATATGGGTTATATGTTCGGACCATGAGGCGCTAAAAATGACGATATCATCAAGATATACTGAACAGAACATCGGAGTATTTCATTCATCAACCTCTGGAAGGTTGCCGACGCCCCGTGAAGACCGAACGGCAGTACTTTAAACAAAAAGAGCCCCTCGTCCGTGGCAAAGGCTGTCTTACATTTGTCCTCTTCCCTGAGGGGCATTTGCCAGTAACCCTTCGTTAGGTCCAGCGTGGTGATAAAACGAGCCTCTCCAATTTTCTCAATCAATTCGTCCACCCTGGGTATTGGGTACACGTCATAAGAGGATATTGCATTTAGAGAGCGGAAGTCCATGCAGAACCTGGTGGTACCATCTGGTTTTGGTTTCATGACAATCGGTGACGACCAACTACTTCGGGAAGGGCGTATCACCCCTAGCTTTAACATGTCTTGTACCTCTCGTCTGATGTCTTGCCTTCTTGCCACGGGTATTCTGTAGGGCCTAATTTTGACATGTTTTCCTTCTTCTGTCTCTATTTGGTGTTTGATGAGGTTGGTACGCTCAGGCGTGTCTGAGAACATGGGAGCGAATGGCTGTAGGGCCGTAAATAGCTCCTCTTTCATCTCAGGGGATAAGTCCTCATTCATGGGTAACTGTCCTAACGTAGAGGTACTGGTTGTGACGGGTAATCCAAACCGGGAAGTCTTTGGGACTGGACCTAACAATTTGTTTAGGAGATTTATGTGCAAACATTGGTTTCTCGACGGGGAGTTCTGAAAGCAGTAGGTGGTATTGCCCAAAGTTTCTTTGACAGGGTAGGGTCCCATCCATTCGCTCTGGAACTTTCTGGTGGATGATGGTAAAAGAACCAAAGCCCAATCACCTACTGACATTCTTCTCCATTTCTTTCCACGGTCATTATGTTGTTTTTGCCGCTGCTGATTTTTCTCGATGTTTGAATAAGCCAAGTCTCTCAATTTTCCCAACTTGCTTTTTAACTGTTGCGTGTAGTCCAATATCGACCTTTGTTCTTCCTTTTCTTCCTTTCCCAAGCTTCTTTTGTTATCTCTAGTAGAGATCGGGGCTGTCGCCCGTACAAAATCTCGAAAGCGGAATACCCTGTACTTCTTTGAGTTTGCTCTCTGAGTACATAAAGGGCCAAAGGCAAAAGTAAATCCCAATCTTTGTTTTCTAATGACAACATTTTGCGTAAGGTAGTTTTTAGGGAGCAATTATACCTTTCCACCAGACCGTCGGTCTGAGGATGGTATGCTGAGGTTCGTATCTGTTTTTAGTTTAACAGTCTGCACACTTCTCTCATGAGTCAAGACACAAAAGGGGTTCCCTGGTGTTAGACCTGTCTGCTTCTGAGAGTCCCCTCACACTATGATTTATTTTGTTCCCCCGTGCCTCCTAAAATTTGTCGCTTTTTCTTTGTCTACCAGGACCTTTTTGTGTGTTGTCCCATGGGGCTAGATGCTCCTTGATGCCCAGTTGCTCACCAAGTTCCTGGCACCTATGTACAAGGCGCCTGACGGAACCGGTGGCATAACAAACTGGGGTTGTCAACCCTAAAATGGTGGACACCATTGTCCCCTATGAGAGTGACTACCATTGGAGCCCCTCTGACCTCTGACCCTTTGAAGGTTTTGGCGCACTTTGTGTAACCTGCAAACCTGACAGGAATCCCCTCAGGAGTTACAAGTACACAAAATGGCTGCCTTAGGAAGCCCAGTACGGTGGCTCCTAATGACCAAAAAGATACCTTGAAAGGGCCATGTTATTGACATAGCCAGGGAAGGTTCTAGAACCTTCTGGCTCGTGCTGGCATCCTAGGGCACTGGCTATAAAAGGCCAAGACCCTGGCGGCCATTTTATGAATGATCAAAGAACACCAGAAGAAGAGGACTTGACCCTAGATTGACACCTGCCCTGTTAACCCCCTGAGGCAGCTGATAGCGCAGGCAGAAGAGCAGCAGAGGTTGCTGGCGTGGACCCTGACTGGCGTTCCAGTCAGAAGCATGAGCAGTGACCTCTCGCCTTCAGCGCCTGGTCAGCGAGTGCCCAATTGCCCCTCAGAGACTTTGGCCATAGTTAGAGCCTCCCCGCCCCCCAGTGGTGAGATCGCGACTGCAACTCTTAAAAGTGCCCCCTTCAACTTAAGTGCCTCCTGGTGGGCGTTCGGACGTCTCCGAACCCACCGCCGTCGACACGCTGTTTGTGGATAGAAGGTGAGGTGCTGCGCTGGGGCGGGGAAAGGCTGGCCTTCATTTGGGCGAGATTACTGCCTCTGCCCTTCCCGAGTGACTTGGGAGCTGGTGTGTGGGCGGGAGCCCCCCCGTGAGTGAGCCCGGAGGGAGGATCGCAGAGCCCCTGGAACCCCCATTCGCCCTTGGGAGAAGTGCCATACTGACTGGAGCGCTTACCGGCGCCGCGGAAGTGAGGTGGGCCGTCTCTTCCCCTGAAGTTGCCGCGTTGTTGTGGAACTGTGATGCGGCCTCATTTTGAACTGTGCGCGCAGGTGTTTTGGCCCCTCCGGCAGCCCGTTCGACGGTCCCAAGACTCGTGAACTGGAGCCGCCTTCGGAAACCCCACCTGCGCTGACAGAAGCGCACAGACTCCTCCGGCAGTAGTAGTATTGAACCGGCTGGCCGCGGAGTGTAATTGCCGTAGTCATTTTATGCCTTTATCTTCCAGATATACGCACAATGAGTTGTGAGTGCAACTAAGGGATTATCACGCGTATCTTGTGCCCAGAGAGCCCGAACCCGTGAACACTTCAAAAAACTGTAAGAGCGCGCATTCCGCATTGAATGACAAACGTAATGTGTTTACCCTGAAAGTGATTAATTGGTGGCAGCGATACCAGAATGACCCTGTGATATTTATGTGAAACGATCAGTATCTAACCTGCTAGGAAACTGTACTGCATCGCTGATATTTATTCCAGTCATTGTTGATATTTATTCCAGTCATTGCTGATATTTATTCCAGTCATTGCTGATATTTATTCCAGTCATTGCTGATATTTATTCTAATGTATTGAATCCTGATATTTTGTCCAGTATATTTATTTATTAGAGTCCAACTATTTATTCCTGAGAAACCAGTACACAGCTAATCAAACCCATGTAAGAAATGTGAATGTGATTACCTAAGTGAACTTCCTTCACACCCAGAGAACTTTTACATAAATGAAACGTATTTTTCTATAACAGTGGTGTGGTGTCATTCTTTTTGTGTGGTGTGCAGGGAGTTATTATTTGGTCATAGCCGGCTTAACACAACAGCCTTCTACCGCCTTGTCACTCAAGCCAAGCTACCCCCCTTTGTGCTGGGCTTGCCCATCGCAGGTCCAACATAAAATTGGTGCTCAGCGGGTGGGATCACGAGCCGTGCTGTTGTGAACCTCATAATAATTCAGTGTGCATCACGGGTACACACCTGGAGTATTCTCCCAGCGGCCTTCTAATTCTGCGATTTTGCTTTTTCTAAATTCTTTCCTGCAGGTGGGTGGAGGTGACCCTCAGAGAGTTCCTATCCTTAGAACCTACTTCGGGGTGGTTGTCCACACTTTCAACTGACAAAAATGGAATTCAAAATGTCAGAGCTGGAGACCTATACTGTGGCACAGCTCAAGGAGTTCTGTCAGGAAAGGGGAGTGTTCGTTCGGCGAGGAGCCAAGAGAGAGGAGCTCCGAACTAGTCTGCGAGCCTGGGTGGAAGCGCACACGGAGGGAATGGTGGAGGAGGAGGAATCAGACAGGGAAACTGTCATTGAGATGATTACAGAATGTCCCTCGGGGGTGGGTGAGATGTCAATCAGCCCCAAGGTAGCCTCACGGGAGGGCAGTAGTGTATCATCAAGAGGGTTATCAGAAACCGAGTTAGCTGACAGGAGGGAGGAAAGACAGTTAAGGTGGGAGTTGGCCAAGCTGGAGATGGAAGGGAGGAGAATGGAACATGAGATCAAGCTACGAGAACTCGACCTCAAGACCATTAATAATACTCCGGGGGGTGTCGAGTCCAAGGAAATTGCCAGGGAGCCCAGGCCCCATTTACCAAAGGACGTGGTCGCCAGTTATTCCGCTGGGGACGACATAGCCAAGTGGCTGGCAGCCTATGAGGTCTCCTTAAGAGCCCATGGGATCCATGAGAAGCACTGGGGTGGTGGATTGTACCGGTACATGCCTCCAACAGGAAGGGATGCCCTATTGGCACTAGACCGGGAGGAACAGGTAGACTACCCCGCCATGAAGGTGGCGCTCATTAGAAAGTTTGGGTTGACCCCGGAGAAATACCGGCAAAGGTTTAGGGGCAGCCACAAGCTGAGCTCACAAAATTGGGTTGACTTCCTGGATTTTGCCAAGAAAGCCCTGGAAGGGTGGGTCCAAGGTAGTGAGGTGGAGGACTATCAAGGGTTGTATGACTTAATCCTCAAGGAGCATCTACTCGAGAAATGTCTTCCCGAGCTGAGGCAACACCTGGTAGACAGCAAACTTACTTGCCCCCGTAAGCTTGCTGAGGAGGCGGACATTTGGGCGGGTACCCGAGTGTCCACGAAGGGGACTGGAGGAGATTCTCAGAAGTCCGGACAGGGCGCTCCCCAGAGGAAAGAGGGGGGAGATAATAAGAAAGAGTTCTCCAAAGGCCCCCAAAATAACTTTAAGGGGAAAAACACCCTTTCCAACTCTAAGGTTAACCCGCAGAAGAACCCTAACCCTGGCCAGAGTCAGCAGCCAAGGGTTGTCCATTGCTTTGAGTGCGGTGGTATTGGACATTACAAAGGAGACCCGAAATGCCCAAAGAGACCACCCCCTCCCACTGGAGGAAAGGCCCCGGGAGTCGCTAGTGTAGCGCTCGGGGAGGTGATGTCCTTAAGTAAGGGAAGGGAGTGGGCGGGAGTCACCTTAGTGTCCCTGGGTGATCGGAGATGGTTCCAAAGATCCAGGTGCCCGCGAATACTACCAAGTATGGGCAGTGGATCACCATCAATGGCCATAGAGGGGAAGCTCTGAGAGATACAGGAGCCAGTATGACTATGGTAAGGAGTCATCTGGTGTCCTCGGAGCAGGTGATGCCAGGCGTACTTCATCCAGCCGCAATGGCTGACGGCAGAATGGGTCACTATCCTGTGGCCGAGGTTCCCTTTGAGTGGGGAGGGGTTGCAGGTCCACTTCGAGTCGCCGTAAGCCCCGCCGTGCCAGTCGATTGTTTGCTGGGCAATGATATGGAGCACAATGCTTGGAAGGAGGTGGAATACCGGACTCATTCTGAGATGCTGGGTACACCTGATTGGGCCTGGGAACCCCCCAAGACCCAGACTGAGCTCCGAACCTTCCTGGGCCTCACAGGTTACTACAGACGGTTCGTGAAGGGGTATGGCACTATCGTGGCTCCCCTTACTGAACTCACGGCCAAGAAGCAACCCAGGAGAGTCATCTGGACCGAGGCTTGCCAACGAGCCTTCAACCCTCTGAAACAAGCATTGTGCAACGCTCCAATTTTGAAGGCTCCAGATTTCTCAAAGGAATTCATTGTCCAGACAGACGCATCTGACATTGGCATTGGGGCGGTGCTATCGCAACTCAATGAAGAGGGTCTGGATCAACCCGTGGTCTTCCTGTCACGGAGACTACTTCCCCGGGAACAGAGATGGAGTACCATTGAGCGGGAAGCCTTTGCGGTGGTCTGGGCACTGAAGAAGCTGCGACCATACCTGTTTGGTTCGCACTTCCTGGTTCAGACAGACCACCGACCCCTTCGTTGGCTCATGCAGATGAAGGGGGAAAACCCAAAACTGTTGAGGTGGTCTATCTCCCTACAGGGAATGGACTTTCGGGTGGAACATCGGCCCGGAGCTGACCACACCAATGCAGACGGTCTCTCCAGGTATTTCCGCCTTAGTGTTGAGAACTCCCAAGGGGTTGGGTAGCTCTCCCCACTTTCAGCTGGGGGGGACGCGTGTTAGACCTGTCTGCTTCTGAGAGTCCCCTCACACTATGATTTATTTTGTTCCCCCGTGCCTCCTAAAATTTGTCGCTTTTTCTTTGTCTACCAGGACCTTTTTGTGTGTTGTCCCATGGGGCTAGATGCTCCTTGATGCCCAGTTGCTCACCAAGTTCCTGGCACCTATGTACAAGGCGCCTGACGGAACCGGTGGCATAACAAACTGGGGTTGTCAACCCTAAAATGGTGGACACCATTGTCCCCTATGAGAGTGACTCCCATTGGAGCCCTTCTGACCTCTGACCCTTTGAAGGTTTTGGCGCACTTTGTGTAACCTGCAAACCTGACAGGAATTCCCTCAGGAGTTACAAGTACACAAAATGGCTGCCTTAGGAAGCCCAGTACGGTGGCTCCTAATGACCAAAAAGATACCTTGAAAGGGCCATGTCATTGACATAGCCAGGGAAGGTTCTAGAACCTTCTGGCTCGTGCTGGCATCCTAGGGCACTGGCTATAAAAGGCCCTGTCCCTGGCGGCCATTTTATGAATGATCAAAGAACACCAGAAGAAGAGGACTTGACCCCAGATTGACACCCGCCCTGTTAACCCCCTGAGGCAGCTGATAGCGCAGGCAGAAGAGCAGCAGAGGTTGCTGGCGTGGACCCTGACTGGCGTTCCAGTCAGAAGCGTGAGCAGTGACCTCTCGCCTTCAGCGCCTGGTCAGCGAGTGCCCAATTGCCCCTCAGAGACTTTGGCCATAGTTAGAGCCTCCCCGCCCCCCAGTGGTGAGATCGCGACTGCAACTCTTAAAAGTGCCCCCTTCAACTTAAGTGCCTCCTGGCGGGCGTTCGGACGTCTCCGAACCCACCGCCGTCGACGCGCTGTTTGTGGATAGAAGGTGAGGTGTTGCGCTGGGGCGGGGAAAGGCTGGCCTTCATTTGGGCGAGATTACTGTCTCTGCCCTGCCCGAGTGACTTGGGAGCTGGTGTGTGGGCGGGAGCCCCCCCGTGAGTGAGCCCGGAGGGAGGATCGCGGAGCCCCTGGAACCCCCCTTCGCCCTTGGGAGAAGTGCCATACTGACTGGAGCGCTTACCGGCGCCGCGGAAGTGAGGTGGGCCGTCTCTTCCCCTGAAGTTGCCGCGTTGTTGTGGAACTGTGATGCGGCCTCATTTTGAACTGTGCGCGCAGGTGTTTTGGCCCCTCCGGCAGCCCGTTCGACGGTTCCAAAACTCGTGAACTGGAGCCGCCTTCGGAAACCCCGCCTGCGCTGACAGAAGCGCACAGACTCCTCCGGCAGTAGTAGTATTGAACCGGCTGGCCGCGGAGTGTAATTGCCGTAGTCATTTTATGCCTTTATCTTCCAGATATACGCGCAATGAGTTGTGAGTGCAACTAAGGGATTATCACGCGTATCTTGTGCCCAGAGAGCCCGAACCCGTGAACACTTCAAAAAACTGTAAGAGCGCGCATTCCGCATTGAATGACAAACGTAATGTGTTTACCCTGAAAGTGATTAATTGGTGGCAGCGATACCAGAATGACCCTGTGATATTTATGTGAAACGATCAGTATCTAACCTGCTAGGAAACTGTACTGCATCGCTGATATTTATTCCAGTCATTGTTGATATTTATTCCAGTCATTGCTGATATTTATTCCAGTCATTGCTGATATTTATTCCAGTCATTGCTGATATTTATTCTAATGTATTGAATCCTGATATTTATCCAGTATATTTATTTATTAGAGTCCAACTATTTATTCCTGAGAAACCAGTACACAGCTAAAAAAAACCATGTAAGAAATGTGAATCTGATTACCTAAGTGAACTTCCTTCAAACCCAGAGAACTTTTACATAAACAAAACGTATTTTTCTATAACAGTGGTGTGGTGTCCTTCTTTTTGTGTGGTGTGCAGGGAGTTATTATTTGGTCATAGCCGGCTTAACACAACAGCATTCTACCGCCTTGTCACTCAAGCCAAGCTACCCCCCTTTGTGCTGGGCTTGCCCATCGCAGGTCCAACACCTGGTCAGTTAGTATTTCCTTGGGGAACCCCACCCTAGAGAACAGGTCTAAGAACTTCTCAGCTATGTTCTTTGTTGCAGGGGCTCGCAGTGCAAAGGCCTCAGGAAAGCGCGTGGTGTAGTCAACTATTACCAATGCGTAAGTGTTGCCCTTGGCTGTCGGGGAAGGGGCCCAATAATGTCCATACCCACTCTTTCAAAGGGAGTCCCCTATGATGGGAAGGGGCTGCAAAGGCACTGCTGGGGGTTTAAAGAGATTCCTTTTTTTACACACCTCGCAAGTTTTACAGTACTCCGCTCTGATATTCACCACAACAAAGACGCATTCAATTTCTTGAAGCAGAAAACAGATGTTGGGTGCTCCTCCCGTTTAATACCTTTACCAACAACACAGTCCACAAACAAAGCTGGTGTATACGTCAAGGCTGGACTTGCCTTGAAATGTTATTGTTCACCAAAAACAAAGATTACGAAGCACTCTCCTGGGGATTTCGGGATTTCATTCATTTGCAAGCCATCTCACTCCACCTACGAGTTTCAACCACACATGTCTTGGTCACGGTACATAGCGATAGTCCATCTTTGCTTTTACCCTTTTATCGGGATCTTTTCTTAATACATTCCAGTATTTTGCTCAGTGGTAGTAGATCTCAATTTGCTTCCTTTCCTGTTTCATGTTCTCCAGTTACTCCTTAACACTATGTATACTTCGCATTGCTCTTAGATAGGTTTTGAGAATGTCATCAGGAATACCAAAGAGTTAGAAGAAGGGATTTGCTCAAAATCACACAATGTGGTCAAGTCAGGAAACTACGATTCATGTCAAGTCTGCTGGAATAAAAGCATGTAACTTAAAAGCTCATTTAAAGTTTGGTGGGGGAGTTACAACACCATAAAATGTTAGTTCACCTGTCACACCAAGCTCAAGGTTCCCCACCTCTAGTAGGATTTCCTTCTCGGGAACTTCAGTTGAGAACATCGGTGAATACCTTTGACTTGACGGCCTGTACACCACATGGGTGCCAGTTTATAGTGACAGTAATTCTTATTTATGGCAGCCACCCATCACTATAGGTCTTCCTGGATACCCCCAGGTGAGGCATGACAGACCCCAGCAGGGAAATCGAACAATGACCATGATTCAGGTAAAGTACTCCCTGCATGACAGGGCCATTCATTTTTGTTTTTCAGAAACAAACCCCCACTTCTGGAGATTGTTTTTGAAAACCATAAAAGTTTACTGAAAATAATACGTTTTTCACATTTTGAGCAGCCTCTTCACCAATGGTTGCGCTGAAAAACAGTGAGATCCCCAGAAATCAGATGGGGAAATCTAATAATACGAAAAAGGCCTTTCACCACCATGGGAGAAGAGGCTGCAAACTATGCTGACAAAGCAAGCTATCTGATCAACTTTAGGTGACCCTCTTATCCACGACACCACATCACCACCTGTGCATGCACATATTATCCTACAGTTATCTACTTCAGGAGATACCGAATCGGCCAGAGAACTCTAAAAGGACACTACAGCTCAACCCTGCTCTACAGTTGTTTGAAATTAGATGGTGCATATTTTTTCACCTGGTAACATAGTACGAATGCAAGCCCGGCAGTGTGGAGGGAAATGGTGGCAAAGCTAACCCCCTTTGGCTGGATTTCTTCACTAATGCAGCTCAGATGCAAATTCATAATATATGAATTTCTCAGGCCCGGCTTTTTTGTTGTTTATTGTGTTATAGAAACTTAAAAGTGACAGCTACAACCAGGGCCCTGCTCATTGTAGCTGTAATATGCCACCTGTGAAAAACGTGATCGATGGTACTAATTATATTCCCAAATGACCTCAAATTGACATGTCTGACCTTGTGCGCATTGCTGTGACAGTAAGCAGTGCAGGAGGAGCTCTCAAGAATCTAGAGGTTTTCTATCCATGACTTCAACATCCACCTCAACCTCCACTTCACAGGCCACATCCCACACCACACACGACACAAAACCATACTCGTATGCACCTCCAGGCCGTAAAACAAAAGCTGCAAGAGGAAACGTACTATGTGCCTCCTTTATGAGCCCTTGCGTCACTTTTACGCCGCTGGTGCGTCACTTTTTGTGACGCACCAGCAGAGTAAAAAATGTGCCTTGTTGCACCATATTTACAAAGTGACGCATCTAGGTAGATGCGTCACTTTGTAAACTCCTGCGCCACATTATACCTGCACCACGTATAATGTATGCAATTGGGGCGTTTTGACGTAAGAAAGAGTCATAGAAGTGACGCAGTGAAATCTATAAGATTTCACTGCGCCATTTCTTGGATCCTAATGCATCAAAGACTGACGCAGGCACTAACAACATGGGACTTGCCCATGTAAAAGTGCACATTGCTGGAGTTGCGTCACTTTTGTGACACACTCCAGCAATGCGTCACTTTTGCGCCTACAGATACGTCAGAAATACTGACGTATCTGTAACTCCTTGCGACATGATGCATCATATTGTAAATATGACGCATCATTAGTGTCGTAGGGAGAGCGTAGCGAAAAGTGACGCATCGCTGTTTTCGCGCAGCGATGGGTCAGTTTTCATAAATGAGGCCCTAAATACATAGGGGCAGATTTACAAGTCCCTTGTGTCATCTTTACGACACAATTGCGTCACTTCTGTGATGCAGCGTTGTCGTAAACCATGCGCCACTATGCGACAGATTTACAACGTGACGCATCTAGTGAGATGCTTCACGTTGTAAAGCCCTGCACTACATTATACCTGCATCAGGTGCTGATCTGCAGGGATGCCCCAGATACTTTAAATCTGCCCCATAATGTTGTCCCCTTCGGATCCTGAATCCGGAACACCATCCAATTCAAATGCAGAAGGACAATTGTCATCTTCAGTTCCCAGACAGAGTTGAAAATTCTTCTTTTTAAGCACCACTTTGTCACCTCGAAACCTCTTACTCTTGCTCCCTCTGAAGTGCACACTCCTTATCACCCCCGCACCCCCCCCCCATCGCCCCATCCCATATGTGCTCCTCGAGGCTAGTTGCCCTTCCCCTCTCCTCAAAGCCCTCGCCTCCTCCAGTCCTACCCCCCACCCCCTGTAATGTAAAACTTTCCCCTGTAAAGTACTTCATTACTTTATAGCGAGGTTCACCCTTCATACATTCAGTACCTTCATGCATACATTAAGCCAGACTCAGTGCGCCTTATCTTTCTTTGAGCTCATTACCCTTTGAGGCCGTGGCGATGGAAGGTTCTCCTGTAAAGTACCAAGAAACACCAAGGGTCGAAAAATCACTCTTTCCGTTTTCTGTTTTTCTGCCCAAGAACAACGGGGCATATTATCAAGGGGGTTTATCTCCGCTTTTTTGGCTTTAAAAGCCAAGAAAGCGGAGATAAAATTATCTCCCTATTACCAAGCTGTCGCTAACACCAGTTAGTGACAGCTAATAGGAGATAGCGACCATCTTGGGCCCCGCTTTGCATGTCAGTGATATTTATCACTAATGACATGCAAAGTGGGCGTGCCAAGATGTTAGCGACTGGAAACAGTCCCTAACATCGCTATCTCCTATTACCAACTTTTGGAGATATTCGCGCTAAGCGCGAATATCTCCAAAAGCTAACACCTGCCCCGAGCAGTTCTTAGCCATGTTATCCAATGGGAGGTGGATAACATGGCTAAGAGCATTTGCTCGATAATGCATGAATATCGCTGACTTTTCAGTGATATTCATGCATTGCGGCCGTTTTTTATCGCATTTGCGATAAACCTCGCTAATAGCAAGGTTTATCTGCGATAAAAATCGCCGATGTGCGGCGATAATGTTTGTCTCTAAACAAGTTAGAGACAAAAATTATCGCTAGTTGTTGGTAATATGCCCCAACATTATTAGCTGTACACATCAAATGTTAAAATATATGCTTTTCATCAGAATCTATCCGATGGTGGGGATTATTCAAAGCGTGAGATACTGTGGCACTTAAAGTGAGGCTACACACTGAACTCTATAGGTTCTATTTAGACTGTGCCATACTAAAAAGGCATTTCATGTTGTCACCTCCACTGAGAACCATGACAATGGAGTATTAATCAATCACCTTCTAATTGAAAAGCCAAAATCCCTTGAGCACTTGTTGACATTTCTTTACAATTCAACCAGTCTTGGTTTCACGAGGCTATAAATTTCACTGTAAGACATTGAGTAATGCCGCACACTGTAAATGTATTGTGCTATCACTAGGCCACTTCCCTGTGAACTTGTTTATTGCCCCAATGCTTCCTGCATTCACATAGAAATAGGCCAGGATGTGTTTGGGGTGTGGCTCTACATTCTGCATCTGTAGAAACTCTCTCTGGTTGTATATTTAGCCTTACATCCCAGCCATCGAAGTCAGATGTTTGTTGGCTTTTCTAAACAGTGTAAAGCTTGTTTTTGAAACTCACTTCAGGATAGGTGCTCATGTAGAACACTATCTGCAGCTGTCCTCACCACTCACGTACTCTGTGTCTCTGTGCTCTCACGTGTCCTCAGACCTGATATTTACTGCCTTCAGTGGTTAATTCGAACCCGTGGTTTCCGGTTCTCAGTAGCGGCACTTAATTGTCAACACTTGCACTTGTGACAGTCTGCCACAATGTGGTGCTACCTGACTAATTTAGAGATGGTCAAAGCAACAGTTAATTATTAATTCAATACATTTTCAAAATGACTACTACATGCAGCCCAAGACATTCTTACAGCTTTGGGGGCCTGAAAACAGTCCGAACTGTCACACTTGTAACAGTGTGATGGCTAGTAGTTGTGTTGTTACTATCATTGGCAGCATGAGAGGGGCAACATGTGGTGCAAGCTGCAGTGGCCTCCTGACAAGAGCCCTGGCACTTATTATTTTTTACAAATTAAGCACTGACTGCGTTTCTCTAGCCGTGACCTCACTGGTGTACTCCTAAATAACTCCCCTGATTTACACCTGATCATCACACATTCTGTGCAGTTGCTTAATGATGACTCCCCCTGCAAAACGATGGACCCCACTGCAGAACCTGATTCTCATTCACAGCAGCTCTAGCGTTGATGACAGAAACAGTACAAGAGCCAACGTGAGGCAGGAGCAGAAGAAAGAAGGTGGTGTTGCCCCCTTCATTTCAATGTTTGATAAATGCATGGCATTCACCCCAAACTGTCACCAAACACAAGCAAGTGCTGGGCAGAGGATATCCATGCTGATGAAGCCATACTAATATATTAAAGAGAGCCCAAACCTTTGAGGCGGGCAATCTCAGGAACCACAGCACCAATCACAACACCCAATACAGCGTTGGAAAGGGCATTTGCAGCAGAAGGACATAGGCTATGCAGACGCCCACCATATACATTTAAAAGGTGAAAGAACCGTGCCACAAAGTAGTCCCTTGTGGGCGTGTCTGCGTTGTGCTGTGGGCGTGTGCTGGGGCGTGACAAACGCTGAGGGCGGTAGTACTTTCCGCCCTTCATGCCATGTCTCATATCGTGTGCTAAGCCCACCCTGCTCCCTTTAAATATCCCTGCACCCCATAATCATAACCCACCCTTACTCCTTAAAATACTCCAACACCCTTAAACATTAACCCATCTTAACCCATTAAATATACCCTGTGCCCCAAAACCCAAACCTATCCCTAAACCCTAAAAATACCCCTGTACCCCAAAACCCAAACCTAGCCCTGAACCCTATAAATACCCCTGTACCTCAAAACCCAAACCTACCCGTGAACCCTAAAAATACCCCTGTACCCCAAAACCCAAACCTAGCCCTGAACCCTAACAATACCACTGTACCCCAAAACCCAAACCTACCCCTGAACCCTTAAAATACCCCTGAACCCCAAAACCGTACCTACCCCTGAACCCTAAAAATAGCCTGTACCCCAAAACCCAAACCTAGCCCTGAACCCTAAAAATAACCCTGTACCCCAAAACTACCCCTGAACCCTAAAATAACCCTGTACACCAAAACCCAAACCTAGCCCTGAACCCTAAAAATACCCCTGTACCCCAAAACCCAAACCTAGCCCTAAACCCTTAAAATACCCCTGTACCCCAAAACCCAAACCTACCCCTGAACCCTAAAAATACCCCTGTACCCCAAAACCCAAACCTAGCCCTGAACCCTAAAAATACCCCTGTACCTCAAAACCCATACCTATCCCTAAACCCTAAAACTACCCCTGAACCCCATAACCCAAAACTATATCTGAACCCTTAATATACCCAAACACCCCAAAACATATACCTCAGTACCCCAAAACATATACCCCTATACCCATACTTACCTTATCCAAACATTTAAAAAAACATGCATTTACCATTCATGCATTTACAACGAATTTCGTTGTAAATGTATGCGTGGTAAAAGCATATAAAATGTAATGCCATGCGTTATAATGGCATTGCAGAGTCATGGTACTTTCGTAATGAAAGTATGCGGAGTGATGGTATGCGGAAAGAAAGTTGCGGAATAATGGGTGTTTACCCTCCCTCGGTAAGTACATTTGTGGCACGGCGGCCCACATCTCCAGCAACATACTCATATTTTTTCACCACCCATTTGAAAAATGCACAGGTCTCTCTCATTGATGGCCAGCACCGTCATACACTTTTAGACACACCTCCCGCCACAAGTTCTAGAATTGCGAACTTTAGAGCTGGGGAGCTACGTTCGAATCTCGGCATCAGCTCAACATCCTGTGATTCCAGGCAAATCGCTTTGTTTCCCCATGCCTACCACAAATGAATGTGTTCTTCTGTAATGTAAATTGTGCTCATGCCATGTTGTCGAGTTTGCACTATATAACATTGCAAGGAAAAATAAAGTAGGAAAACTCGAGTTGTAAATGTGTAAATGTATTTGAGCTTATATAGCGCACAGCTACCCACAAAGGGTTTCCCGGCGCTTGCTTAGGGAACCCGTCCTGGTATTCCCCTGTGAGATAACCCCGGCAGGGTATCCACAAGGTGAAAGCCAGGCATCCCGCCGCGAGGGGCCGTTGTGGAGATTAAGCAAGCTATTGCCCAGAGTCGCAGAGTGTGAACCCGTGAGTCGAGAAGGCACCGGAGCGAGAATTATCGAGTCCGTGGAATTTTGAGCCCAAAGACCCGCCGAGGCGGGGAATTGAACCCTGGTCCAGGGCCGATCTCAGCTTCCAGGTCTGCCGCCTCTCACCCCTGAGCCACACTTCTCACACACTACTGAACGCGCACTCTTAAGTGCATCAGCAGTGCACTGTAAATCGGAGCATTTCACAGGCCTGTCACAGATAAGAAATGCTATCAAAACGAAATCCTACAAAACAATATACTACTGGCCGACAGCAATTCATACCCGGACAACGCGGGACGGGCTGCTAGTACCATATATTATGTATTTATCTCAGACTCTTTAATAGCATTACACTGTCATGTGTGTGTCCCTGAAAGTTCAACTTCATACACCTGGATCAATAAACACAATGGTCACAGCTGTGTGATGTGCAAGCACTTTTTTGTGGATCACACAGCTTTTGCCCAATCAAAGCCGGTACTTCTGGCTCCAAACATGAGTGGAGTCGAAGCCCCTCTTCTGGTGACTCTTACTCACATAATTGAATAGAAAATGCAGCATTGTCAAGCTAGGCCACAAAACTGCACCTGCACTGTATTTATGAGAGTGACTCTTCAACAACACCTGAGTAGGGCCAACACATCCTATCCATGAAAAAACATCACATGCCCACTGTCAGAACTCTTGTGGTCTAAACCTGTCTGATATCACAGCTCACTGCTCATAAATGCAATGCTTTTTCTCTGGGTCCTATGACAGCCTGTGGTTACCTCCGGTGTCTCATTGCCTCAGCTAATATATTTCTTCAACTGAATAGCAAAGTTATTTCCTTTGCCACAGTGTCCTTTAAAGGGAGCAAGAGAGAACAGTCAATGTGTGTGAGCTATGGTTTCATGTCTATTATGGATTGCAGCTCCAACTTCTAACTCTAGCTCTAAACTCAGTGTGTTTCAATTTTAATTCACAACCATAACTTCATTTCATCTGCGTTTTTTTAAAGTGAATTTCCAAGGTTTGTTTTGTGTTAATGCTTTATAACCAAAGCAAACCATAATTTCACCTTAACCTTTGTTTTTTTCCAGTGGCATTTGTTTATTATTTATTTGCATACGATTTCCTGCATCCATCCCACTACGGGCAGCCAATACCTGCTGTGTATGATCTTTGGACATATACAGGAGGGGCCAGCTATAGGTCTTGGGCTGCAGGCAAGCCCTGCTACTAACATTCTGCGCATGGCCCACTATCACTGCTCACAGCCCTAGGGCCCGGCTTGTAGCTAACCCTGCTGTGCACTGCCAAAGGCTGTACACAGATGGGTTTTGTTAACCGCATCGCTGCTGCGGTTATTTTTGCTCTGTGCGGCTGTTTTCGAATAACCCCGTTACATGACGAGCTCAGCTCGTCATCCGCACACGTCACCCGTGGCTGATGACGAGCTGAGCTCGTCATCAGCATCGAAGGGGTTAAATGGTGCCAAAGTAATTAAGCAAATAATAAATGCCTTTACAATAGAGAGTCATAACTACGCAAACTATGTCTCCTCGTGCATAATGTGTATATATATATATATATATTCACTGAAACAACCATAGGTTTCACACACGTTATAGTTAGGAATTAGCATTTTCAAAACCTTTGAAATTAACTGAAAAAAACATAGGTTTCACACCAGTTATAGTTAGCTGGTCATTTTACTCATACAAAACCTTTGAAATTCCCCCGTTATAGTTAGTTCAGCTAACTATAACTCGCGCGCCCGCAATGCACTGCTGATGACGTCACATAATACATCACTCATGGCATGGTCAGTGACATCACTGATGACATCATCCAGTGGATGTGTGTCTTTCTGAAAAATAAATATTTTTTATATATGTATGTCTAAAGGTCGATGGAAGAATAAATGGGCAAGTTAGTGTTTAAATGGATGACTTTTAAAAAAATTGATTGTATAACTGACCGATTAATTGTATCTTAGTGAATACATGGGTTAGTGAGTAATGTTTAAATATGTAAATATCTGTATCAGTCTCACACAATGTTTGAATAAGTGGCTGCATGGGTTGGTGAGTAGCTACATGAGTGTCTATATAGGTTATTAGTTGGTTTTTTGAGTATCAGTATGAGTGTCTGAGTGTTTATATGGTTTGGTGGGGGATATTACTTAGCACATAGATGCATTAAGGAGTGACTCACTGTTTATATGTGTTTTGAAGACAGCATGTGTGCAGGACTGTATGGGTGGATGAGTGTGTGTATAGGTGTGTTAGTGAGTGAATGACTGTCTCAATACTGTCTTTATGACTAAGTACTAAGTGAGTATAAATGTTAGTTAGAGATTTGAAGAGTTCCTGTATAACTAAGTATGTGTTTCTATAACTAATTGTTTAAGAGTCAGTATGTGTATGTTTGTGTGTATAGCTGTATATGCAAGTAAATGGATGTTTGATAGTTTATTTGCATGTGTGAGTATATGTGTAAGTAACTCTATGGATGAGTATCGGTGTGTAACAGGATGTATAGGTGTATGAGTACATATGATGATTGAGTACATGTATGAGTGACTATATAGAACTGTTGGTGAATGAGTGGATGTGGAAGAAGATGTTGGAATAGGTTGTTGTAACTGGTATTGGTATATACATTTTCTTGAAAATGTGTGTTTCTATTTTGAAAAGTGTGTATCAAAGGTTATATTAGAGTGAGAGGAGGTCTGCCACTCTTTCACAAGGATGATGTCATCAGTGATGTCATTTGAGATGTCATCAGTGATGTCATGAGGGATTTCACTGACCATGTCATGAGTGATGTAATATGTGACGTCATCAGCAGTGCATTGCGGGCGCACATGTTATAGTTAGCTGAACTAACTATAACGGGGAATTTGAAAGGTTTTGTATGAGTAAAATGACCAGCTAACTATAACTGGTGTGAAACCTATGTTTTTTCAGTGAATTTCAAAGGTTTTTAAAAAGCTAATTCCTAACTATAACTTGTGTGAAACCTATGTTTTTTTCAGTGAATTTGCAAGGTTTTTTAAATGCTGATTTCTAACTATAACGTGGCTGAAACCTATGGTTTTTTCAGTGAATTTCAAAGGTTTTTTAAATAGTAATTCCTAACTATAACGTGGCTGAAACCTATAATTTTTTTCAGTGAATTTCAATGGTTTTGTAAATGATAATTTTTAAATGTAATAATTGTTATATTTTTTATACTGATTTACTACATTATTATAACATTTTTTTAGATATATTATTTTTTAAATTACATTACCTATTTTTAATATAAATTGAAAAAAGAAATGTTTTTACACCTCTCTGCAACGCAGCCCCCTGGAGTGTTTGCAGAGGGGGAACTAATTCCCCTTGCATACTGGGGATCCCTGGGGGCCAACTAGCCCACCTGGAACCTCCAGTATGCGCCAGGGGGCTGCATTGCAGAGAGGTGTAATGAGGCCACACCCTTTTTTACATCTCTCTGCAACGCAATTCCCGGGCGCGTTTGCAGAGGGGAAACTAATTCCCCTTGCATACTGGGGGTCCCTGTGGGCCAACTAGCCCACCTGGAACCTCCAGTATGCACCAGTGGGCTGCATTGCAGAGATGTGTAATGAGCCACACCCTTTTTTACACCTCTCTGCAACGCAGCCCCCGGGCGCGTTTGCAGAGGGGGAGCTAATTCCCCTTGCATACTGGGGTTCCCTGCGGGCCAACTAGCCCACCTGGAACTCCAGTATGCGCCAGTGGGATGCATTGCAGAGAGGTCTAATGAGGCTATGCCTCTTTTTACACCTCTCTGCAACGCAGCCCCCTGGTGCGTTTGCAGAGGGGTACTAATTCCCTTGCATACTTTGGGTCCCTGGGGGCCAACTAGCCCACCAGGAGCCTCCAGTATGTGCCAGGGGGCTGGGTTGCTTTGCCCTGGGGGGCAGCGGTCCCCGGGGCAGTGTGGGGGGGATTGGGCACCCCCCACACTTCTTTATCACTATGCCCCCGCGATTTGGTTCCCTCGGGGGGTAATTTGAAAAAAAACATACTGGGTTTTTTAAAAAAAATGTTGGGCCTTGGCGGTCCTTTTGGGACTACCTGGGCAGGCCTGGGGGGCAGGGTTTTTCTACTCTGCCCCCTTTTTGTGCTCTACATGTTTATTTTTCTGCTTTCTTGTGACTCGGTCTACCAAGCACAAGATGGCCACCAACACTTCCTAGTTTGGAGTGTTGACAGCCAATGAGCATGCAGCTTTCTCGGAAAGGTACGCGCACCGTAGGCGTACCGTACGCATACGTACGCTGACCCATACGTGCACGGTACGCGCACCCTGCGATTTAAAAAAAATAAAAAATAAAATTGGGGGCCTTGGGAGTCCTTTTGGGACCCCCTGAGCAGGCCTAGGGGGACAGGGTGCTTCTACCTTGCCCCCTTTTTGAGTTCTACATGTTTGTTTTTCTGCTTTCTTGTGCCTCAGTTTACCGAGGCACAAGATGGCTGCCAACAATTTCTGTTTTGGAGTGTTGACAGACATTGGCAGCCAATCAGCATGCAGCCCGGGCACACGAAGGTCTGCGCACGTACGAGTACGTTGCGCGCATATAGATTTATATATATTTTTCTTTTGATTTTCTCAGGAACTACTGGAGGGAGTTACACCATTCAAGCAAAAGGGTAATCTGCGAACCGAACTCTACCTCTCTGCCAAATTTGGTGTCATTCCTTTCAGCCGTTCGGGCTGTCGCCGTGTCTAATCGTCCTATGGAAAATAACATGGGGAAAACATGTTTTGGGACCCCCTTTTTTCTCAGCCTCCACTTGATAAATCCCCCCAAAACTTTCAGGGAAGGTGCGGAGCGGGCCATCTTCTTTGAGAAATTTGCGAAGATTCATCACCTGTGCCAAAGTTATTCCCAATAGAATGTTGCGGATTTCCTATGGAAACTAGGTCCTAACTATAACTACCTACTGGCAACTGCCAGTAGGTAATATATATCGATATATATATATATATACATATATATATATATATATATATATATATATATATATATATATATATATATATATATATATATATATATATATATATATATATATATATATGATCAAGGCACTGCTTAGTCAAAACACATCTATGATGTTGCACAAAAGAAATATATTTACTTTGTTGACTCGTTGGAGTATTCAGTCATTTGCATGCATGCGGGTTCTCACTCCTTCACACATGCACCCGCGCGCAAGGACATTTGGCCACAAGTTGACTCACGAGACCCATATGTATTTTTGTTTATATATATGTATAAATATGCCCAACAAGTTCATATGCCGCTCATCAGGAGTTACTTTTATTGATATATTTAGTTTAGCATTCCATCACCAACGCATTTCGACTCTCTACGAGTCTTGATCACGGTCAAGTGAGTTCCTCATTTGTTTCTCTTTACATACAAAAAATCCCCCCTTGGCAAATAATTAAACATTGTTGGATATGTAGTTTTAGAGAAAATACATTAATTAAAATCATGTGTTCCAAAGTGCACCTTTTATATCCAATACTCTCATTTAAGTATGTATAACTAGTTGGTGTGGAATTGGCTTGATTTCATTCATTTGTAGATCTGCTTCTTGTAGATCCTCTAGCGTTTTCATTAGGTCTGTGAGGGGCTGTGTGGTTCTGTGTGTGGTTGTGTGGGTCTGTGAGTGGGTGTGTGAGTGCCTGTGTGTGGCTGTGACTAGTAATAGTAAGTATCTTATTGTATAAGTTAATAAAACCCTTTACAAAAAAAATTGCTCAAGGCAAAAGTTAATTAAAAAAAAGTGCACTACAATTTCATCATTAATGCACCAACAAAAAAGAAAGAAATATGGGAAGGTGTTGGCCTAGTCTAGCGTTTCCTTTTCAGCTGGCTTGTGCCTTGCTCCGACAGAATGTCTATTCATCTGATGAGCTTTGGTCTTTCCTTAGTCCCAAACATGTAATATTACCTTTATATTTAAAAGTAGCAAAATTAATAGTATTGTTTATCAGGGTTATAGTCCATTTTTATAATAGAGATGAAACAGGTCGGGGGCCTCTCGGGTGCCCAGTAGTTCTCAATGTGGTGAGCAGGAAACTTTTTGTGTTAGGCGTTTCCCCAGTGAAAGAATGGCAATTCCAGGGAATGGTGAGCCCTTGATTGGAGCTGTGGTGCACCGGTTTTCTTCATTTTCTCCTCTACTGCTCCCATAAATTCTGTAACTGGCATGCTAGCTGTATGTCTCCTCCTCCAAAGCAAGCCTTCACTGCTTGCCTGCAGGTTCTTATCCTCTTGGTGTTAAAGATTGATTTAAAAAACAAGCGTAGTTCTGAATCCAGTCCGCAGCAGATGCATAGTAGATGCGTGATGCTCTCTTCTGCTTTCCAGCAAAGGCAGCACTTAGTTATTTCTGCAGATCACTTCCATGGTGGCAGGTGCGGGAGGACAGGAAGAATTCCCATTCAAAACCAGAGGTATTTTTCTTTTAGTCTCCTGCTGAAGCCAGCAGGCAGATAATATTGCGGGCCAGGGCTTGTATAACTCTGCAGCACCCACCAACCGTGAGACCTTCCCCATAGCGCTTCTTTGTCCTCTAGTACTGACAGCCTTTTTGCTGTCTTATTTACCAGACACTTGAAGCTGTTCTGCATTCCCGTTGTTGCCCAGAGCTCCTTCAGGCCTTGGCGGTTTATGGATGCGGTCAGGTAATCTTTTAGGGTGAAGGCCTTGCTTGAGTTTATCTCTTTCTATAGATGGGAATTCAGAGAGTTCTTATGGCAGCTTCTGCTCCTAAACCAGCATTTCACATAAGCAGCACATCGAGCTATTTTTTGTGACTGTAGACCAAGCTCCAGCCTGATTTGTGCAGGAGAGACATGATTTGGTAGGATGAAGATTATTCTTGCTTATCTCAACACAGTTTGTTCTAAGGTATCCTCGTCTTTTGCCCTGAGACTCTCACTCCCGTAAGTGATAGCTGGGATTAACTTTGCTTGTAGAACTTGCAATAAGGGGTGAAAGCTTGGTCCAGCAGTTTTAAGTTTCAGAGATGTTAGAGCCACTGCTATGGAGTTTCCTCTCTGTTTTATGGCTTCTTTTTGTGGTTTGAAAGTACCTTTCTCATCAAGTGTCACCCCAGGTACTTGTATTCCGCCACGACTTCCATGAGTGCAGCTGCCAGGTTCTAGTGAAGCCTGGTTGTGTTCTTTTTCGGGTTAAAAAGCATAATCTTTGACTTATCTAGGTTGATGGTTAAACCGTTAGATGTAGCGTGATTGACAGTTGTTTTTAGCAGGTGCTGAAGCCCGATTGGAGTTCTGCTAATTAGCACAACGCCGTCAGCATACAGTAGTTTGGAGAGTGGCAGCCCCCCTAGCTTAAGTGCATGTGAGGTACTGTTGTTTAATTCTGAAGAATCATCTGCCATAAATCGGTAAAAAAGTATGGGGGCCAACACGCAGCCCTGCTTCACTCCCCTTGTAGTTGGTATTCTCCTTGACAGATATTCACTGGTTCCTAGCTTTACTTGAACTCAGGTGTAGGTATGTAGGAGGATTATCTGCTTTAATAGCGCTGGTGGAATTCCCATATTCGCTAGCTTAGCCCACAATGTGTGCCTGTTTATACTATTAAAAGCAGCAGAATAGTCAATGAAGCAAAAAAAGAGGGGGAGGTTTGCTGCTTTGACGCCGCCCATCAATAGCGTCAGGGCAAGTAGATTTGTGATGGTCCCTGTGCCTTTGGAGAAGCCTGTCTGATTGATGGGGATGAGGGATTTTTCATTGGTCCATGCTGTTAATTCATCCAGGAGGAGACCGGCGTAGTATTTCGCCTCAACATCAATTAAGGCTACAAGTCTGTAGCTGTTTGCTTTATTCTTATCTCCCTTCTTGTAAATTGGAGATATTATGGAGCCTTTCCAGAAATCTGGAATACCCGCCCCATCTCCTATGGTATTAAACACTGGTAGTAATGCAGATGCCCAGTAGTTTGAGTCAGTTTTAAATAATATTGGGCGGATGCCGTTGGGGCCAGGTGCGCCCTCTGGTCTACCTTTTGCTACTCGCTTTTTAATCTGCAAAGTCGTGAAATGCAGATCTCCTGTTGACCTCCTGCTGGTGAGTCCATGGGGGCTCAGCTTGTCGGGCTGACCAGACCCCGGTGGTGCTGTAGCTGGGCTTCCCCTTTTGAGTTGAAGTATTCCAGAAGGTGGCCTGCCCAAATTTCCTCTGTTAGGTGCGGGTTGATACCCTGCACATTGGCATTCCCTAAGTTGTTTATTGTTTTCCAGAATTTTGCGCTTTTATTTGTCTTAGCGTCACACAGGAACTTAGCCCACAGAGTATCTTTTACTTCCCTTTTAGCTTGCCAGATAATTTTTTTCTTTGTTGCTTTTAACTGCGCAAGGGTTTTTTGTAGAGTAGTTTAATTTCCCCTTTGTCTTAGCTTTGGTAGAGCTTTGTTTGTATCTTTGTTGAGGGCCCTCAAATTTGATATATTGGAGATTGGTAGATGGTTGAGTTGGTTTCCAGATCGCGATCTTACAATATGGGTGTTAGGTGGTCCATTGCCTGATACGGGGCCTCCTGACCGTTTGGCGTACTGTTCCCCTATTTTTTTGATCAGTGTTTCCCAGCTAGCTTTCACATCACTATGTGCCCTGCTTGGTTTTCCCAGATTGATTTAGCTATGGTTTGCAGTTTGTCTGGTTTTGCAGTTGAGCCTTCTGAAATTCACGGGGCAAATAGTTGCTGGATCCCCCCTAGGAAGATCAGGAGCCTCTCCTTTGTACCCTTCGAAATTTCCTGGGGCTGATGGTCACTGTGCTCTTTTGTTCCAATCCTGAAACTAGAAATCCTGCTAAACTGTTGCAGAGTGACCAGCGTGTAATCTATTGTAGAGCTTGCCATAGCTTAATGATAAGTTGCCGCAGGCGGTTGATCTCCCGGAAAGTGACCGTTCAGTACCACAAGGCTCAGGTGCTCCATATCCTGTATAAAGTTCCTAGACTGGGCTGACAGATTTATGTTTTTGCCCTGTACCTGGATGGGAATCTACCATGCCATAAGTTGTTCCTCGAGCTTGTTGTCCCTTGATTGTGGTCCTAATAGATGCATGTTAAAATTTCCAGCCAGCACAAGGTTAATTGTTGACTCTTCCGAGAGTAACTTTGTTATTTCCATGGCCACCATTTTAACTTCTCTGGCTTTGTCTCGTGGGTGAATATAAACGTTTAGCACTATAATTTGTTGTTTGGCGTTGCCCTCCTCTATATCCAATGCAATGTTGCGCCTGTTTGTTGGAGTTAGAATGGAGTCAACTTCTCTTGTCCCCCTTATCGTGCTAATTGACGAGTAAATAGATATGCCACCCTTCAGGTGGCCAAATTTGGCTCCTTTGGTTGCTGGAAGGTGATGGGTTTTTTAGCCTAGTAAGTGGTAAGGTTCTTCCAACCAAGACTCCTGCATTAGAATTTAAGTCGAATCCTCGGATATAGGAGAGAAATTCAGTGTCCGATACCTTGTTTCCTAGGCCATTTATATTCCACAAGCATATTCAAAGTTGCGGGCCGCCCTCAGGGTATTTGGTGGAGCTAAGTCAAGTGCCCTTTCCTTGTTGGTTTATTGTTATAGCTAGCCAGGTTTAGTTGTCCTGTGGGGGTTCTTCGTCTTGGCTTTTCCCTCCGAGGGATGCGTGTCCGTGCTACGCACCCCCTTGAGGACTGATTGGACTCTCCTGGAATGTGGATAGTCTGAATGAACCGGCCTGTTGGGTATGAGAGGTTCAATATAGCCCGGTTGTTGGTGCAATAGTATTTTGATTCCCCAGACTTTTAATTGGGGACACTCCGCAAGGATCCTCCTTGCTATTTCCTCTCAGTCCCAAGTTGCCTTGGTCATCTCTCTTCTTGAAAGATCTTCATTGGTTTTGAACTCAATTCCTCCTGATTGATTGAATCAGACGCAGGTTGTTCCCTCTATTAAGGGTATCCCCCTGGCCTCTCGATTTGAATTCAGGAATTGATAAGATTGCTGAGATCTTCTGGTTCATGGTATTAATGGGAAAATTCTTGGTCTGGTTTATCTGACCTAATAGTGGGGGGATCGATGCCACTGGCTGTGTCCACAGGGGCCTGCTTTTGTCTGACAAGCGAGTATGCCGGTGTGTTGCTAATTATGCCGACCAGTTTGCTGTTACTGTCGAACAGCATACTTTTTCTTCTCGTGGAGCAGTTTGCTTGGGATGTTCTACTTTGGGAACTTCCGCCTGTGGTTCTGACGTCTCCTGCAATGACTCGGAAATGTGCCAGTGTTCTGTTAAGTATGCAGGCCAGGTTACTGTTTCTGTTGATAGATGTGCTTTTGCATCCCGTGAAACGATTTTGCTTGGGTCGTTGTACTGCAGAAGCTTCCACCTCTAGTTTAGGCGTCTCCCTAGATAGCTCGGGGGGCATCTCCTGGGAAGTCTTCGTGGTTGAATGGCCCGCTTTTTTTTCTATCTTTAGCGAGGGATCAAAAGTAGCAATATCGACCAAACTTATTGTCCCCGAATCTGATCTGTTTAGAGTAAAGTAGTCTGTTATGTTCTTCTTCCTATTTCTCCCTTTTCTCTTTTTCTTGTGGTTTTGGGTCCGCTTCTCCTTGCCTTGCCCGTTCTCCACGCCTTGTATGTTAGGGGCTTGTGTTATCAATGGTTCCCCTTCTGGCTGCTGAATGCAATCACTTTGTTCTGAGTTGATGCTTGCTTCTTTTACTTTGTTACCATCTCATCTTAACCTTTCTGCCCAGGATAACTCTATTGGCTGGCCCTCAGCGGTAATTGATGTATTACACTGGCGTGGACTTGAGCAGATAGTAGATCTGTTCTCCTTGGTGTGAGCCTTTAAGGGGGAAATGCCCCTCCCCTTAACCTCGGGGGCTATTTCTCCACTGGTGATTACGTCCATATGGTCTGTTTTGAAGGTTTCTTGGGGGTTTGTCCTGGCTTTGTTTGTTAATATCCTGATGTCACTCACCAAATTCCCCATTGCTGCAGGGAGTGTAGACAGTTTGTCCACTATGGTGCAGCAGGTGCAGTGTGCTTGTGTTAATTGTGTTCCCTCCTGCATCCTGTGTATCATTTCAGCCATGTTTGTGAGTCTATGGTCAATATTAGTGACGTGATTAGCAACTGAATTGAGAATAGTTAATTGTATTTCCATTTTGTCTGAGTGAAATTGCATTGCCTTGATGGACAACTGCATAGTATCCAGTAGGGACGACCTCAACCTACCTCTATCTAGGCCGTCCGCTTCCATGGGATGGATTTGGTGCACATTTTGAGCCTCTGGATGCCTAATACAAGAAGTGTTTGATGAATCATGCCGCTCTTGTTCTGCCCATGTATCCGGCCCACTGCTATCTGGCATTTCTGGTTCCCCAAATCTTGGGTCAAGATGCTTCCTGTTAGATTTTCGGGAGATCTGTTAGACACAATGCCTGAAGATGCAATTGTAGTGTTACTTTTAGCATCTGACCCGTAGTGCTGAATTCCTCTTTTTACCTCAACCTCGTCCTTCCCCCTTTCCTCCAGGGCTGCTTGAAAACCACAGGGCAACCAAATCAGACTGCAATATGGAGAAAGTTTGTTCTGAGCTTCCCTGTACCTCTGGCGTGGAAGGAAGCTCTTCGGCCGTAATTGAATTTAAAGAAGAAATGTCCATAGCAGTAGTCGTTTGCCCCTCCTTGAGAATTTGCGAATACTTGGAGCTTGAATATTCTCTTCCTGTCACTGCTGTGACCAAGGGTTCAGGTGGTTGGCCTGTTCTTGATTCAGGTGGTGCGTCAGGATCCTTTGGCGCAGTCTGGATCAAACCGACCAGTGTTCCTCTCACAATGGATTTTGTGGGAGTCAAAAGGTCTTTTTTGACTGAGGCTGCCTTTAGTGTATTTAAAATTGGCCCTTCATCTTGGGGGCCTCCAGGCATGGGGCAGCCCATTCTTCTTTCTTGCCCTCACCCTCGCCATCTTCATATTCTCTTTTTACTATATTCTGTTGGTTAGAGTAAGGTACCGTCTCTGGGCATAGGGGGAAAGGGAGGTTACTCAAGCTCTCATTATTGAGAGATAGCACTGCCCCTGCGTCCTTTAGATATGAAAACTTCTAATAGATCTGGGGCTGAAAGCCGCCCCTAGACATAACCCGGTTCTGCGTCTGATTGTCATCCAGTGCCTCCAGACTACAGTGAGATGTATTCTCCTACATAGTCTGCTTCTCGTTCCTAGAGATCTCGCTGAGGGCTTTGTTCTTCCTTTTCCTCTTGCAGAGTATAGATGCAAGTGACTGTCTTTCTTTCCCTGATCTCATTACTGTTGTACTCCTTAAGTCTCTTTAGGTCACCCGAGGTCTCCTTGGTTTTTAGTTTTAGTTTTGGTAGACTTGAGGTAGCCTTAAATGCTGAGTCCTACTGGCTCCCTGACCTCCTGTTGGTAGTTGGCTACTGTGGCTACAGTGGCCTGTTCTGTTGGTATTACAAGGCCTAGTGGTGGTTTTATAGCAGTGATGGTAGAAGGGGATAATAGGGGATAGCAGGCAGTAAGTCTCCCGGTGCCTCCACAAGCTTCCACTCGTCTTCTTCGTGCTTAGTTCCCCCTTCCATCGGGCTCCCTGTTGAATCTTCTAAGCCCACCATCCTTTCCCAGTCTCCTTTGCCGGGGTTGTCATAATCAGGGAGCCGGCTGAATTTCAGAAGACACTTGGGAGAAGGGGGGATACAGTCACAGGGAGAGGGAGAGCGAAGGGTGTGGAGGGAAGGGGAGTGGGGAAGCAAGCAGGGCTCACAGTTGGGCCCCGCAAGCTAAACCCAACCTAGTTAGGCTGCTTCTACAGGTCCGCCAGGCACGCACTCTGCCATCACCTGCTAATGATGGCAGCGCTCGCTGTCCCTCCTTACCCCCTTACCACCTACCTCTCTTCTTTTCCTCATACCGCCATACTGGCTCCTCTCCTCTGTACCAACCCTGCTACTGCATGCTACTGTATGCTGTTCTGCTGATCCCTGCCTCCTGGGACCGAGGCAAGGCGGCGGAGCTGCCGCAAATAGGAGCCGTGGGCCGTAGGCCAGAGGTCTGTCCTGCCACCTTTACTGTTTTGCTGTTTTGCAGCCCCCAGGCTTGACACCACAAAGCAAGGCGGCCAAACTGGGCAAGCCTGGCTGGCAATCACCCCAAGATGGAGAACACTGGAGAACACCCAAAGCTTAACGCCTGCTGCGAGGCGGAAATGCCTGGCGCCACTGCCTGGTGCCTCTGCGGAACACCGCATGATCCCCGCGCGACTTCCGCAATCTGGTGTCTCAGTGTCTCAGGGATGTCGCTTTTGCCACTTTTGGCCTCCCCTCCCCTCAGAGCATGGGGGAGCGAGCGGGCGAGGGGCCACCGGAACCGCAGTACTGAAACTGCAGGCTTCAAGGGAGCGAGGCAGGGAGCGGGAGATTGCACGGCTGCGCGGCCGCCCCTCCAACCTGCTCCACCTGACTCAACCTGGCTTGTCAGCTGGCTCTGTTCCGACCCCCAGTACCTCCAGCCGCTGAATCTCCGATCTCCGATCTCGCCCGGATCAGACCTGACCTCCGCTCAACCTCCGCTCAACCTACTGCCGGCTGCTGTCTCTCTGCCAGCTATCTGTGTGTGTCTGTGAGTGGGTTCTGTGAGTGATGCTATGGATTTTGAGCACTTGCATGCTTAGAGCATATAAAAGGGAGAACCATGGACTCTACTCTTACCCATAGATGACAAGAAAGAAACCACCTATCCCAGTCACAACAGATTGCGCTCCAATAGACCAACAATGCATTCACCTCCATTAAGGATTTCACATCGATTTTCAATGTGATAGATGAGAGGAAACACACTTGCTTTGCTTCTGCGAAGCCAATAAAGTTAGGATCATTTGTGCTTTACATAAGTGTAGCTTCAACTTGGGCAAATGCTATGTTTATATTTGTAAGTGCTTCCTGGTGAGGTTTAATTTCTATGAAATGGGCTTCAGGGCCGTATTGGAACCTCATTTTTTCCAAAAAAGAGTCCACAGTTTTTCTAAAAATGTCTACCCAACTGGAGTATTTATACTTGTTAATTAGTAAGTGCTACCTTGTTGGGTAAATGTCTAATGCATATTCTACATTGCAGCTGCGTAAAGGACTACGAGGTAATGTTCCCAATAACCTTGTGTGCATTTAATTTCAGAAATGTGATTGTTACCCTAAGCGTCTTCACCCACAAATCCGTGTTAGCATGAATCCTTGTCAAAAGAAGATGAAGCAACTACAAATAGGTTCTCCATCAAAGAGGGGTATGTCCTCTTAACTATATTAAGGTAAGGGATTGGGGGGCCATGCAACCCACCTCTCCGGGCTGATTTTGGCCCCAGGGACCCCATTCCTCAAGGCCCGGCCCCTTGATGCTGGATACCCTTGAGCCCAACCAGGGCACATAGTGTGAAACTTTGGAGACCATGGGGGGAGCCTCAACCCCGCGATCCCTACCAGCTTCCCTCCACAAGCGAGAGCCATCATTGCTCCGTCATATAGGGAACAGCACAAAATGCTGCTCCCTGGGTTTGGGAGCAATTTTTTCATCTCTTTTCATGTCCGCTTGAAAGTGAGCAAGACAACCGACAGGAAAACAGATGAAAAATTCGCTCCCAGTAAGCGGGAGCTGTTTTCTTGCTCCCTCCCACTGGGACTGGACTTACTGTTTGCTATCACCTGGCAGGAGCTGGCAAAGCTCCCACCAAGCGAGAGCAAACAGCTATAGCCCGGTGGGCACCCCAGGACATAGGGTGCCAGCCCTGGGGTGTGGTGGTGCCCAGGGTCATTATTGGCATGAGGAGGGGGGTGACGTTGCCCACCTCCTTTCTGTTTACAGGGCATGCCCCAAGGAGGTGGTGGTCCCTGGGGATGAATATGCCCCACCCCTGTTTTGAATTTCTGGGCCCGGATAGGTGGTGGTCTACAGGGCCATACAGGAGTAAGGAGAAGGGTCACTGCGGCCTCCCTCCAATTAATTAGTAAAGCCCCGGGGAAGTAGTGATCCCCGAGGCTCTTAAGAGCCTGAGTGGGGAGTCCAGACAGCCTTCCTCCAATATAATGATTACGCTCTGGGGAGTTGATGGCCCCAGGGCTCTTAGAGCCTCAGGAGAGGGGTCTGTATGGCCCCCCTCCATTATTGCATAAAGCACCATGGAGGTGGTAGTCTCCGGGGCTAAAAAGAGCCTCAGAAGGGGGGCCACTTGTGCACCCTCCCAACTTTATGTACCACATAATGCCCCCACAACCTGGCCCACCTGGAGGGGCAATCTTTAAACAAGCGCAGGAGACCATGCTTTTTTTTTTTTATTTATGCAGACGAAAAAATGTTTAATGCTTTTATTGCCCTGATGGGATCCCTAGGGCCCCCAGCACCAGAGATAGGGGGTCTGGGTATTCCTACCCTGCCACCTTCTCTTTTGTAATATTTGTCTTTGGGACTCGTCTGAGTTTCGAGATGCCTGGCAACACTACCTAGTTTAAGTGTTGGCAGCCAGATCTCTGCACAAGATCATTAGGATTCGCAGAGGGTCGTTCGCATCCCTAGATATACAAATGTCTTTTTACTTTAAGTACTCAAAAACTACTGAACAGATTACCATCAAATCGCCAAAAGCACGCTTTCTGGCATTTTTAAAGCTCTTGCCCGTTGGAGGCAGACTTTGTGTTTGCTCCCTCATTGCGGGAGCAAACACAGGTTTTTCTGCCCACACTGGTGCAGGCAGGGAAATGACAGTGTCCCGGGGGTGGGCTACCTAGGGCACAGTATGCAAATTGTCTCCAGGGCATGGGCTTTCTGTGACCATGGAAGGCTCAGGGAGGAGGCTGCATGGTCCCACTTCATTTTAAAAGGTTTAGCAGCCCTGGATGATGGTGTCCCCCTGGCTTTTTGAGGCTCAGGGAGGGGGCCATGTTGCCCCCTCCCCATTTACTTTATTAACTGGCCCCAGAGGAGGACTCCCCAAGGCCTTCAATGACTTGGGGTGGTGCAGTCTCCCTCCCCAAAAATGTAAAATATTGGCCCAGGTGATGGAGTCCCCAGGGCCTCCGAAGGCTCGGGAAGGGGGTACGTAGCCTCCTCCCCTTTTTGGCATTTCAGCTGCGGAGGTGGTCTCCCAGGTCCTCTAATCTCTCAGAGGAGGGCCACAATTACCCCTACCCTTATGTTAATGCAGCCCCAGGGTGGGGTCCTCAGGCCTATAATGGCTCAGGGAGGGGGCTGTGCACCCCCTTCCTTTAAATACGCAATGCGGTTCTAGGGGTGGGCTCCCTAGGGTTTATAATTGAAGAATTCCATTCTGGCTGCCATTTTGTTTTTTACAATCCAAGGGTATTGTGGCAAAAACTGCTGATTTTTTTTTTTTTTTTTTGGCACCGGGGGAAACCATCTGCCCCCTTACATTGTATAGTTTTTATACTTTTTATATTGTCCTAGGTTTGATACCATCAAATAAACAGTGCAGCAAGAGAAGAGATTCTGCCATGCCACATTTAGTGGTATCTGCTAATATTACACAATTGATTTTGTTAACCACATTCCAGAGAACAATCCACACATATTTGGTATTACTGAACTCCAGATATTCAAGGAAATCTTTCTTAGTTAGCATTCCAGAATTTGTTGTTGTCTGTGTGGAAAATATAATAACATATTGAACAAGTTTGTTAAATGTAATGAAGATATTGCTACATTTTAAATATCTCTATGGACAGAAATGAGATATTGATGTGGGATTTGTACCAATATATTGCCTAGAAAGTGTTAAAAATATAGTTTGTATGATTGCACAAATAACCCAAATAAGCGCATGTGATGAAACAACATAAGGCTGTTAGTCAAGTCAAAGAAAGCTTTATTCAATTGCTATATCAGACAATCATAAAAGCACATTAACAAAAGCATTAAAAAGAACATATCCACAAATACATTGGTTAATAAAGGCCTACAAATGTACACATAATCTCTGATATGATACATGATTAAAAAAGAAGCAATGTTAAATTAAAAAAATTAAAAATATCAGGCAATACATAATTTACAAAATTAACCTGCACATGTACACATGATCAATAGTATAATAGAAATTTTAAAAAACAGTATTTGATTAAGACAATATTACATTGAAAATCTATATCTGATTGGAATCGATTAAATAAGCATGCTTTTCCCTTGACTGAGAACTTCCTTCAGAAAGATTGCAATTCTAAAAACTCTATGCTCGTTATCTAGATGTGGTAGTGCAAGAAGAGCAGGTCGACAGTGGCGGAGCCCAAGCATTTTTAAAAATTGGTACTAAGTACATTTTCCTTACATGGGTATAGAATCTACAGAAAAGAACCACATGTATTGTAGATTGGCTGTAGTTATTAACACAGGGACAGGGTCGAAGGTTTCGAGTCCAATCATTCATTAAGGGTAGAGTAGCTAGTCTGTGAAATACCCCCAGCCTGAATCTGGTTAATAAAAACCTATCGTATACTCCAGGTACAAAAGTCAAATAGGGTTGAAGGCAAAAAGTAGATAAAATCATCTGATGGTGCAGGACTGTTGGTTTCAGTATCTCGGAGGACAATCTAATGGAGTCCAGCCACACGAGGCCCTCCTTTCGTAACTCTTTTCTTGTTATTTATTGTCCCGTATAGTTCTTCGGTCATCAAAACAGTCTATACGACCAAGATCTTGTAGGGAGTTCCCGACATACCTTATCCATGGGATCTTTAAGACCCCATCTAGTTTCAAAATGTCTAGTAGGACGTCTCTGTTTAATTTGGCCTCGTCTTTGGTCCAAAGCCTGTGCCATAAAAGCAGAGGCTCAAGCTTTATTAAATCGGAAATGAAGGGTAGTCGTAGCTCCGTGTGAAACATATAAGATGATGTACTGTTTGGTACGGATAAAATATACCTTAAAAAATTATTTTCAATACGTTGGATGGGCAACAAGTCAGCGCCGTACACTGCTGAAGAGATACACTTTGCCTTATAGATTTTACTAAGCTCTTCGGTGGCCTTTTTCCCAGTTTCCTGGAAAAGTGAGTAAGGGCAGATGTTGTTCTAACGAGTACCAATTTTTTCACTGCCACAGTTTGTGCCCAATATCATTATGTGCAAAAAGGATTCCCAGATATGAAAACCTTTTGGTTACCCCGATCTTCTGACCTGCCACAAACATATCGTTAGATTTCTTTACACCAGAACCACATTGCATAATAAAAGTCTTAGAGGAGTTTACTCTTAACCCTAGATCATTCATAAAATGGAAAAAACTGTCCAGCACCCTCTGTAGACCTACTTGTGTGCGGGACATCAGCCCTGCATCCTCTGCGTAAAGAAGGGCTGGAAATGGATGTCCAGCCACCTGAGGATATAAAGATTGAAAAGGAACGGAGCCAAGACGCACCCTTGCCTGACTTGAGGTTCTGAAAATTACAAATTTGTTCGTACTCAGCCTCCATTTTGTGATCGCTGCCATTTTGTGTTGCCCTCACTCAGGCAGCTTGGCAAATGCGCTGTTTTTCTGTCGTTTCTGCCTTTGCGTGCCAGGTGGCTTCTCTACTAATGTTTACTAGCGAGTGTCAGGGTTTGGCCGAGTACACTAATTCCTGTCTGAGCTGATTAATCCCCGTCCGGACTACATGTTGGTTCAACCATTGTTTCCTTTAGTTTATCTTATCTGCTGTCCTTCGCTACATGTCTCCTGCATTCTCCTGTTTCACGACTGTTCTCTTACGATACACATCTGTGTGTTTTCTTTGCTTGTAAACTGAATAATGTGGATTCATTTGTAATTTACTTAAGAGGTCGAGTGACAAACCGGACCGGTAATTTGAGTTACCTTAGTCTTAAAACATTGTTTCTAACGTTTGCCTATAGCTCATGCTCTTGTGAAATTGCCTTTTTGCATTGTGTTGTGCTGTATATAAACCTGTGCGCCACGGAGTTAAATGGCAGTCTCTTTTGAACCTCGTTGCACTGATGACTTCTAGGACCACTGTACTGGCTGCAGCTAATAAATACCATCTTCTACGCCAGACGAAGAGTCCGTGTCTCTGTATTTGATAATTTTACGAAAAACAATGGTCCTTGACACAGGGATAGAAAGGTATAATAATTATAGGCCACAATGTGCACTATAATGGCAAAAAAAGTCCAGCCGGACTTGCAAAATTTATTCAATAATTCATATAACCAGTTGAAAAGAAGCAATAAAACAGTGGGACACAGTCCTGTATCCACAAAGCTTACACAGACTCAGGGACAATACAAACATATACAAATACATCAGGCATGTAAACGAAAAATGGAGCAAGAAGGGGACTCTGTTATATACTTGCTTCACATATGTGGGGAACAAAACACATTATGCACATAATAGTGAACTAGTGTTAAGCCCACATATCATGTCGACGGCGTTTCGATCCTTTCATGGGTAACGGATCATCATCAGGACTATCATTGTTTGCCTGAAAAAAGCATCAATTTGGTGAGTGAGACATGGAAATCCAGTGGTGTTCGGACGTGGTTGCGGTGAATTAACCGAGGTACAACTGGGCGCTAGTAACTGCATCAACAATAATTGGCTGAGCGTGGAGAAGGGTAGCTATAGACTTAATATCTCGAAGAAGGCTTCGTGGGGATTGGGCAACTGTATGCCGGTCAAGGATTGCTGAGCGTCCTGTGGTCTGCAGCGTGGACCCACGTGGCAATACTAGAAGGGGTAATGCCTGGGCACTTCTAGGTTAGTTGAGGGATAGCGCTGAGGTAGTGAGCGGGGATCCAATTAGGAAATAGCCCGCAGTTCCAGCAAGGGATAGGCTGCGTCGGTACCTGCGTTCGTAGTAGAACGGCAAGAAGGCGTCCCGGTGCACAATCGCGCCGTGGATCTGTATTTGATAAGGCAGGTGAACTCCGGGGATTTAGGCGTACCCTGCGCCACCGGGCCTTAAGGCTGCGGTTCTCCAACTGGTGCCCAACGTGGGGCGACTTCAGCGGTAGCGGTTGAGCCCGAGGGTCGGGAGGAGCCCCGCAAGAAAATTCCAGAGGAGGCGCACCACCTGATCGACCCCTGTATGTCGGAAGTGGACCGAAGGTCTTTGACAGCGTGGCTACTCCTCTCAGACGGCTGCTGACGACTGCTGCCCTGCCTTGGACCCTTCTGATGACGTTTGGTAGAGCGAGACGATAGACAGACCTTCGCTGGTGTGGAATGATCCTTAGTAAGCATGGGCGAATTTTGCGAATCTCGCGTTCGCGAATTTTGCGGATTTGCGAACTCGCAATTCGCAAAATTTGCGAATTCTCACGAATTTGCGGATTTTTTTTTTGGGTGTGTTCGCGCGGGTTTCTGCCAGTTCGCGAGGGTTTTGTACAATATCGCAAACGCGAACTTACCTGTCGGGTCGCAAGTTTCGCGAACTTGTTGTTTCTACGTGTCCAGCCTGTTTGGGACACTCTTCTTCATCACTGCCACTCTCTGTCACCACTGCCACTCTCTGACTACTCATGCCACCCTCTGGCCCACCCATGCCACCCTCTGTTTCATCACAGCACCCTCTGGTTGTCCAGTCAGTGTACATTATTGTGGCAAAGCAAGCACACCTTCCCTGCCTCAAGTGACCTGAATTAATTTGGGGCTGATTAATGTGTCACAGAATATTTTTTTAGCTGGCACCTGCTTCCTTAGTGCTTCCTGATTAGTGATCTTTTGCACTTGCTAAGTGCTTTCATTGTTGCAAAATTAGTTACAACACCTGCCTTGCCCCAACTGACAATAATGAATTAGGGGCTGATTAATGGATTTGAACTTCCAGCCTGGCTCCTGCTTGTCTCCCTTAGCTGTAATTCAGGACCTTTGTGGCATATGTGTAACTATTCTGAGGTTCAGAGCAGGGTCACATAATAGTTGCAACTGGCAACTGAACTCTGGAGGGGCCCCTCAGGAAGCGCTACAGGAAATGGCTACTAATGATGAGCCTGAACTTTTGAACCTGGTAAGTAGTTTCAGTTTTGCTAAGATCGTATTTCTGCAATTTTGCGCTTATTCGCGGGGCGCGAAGTTGTACTGGGAAGCCGCGAACTCACGCGAACAGTGCGAGCAAAATCCGCTGCTCGCGGATTTGCGGATTTTGCTGGAGATTCGCGAATCTCGCGGATTGCGAATTTACCGAAAATCCGCAAAATCCGCGAGCGAAACGGATTTTCCGCCCATGCTTAATCCTTAGTTAAGTATTTGGTGGGTCGCTCCCACAGACCTTTGTTTTGTTTTGTTTTTTGGTACATTCAGGTATTGCAATCCCTGAAGCCAAGGGGTAAGTACGATTGTACTGTCTTACTGTCCTATACCCCTTGTTGTTTGTGATCAGTCTAGAGAAGTAACGATGCCTGGGCTGAGTAAGTTTAAGAGATTTTGTTGTTTAGGATTCCCAGTTGGAAGAATCGTGCCCGATCCCTCCAGTTGGAACTCCCACTTATGAGCTCTATTCGAAACATGGTATTGGTCCCATTAACTTTAACGAGACATGAGTCCGATATACGAAAATTGTGGAGGTTTTTTTTTTTTTTTTTAAACCTTTATTGAACCATCAAGTTACACAGCGGAATGCCTACAACCCAGTGGGCTTGCCGCTATAACAGTTTGTAAGTCACATAGCAGCACTATAAAATCTCTAGAACAGTCTCCACTACAATAATCAGGAATTTAGCTGCTATGATGAAAGGGTGCAGCACATGCATATGTTTCTCAGAAAGTATTGGTTTTTGATTTTCCTTTTTGCATGAACAACAACAAATCAAAGTAACTGTTAGGAATAACAATGTGGTCATGTGTATAAAATACTGATCTTTTGTAGTTACCTCACCGAGATGCCCCATTCCAGTTCCCCTCCCAGTCTCGCCAACTGCCCCTAACTACCGTGTTGTACTAGAGTAGACCTCCCTCTCAATTGGTGTTCCATGTGTTCCCTCTTCTGCCTATCCCGCATGATAATGTGGCAAGTAGCCACTCCTCCTGCCCCTGGTTCCCCCTTCTCTCAGGACGTCCAGATCACTAGCCCTCTTCCTCTCCCTCATCTGATTCATCCTGATCATCCTCTGGCAAGGGATCACAAATCTCCTCTCTGTGAACATTCCATTTGGTCCAGATCTTATTCCACTTCCCCGGGCAGGCACGGTTAGAATATACCGCCCTTTCCGTTATCATCACTTTATCCATATTTAAACACCATAATGTCTTGGTCGGTACTTCTGCCGCTCCCCATCTTTGTGCGATATCTCATTTCGCTACCATCAATCACACTGTAACCCAGAGTTGCCCATGCCTAGAAATATCTGTAGGTTCCCACACGTTTAATAGGCATCTTTTCGGTTCTGGCAACAGTGACATTTCTAGTGTTTGTGAGATCGTTCGCTGTATTTGCCTCCAATATTCCTGGATCCGGGGGCAATCCCATATGGTGTGAAAAAACGTGCCTTCCTCCCCTCACCCACGAAGGCAGTAAGGGTGTTGTGTCCTGTTAATACGATGCAGCATTGTCCTTGTGTAGTACACCCTGTGTAGTATTTTTAATTGCACTAGTCGTAGCCGCGCCGAGATGCCCACTTCCTTAGGTGACGCTAGTGCTTCATTCCACTCATGCTCGTCCATTTCACTAGTGTCCCCTTCCCATTTCGCCTTCAAGGACAGTGTTGGGTCTGGTAGGTTGTTGAGTAATTTGCGATATGTAAGAGATGTTGCACGTTCAACCATAAAGTAAAAATTGTGGAGTTTTAAGATGTCCCCAGAATGGTAGCTTTGACCCCACTATACTAGATAATTTAGAAACAATTTTGTTTAAAAGAAAAGCCCGGCCGGCTATGTTTGACTCCTTTCGCCTTTGGCGTAAAGAAGCCAAACAGAAAGAAATTAAACAAGCGAAAAAGGATAAGAAAGCACGAGATATGTCGATTTTACAGGCTGCCCAATAGCTTAAAGATAATGAAGAAGATAGTGCGAAAGAGGTGTCAGAGGGACAACATCGTATGGCGATAGATAGATGCTATCCAATTTTGCCTACTTCCTCTTTAGATAAAAATAAGGAATTAGAAGAAGATGCCCTAATGACCTGTTTGTTGAGTTCCCCTCCGTCCAATGTGCAAAATGCTACCGCACCTCCGTTACCCCCTCCTGTTGCTCAGCAAGTGGTCGCTCAGTTGCCAATTGTTCAGCAACAGGCTCATCCTGTCAATACTTCCTTTCCTGCTTCTGCTCCATCCTTGCAGTCTGTGATTCAGTCTCAGTCTTCTCCTGCTCCTACTCTTCAGTCTGCTATGTTTCAGTCTCTGTTGCTTTCTACATCTGTCATGCCTCCTATTCTTTTGAAGGATTCTCCTACTTCACAGAGGAGGATAGCGGATGCTGTTTCAAGTTTTCTTTCTCCTCTTATCGGGTCTTTCAATCTGTCTCCAGCTTTTTCTAGACGACAATCTCATTGTCAGCTTCCTCTCATGGACGAGAAAGTGGTTTTGGGTTCTCTTGCTCGTAGATGGATTGAGCAGGGATTAGAATACAGTACTGCAGATGTTATGAGTAACTACTATCAGTGGTCAGAACCTACGCAGAGATATGTTTTTAATGTTAAGTGTCAAACTCTTATTAAAGGATGGGATGATATGGAGTCAGATATAGTTCCCTTGGAATTACTGAAGTTACAGGCTGACTTCAATAAAGGTGTTATTGTAGGAAATGGGGTTGAAGAGGCAGTGAATAAACTCATTGCATTTCGCACTATGTTCTTGTCCTTGTCTGTTTCTGAGGTTAACACCGCCAACAAGCAAGGTAGTAAGAATTATCCGATGCGTGAGGTTCCTCCGGTATGGAGAGAAGCGGTACAAGGTCCACCTGCAATACCCGCTAATTTCCAGCGTATATGGGTCCATGAACCTTGGAAGAGGTCTGAAGTTTTGGCACTTAGGAGCACTCTTCCGGACCCTCGTAAAAATCCTGCTGGATACTATAAAGAATTGTCCCAAACAGTCGATGCTTGCATTATGAATTTGGCCGACATTGATATGCTATTCGGAAATGTGGTTCCGCAAGGTATATGGGCACGGATTTGTAAGGAAAATCACTTGGTTGAATTAGGTGGCGATTGGGCTGCTATTAGAGCCACAGACGCGAATCAGGTAGGCGGAGCGAAGCCTAAGGATTTGATTATGGCTATTCCAGGTAGAATAATTGAATTGATGAAGACAATGATGCCTGCAATGCGAGTAAATTGGGATAAGCTGGCCGCGTGCAAGCAAAAGAAAGACGAAAGTGTCTTGGATTTCTTCACTCGTTTTGAGGGGCATTTATAGACCACAGTGGCCAGGATTTGAGTGTAGAGGGTGGTCAGCGATTATTTGTGGACAAGTTTGTCTATAATTTGCTTCCCGGGGTTGTCGAACAATTAAAGAGTTCTGAAAGTGCATGGGCTGGCTCTTCCCCTGCTAAAATATTGGCTACTGCACAGTATTATGAGAACAGAGATAAGGAGGAAAAAGAGAAACAAGAGAAGAAAAATAGAGATCTGAAAACAAAGGTTCATCTGCAGCAGGCATATCCACCTCGCTCGAATCAGAATCAGCAGTCTTCCCAGTTCCAACAGCCCCCACAATTTCAGAGATTGTTGCAAAAGACCAAGTATTACGCACCGAGACCATCGTTAGGCCCTAATCAATGTGCATATTGTAGGGAAGAAGGGCATTTCAAGAATATTTGTCCGGTTCTATTACAGCGTAATAATGGGATGTCTGCTCCTCGAGGTCGTGGTAATTTTCAGGCAGGATCTAGATGTAGAGGACGAGGTGCGTCTTCCCAGGAGCAACGATCTTTTTCTTCATCTACTTCAAATTATTTTGTTTAACAGGCAGTTCCGTCTACACAATATTACAATGATGATTATCAAGTTCAAAATGGAGTCGACGATTTTCAGATTGAACAGGAAAGCCATGGACAAAGTGAGGGAGTTGTGTCGATTCCAGTAGATCAAAATGGGCCATATGTTACTGTCAATACTATGGGCGTTTTAGAACCGTTTCTTTTGGATACTGGTGCGATGAGAAGTTCTATTATTCATTCTAAACTCCCTGGGGCTACTTTGTCTGGCTTTGTGAATACATCTGTGGGATTTTCTGGCGCCCCAGTCTGTAATCCGGTTTCTTGCCCTTTGCCTTTCTCGATTGGCCCTTATGATTTTGAAACTTCCCTTATCTTGACAACTGGTTGTGGGGAGAATTTGCTGGGTTTGGATTTGTTAAAAAGGTTGCATGCAACATTGTATTGTTCCCCTTCTGGTGTGCATCTTACAGTGGGAAAGAAATTGATGTCTCCCATGTGTTTGTCTCGAGATCAGTTTCCACCTGAGTTGCTTTCTCTCCCGGAAAGTCTTTGGGCCACGGGTCTGAATGACGTGGGTCGTCTTGTGATCCCGCCGTATGTTGTTACAGTTAGAGAGAATGTTAGAAGGCCACTTATTCCTCAATATCGTATCTCAAGTGATGGAGAAAGAGCACTATTGGCTATTGTTGATTACTTTATTTGGAAAGGCGTGGTCGAAGAAACTAGAGGCAATGTTTGTAACAGTCCTGTTCTTCCGATCCTTAAAAGAACGGATCCCTCACAGCCTGTCTATCGATTTGTTATTGACCTAAGGGAGGTCAATAAAATAGTGGTACTGCAGTTCCCTGTTACATTACAGCCTTGTTAACGATGATCCCTGCTTCGGCAGCTTGGCTTTCAGTAATAGATCTAAAGAAGGCTTTCTTTAGCATTCCTATAGCTGAGGAAAGTAGGGACATCTTTGGTTTCTCTTTAGGAGGCCGAAGCTTCCAATTTAAGAGAGCTCCTCAAGGCTATTTTGAAAGTCCTTCTATTTACAGTAAAGCTCTTAAATCCCAGCTTGATGCTTTTTCTTTGCCTCCAGGTGCTACGCTTATTCAGTATGTGGATGACTTACTGGTGGCTGCCGATATGGAAGATGTGTGTAAGAGTGCCACTGTTGCGTTGTTGCATCATTTGTCTGCTTTGAATCATAAGGTGTCACCCTCTAAGCTGCAATACGCCCGCCAAGAAGTGACCTATTTAGGTAATCTCTTGTCGAAGGAGGGAAGGCGATTGACCCCAAAACGCATTCATTCTATTTCACAGATGTCTGTACCCACCACACAGAGAGAAGTGCGTGCCTTTTTGGGTATCACTTCTTATTGTAGACAATGGATTCCTAATTTTTCACTCCTGGCGAAACCATTGCTGGCACTAACGTTGAAAGATACGCCCCATCCGCTCCCTTGGACGGATGAATGTCAGCAAAGTTTTGTTGATTTACGCACTGCCTTGTGTTCTGCTCCGGTGTTGGGTACTCCAGATTATAGCAAGTCCTTTACATTATACGTTCACGAGAGAGAAGGTTGCGCATTGTCAGTCGTGACACAGCAATTCGCAGATAAGCCAAGGCCGTGCGCCTATTTCTCCGCTACATTAGACCCAGTAGCTAAAGCTTTGCCCAGTTGTCTCAGAGCTACAGCAGCTGCTGCAATTTCTATTAGACAGTCTGCTGGATTAGTATTGGATAACACACTCATTGTTATGGTTCCACATGCAGTGGACACCTTGCTGAACAGAACTAAGACGCAGCATCTCACGAGTGCTCGTTTGTCTGGTTACGAGCTGACACTTCTAGCGAGTCATGTACACATTAAAAGATGTAACACGTTAAATCCAGCTACGTTGTTGCCTCTTCCAGATGAGAAAGATGATAAGGATAAACATGACTGTTTTATCCGAACGGAAGAAGAAACGAAGGGTAGAATTGATTTAAAGGACACTCCGCTCAAGGACCCGGATGGGATCTTTTGGGTGGACGGTTCTTGTTTTAAGCTTTCGAATGGAGAAACCACTTCTGCCTATGCTGTCACTACTTTATGCACTATTGTTGAGACGGCACGTATTGAACATAATTCAGCCCAAGCAGCTGAATTAATACCCTTGACTAGAGCGTGTGTGTTGTCAAAGGGAAAGAGAGTGAATGTGTACACGGATAGCCAGTACGCCTTTGGCGTTGCACATAGTTTCGGCAAGTTGTGGAGGGAGAGAGGATTTTTCACTTCCCACGGAACAAAGATTCAGCATGGCCAGTTAGTGACGGATCTTCTCGAGTCACTTACCTTACCTACACAAATAGCGATCATAAAGTGTAGTGCACATAAGAAAGTTACAGATGATGTGGGTCGTAGAAATGCATTTGCAGATGAGGTAGCAAAAGCAACAGCTAGAAACATTGCTAGCCGAATGTATGTGGCAGGCCCTGCAAATTGGGTTAGGGAAATTGGAATGTGTGAAGACACGATTGAGAGTATAAAAACGATTCAGGGAGAGGCTACTGAAAAGGAATTTAGTACGTGGAAAGAAAGTACGGGAATGTTAGACCAGAAGGGCTGCTGGACAGAATTGTCGGAACATCAGTGATGGTTATTACCGGACGCTTATGTGCTACCGGTTCTGACTATGGCTCATGGTCCAGCTCAAATTAGTGTAAAGGGCATATGTAAGCTTTTGGCCCCGGTATGGCAGAACGAAGGGATTCCGAAATGTGCTGAGAATGTTGTTAAACATGGTATTGTTTGTCTAATGCATAACCCTGGAAAAGGTACCCCAACTCCGGCAGGTCATTTTGCCCCTCTGCCATATCCTTTTGAGGTGTTGCAGATTGATTACATTCATATGGATCGCTGCAACAACCTCAAGAAACCTACCTAATTCCGGACTATACAGAACTCGTCCCCACTCCCTGCGCAGCCGAGTCAGCGCTGACGCTGAGGGAAGCTGGGGCTAGGAGGCCATATTGGGGGGAATTAGGGTTGGCGTTCGAGTAGTTGCTCGCCTCCCACCCGCCTCAAATCTCTATAAAATGATGTCATCATCCCGTCCGCGCAGCGGGCGGGCGCAGCGGGCGCGCTGGCGGCGCGCCAAAGGCGCGCCAAAGGCAAGCCCGTCTGCGCCCGCCTGCGACTGGACGGGACCAGGGGCCACGACCCCTGCTCGTTTATCGGACCCCCATACAAAATACACCTTTAATGACCTGCTTGGATTGAGACCCTTGGTAGATAACGAGTGCGCCTATTCATACCATCCACTGAATTTGCCCATCCAGTGTCGACACTGCCATCTCCGTCTAAAAGGCCCTCAGCCCAAGGATTATCAGAATTCCTTTAAAATGCTTCTTTTAAATTGCAGATCGATGCCCAAGCATCAAACTGAAATCTCTCTTCTGCTCGAAGAGCATAACCCGGATGCAGCTTTCTTTACAGAGACTTGGCTAACCGATTCATCAGTGCCCGATCTTGTCCAAGCACTACCTCATGGCTACCAAATAGCCAGAACAGACCGCATCGCAGGAAGGGGAGGAGGATTGGCAATAGTGTATAAAGACACTTACACCTGTCGATGTAACTCCACCTCCGTTCCCGACTGTGAAAGCGCGTCGTTTAATTTAGAATTTTCACCAAATCTAAATTTTTCTGGCATCCTGGCCTACCGCCCCCCCGGCTTGGCCAGACAGTTTTTAGACTCCGCACCCTCAGTTATAGCAGACCTGGCTATTACTTCTGCCAACTTTACACTGCTGGGAGATCTAAACATGCATTTTGAAGATTCTGCTGATCATGCAGCTCAAGAACTGATCGCCGACCTGTCGGCACTACAGTTGGTCCAACTCGTCTCTTCAGCTACTCACGTGAAAGGACATTTATTAGACCCAGTATTCAGCAACTGTCCAGGCCTAGTAACAGAGCCTTCTATTGCTCTTTCATGGACAGATCATCAACTCATCCGGCTAAACTGGCATATCCCCAAACCTCCCATTCTCCCAACAGGTTTACGGGAAGCTCGGGATTGGCCGAAACTGTCAACTGATGAGTGGGCTCGTGAACTCCAAGCCACAATCCCTTCAATTACTACTGACCCTACAGAAGCAAACAATACCTTGAACAGGTGGATCACTCAGTCTTTGAACACTATTCTTCCTGTAGTAAAATCTCACACCAAAAGATCTAGGACGTCTGCACCTTGGTACACTACAGAGCTTAGGGAGGAAAAACGCAAGTGTAAAAGGCTGGAAAGGAAATGGCATCTGGGATATACAGAGTCCAATAAAATAGCATATAGAAACTCCATCAGGAACTATAAGCTTGAGATTAGAAAAGCTCAATCCCAGCATTACACACAAAAGATTAATGATGCTAGGTCCAATTCAAGGGAAATATATAGTATTGTAAAAAATCTCACTGTACTTCCCCAGCCGCCAATAAATAGTGAGGACTTACAAACTCGTTGCAACGAGCTGGCATATTACTTCTTTAATAAAATAGATAGTATCTACTCGGCTTTCCCAGCCATACACTCACAGAATCAGGCAGTTACTGCCAGTTTTTCTGACTATGGAGCAGCAGAAAATAAAACGCCAATTTTGGAGAATTTTCCATTACTACAGCAGGACCTATTAGCTAGCCTAATAACCCAGGTAAAATCGGGCTCCCCCAGCGATTCTGCCCCTCCGAAATTCCTAAGGACTGTCAGTCAGGTCATCCTACCGGTCATGTTAAAAGTACTTAATGCCTCCATCTCCACCAATATAGTTCCTCCTAAGTGGAAGGAAGCGAGGGTAAAAGCACTTGCTAAAAAACTGAATATTAGTATCACCAATCTCAGCAATTATCGTCCTATCTCCTTGCTCCCCTGGGCCAGCAAATTATTGGAAAAATACATCAATGGCCTTTTGACCAAGTTCCTTGAGGAAAACAATCTCCTTGATCCCTCGCAGACTGGCTTCCGCCCCAAGCATGGGATGGAATCGGCTCTCCTGGCGGTCTTGGAGGAAACTAGGGGCATCTTGGATCGGGGAGGATCGGTGGCAGTCGTCCTCCTCGATCTCAGTGCCGCTTTTGACACTGTAAATCACACTATCTTGTTGCAGCGCCTCAAGGAAATTGGGATACAAGGAGGAGCACTAGAGTGGATCCGCTCTTTTCTTTCCAGCAGGCAATTTCAGGTCTTTGAGGGAGCAACTATCTCCACAAGCAAGCCCTTGAACTGTGGAGTTCCGCAGGGCTCCTCATTGAGTCCGACGTTGTTTAACGTCTACATGAGACCACTGGCTGGGGTCGTCCGTCCGTATGGTATTAAGATCGTTACCTACGCGGACGACACCCAGCTGGTGGTCTCCCTCATGCCGGCTGGAGACCCTGGAGGCACCGTGGACTTGCCCAAATGTCTGAGCGAGATTAATTGATGGATGACCATGTCTTGTCTCAAACTTAATGGAGACAAGACAGAGGTCATGATGATGGGACATCTAGCACCTCCCACGATTATTCAAATCTGGCCAACCTGCCTAGGCACCCCTCCAGTGCCCAGAGATACCATCAAGAGCCTGGGAATCTGGTTGGACAAGTCCCTAACATTCAATCATCAGGCCACTGTATTATCTGCCACCTGTTTTGGCCTCATTAGAATGCTGAAAAAAATTCTCCCATTACTACCGTTTGAGGCCAGACAAAAGGTGGTCCAGGGACTGATACTAGCCAGGCTGGACTTTGGAAATGCGCTCTACCTTGGGACCCCTGACTCCACACTTAAAAAGTTGCAGGTAATCCAGAACTGTGCGGCCCGAACCCTGCTCCAACTCCCTCGCAGGACCTCTGTGAAGGCCGGACTGAAAAAATTACACTGGCTCCCGGTGAAAGACAGGATCAGCTTCAAATCCCTTTGTGTTGCCCATCAATCTTTCTGGGAAACCAGGCCACTGATTAGTCACCCCCTAATTACCCCTTACCTTCCCAGCAGACAACTTCGATCCACTAATGCTTTACTAGCGGTAGTACCAAAAGTTAAAAGATCTAGATCAGGAGGTCGCTCTTTTTCCTTGAATGCGGCCACATTATCGAACAGTCTTCCCTTCCACCTTAGTTCCAACCCTGACCTTACCTCCTTTAGGAAAAATTTAAAAACCTTCCTGTTCAATAAATAAGTAACCTTTCCTGGACTCAGCCCCATAGGTAACACCTGTTAGTTTTTCAGCGCTAGGACGCCTCCGGGCAGCTATTTTGCGCTTTATAAAATTCATTTTCATTTCATTTCATTTCATTTCAAGTATGTTCTGGTGGTGGTATGTGCCTTTTCCAGGTGGATAGAGGCCTACCCCCTGAAAGATAATACTGCTTTGTCGACTGCTAAAGTGCTAATAAAGGAATTCTTCCCTAGATTTGGTTTGCCGCGCATTGTCTGGAGTGACAATGGAAGGGAATTTGTGGGCCAGATTATGCAGAAAGTCTGTTCTGGTCTTGGTATATGGCAAACATTCCATGCGGCAAACCATCCACAATCAGCAGGTTTGGTTGAGTGTTACAATGGCACACTCAAACTGAAATTGGCTAAGATTCAAGCTAGCACTGGTCTTGCTTGGCCTGATGCTTTGCCCCTAGCTCTTTTGTCAACCAGAACTACTGTACACTCTCGTATGGGACTTAGCCCCTATGAAGTGGTATTCGGACGCCCAGCAAATGTTTGGGGTGTTCCTCGTTCCAAAAGATATTCTGACATACCATATCCTTTGTTGATTGACTATCTGCACGATTTGACTTCTAAATTGAGTGCTATTCGTCAACAGGTACAAAGTGTTTTGCCGGAGGCCTCCACAGATCCAGGTCATACGATTCGACCTGGAGACTGGGTCTGTGTTAAGAATTTTCAACGGACGAAGAATCTGGAGCCTCGCTGGTCTTCACCTACGCAAGTTTTGCTCGTCACCCGCACAGCTGTCAAGGTGGTGGGAAAACGAAATTGGGTACACGGCGTGCACTGTAAAAAAGTGCCACTGCCGTTGCCCTTTGACCAGTGGATTCGTAGTGGTGTGAGAGAATCGGACACTGCAGCTATTCCTCGTTTCGTTCCCTTCAGTGATGCTCAAATCTATGGGACTCAGTCAGAAAAAGCGGATGATTACATTCTTCAAGCTGCTGTGCCTTTGCATCGTCGGATAGATACTACAAATCCAGAAGTTCTATTTCAGGACCAGAATGTGCGGAGCAAAACACGTTACGATTTAGGACCCAGAACTAATAAAAGGAACTGAATTTTTTTGTGAACATTCTCCTATTTAAAGACATTTCTTTTTGAACTCTTCGTATTTTTGCTTCCTTGTTGATATAATTTTTTTTTTTAGTTTTAGATGTGCCATCTGTCTCCGTCGCAGGGTCACGGTAGGAGTCTGAGACTGTAACCTGATTTTTGACCTTTTAGTAAGTGGCTAGTGCCTCAGGATTTACAGAAATAAGTAGCTGAGTGATTAAAGAAGAGTGCCGTGAGCGACATTTTTTTTTACAAAGATGGATGGCGCAACAACCATAGATAGGGAAAATAGGAAGCAGGAAATGCGAACTAAGTATTGTAAATTACTGCGTATTCGTTTTGGCGTAACTTTGTGTGTTTTGATGGTTTTATGTATTTTATTAGCTTGCACAGGATGGATCGTTCATATTTTGCAAACTAGAAAGGTGGCTAATTCTACATCTTCTTTGCCTTCTCGCCTTTCTGTCTTTTCACATAAAATGCATACTCTACCCCCTCATGAGCAGATTAGGAGAGCCGAGTATAGGAACAATACGTTCATTCAGTTGTTGCACCAACATCAGCTGGCTATTAACATGACTGACTGTTGGGTGTGCGGTCTTATGCCACATAATGCTCAAAAGGGAATGCCATATCTGGTTCTTCCTTTTTCATATGAAGGTTCAGCTTGGGCTTATCTGACAATGTTTTCAGCCGCATACCACAACAGACCTAGAAGCCCTGTAAAAACCTCTGGGATTGGACTAGAATTTAGTCATAGTTCCCTGATAAAAGGCATAGTAATAATGGCTAAAATCGTAGAGAAGAGTAAGATTCCATTAGATGAGAAGAAAGCTTACGATGGATGGAATGTTACCCACTATGTCTCTATTCTTGGGGACAAGACTAAGAAGGGTGAGTCTTCCCCAGTATGGACTGTGCCCCATCAAGGTAATTTTTGTCTCCAAATGAATAGAAAGAAAGCTGACATGCAGCAGTAATTTGCATATGCATATTTCTTTTCATCCCTTGATTTTCCTCCGTTGGTCCCGTGACAAGGAACGTATTTTGTCTGCAATGATCGAGCTTATACTTGGCTTCCTTCCAATTTCTCTGGAACTTGCTACATAGCTTTTCTCCTTCCCCCTACATATATGGCTCCTCCAGACCATCACAAAACTAGACATAGCAGATGTTTAATTGATGCCAAAGTGTGAGTCTAGAGCAAAACCCAAGACTGAAAGCAATGCACAGCTTATGGCACTAAGGCCTATTTTTTGTAAACAAAAATGTTGTTCAACACAATTGGTCAAAGCTTCTTTTACTCAGAAATGCTTCAAAACGTTATATCTGATTAAAGACAATATAATATTCAAATCAAGTCAGTTGTTGATACATATCACAAAAACCATCATTGTTTCTGTTTAAGAAAGTACTTTTCACTGTTTTGATACATGAAACAATTCATCCACAACCCAATGCATTTCGGGTTCATTCAGAACCCTTCATCAGGGGAAATCATATTGATAAACATCCACATTGTAAGTATAAAATTGATGCCAACGACACGGCAGAGCAAGAGGGAGGAGACTTCCTTAAAGGATTCCTTTCCTTTTGGAGTCAGATGATTAACAGTAGACATATTAGGCAACTGGTTCGAGTGGTTGAGACCACTATTAATGTTACTGCATGTGCGATAGGTAACATTACAGCAGAGCTTCAGGCTGACCGTCTTATGACGTTGAAGAACCGAATTGCACTAGACGTCATCTTAGCAGACCGAGGTGGTGTCTATAGATTGATTGGATCTAGTTGCTGCATTTATATTCCAGACAACGCTCCGGCAGTATACCAAGCCATTTCCAAATTGCACACGGTCTCCGAGTCGATTCATCAAGACGAAGGAGATGGGTCTTTTATGGGATGGATTTGGGGAATATTGTCAACTCGGGGATGGAAGATCTTAACGTTTCTTGGAGCAATCTTAGCCGTCATATTCTCTTGTTGTGTATGTGTGCAATGTGGTCCTGCAGTCTGTGGCCTGTTGGCTACTTTATGTGTTCCACAATCTGCTACTCAGAAGACAGAGAATATTCGAATGATGGTGCAGCTACAACTTGAGGACCTTATGAACATCAGTGTTGACTCTGACTCAGATTAGAGTGAGTTGGTTTGTCTTTGCCTGAGTAATGGCAAAAGGAGGGTCTGAGGTTCTAAAAATTACTTATTCATTCGTACTCAGCCTCCATTTTGTGCTCTCCGCCATTTTGTGTTGCCCTCACTCAGGCAGCTTGGCGAACGCGATGTTTTCTGTTGTTTCTGCCTTTGCGTGTCAGTTGGCTTCTCTGCTAATGTTTACTAGCGAGTGTCAGGGTTTGGCAGAGCACACTAATTCCTGTCTGAGTTGGTTCACACCATTGTTTCCTTTAGTTTATCTTATCTGCTGTCCTTCGCTACATGTCTCCTGCATTCTCCTGTTTCACGACTGCTCTCTTACGATACACACCTGTGTGTTGTCTTTGCTCGTAAACTGAATAATGTAGATTTAATTGTAATTTACTTAAGAGGTCGAGTGACTAACGGGACCGGGAATTTGAGTTGCCTTAGTCTTAAAACATTGTTTCTAACGTTTGCCTATAGCTCATGCTCTTGTGAAATTGCCTTTTTGCATTGTGTTGTGCTGTATATAAACCTGTGTGCCACGGAGTTAAGTGGCAGTCTCTTTTGAACCTCGTTGCACTGACGACTTCTAAGACCACTCTATTGGCTGCAGCTAATAAATACCATCTTCTACGCCAGACGAAGAGTCCCTGTCTCTGTATTTGATAAGGCAGGTGAACTCCGGGGATTTAGGTGTACCCTGCGCCGCCGGGCCTTAAGGCTGCGGTTCTCCAGACTCCTCTCCTGTTTGGAAATGCAGCCGACCTCTCACCCCTCAGTCCATAGCAGACACACGCCTTGGCGTCACAATAAAAAAGCTTACGAAAATCAATGATTGGGACATCAACCCCCATAACTTTTAAAATAGACCAGAGTTTGCTGAGGATGACAAAGAAGAAAGCGGCTGTGAGATCCACAAACGCTAAAAATAGGTTCCCCTTCTTTGCCCTTGTGTACTTCCCCACCAGGATAGACAGATTTAAACCCTGTTCCACCGTCCCTAATCCTGCTCGAAATTCGTTATGCAGGTCGGAGAGGACGGAGTTCTCCTCTGTCCAGTCCTGGAGGCATTCTAAAATATTCCTACCTATAACTTCAGTTACTGTGTCCAGCAAAGAGATTGGACGGTAGCAGCCAGGGTCCTGTCTGTCCCTCTTTATAAAGATAGGGACGATAGTAGAATCTACCCAGGTCGATGGGAAGGTGGTACTGCGGCTCGCGGTAATTACCTAAACCAGAATGGGTCCCCACAAAGAAATGTTTGATTTGAATAGATCTATGGGGACCCCATCTAGTCCAGGAGCGTTGCCACCCTTGCTGAAGGATAAGGCCCGCTCCACCTCATCCAAGGTCAATGACAAGTCAGAATAGGATGGAGGGGACTTCAAATTACAGTCTTCCAAAGGAAAATTACAAATCACAACAGGGTTACCCTCGCCACTATATACTCTAGAGAAATGTTTAATCCATTATACCTCGGCGATTGCAATTTCAATAGAAGGACCAGCTTTGTTTGACAAGAAAGGATCTTTAACTACCTTCCAAAAAGCTGAACTGTCGTTCGTTATTGAGGCCTAATATAAGGTCTCCCAGGTCTCGTTTTTCAGGGTAGTTTTTCTGGCCTTTATATGTTTCTATAACCCACTCTGGCACTCCTCACATCATCTGAATTTCTGGGAGTTTTATGTAGCTCCTTTTAAAGAGGGAGTATGCCCGGGTACACCTAGAATCAAACCATCCATTTGAGTGTTTCCTGCTGCTAGTACATCTTAGAAGAAATTATTTTATAGCGTTGGAAATCACCTGGAAGGAGGCCATGATATTGTCTGGGGCAGCTGACTCATTCAAACAAGTCCCGATGGCAGATCTACACCTGTCCACCACTATTTGTGTTGCCGCAACCTGGTCCACCATGGCCCAACGCAGGGAATACCCATTCGTTCTTCGGATTGCTATGTTTTCTAACAGCTGATCATTCATATCAGATCTAGGTGCTCTACTCGAGGGTAATACCACTGACAGACACAGTGGAAAGTGATCGCTGAGAGAGTTATCTGAGACAGTAAACAAGTGCAACCTATGCGCATAGTTACATGATGTTAAAATGTAGTCAATGGTGGTGTGGGAACCCCTACCATTAAATGTCCAAGGCATGGGGATAGATGGCTGACATAAGTCATTTACAAAGCCCAAATTAAGGCTAAAAATTAATTCATTAAGTTGCTCTCCCAGATCAGAATGTCGAAAGTGGGATGAGCATGCTCCGTCTTCAATCAGGGCACCACATAATTTATCAACATTGGGACATAGTGCACAGTTAAAATCATCAGCCAGTATTAACATCAAGTCTTTTACCTTATTTTTACAAGCAGATTACAACGATTTGATCATACCTTTTACCACATTTCCAATTTTATCAGATGGAATATTATTTTAAAAGTTGGTCAAGATTATACAAGGTTTAGTGTCCAGTTCAAGAATGACCATTTGGTAGTAAGGATCACTAACAGACATCGTTATTACCTCCACTTTTAAGCTATATGATATATAGGTGCATAGCCCACCCATAGCTTTACCACTTAGACTATCTATTGCTGGAGTGTGGTACATCCTAAAATCATTAATATGGGTCGCCTCCCTTGACCAGGTATCTAGAAGGCATAAAACCTCGAATTGCAATATAAAGTCCCACCACAAAGAATTATTTAGCTTGGAAGAGATGCCCGCAATGTTCCATGAAGAAATATTACAGAAAAATAGTTTACACGTGTCTGGGATGTTAGTAGGGGTTAATAGCCTCGGTGGATCTGTAGGTGTGTTACTATGTAGATGGAAATTATCTTTACAACCCATGAGATCCATTAGGACTACCGATTTTGGAACTGTTGTCCCTGGGTCCTCATCTGTGTGGCCTTCACCAGTGGAAGTGGGCAAGGGAGCAACCTTTCCTGCCTTAGCTGAACCTCCATTGCCCCTAATCTCAGACTGAACAGGTAGGGTTTTAGATTGACCATACTCCTCTGGGTCCAGTCAATCAATCTATTCCAGTGAGCTCAAGACATTGAAACGGTTGCTTACTAGAACCAAATATCTGGGTTCCCTGTTACCCATTAAGTTTTTTTACCTGCAGGCGCACGCCATTATGATATGAAAAGGTTGGGCGGTTGGTAGAAAAATCCCAATGGTAGTATGTTGATGTCATTGGGATTCGCAGACTCATTACCTCCCCGCTCCAGGATTGTATATACCAAAGCTGGCGAACTAAAAGTTAGAACAACATAGTATCCCTTCATAGTTTTTGCTGAGGCGCCCACCCGCCCTATTCACCGTACCATTTTAAATTCTGAGAAAAGGGTACTACTAATGCCAGTCCTTGAACTTAGGAAGTGTAGTGATTTTTTTTTTAAGTGGATCAGTGTTCAAAGGCATTATGTGACAGGGGAGGTACGTTAGCCAGGATGATTGTGTACAGGGTCGCTTCTGGTGGCAAGTTAAGATATTGTAGGGAATTAGGAGACTTGTCACAGTATTTTTGTTAACGAATATCCCTCTCCATTTTCTTAGCTCTGCCTGGCGTCTTAGGGCCTGATGCTCCTCTTAATTTAATACCGGAAGTACTGGATTCTACGGTGGGGGATCCTGTTATCAGGGTAGGGGGCCCAGGATGGCTAGGGGCATTGGCTGTACTTTGAACAATGATGTTAGAAGGGCTCCTGATATGGATCTATCTATTTGCCTGTCAAATCTCAGAGGAGTGTTTGGGTTGATCAGCCCCCTTATCCTTCCCTCTATTGTTTGATGTACCATGAGCTGATGTCTGGGATGTTGACGGTTTGCAGCTTACCATTTCTTCTACCTTAACCAACCTGGCTTCTACCATTGTTAATTTTAATAGAATTGGTTCCTATAATACAGTAAACATTGTTTCCAGTCTGCCCCTAAAGTTCCCCTCTTGTATGGCATTGGCAAGCTTTTCTTTCTCATTATGGGGGGCGGTGTTAGGGGAACCCTCATTGGACTCCCTTTCACTTACAAAAAATCTCAGTCTTTTCCCAGGAATTTTTTGAGCGGGTCTACTCTGTTTCTGAGTGCCTCAATCCCTTCTTTTTATTAGGTGGGGGGTCAAAAGAGTGGTGTGAACTTGGGTTGGCTTTCTGGGCTCTAGTTGTAACTTTGGGTCTAACAGGGCTTCATTCTAACTCGGAAGACAAAGAGAAGGAAGCAAGTTCCAGCACCGCATCGGGGTCGGTACATAATGGCGATCTGTTCCGCATAGGTAGTGCCTCTTGGATGGACTTTGATCTCACGTCAGTGAGTACAGACGTCAAAGAAAGTCTAGGGGGATTGGTCTCAAGGGATAATCTTTGTTCTGTGAGTTTGATCTTGTTGATGAAAGCCGATTAAGCCCTCAGAAAGAAAGCATTAAGGGTCCCTACAACACCCTGACCTACTCCTAGTTTTTGTTTACTCATATTGGTATTAGCAATGGCGGAGCAACCATACAGTATAATTTATACAGCGTTAGAAAGTTAAACACACTTTACCATAGCATTTGCAGATGTCCCCAAATGACCAAGTACTTAAGGGGTGGCCCTGCCCTGCCTCGTCCGGCCGCGGACGGGCGCATCAAATAAACAGTGCAGTAAAAGAAGTGATTCTGCCATGCCACATTTCGGGATATCTGCTAACATTACACAATTGATTTTGTTCACTACATTTCAGAGAACAATACACACATATTTGGTATTACTGAATCCCAGATATTCAAGGCAATCTTTCTTAGTTAGCATTCCAGAATTTATTGTTGTCTGTGTGGAAAGTATAATAACATATTGAACAAACTTGTTAACAGAAATAAAGATATTGCTACATTTTAAATATCGCTATGGACAGAAATGAGATATCGATGTCGGATTTGTGCCAATATATTGCCTTGAAAGTGTTAAAAAATATAGTTTGCATGATTGCACAAATAACCCAAATAAGCGCATGTGATGAAACAACACAAGGCTGTTTGAAAAAAATACAAAAACAGAATGCTTCAACAGACAGGCGTGCAAGTAAAACAGCAGCAAAAGGGGTAAGACTGTCAGTACTCTGGACTGTTCAGGAGCAATCTATAATGCTGACCTCTCATTTGTCCGTTGTTTCCTTGAAAAGGTGATCTGCTGAATCCCATCCTAGAAACTGAAATCAAACGTCTGAGAAGCAGAACACATGGTCAGACTGGGAAAGGAAATAGGCCAGGGAACCAAACTAAAAGTAGCCCCATTAATAAATTAGATATCTAAAACAGTGGCTCATATGCGCAATGCAACATACTGTATAAGTGATTCCAAGGTATGGAAGACTGCAAGGATCAGTGCTTGCTGCAAGCAAAGTGTGTTTTAATATCAGGGAAATAACCAATAAAAATTGGGAACGAACATAATGAGATCTGCTCAGAACGGACTGGACAGTTTTGCTTCCAAAGATTTCAGCTTCAATAAGTGCATCATCTATGCCACATCCGCTGAGATAACTTCTTGCACACCGCAATGAAACCTTTTATCATGCCAAATAGGCCCATCATTGGATAAAGATCCTCAAATTCTACTGGACTGCTCATAAAAATGGCAGCTACAAATAAGGAAAACACCTCAATTCTAGAAAATTGGCATGGCAGACTGGCCTTCATGCAGAGCATGCACATTTTGGAAATCTTTTAGAGGTGTGTATACTGTTGCGTAGTTTGTGACTGGAGCTGGTATTACTGGTAAAACCCCAACCTTCTTCAGTGGGATGGTATTCCGGGAGATCAGAGCATGAATTCCAGACTACGAAGAAACAGGTTTTTCTTCACCCTTCAGTCCGCACCGAATAAGTGATATGATAAATTCAGGTAAATCAGCTTTGAGGACCGCAGCATCAGGTAGAAGAAGATCTGTGTCCCCAGCCACTTTGAAACTTTTTAGTAGACTGGGATATGTTAATGGCTTGTAGTGATTTTGCACATGTTGGCAAAGTAGTTGGGTTATAACTTTGCAGCTTCATGGGTTTGGTTGTCGTCGCTTTCTCACTGGTTTCTGCTATTTTTGACAAATTTTTACAATGCTTGTTTCTATTGTGTATGACTTGTAGCACTTGTTGTTACAATGAAAAAATATTTAATCCTCTTCACACATCAGTTTCAATTTTTTGTGAACTTCGTCTTGCGGTATTTCTGCAGCATCTCGAGCTCTCTTCTGTCCAGTCGCAGCTGATGTTAGTTTTGCTTTCAGATTAAGCTTTGCATATGACACATGTTGCAGTTAGCAACAGTCTGTCACAGGGGTAAAGATCCTCTGCTACCAAATGCTTCGCTCATGTTTACAAATTTAAATCAACGGAAAACCTAAAACAAAATCCATATAAAAATAAATTACCAACATGATGGCTAAAGCACATCATTATAGAGCAGTTATTTTGGAAAATGGTGGAAGGTTTGTTCTGAGGAGTAATTTTCTGTCTCTATAAGACTACATGACCCCCAAAACCTATGTTTTGACACCAAAATGAAGTAAATAGGTCTCACGTTCCTGAAATATTTCATTGTCACTGCAACCCATCCGCCATTTATAAAAATGGGGCCAGAAAAATATGAACACCATATCTGTGGGACACCTTTTTGTTCCACCTCGTAGCACTGCATTCTTTGATTGCATTTTGCCGCAATATATTTAATTCTTCACTGTTTTTTTTTTGTGCTTTTGCTTTTAATCCTCAATTTTTTCCACATTCACCCTTCTTTCCAACCTCAAAACAGGAAATGCAATTTTCCAAAATGTTCTCATGTTAATGTTGGGCCATCCGAGCCTCTTGACAAAAACACGTACTGATGCCAAAATCCATTTAAAAAGCAGTTTATTTAAACCCAATGCATTTCAGGCCTCTTGGGGCCTTTCGTCAGAAGGCAGCAATGTGTTAACTCGGGTTTATGTTAGAATGAATTCTCGTGTGTAACTTGTTTGAAGCTTATTTTTAACACAATTACATAATGTTAACCTTGATAATAGTTATTGAAGTACATGATATTGTGGTTTTAAACGGGTGGATGGAATCTTAATGGACTTATTTTGTACTTTCAGTTACCCCTGACGAAAGGCCCCAAGAGGCCTGAAATGCATTGGGTCAAAGAATGCAGTGCTACGAGGTGGAACAAAAAGGTGTCCCACAGATATGGTGTTCAGATTATTACGTGCAGTATGGGCTGAGCACGTCACGTGTGCACGCGATGGATTAAAAGGACTGTGTCAATTAAAAATGGAAAATTAAAACTGAGTAAATATTGGAGTGCTGACCCTTCATGTATGTGATGCCAGAAAAATATGGCCCGGATTAGCAATCTCTAGCCAAGCTAAATTATTTCTCTAATGATACAAAAACCCAAATCAAAAATGAAAATGTCTGGGCAACAATTTTTTTATGGCGGTTTATCTTGGTGCCCCAGTGCCACTGTGCCTTATGCACTATTTTTAGCCAGGCCCTGTCGCTACAACAGTTATCTTTAGATAAATGATCGCATCTTCTTTATCGCGTAATAAAAGTGTTTTTTTAGAGAAAAACACTTACTAGAAACTCACGTTTTCGGTAAGTTTTATACTATATTTAATTCAACCTTGAACCAGCCCTCCATGATCCAGGCCTTGCTGGCTCGACCAACCCGCCCGGGGACAGTGAAGAAAAGAAAGCAGGTGTGGCTTTTCATCTCAGGCCAAGTAGCCAACATGCTGGTTGGTAAAGAAAAAGTGCAGGCTCAGCTCTTTTTTATGTTTGAAAAGCTTTATTTATAATAAAATGATAACAACTGACATCAGGAAGGAGGATGTAAAATATACAATTCAAATAAGGAATATAACAATCCTAATGACAAGCTAGAGAGCTGAAAACAATATCTAACACATTCAGCACAAAATCAAATTAATCTGTAAAGATTGTGAAGTAAAACTCTCAATCACGTGACCACTAGTAATGATCACAATCAATCAAAGTCCGTTTCTCTAATCAAGTGGTAGTGTAGTCCATTTAAATGTGAGAGTTTTACTTCACAATCTTTACAGATTAATTTTATTTTGTGCTGAATGTGTTAGATATTGTTTTCATGAGATATATAGCTCTTTGATAATTTTGGAGCTCAGGGAGGATCTTCCATTAAATTTAACTAGGATCATATCTTGGTATGGTCTATGAGGGTTGTCTGGTAATCACCCTTTTTAGGTTTTGCCTGGCGAAAGCTGCGCTTTCTGCGCAGCTTTTTCGCGCAGGCGAAAACCTGATGAGAACAGTAGTGTGCTTTCGTTCGGCCCTCGTCATTCATTGGCTGGCTCCGTAAATGGAGCCTTGCCATTGGACGAGGGGCCTGTCCGTCAATGCCGGACCAGACACGGGGGCGTTCCCGACATTCTTTGGCTTTTGCCGACGTCACGCGACGCCGGGAACGCCCCCGAGTCTGGTCCGGCATTGCCGGCACTTCTGCGTCTCTCCTGCCCCGTGACTGGCCGGCCGGCCAATCCTAGCGCGGCCGGCCGGAAGTGCCCGCCCCCCGCAGCCCGGGGGAAGAAGGAGAGGAAGACGGCAAGCAGTATGGCGGCGCCCGCGGGGCTCCCGTGGCCTGGAGGGAACCCCGGGAGATGCGGAGGACGTTGCCGGTCTCCCATGCCGAAGAGGGAGACCGGAGAAGTGCCGCCGTCGCAAGGTGCAGGTGAGTCGATTTGTGCTCCCGTCCCCGTTCCCGCCCCCCTCCCGCTGGTGACCGTGCTTTCCTGTTGTCTCAGCCAGGCCCGCTCCCCGCAGACTCCCCTCCCCCTGGTCTCCGTTGTTCCCACCCCCTCTCCTGCTCGCAGCGTCTCCCGTCCCCGTTCCCGCCCCCCTCCCGCTGGTGACCGTGCTTTCCTGTTGTCACCCACGGATGGCTCCGTCAAACATTCTAAGAGTGGGGTGCCGTAAGTCAGAAAAATGTTTTTGAAATTGTGCCTGCAGAAGTTGTTGAATTTCAGAACTGTATCGGGCTCTTTGCAAGAAAAAACCTTCTGTCATAGAGAGTAAAGGCGCCTCTGTCAGTGTTATGATTGCCATGAGCTTATGTAACTCACCAAAGCGCATATTTTTCATGTTTTATTGTGGCGAGGCAACAGGTTCAAATCACGTCCATGGGGAAGGATATAATGTAAATACCACTATATATTACTGTTTTCTGAACAGATATAACGAAATGTAGCACAAAGGAGTGAGTGTCTTGGTGCACGCAGATGTGCTTATTAATGGGACATTGTCTTATTATCAGTTGTGCGTTGGCGTAACTTGCCAACACTATGGGGCCGATTAATATGCGGCCCGTAAAGGCTCTGACTGATGGTCGGAGCTTTCCTGGCCCCATTGTAATCGGCCGCTCGGTTTACTTTCCGATCGCCTCATTTTAATGCTGGCGGTCGGAAAGTAAACCGGCGGGTCATTCCTGCTGGCTTACGATGGCCTCCATGGAGCCCGTCGGACAGTCGAAGCCAGCTCATAGTCCCAGAGGACTTTCCAATATGCATAACCTTGAACTGCAAATGAATCACTAAATTGTGTAGAATAAATACATCTGTGATTAGTGATCAGAATTTTTTTAACCTTTCAGGTTTTTGTGAATACCAAAAGGATTACTGGTTAGATCTTTCATCACTATTGAAATAAGGGAGTCCTCTCTGGAATTCTTCTTGGGCTATTTATGCTCCCACTGTGCATAATTATTTATTTCTCCGGGGCTATTGGCTTCATGATTGTAATGGTGTCCATAATGACAAACCAGAACAATTCCGGATGATGTTTTGCATTTAAATAAGCAGCATTGTTGTGTAAAGAGACATAAGAAGCTAGTTCAACCTTTTAACAATATTTGCATCCCATCAATTTGAAAAGGGAAATGAAATATAATGTAATCTAAGGATATCTTTACTGTCTTGTATTGGATATAATTGATAAATTATGCGGTATGCAGATACTGATATGTACATATTGTCATATCCCTTACATTAAACAAATAATAATACATTGCCATTTCTGGGGTAGCTCCCTTGTTTAAAGGGGATACTGAATGCTTTCTCATGGAGGTTTTGCTTAAGTTTTTAAGTGAAATTTTATATTTTAAGTTGCATAGGCTGGATTAGAGATTTGCAGGTTTCATTTCCATCCACCATTCTGGTGGAACAATGTTCATTGCCATACTAGCGGTGGACATTTCAGCCACTTGGGAGTTCTCCTCCTTGATGGTTATCGTTTATCCAACAGATTATATTTCTTCTACCTGGGAGTACCCACCTTGAGTGGAAAGGAGTTCTGCAGGGTATTCCACCAATCATCAGTTTTGTCCCTGGAGATGTTCTTCCCCAAATTGTCCCTACATTTACACCCCCCCGCCCCCCACTATATTTACTTGCTCATGAGTCATAATATTCCTAGATTTTGCCGACGCTTGTGCCCTCGCGGCTGAGCAGGCTCTGAATTGGCTCACACTCTCTCCGTTACTATTGCATACGTGCCAATATACCCGAGTCAGGCGGGTGTCTACCAATTTCTAACCCCCCCAAAAAATACGTTATTTTGACTGTGTGTGTGTGTGTGTGGGGGGGCTCTGTGTGGGTGTGTGTGGACTGTGTGGGGGGCTTTGTGTGGCTGTGTGTGGGGGGGCTCTGTGTGGGTGTGTGTGTGGGGGGGGTTTGTGTGTGTTGGGGGGGCTCTCTGTGGGTGTTGGTGTGTGTCATTTGCGAGAGATAAAGCTAGTGGCATTGTAAATGACAATGCCATTTATTTATGTTAAAAAAAACATAAATAAAAATAATGTCAAGAGCAATGCCAATCGCTCTAACTTTAACAAAGGCAAAACCATTGCATTGTAAATGCTTGTTCTCCCTTTGTAGCACCTTCGAGATTGCGTTGACTCATTATTATTATCCCTTGTACTAGTGTTGAGCGCCCCTTCTTTGCCTGGTTACCAGAATGTTGTTTTGTATTAGAGAGCTGAAAGCATTTTATGGGATTTTGAGAAGGAAAGGGGAGCAGGGGAAGGAAAAAAGAAGGGGGGGGGGAGAAAATAAAATAAAACCAAAAATATTGCTGTAAAAATAACAGCTCTGATACATCAACATGGACGTGGTCCCTGCAACTTCAGGAGGTGGAAAAAAACGGACGAAAGTCAAGCAACACTACGACGATTTGTAGTACTGACTGCATGTGTGCAGCGCGTTAAACATATTATTTCTATAGCGCCATACGCATGGTCCGACCGCACCTAAAAGCTCAGAAGTAGGGAAAAAAAATAAATATCAATCAACTGCAAGAGAACCCTGTGGGCGCTTTGCAGGGCTAGCTACTAGTGGAAAAGCGACGCAGCTTGCTATCAGCATTACCAAAAAAACTCCGAGACCATGGAGACTGACAGATCGTACTAAATGTGCGGAACCGCCAGAGCTCTCTGTGCGAATGAGGTCTAGCGCCTGCAGGGCAAATACCAGGCGCATATCAAGAATACCGCAAAGAAGCTGATCCATAACTGTGTTCAGGGGGGGATGTCTGTCTGTATTTTACTGACGTGCACTTGTGTGTGGTGGGAGGCGGTACGGGAAAGGAAAGTGCCCATTTCATCCACCTCCGCACACTCCCGGCACCACCTCTATCTCATTCTTCCAGGCTCGTTTTCAGACCTGCTTCCCCCCTTTGTCACTGTCTTTCCGTCTTTCTCTTCCTCTTTCTTTCGTCCTTTTCTGCCGGACTCCCTTTAATTCCTGGGCTGATGAAAAATAAATTAAAGGCGCAAAAATGAGTTCTTCCAAATATGTGCCCCACCTACACCCCAGGCTCACATCCATCCAGCTGTGCTCGCGTTTCTCTAGCGAGCCTTTCACTTCTGGTGCTGAATCGGAAACAATAATTGTAAAAATCCAAGGTGCGGTCGTTCGTAAACTTGCGTTTATTCCATATCTTCCTTCCGTTCCAACAAATGTCATGTGCGTCTTCGTACGTCAGTGATAGTGCTTGCAAGTGTGCAGTTGTGCACGAACGCGCGCGGGTGTATCCCTCTGCTGGCTAGGAGTTGTGTGCACACGGACACGGTTTTAGACTGGCTGCTGGCCCAGTCATGCACTCTTCATTTTGTTACTGTCCCCAGATTACAAATGAGGCCCGTGTTCATCTCCAGGAGGCGACGCCCCTCTTTGAGTTTACCTCAGGCCGGTCCAGGACTCGCAGGGTGAAAGGGGGAGCCGGGCGTGACTCACTCATGTTCCCCGCCATATTGGAGCAAGTCTCCAGAGAGACCTCCTGGTCAGCACGGTCCCTCCGCCCTCGGTCCCGCGACCTCGATTGTTGTATTTATTAATAATACTGGTGCGTTGCCATATTTCGCCATGGTTTCAATAACAAACAGAGCTGGTTTCCAGGGCCCACCGACCGATCGGCTGAGTGTATCCGCTGTATATCACAGGGAGCCGTCTCTGGGCCTGGGAAAACGGGCCCTGTTTACTTATTGATTTTCTGCCCGGATGGGACAAAGGCACGAAATCTACTCATTAAGAAAAAAAAGGTTGTGTGAGGGAAACTGCACTGAGGTCTCGGCGCCTGCATATTTGCTGTTGTCACTAGTTCTCGAAATCCTCCCAAAAATAGGAAAAACATTTTTATCGAAAGATTTGGCAAGGTAAAACAATTGAATATAAAGCGTGTGCCACAGGTTTTGTGGGTGGCCTGTCCCCTCCGCGGGGACCTCATAATGACACTTTCAGCTTCACAAGTGTGCGATGCTCTTTCAAGACTGCGAATTGTGGCCGGAACGGACTGAGCTCCAAGGCGGACTTTGCACCAGCTGCCCTCTGAGGTGTCCGAAGAAGGGCCTGGGAAATGTACAGCCTCCGAGGCTCCACTGCTCCCTGATAGGATCTTAAGCATTTCGGCCGGCAGTGGACGCTCCGGTAAAGCCGCCCTGTCTTGTCTTTGTTTATCCGCCTGTCTGACTGGGACCTTCCCGGACAACGAGCGTGTCTGCCCGGCCGTCAGGCGTGGCCAGGTCTGTTGGGGCAGAAAGCGCCAGAGGGTAAATGGTGATGGTGAATCAGAGGGAACAGACCCATTGCGAGGGGACGGGGCTTCTGCACCTGCTGAGGAGGGGCACGTCAGAGGGCTAACAGGGTTAAAGTGGAGAGCAGACAGGCGTGAGTGTGCGAGGACACACTCTCTCTGACATATGTGTTCCCTGAGATAGAACCCCCTTAGGATAAAAGCTCCCGCATATGTGTGTAACCAGTGGTAGAAGTGGGCGAGATCGGCAGGTCATGGGTGCCCCTACTTCTTTAATGTATTAGAATTCGTTCCCCTACTTTTTTTTTATTTTAAAAATGCGTCCCAAGACGGCAGAAATAGCCAAGGCCTATAGATAAGGCTAGGCGTTCCTGGCCGATCGGGAACTTGCGGGTGGCTGGAGATGGAAAAGGACTGTGGGCCATTTGTAGCAAGCAAAATTGCATTCGCAAACGCCGAAATTCGCATAATTTCAGCGTTTGCGAAAGCAATTTTGCCAAATGGTATGTATTAAGGCAAAATAAGGAATCGCTAAATTTGCGATTCCTTATTTTGCGATTGCATATTTTGCGGTTACTTAAATGCAATGTAAGAAGCACCAAAAAATTGCAATGTAGCCTTAAGGAATCGCAAATTACCACCAACTTCAAGTTGGTGGTAATTTGCGATTTCTTTGAAAAATGCACTTTTTTGCATTTCTCAAAGTGCAATGTGAAAGGGCATGTATGTGCGTCACATGTGCACCCATGCTTATTTCAGGGGTGCAACAGGGTGTCCTTTTGACACCACTGCACCCTTGAAATTGCATTCTTAATTTGGGATTCGCTAATTGCTAATCGCAAATTGAGAATGTCTTCCCAGTCATTCATATGGACCTCCAGACCCATAGGAATGAATGGGGAGATATTACTTAATTGTGAATCGCAATTTGCGATTCGCAATTAAGGAATATGTAGGATTTGCCAAATTTATTGCAAATCCTACATACATAGCATTTTGCAATTCTCAAATAGCGATTCACAAAAAATCGCTATTTGAGAATGGCAAAATGACTTTTTAGGGCTCGACCTCTGCCAATGCTCTTGCGCATTGCAGATGTCGAGACATATTGGGTCTTAACGAGAGCTTAACCAAAGGGGCGATTTGATGCTGTGCCCGTGAAAAAAGCGCGTGCACGCATCAAAGTCACCAGCCTCCCTCCTACAAGCTTCCCCCAGCGAGCGCTCTGGCATTTCTCCTCCCCTAATTATTCACTGCCCACGGCCGGCCGGCACATCAAAGGCTGCTGCTCCCCGTGCGTCTCGTCACCCTTACTCTCCCCTATTCTTCCCTTCTTGCCTCTCCCCGCCCCCCATCCCCACCACTGCAATGCCGAGGGCTTGTCTTTCTTATTATTTTACCCCTGCATCATCATACTGGCCCCCGCAAGATCCTCTTGCCACAGAATATGCATATAGTCTCATACGAGCATCTCCTATGCGTTTACATATGATGCTCTTCTTTTCCATTCAGACATAGTCGCGCAAGACCGTGCAGACTTTATTTTACTTCAGTTTTCATTCCTTGCATAGGCTGCCTGCAAGCCCGTTGCGTAACCCCTCCCTCCTTTTATTTTTCTTGTACAACAGACTCATATTGAGCTGCACTGTCAACACAAGAATGTTATGTGCATGAGTATATTAATGCAGATGGATATGACCGCACGCTGACTGCCAATCTCCCAGACCAAGTGTTCATCTCCACAGCAGCTGTAAATTCTGAGGCTTTGTTCTCAAACTCGCATTTATTTATACTTTTTCAACTGAGAACATCTTAGTGCGCACTTTTACCACTTATGTTGAAGGCGGGATAAGCATCTCTACAAGTTTCTTGTTTACCTTGTGCACTCTGGGCCTCAAAATCACGGCAGCCCCGTCCCCGCATGCAGTGTTAGTTTGTTTCTCCTATGCACCCACACCATAGGGCTTCCTCCTTTCCCCAGCATGACGGAGCATTCGGGTCTGCATTTCTCTGTATGGAGGGATAGCATCCTGTAAGTTTCTTGGTTACCGCGTGCACTCCGGCCCTAGGAGGCACGGCAGTCCCTATAACCGCACAAAGTGGGGGTTTGTTTTCTTATGTTCACACGTCACTGGGATCATCTACCTCTGATTAATGGAATACACAGCTTTGCAAATTTACTATCCCCACTCTCCCCTCTCACCACTCTCCTCTCACCACTATTCCCTCTCACCACTCTCCCCTCTCTCCCCCTCACTCCCCTCTCCCCTCCCTCTCCCCTCCCCTCACTCTCCCCTCTCCTCACTCTACAATCCCTCTCTCCCCTCCCTCTCTTTCCCCTCTCTCCCAACTCCTCTCTTTCCTCACTACCCTCTCTCCACTCCATCTCCCCTCTCCTCACTCTCCCCTCTCCTCACTCAACCCTCTCCTCACTCAAGCCTCTCCTTACTCTCCCCTCTCCTTACTTTCCTCCCTCCCCTCTCTTATTCTCTCTCACCTCTCTTCTCCTATCTACTTTCTACCCTCTTAACTCTCTCCTCTCATCCCGCTCCCCTCAGCACCACCACCGCATCAATCAGGGGCACCACAGCATCACTATGCGCCACTACAGCATCACTGAACGCCACAGCATTACTCATCCCTACCACAGCATAACTCAGCACCACCCCAGCATCACTCAGCACCACTCACCATCACCACATCATCACTCAGCATCACCCCAGCATCACTCAGCACCACCACAGCACCACTCATCATCACCACATCATCACTCAGCGCTACCCCAGCATCACTCAGCAACACCACATTATCACTCAGCACCACCACATTATCACTCAGCGCCACCCCAGCATTACTCAGTGCCACCCCAGCATCACTCAGCACCACCACAGCATCACTCAGTGCAACCACAGCATCACTCAGCACAACCACAGCATCACTCAGCGCAACCACAGCATCACTCAGCACCACCACGGCATCACTCAGCACCACTACAGCACCACTCAGCACTACCCCAGCATCATTCAGCACCACCCCAGAATCACTCAGCACCACCCCAACATCACTCAGCACCACCCCAGCATCACCACAGCATCACTCATCACCACCACAGCACCACTCAGCACCACCACAGCACCACTCAGCACCACCACAGCATCACTCAGCGCAACCACAGCATCACACAGCGCAACCACAGCATCACTCAGAGCAACCACAGCATCACTCACCGTAACCACAGCATCACTCAGCGCAACCACAGCATCACTCAGCGTAACCACAGCATCACTCGGTGCAACCACAGCATCACTCAGCGCAACCACAGCATTACTGGTTCAATTATGTTCTTTCAATGTTTCAAGCTGTTTTCAAGCTTTCACGCTTTATTACAAATCACAAAAAGAAGTTAATATTTCACTTCTGTTCTTGGATTTTCGTCACAATAAAAAACACTGAACATAATCTTCACAAAAGTTATCTACAAAAGTTTAAGCTATTGCCATTACAAATTAAATAAATTATTTAAGTATTAATTATTTGAAAAAAATTAAAAGCCATTGTTATTTGTAATTTCAATACATCTAAGTCACGTAAATACAAAACATGTTGCATTACAAATGTTATAGGTGTCACATTTGCGAAAGTTATAACTATTGGAATTGTAAATGACAAAGCTATTAATTTAGCTATTTTAAAAAATAACACATAAATAAAAAACATTCATTTATAAGACCAATAGCTCAAACTTTCCTAATGCGAACCCTACTGCATTTCCAATGCTTGTTTATACATATGGCCCTGTGTCTTTTCCTTCTTGCCCAGAGAAGATGAGGACAGTGTCCACTTCTCCTGCTCTGCCGCTGGCAGCTGCCTCCTTCTTTCTTCCTCTTAGTCCCTCTCTTTCTGTTTCGCTCCTACTCACCTGCTGAAAACCACAACTTCCAAGAAACTGTTCTTACCTTCCCTTTACTCTGCTTTCTTTTATTTGTTCCCCTGTGAAATGGATTCAAAAATCAGAAAAACACTTTGCTGCAAATGTCTCTTTCTTTTTTAAATTTTTTTAAAAACCTTTATTATAAAAGAGCACACAGCTATTCAGCCTAACATCCCGGAGGCAAGGCAGCATAGAGAGTCAGGAGAACAAAAGTGCAAGGTGATTCACATCAGAGCATTGAAGGTTGTTTTTTATTTTTATGAAGAGAACTAAAACCAAGAAAAGAAACACCTGGAGGCGCGAGAGAGTGGCAATGGAATCAAAAGAGCCGTCAGGGCGTCGGCAGAGGGCAGAGGAGGACAGGTAGAGAGTCGATAGATAAGGATAGATGATAGGATGGAAGGAGGGAGGAGGAAAAAGCAGGAGCAGTACAAACGTTATAAAGCAGTTGGTGTCACAGGTTATGGTGATAAGTGTTCATCCAGAGAGACAGGTTCTGGCGGTAGGCACACGTCGCCCCTGTATGCATTCCATGCCCCCCACACTTTATTCCATGTTTGGGGTCTCCCCCTGGCTACATAGACCGTCTTTTCCCGGAACATGCACCAATCCATGTTGGCTTTCCACTGTACCACCAGGGGGGCTGCAGCAGCACCCCACTTTTGAGCAATGTCTCGCTTGGCCACCATATTGCCCAGTGTCACCCAACGAGTCTGCGCCGTGTTGTGATCAGATGGTTCCCAAACGTTGAGGAGACACCTTCGAGCCTCTGCAGCCAACACCACCCCAGTCACCTCTCCCATAATTCGGTGCACCCTCGCCCAGTAGGGGGCAATGACGGGGCATTCCCACAGAATGTGTAAAAAGGTAGCGAGGGCACCACAACCCCGACGACAAAGTCCGTCGGGCGAATATCCCATATGCAGAAGTCGAGGGCCGGTGACATACACCCGGTGCAGAATCTTGAATTGCACCAGCCGGAGACGGGAGGAGATAGCGACTTCTTTAGGGGAGGCCACTGCACTCTGCCAATCCTCATCGTCAAGTTCCAGGCCGTCTGCCACCCAATGTGTAAAAAGGTAGCGAGGGCACCACAACCCCGACGACAAAGTCCGTCGGGCGAATATCCCATATGCAGAAGTCGAGGGCCGGTGACATACACCCGGTGCAGAATCTTGAATTGCACCAGCCGGAAACGGGAGGAGATAGCGACTTCTTTAGGGGAGGACACTGCACTCTGCCAATCCTCATCGTCAAGTTCCAGGCCGTCTGCCACCCATTGATCCCGCAAGCCAAGGAGGAGGTCAGTGCGAACATTAATCAGTTTTTTATAGGACAGGGAAATAGCACTGTCAGGCATGTGGCCATCCAGTATCCTGTCCTCCAAGGGGGAGCTTTCGGGGATCTCTCCCTCCGTTGGCTTGGCAGAGAGCAACGCGTGTCTCAGCTGGGCGTAGCGCAAAAACTCTGAATCGCCCAATCGGTATTCGGCCTGCAACTGAGGAAAGGTCTTGACTTCACCCTTAGTAATCATATCGTCCACCCTGGAGATGCCTATGAGGTCCCATTTGTCGAAGCCCTTGGTGTGCCACAGCTTACCCAAGATATCGGAGTCATACAGTGGGGTAAACCTGGTCAGTCTGCCCTGCCAGCCCTGTGCTTTAGTGATCGTACGCCAAATGTGGACCGCTGTCTTGGTTGGACCAGACATCCGCCGATCGAAGGACCTTGAGTACAGGGCCCGATAGTAATTGCCACCGCCTAAGAGCCACCTGTCCATCGCGTAGCCGGGACTATCCACAGGGCCATAAAAGCCGTGATTAAGAGCAGTGAGCTGGGAGGACCAGTAGTACCGACGCACATCCGGTAGGGCTATGCCACCATCGTACCATGGTAACGTAAGCTTCTGGATGGCGACGCGGGGTCGACCATCCCAAAGCAAGGCCCGTTGTAGACTCTCAATCTCCCGAAAATAGCGGGCCGGAACCGGGTCCTGAGTGTTTTGTAAGGCATACAGGAACCTGGGCAAGGACATCATTTTGAACAATGCCGCTCGGCCAAGGAGGGAGAGCGGGAGTTTGCGCCAGCTATCCACGTCTCTCTGCAGCCGCTGGAGAGGGGGGAGCAGGTTGTGGTCGTATCGCGCTTTAGGACTCCCGGAAATGTATATTCCCAAGTACTTAAAGCCCTGTCCGGCCATCTGGATATTGCAGCCTCTGGGGAGGCGCGGTGTGTCCCCTTTTAGGATGTACAGAGAAGACTTGGCCCAGTTGATGACCAGGCCAGAGTGGCGGCCAAAAAGCCTGAGTACGTTGCAGGCCACAATGAGCGACTTGCAGGGGGAAGTGAGATAGAGCAGAATATCATCTGCGTACAGGGAAACTCTGTCTTCAAAGCCCGGGGCCCAGGTAATGCCATGTAAGTCCGGGTGTGTACGGAGCATGGCCGCAAGTGGCTCAAGGGCCAGGGCAAACAGGAGAGGTGACAGGGGGCAACCCTGCCTGGTACCTCGGTGAAGGGCAAATGACGCCGATACGCGGCCATTGACTGTGACATTAGCCAACGGACAAGCGTAAAGAAGTTTCACCCAACTCACAAAGACCGGCCCAAACCCAAGCTTCGCCAGCACAGCCCAGAGGTAACTCCACTCAAGAGAGTCAAAGGCCATCGTGGCGTCAAGAGAAGCAAGTACTGCCGGTTCCTCGAGGGTGTGGGCTCTGGCCATAGCACCATGGAGCCGACGCAGGTTAAGGGCAGTGTTTCGGCGGGGAATGAAACCCGACTGGTCCGGATGCACTAAATCACCAATGACTCCAACCAGTCGATTAGCGAGTAATTTGGCAAGGATCTTAGGCTCCACATTAAGGAGAGAGATAGGGCGATAGGATCGACACACGTCTCTCGGTTTTCCCTCCTTGTGGATAACCACAATGGTGGCCAGCCTCTGGTCTAGGGGAAGTAGGCCCTCTTCCAATGCTTCCAAATACATAGTCCGCAGGTACGGGGATACCACGTCCGGTCGAATTTTATATAACTCGACCGGGATGCCATTGGGACCAGTCGCCTTACCCGACCTTAGTGCGCGGATCGCTAGGGCGATCTCGTCAGCGGATACGTCTCGATCCAAGTCGGCACGGTCCTCTTCGGAAAGACAGGGAAGGTCAATCGTCGAGAGGAACGCCGCCGAGTCAGCCTCGGAACGGTCTGAGTTAGAAGTGTAGACACCCCGGAAGTAATCAGCAAAGGACTCGGCAATGGCACTCGGGTCCGTGACGGTAACCCCGTCTTTGCCCAAGATCTCAGGCACAACGCGGCTAGCCATCTCACGCCTGTCCAGCCAAGCCAGTAGCTTCCCAGCTTTGTCACCAACGTCGTAAATACGACCTTGCTGTTCCTTGGCCAGGGTCAGGGCAGCATTCGTGGCTAGATCATGGTATTCCGCTTGTTTAAGGGAAAGGGCATGTAAAAGCGAGGGGTCGGGCTCAGGCCCCAATCGGGACTCGAGGCGCAAGACCTCCTCTTCAATACACGTAAGGTCGGCATCTCTGACTCTTCTGGCCTCCGCTATGAGAGCAAGAGCCTCCCCCCTTAACACAGTCTTAAATGCCTCCCATAAGGTAACAGCCGAGCCAACCGAGCCCGTATTCTCAGAGAAGTAGAGGTCGATGGCCTTAGCAAGGAGGGTACGAGTTTTAAGATTGCGGAAATACCATGGGTTGATCGCCACTGGCTGGTCCGACAGGAGGATGTTAAAATCAAACGAGACCCACAACGGGGAGTGATCGGAAATGCCCCGTGCCAAAAAACGGGCCTCAGACACGGCAGGCGCGTGTGCAGCTAAGGTGAAAACATAAAAACATAAAACATAACATAAAAACATAACATGAGTATTTGTAAAGCGCACGTTCACCACTACGGGCATCTTGGCGCTGAAATAACAGATGTTTGTTGTTACCCAACTCAATGGTACTCATTTTATCGACCCCAAATGGATGAAAGGCTGAGTGGACCCGCCGGGATTTGAACCTGTGACCATGAGGTCGAACACAGGCCCCTGCAGTAGACGCATTAGTCCACTGAGCCACCAGACCCGGCTGAAAACGTAGTCTATACGAGAAAGACTACCATGAGCACTCGAAAGGAAGGAGAAATGGCGGAGCGCGGGATGCAGAAGTCGCCAGCTATCCACTAAACCCATGGATTCAAGAAAGGAAGGCAGCCACAGTTGGGAATTGCGGAGATCTCTCGGCGGATGGCGGTCCAGGGAGCCAGAGCAGACTGAGTTAAAGTCACCCCCCATTATCAATAGACCAGCAGGCAAAGACAAAATGGCGCCACCAAGGTCCTGGAAAGTACCAGATTGTAGGCCTGGGGGAACGTAAACCGAAAGTAGCGTGAGGAAACGCCCCTGCCATCTCCCCGCCACTGCGGCGAAGCGTCCCCTCTCATCAATCACAGTGACGTCTATCTCAAAGGGAAGGGACGCACGCACTAGGATTCCCGCCCCCCGGGAGCCCGAAGAGAACCCAGAGTGGGCCACCATCTTGTAGCCCTTACGATTAAGAGCTTTGCACAAATTACCAATCAAATGCGTCTCTTGGAGGAGCACAACATCGGGCATATGTCTTTTAAGCAGTTGAATCACCACCCCTCTCTTGACACGGTCACCCAACCCATTAACATTCCAACTGATCACTTTCAGTTTCCTACCCCCCATCGTCCCGTAGTCCGCCCCACCCAGCCCCAACAAACCCAAACAGCAAGTGAAACTCAGCAGTAAACATGACCCATTGCCTAAAGGAAAGAAGAGAGAAAGAACAAACAAACAAAGAAACTTGCTTAATTGCACCCCCCACCCTGCACCCCTGCATCAGACTAAAAAGCCCCCCCAACCAGCAGTGTGCCTGTCGCCCCATAAACTACTCTACGAAAAGTCCCCAGAGGAGTAAGAAATCTCCACGAACACCTCCCGCCACCCTCCATGTAGCGACAGGAAAGTCGATAGAGTCACTTAAGAACAGTACCGACAGTCACATGAAGCGGGGTCACCAAACGCCGAAGTTGTCCAACAGAGCCAAGTCTCATTGATCCGAGCCACCAGCCGCACCTCCATCTTGTCCATCTTGAGCGTCCCGGCGCGACGACAAAGTGTCCAACCATTCACTCACATTCTCGGCGAAGTCAAAGAACAGGGCACAGCCCTCATGTTCAATCCGGAGCTTGGCAGGGAACATCATAGAGTACTTATATCCCATGTCTCGCAGTCGTCGTTTTACACCCGCATAGCTCTGGCGCTGTCGCTGAACAGCCCTAGTAAAGTCAGGATAGAAATGTATTTCAGCATTTTGGTACTTAAGCGGCCCATGCCGTCTGGACGCCTGCAGGACCGCGTCTCGGTCTCGGAAGTTGAGAAGCCGTGCCACGATGGGTCTAGGCGCCGCGCCCGACTTCGGCGGGCCGCCCGGCACCCGGTGGGCACGCTCCACAGAGAAAAAGTTACTGAGACCAGAAGGCGCTAAGTGGGTCTTTATCAGGTCCTCCACAAAGAGGTCCGTCGCCGCTTCCTCCGAGCCCTCCGGAACACCGACAATGCGGACGTTCTGTCGCCTGGCACGTCCCTCAAAGTCCTCCAGCCGCCTTGAGAAGTGTTCCGTAGTCATCCACAGGTTCCGGACCGCGGTTTGCAGGTCCGAGACATTGGCTGTTAGGCTGGAGGTCTTAATGTCCAGTGTCTTCACTCGATCATTGGTCTTGCCCAAGTCGGCCCTAATAAGAGTCAGATCAACAGCCATAGTGTCCACCTTGTGGGTCAAGATCTCATGTTGTTGCTGCATGTCGGCCCGAAAACTGGTAATGGCCCCCATAATGTCGCTAAGGGTAGGCTCGGAGCCGTCAGGCGAGCCCGTCGATGGAAGGCTTTTAGCAGAGGCCCCCGTGGCAGGCGGTGTCTTCGGCTGGACATACCGCTCAATCCTGTTCTGTTGCGTTTGTGCTTTTCCGCGAACGCCTTTGTTCGACGTCTTGTCAGGGTCCCCTCTGCCCGCCATGATGGGTCCGATGAGAACAAAGGGCCGCGCCAGCCAAGCCCGAACCCAGCGAACCAGGGAGAGAGTCCGAGCTAGACAAGCAGTCCTGACCGATGGAAGTGAGCACTGTAGACACTAGCACTCCACCAGGAGGGACAGCAGGCAGTCACTACGCAGCCCAATCGTGCGGAGTGGCGGAAACCGGAGAGACAATGGCACAGCCCTGGCACGGAGTTCAACTCGACATAGCTCAGCGTAGGAACCACCGATTCGAAGGCGGAAGGCAGCTCCCGCCTCAGTAGACCATCAGCAGTAAGAATCCACCTGCGTGGATCAGGATTTCGAGCAGGATATATGAGGAGGATCGGAAGGTCCGCGGAGCTCCGAGCTTACGCGGCCATCTTGGTTGCCCGCGAAGCTCCTCCCCGCAAATGTCTCTTTCTGACAGTTTTCTATTCCAAAGTCCAGCCTGGGGATTGAGAGAAATAAAAGGTTCAAAATATGAAAAAGACCAGATTGATTTTATTCACACCCAAGCACATTAGTGCCACTTTTTTAGAGTTTGCCAGCGAAGCGCTACTTTTGTTTCTGGTCTTTTTATGAACAACATTGTTTTCCCCGGGTGGGGCAGTGCACCATTCCTTGTGGTACTACAATATCTGGTTGATGGGTGGATTGAAAGCAAAATGTGTACTATGCCTCTGTGTTCACGGATGTGGTCTTTGTAAACCATACTGCTTATGTTTTGTAAGGATATAAGCAATGGACATAGAAACGGGTCCCTCCCGGGTCCTTTAGTCATGTCCTTAACTTTTCAGACAAAAGCACTCACTGATATCTGAGTTATGAGTGTAAAAGTGTTACAGTAACCATGTTGTTCCTGCCTACATTTAACATGCTTTTGCATTCTCTATGAGTGTTTGCTTTTTCCAGGATGTTATTATTATTTTTTTCTTCAGGCAGCATACTACTCTTGTCAAGTGCATAATTTGAATTGAGTCGCCTCCAGGTGTTTATAGCAATGCACAATTGGGTTGTAGCTGAGCTGAAGGCAGTGCAAGTTTCTCTCAGTGGGGCAGTAACGTGTTCAGTGGGGGAGAGAATGTGGCAGTATGGCCAGAGCTGCCGAATTTGGAACTAGGGAACCAGGTGCAACCTTTATGATTAGTCCACCAGACCACTCTCCTGAGGGGGCTCATTCCCGTGCTAGACCTTAGAAGGGCGCGCTAGACCGTAAAAGCCCTGGTGTCTTAGCACCAGCAGGTGATCCCAAGCAATGGTAAGTGTGGGTTAACCTTGAAGGCCTGTCCTCCACAATCCATACTGAAGTGCACCTCCAGTCTTACGGGCTGGCCTATGAAGCAGCACACCCTAGAGCAACAGTGACTCTGTCACTGAGGTCACAAGACCCTTGAGGCCAATCCACCTCCCCTTTTGGTACCTCCATTGGCCTTGTTTCAGCAGTAGTAGCTGCAATTCACCAGGGATCAGCAGTGCAGGATTTGCACACACACCAAACTGAGTTCTCAAACTTTACAGTCTTTGCTTCATGCACAAGCACTTTCAACATGTGCTGCCTGCTTTGGGGCCAATGGAATTATGCAGCAACAGAGGACATCATTATGCTGCAGTGTTGACTAAAGTATGCAGCAAAAAAAATGCTGCAGCGTAATGCAGTATACTTTCTGATACTTTATTATTTTGACATTTTTACACATACTAACAGTCTCTGCAAATATTTTGCCTTATTAGTACCAGAGTAACATACAAATGCAGCACTAAGAAAGGTGAGCAATCAGTGCTTGCAAAGGGCCATCCACTTCCTAGCAACACAAGTCACATTTTTTAGTTACTTTTGATCCGTTTGAGCTACAAACCATTTATTAGTTAAAATCATCGGATTATGCAGCAGATGATGTATTATGTGGCAAGTATGGCAGAGCCATAATTAAGTGGAAACCATTTGCAAACTAGGATATTTTGCCATTCATGTTTGAACTGCTCTTTTGGGAAAATGTAGGAGAAGTTCTGATGACAGAAAATCCATGGCTCGTAGACAAATGGCATGTGATTCCACTTTTAAGTGTATTTGGGACATTCTGTGATTGGAAATGTATCCCACTTTGTGAATTTATTTTAATGTCAATAACTCATATTAAACCTTAAATAAACATGTGTATCCATTGGTAGAATTAAATAACGCAATAAGCTGTAACTGGTCAGTGAAATGCCAAACAAATACTAAAAATTAGGATGTTGTGCTCTTTCTGGCCACACCTGTGACTCCGGCCACTGACCCAATTCTCGGGTTATCGCCGCCCTTTGAGAATCTGCCCACAGTTCCCCTACTTTTTTATCCCCACTTCCACCACTGTGTGTAACAGAGGTGTTTCTAGAAGCGGGCTGTTTCCTGGCTCTGTTTTTTCTGCTGCACCCCTTTCCCGCCCACTTCTTAGCTCAGCACAACTGCTTATGGTGCCAGAAGGCAATAAAGAAAAAAAAGACACTGCACCTTGTCACTCACATACATTTCTCCAAGTACTTTTCATTGCAATAAACGATGATTGATTTAACCCAGATCTCATAGTAACTGGGGATGAGTCTCTGAAACGTTTCAGCGCTCCGTCCATCATCTCCTTGTGTTTGCTTTGTTCACTCTAAGTTGGCAGGGGATGCCCAATCAATCAATCAGTGACACTTATATAGCGCGCTACCTACCCGTAGGGTCTCAAGGCGCTGGGGGGGGGGGGGGTGCCGCTACTGCTCGAACAGCCAGGTCTTCAGCTTCCTCCTGAAGGAGAGGTGGTCCTGGGTCAGGCGCAGGTCGGTCAGGAGGGAGTTCCAGGTCTTGGCGGCCAGGTAGGAGAAGGACCTTCCTCCTGTAGTTGCTCTTCGGATGCTGGGGACGGCGGCGAGGGCGTGGTTGGCAGATCGGAGGTGGCGTTTGGGAGCGTAGAAGTTGATCCGGCTGTTGAGGTAGCTCGGGCCTTGGTCGTGTAGGGCTTTGTGTGCGTGGGTGAGGAGGCGGAAGGTGATTCTTTTGTTGACGGGGAGCCAGTGGAGGTCTCTCAGATGTCCGGTGATGTGGCTGGTTCGTGGGATGTCGAGGATGAGTCTGGCTGAGGCGTTCTGGATCCGCTGGAGTCTCTTTTGGAGCTTGGCGGTGGTACCGGCGTAGAGGGCGTTGCCGTAGTCCAGTCGGCTGGTGACGAGGGCCTGGGTGACCGTCTTCCTGGTCTCGGTGGGGATCCACCAGAAGATCTTCCGTAGCATGCGTAGGATGTTGAAGCACGCCGAGGAGACGTTGTTGACTTGCCTGGTCATGGAGAGGGAGGAGTCCAGGATGAAGCCCAGGTTGCGTGCATGGTCTGTCGGTTTGGGTGCAGTGCCCAGGGCGGGAGGCCACCAGGAGTCGTCCCAGGCGGAGGGTGAAGAGCCCAGGATGAGGACCTCCGTCTTGTCAGAGTTCAATTTCAGGCGGCTGGTCGTCATCCATTCGGCTACCTCTTTCATCCCTTCGTGCAGGTTGGCTCTGGCGGAGGTGGGGTCGTTGGTCAGGGAGAGGATCAGCTGGGTGTCGTCGGCGTAGGAGATTATGCTGAGGTTGTGTTTGCGTACGATGGCCGCGAGGGGGCTCATGTAGACGTTGAAGAGGGTGGGGCTCAGCGATGAGCCTTGAGGGACGCCGCAGATGACTTCGGAGGCCTCTGACTTGTATGGTGGTAGGCGGACTCTCTGTGTTCTTCCGTCGAGGAAGGAGATGATCCATTCCAGCGCCTTGTCCTGGATCCCGATGTTGCTGAGGCGCTGTACTAGGGTGCGGTGGCAGACCGTGTCGAATGCCGCGGAGAGGTCTAGGAGGATGAGGGCCGCTGTTTCTCCATTGTCCATCAGGGCTCGGATGTCATCGGTGGCGGCGATGAGGGCGGTCTCGGTGCTGTGATTGGCTCGGAAGCCGGACTGTGAGGGGTCGAGGGATCCGTTCGTCTCTAGGAAGGCGGCCATCTGCTTGTTGACGGTATTCTCGATGACTTTGGCTGGAAACGGGAGGAACGAGATGGGGCGGTAGTTTTTGAGTTCGGTGGGGTCCGCTGTTGGTTTCTTGAGTAGAGCGCTGAGTTCGGCGTGTTTCCAGCTCTCAGGGAAGGTGGCGGTGTCGAAGGATGTGTTGATGATGTCTCGCAGGTGGGGTGCGATGACAGCGTCGGCCTTGTTGAAGACGTGGTGAGGGCAGGGGTCGGTCGGTGATCCGGAGTGGATGGAGTTCATCGTGCGGATGGTGTCTTCGGTGCTGATCGGGGTCCAGGCGTGGAGGGTGGTGGTGGGGGGTGGTTGTTCGGTCATGGTGTGCGTTGGTTGGTTGGTGAAGCTGTTGTGTATGTCCGCGATCTTGTTGTGGAAGTATGAAGCGAGGGAGTTGCAGAGGTCTTGCGATGGGGTGATGTCGTTGTTTCCTGCGCTGGGGTTGGAAAGCTCTTTCACGATGTTGAAGAGTTCCTTGCAGTTGTGTGCGTTGTTGTCCAACCGGTCCTTGAATGCTGTTTTCTTGGCGGCGCGGATCAGCTGGTGGTGTTTCCGGGTGGCAAGCTTGAAGGAGGTCCTGTTGTCCGGTGTAGGTTCCCTTCTCCAGACTTTCTCGAGGGCTCGGCAGTTCTTCTTGGAGCTCTTGAGTTCGTCGGTGAACCATGGGGCTTTCTTGCTGCCGGGTCTGCTGGGCGGGATTCTCAGCGGGGCGAGCTCGTCCGCGCAGATGCTGATCCACTTCGTGAGGTTGTCGGCGGCCTGGCTGGGGTTCGCAGAGCTGGCAGGAGGGTGCTGGCTCAGGGAGGTGGCGAGCTGGTCTGCTGTGATCTTGTTCCAGCTTCTGCGGGCGGCCTGTTGCTGGTGGTGGTGGGTCGTCGTTCTCTTGAAGGTGAAGTGGACGCAGTTGTGGTCCGTCCATTGAAGCTCTGTGGTGTGGCTGAAGTCGATGTCTGTGCTGAAAGAGAAGACTGCGTCGAGTGTGTGTCCGGCGAGGTGGGTGGGGGTGGACACCAGCTGCTTGAGTCCAAGATTGGCGAGGTTGTCGAGCAGGGTGCTGGTGTTGCGGTCGTTGTTGTTCTCCAGATGGAAGTTGAGGTCCCCCAGGAGGATGTAGTCAGCGGAGGGGAGGGCATGCGGGCTGACGAAGTCGGCGATGTCCTCGCAGAATTGTGTGCGTGGTCCAGGGGGTCGGTAGATCAGGGTGCCTCTGAGGGTGGTGTTCGGGTTGGTGTGGATCTGGAAATGCAGGTGTTCGGCGGTGGTCAGGGTGTTGTCGGTGCTGGTCGTGAGACGGATGGTGTTCCTGTGGATGATGGCGACGCCTCCTCCCATCTGGTTGGCGTTGCGGTCCCTCCGGACGATCTTGTAGCCCTCTGGGATAGCGATGGCGATGTCGGGAGCTGAAGAGGCGTTCATCCAGGTCTCCGTGAGGAAGGCAACGTCCGGGGCTGTGGCGTCTAGGAGGTTCCAGAGTTCGATGGCGTGTCTGTGGACGGAGCGGGTGTTGAGCAGGATGCACTTGAGGTGGGCGCATAGGTCCCTTGCTCACTTTGCCACTGGATTCAAGCTAGCCTGGCTGATGAGGGGTGTTACACCGAAACTGGTCCGAGGATGGTTGTTTGCGGTCCAGGGAGGACCTGGCCTGGCAGTTTAGGCTGGACTGTTCCCATGAGGAGCAGGGTCAAGACTGATTTACATACGGTTGGGTCTGAACTGGGGTGGCAAAGTGAGCAGAAGAAGAATGATAGATTTAACCCAGATCTAATAGTGACTGGGAGTGAGTGTCTGAAACGTTTCAGCACTCCGTCCTTCACCCTATTTGTTTGCTCTAACCTGGAGTTTTGCTCAGCCTCTGAAAGAGGGCCCTACGCATGCACCCTCCCCAAATAAAAGAAGTAAATAATTGAAAACACACTGACCTCTCAGGCCCTGGCCAACCACAGAAGGATTATAATTGAAAAGAACGAGTACGCCCTTTTTAAAAATAATTTTTTCAGCTGTACCATAGTACTGCCACTGTACTGAGGAACTGCAATTTTTCTTTGTAATTTGGCTCCGGGGGAGAGGAAGGCCTTCCAGGACCACCCACAAGGCCTACAGGGCCAAGATGTCCCTATTTTGCCCCACTATATGTTTATTCTTTTTCCTTCCTTCGACACAGGGACTGAGTATCTGAGTCCTAAAATGGCTGCCAGACATTTTTGTTGATGTTGTCAGCAACACCAACAGAAATTAGCAGTGAGTCAAAGGCTACAACAAACATGTATCTAACAGAAAATAAGAAAAGCTAACACTGTGAGCGAGTTCCCACATCCCTACGAAAGAGCTTCAGAGGGACGCCCGGTGCATCGACGGAGAGCGCGGTGTACCCACTACCTGAGCTGGTGCCAGGTGAGGTGGGCTGTTCCTCCCCAGCACATCTATCAGGTGATATCTTCACTTTTTAAATAGCAGTAGCACTTAAGAGGTCCTGAAGAAGCAGCAGGAGACCTACTGGCTCCGGTGACTGCAGAAACATGTCGACCTATCATCTCAGGGAGTAGTCAATACTTTATACTACACCTTGCACTGTTTTTTATTAATTTAGGAGTGGAAGGGTACATATTAAAGTTGTTTTTTCCTCTCACTACCTAATTTTAGAGCTTTCTCTTTTCTTTCATCACTTGCACATTTTCATTCCAGCACTGCTATTCAGTTCCCACGTTTAGACACACTCTGGTCACATCTGGGTTGGTATATTTGGGACCCTTTCTACCTGGCTATGTAACATCTATTAGTCGGTAGTCCATGGGTTACCATTTGTTATCCAGAATAAGAGATCCCAGATGATGAAGGGCGGTCTCGATGGTGGACTGATGGGAACTCGCTCACAGTGTTAGCTTTTCTTATTTTCTGTTGGATACATGTTTGTTGTAGCCTTTGACTCACTGCTAATTTCTGTTGGTGTTACTAGTAGTTAGGGGGTTTAGCAGTTGGGTCACTAAAATATTCCCCTAGGACCTCCCTTTGTGTGTTAATGATGTTGTCAGCAGCCAATGAGATCGTTATGATGTTCAGTTCCTCCAACAACAGATATATATACATTTTAAAACCTTAATTGCTAAAATACTACTGAACAGATTTACACCAAATCACAAAAGTACACTTTCGAGGTAATTTGACTTTCTTCCAAATATGGTGTAATTCCGTTCAGATGTTTTGCTGAAGTATAAAGTTCCTATGGGAAATTGCATGGGAAAGACACATTTTTCGGGCTCCCTTTTTTTCTCAGCCACCGTTTGATAGATCACACCAAAACTTTGCAAGAAGGAGCTGAGGTGGATGTACTTAAAAAAAAAAATTAGGAACATTCCTCAAATGGCACCAAAGTTATTAGCTAAACAATTAATCTATGTCCTGTGGAAATTTCGGCCTAACTATAACTTCATGGTGCCGACTGCCACTGTGTAGGTAACAGTGATGTTATAGTTAGGAAACAGAATTTAAAAATCTTAGAAATTCACTGAAAAAAAAGGTTACAAGGACGTTATAGTTAGGCTCAGATTTCATTTGTACCAAACCAGTGATATTCAGCAGTTTTAATTACCTGAGCTAACTATAACTTACGCCTCAGTAATGTACTACTTATGACCACACATATTACATTGCTCATTGTAGTGAATGACATAAACACACTTAGAAGAGCCTCATGCCAAAAAAGTCAATAACAATTTTACTGCTAATGATTGACATTAACTAAATGCACCTATGGGCAACAGCTCGATCCTCCTAAAACCTTCAGATAAATGTGGAAACATAATTATGAACAAAAGGCAATATGTCAGAGAGATGAACAGACAATTGAAAATTAGAGATAATAACCAAGACTTGAAAACAAATCCAATCGAAAAATATTAACATCAATATCACTTCATGCTCTAAGGGCGGTTAGACCAAGAGCAGCTATCGCTGGACGAGACACATAACTAAGAGTTGATCACTCAAGAATACCAGTGATCTACTGTCTCCCTAAAATACATAAAGATCTCTATACTCTCCAGGGGAGGCCCATTGTAAGTATGATGGTCTCATTACTTGAGAACACCTCTTGATTTTTAGATCTCTTTTTGTGCCACTATTTTACAAGCCTTTACATCCTATATAAAGGATACCAATGAGTTTCTGTGTAAGATCAATAATATACCATGGCGTAAGAGCTACATTATGGTGTCAATGGATGTTAGCTCACTCTATACATCCATTGTACATCAATTTGGCATTTAGGCGTGCCAATACTTTATGAGATCCAGATCACTGGCATATGCTCAAAACACCACTATGCTTTTAACCCTGTTGTTCTCTGCCTTACCCACAATATCTTTCTTTTTGATAAGAAGATTTAACTCCAGAAACAGCCCCCCACGTACACCAACCTCTATATGGGTTAGTGGGAGAAAGAGGTGGCATGAACTGACTGTAACATACACTAGATGCACAGCATCGTACTTTGGGTGTGCTTTATCGATGATCTTTTTATTTTATGGGATAGGAATGAGGCACCTCTATGAGAATACTTTTTTTTTGTTTACGAAGTTTTTATTGGATTACAAGAAATATAAGAGAAAATAAAAACAATAAAATGAAAAAGTTATAATATATACAGCATGTTATCAAACATAAGATAAAAGAAATATTATAATGGTTTAATATAAGCATAACCTTAGGGAAATAAGAGAAAGGTAAGAAGAAGAAAGAGAGGGCAAAGATAGAAAAGGAAGAAGGAGAAATCTAAAGGTATGAAAGGTCCAAAAAGTTGTAGAAGAATAATATAAAAGAAGAGAAAGAGAAAAGAAAGAATTAATGTACAAGAGTATGAGTAGATAGCTATGACGAAAAAGGAAGCCAAAGAAGATCAGATTTAACTTTTTGAGAGATAGAAATGGAGGAAACAGTAGCAATTCTATGCTAGTCACAAAAAAAATTCCACCAGGTTAATGAAGATAGTATAGAGTTATCTTTCCAAGATGATAAAATAACTTTAAAAGCTAATGCAATAAAAAGATCAAATAACAAGGAAACAGGAGATGAGTCATCAACATCAGGTGATAAAGAACCTAGAAATACATTCTGTAATGTTAATATAAGATCGCACGTAAAAGTTTTCATGCATATAGACCAAACAGAGTTCCAAAACGTAAATACATTAGAACATTCATATAGCTGATACTTCAATGTGCCAGTATCAGTAGAACAAGACCAGCATGGAGGAGAAGAAGAGGGAGAAAACTTAGAAATACCAACAGGAGTTATAACAGCTCTATTATATATGAAATATAAAGATTGGGTAATACGAGCAGCAGCAAAAACTTTGAACAATTTAGACCACAATTTATCCAGAGTTGTAATGGGAAAAGAAACGGACAAGTCAGTTTATTTTATTTTATTTTATTTATTTTGAAGGTTTTATATAGCTCTAGCTCCACCTGAGGGTATCAGAGCGCTTTACATCAGCAATGGCATTACACAATAAGAAAACAATCAAAGTAGTTGACCACATACGAGTTATACAAGTGTTTGAACCAATACAAAATACAGATAATATTATAGGCAAAACAATAATGATTAAAGGCACAGAATAGGTAGGGATAGAATAGCGAGTTGCAGGAACCTGAATGTAACTGTAGAGGAACATTTATATAATGTCAGGGAGGATTCAATGGACATAGTAAGTCGTGGGAGGTAAAGGAAGGGGGAGGGGAGCTGACTAAAGGAAAAAGGGAGGGGTGAGATGAGGGAAGGGGGAAAAGACTAAGGAGGGTGGAGGAGAGGTTGTCAGGAAGGAGATCAGGGATTTAGTTTCCCCAGAATGTGGTGAGTAGATGAATTTTTAGGTCTTTTTTTAATCTGGGGTAGGAGGGGTTGCATCAAAGGTCTTTGGGTAGGGCATTCCAAATGGTTGGGGCCTTACCTGAGAAGGAGCGGGATTTGGAAGCAGCTTTTTTGAGTAGGGGGGAATGAGAAGGAGAGCTTTGGAGCTTCTCAGTGTTCGGGCACAGCCAGCTTTTTAAAGTTTATTGGAGAGGTAGGCTGGGGTTTTCTGATAAAGGGCTTTGTGAGTAATGCAGGCAATTTTGTAGGAGGATCTGCCTTCAATGGGGATCCACTTTAGGGACTTGAGGGCAGGGGAGATGTTGTCCATGCGTTTACAGTTTGTTGTTAACCTGGCGGCTAGGTTGAGAACGGATTTGAAGGGGGCCAGGTGGATTTTGGGGGTACCATAGTCTATTTTGGATAGTACAAGAGACTGGATAGTTAATTTGAAGTCTTCAGCTGGGATAAAAGGTTTGATTTTTTTGAGATGGCAGAGAGTGATGAGAGCACTTTTTGCAGAGTTCTTGATGTGGGAGTTAAGTGTGAGTTTATTGTTGACAGTGATGCCTAGTGATTTAACCGAATCGGCAAGCGAGAGGGAGCAGTTTAGCGCATTAAGGTTGGCGATCCATGTTTGGATTGGGAGTGGGTTGTTTTTGGGAGAGAAGAGGATGATCTCAGTTTTTTTAGGGTTGAGTTTCAGATGATTGATGTGGAACCAGGTTTGGATCTTGGTTAAGGCTGAGTTAAGGTGTAGGATATCCGCATGGGATTTAATTTTATAGTACAGTTGGGTTTCATCAGCATATAGGTGGTAGTTGATTTTTTCTTGTTTGAGTATCCGGGTAAGGGGTTCCATAAAGAGGTTAAAGAGAGTGGGAGAGAGGATGGATCCTTGAGGGACGCCAAGGGAGACAGAGGTTGGGTTAGAGAGGCAGTTTTGAATTTTAATTTGTTGTGTTCTATGTTGAAAGTAGGAAGTGAACCAGTTAAGGACAGTGCCACTGAGGCCGAAGCGGTTTTTGAGTGTGCTTAGTAGGGTTGCGTGGTTATCAGTGTCAAATGCCGCGGAAAGGTCAAGAAGGATGAGCAGGTAGGTATCACCCTTATCCAGGGCTAGGTGTATATCATTGACTATGTTGAGAAGTGCGGTTTCCGTGCTGCACCCTTTGCAGAAGCCAGATTGAAGGGGGTCGAGCAGGTTAAAAGTATCAATGTGTTTGTCCAGTTGGGGGAGGGCACATTTTTCCAGGGCTTTGGAGAGGAGGGGAAGGTTGGACATAGGGCAGAGATTATTAGGGTCGTTGGGGTCAGCTTTGGGATTTTTGGGGATGGGAGTGATTTGCCCGAGTTGCAGGGAGATGGGTACATTCCCTGTTGAAAGAGAGACGTTGATGATGTTGGTCCAGTAGGGAATGATGACATGTTTGAGATCTTGGATGAATGCGGAAGGGAAAGGATCTTTTGTGTGGGAGGAAGGTTTAATTTTGGCTAAAATCTTGAAGACCTCCTGTTCTGAAACCGGGTGGAAAATATGCCATGAGGCGTTATTTTTAAGCGGGAGGGAGATGGGTTCTGGAGGAGTGAGAGAAGGGAGGGGGGGAGAGGGGGTCAGGGAAGTGTTCAAAGGGTAGGTAAAAGAGGTGTGGAGATCAATGGTGGTTGGGGGTGGGCGAGGGTAGAATATTGCGTAAGGAGCGGTATATTTATTTGATTTTTTCACAGAAAGAGTTGGCAATTTCTTCGCATTTGTTAGTGGAGGCAATCGGGATAAGGGGTGCCGGGGTGGTTTGGTTTCTAATGATGTTGAACAGTTCTCTAGGTCTGTTTTTGGCAAGTGAGAGTTGGAGACGAAAGAATGACGCTTTCTCTGAAAAGATGTGTTTTTTGTAAGTAGCTCTCGCTGTTCTAAGGAGGGTAAGGGGCCTGGGGAGGGGTGTTGTCTCCATGTTCTTTCCGCCTGTCTCAGCTAGCATCTTTCTTTGTTTTTCAATTTCAATAGGGGATTTAGGTCTCTCAATAACATTTGATAACAATAACTTATATACAAGAGCAGCTTTAGGTCTGTGTGTGGGAAATAAAAGATATAAATGAGAGGATGGGGTAAGAGAAGGTATAACATCTGGAAGTACAAAAGTATTTAATTGTGATTGTAAGGCGTGGGTAATTATATTATATTCTTGAATACATGAGTCAGGTAAGTGATATTGTACTTGTAAAGTAGAAAAAGGGATAACCGAGTTTTGGGAAACCAATTGGTGAACAAAAATAATTCCCTTCTCTTTCCAAAATTTGTAGTAGAATGATTTACCTTTATATTTAAGATATTTGTTATACCAAATTGTGGAGGATAAAAAACCCTGCAAGGGAGTAAAACCATTAGAAAATGTATTATATAATAAACTCTGAGAATATTTTAAAATAGGGTTATGTGACAGGAAAGTGCTGTTGGACAAAAAAAGTACATTGTGAAAAGAAAAGTCTTTTAGTAAGGAGTGTTCAAAAACAATCCATTTGGGAATAGGAATGTCAGCAAAATCATGAGATAAAGCAAAGTCTTGCTTGATTAAAAAAGGTGAATGATATGCTCTAAAATTAGGAAAACGACCACCACCTTCAGATTTAGGTCGAATAAGCCTGGTAAGAGCAATACCCGGGTGTTTCTTGTTCCACAAAATTTTTATATAAGTGGAGTTTATTTGAGAAAAAAAGGAGATGGGAATTCGAATAGGTAACATAGATAATGTGTAGAGAACATGAGGTACAATCATCATTTTAATAGTATCTAACCTACCCCACCAAGAAAGATATAGGGGAGACCAAGTATGAAGAAGCAATTGGATTTTAGTGAGTAATGTATTAAACGTGTATTTAAGTGTGGCGTGTAGCGAGGTGGAAAACCAAATACCAAGGTATTTGATTTTAGTAGGACACCAAGTAAAATTAGTATCATTAAACATAAACTGATAACATATGGAGTTTAAAGGTAATACTTCTATCTTAGAGAGGTTTAATTTATAACTGGAAATACTGGAGTATAATTGGACCTCTTCCAGAAAAAGCGGGAGGGATTCTGTAGGGTTCGACATGTAAATTAAGATATCATCTGCATAAGCAGATATTTTGGTCTCAATGGAATTATGAATAAAGCCAGAAGTTTGTGAGTTAATACGGATACGCTCCAGGAAAGGTTCAAGGTAAAGACAAAAAGTAAAGGTGAAAGGGGGCAACCCTGTCTTGTACCTCTGGATAAAGAAAAAAAATTAGAAAAACTATTATTTACAAAAATACTAGCTCGAGGACAGGAGTATAATAATTTAATAAACGAAATAAAAGTAGGGCCAAACATATATTGCCAGTTAATGTGATCCAGTGGCAATGCTGCAAGGGGAGATTTATATTTTTTAGCATATGAAATAATATTTGCGAACATTCGTGCATTATCTGATGCCAATCTACCCTTCACTAATCCGACTTGATCAGTTTTACCCAATAAAGGAATAATTGTTTCAAGTCTTGATGCAAGAATATTGGCAAATATTTTACAATCATAATTTATTAAAGATAAAGGATGAACATTTTTACACTGAGAATGGTCTTTATCTGGTTTGGGGAGGATAATAATTAAGGCATCCATAAAAGAGCCAAAAGCTTTGGCATCCTTAATAAAAGAGTTAAAAATTGCTAAGAGGTGAGGAACAAAAAAGGAGGTAAAAGTAGCCTAAAATTAAACGGATAGACCATTAGGGCCAGGAGCTTTGGATTTTTAAAAATAATTAATAGCATTAACTATCTCCTTAGATGTGATCTCTCTTTCCAATGCATTAAATTCATCAGGAAGAGATGGGGGGAGGGGAGGCCCGAGAAAAAGGTATTTACATTTTGATTAGAGGGAAATGTATCATCAGAATAGCGAGATCAATAAAACTCATGAAAAACCTCTGCAATATCTTCATCTGATGACACCATTTTTTTAGTAGACTCATTAAAGATGGGACCAATATTTTTATGTTCAGATTTAATTTTCAAATAATTGGCAAGCATTTTACCCGCCTTATTTTGACCACCATGATATTTGATTTAATTTTGAGAAGAATATTACAAGCTTCAATTGTTGCTAATTTATTGAGTTCAGATTTGGCCTTAATTAATTCATGGAGAGTAGAAGGTGATTTAGAGGTGAAGTACGTGTGTTCTAGTAATTTGAGATTTTGTAATTGGTCAGCATATTTTTTCCGCATGGCCTTCTTTTTAGTTGAGTCATATGAAAAAGTGAAAGCACGAAAAGAGGCTTTAAAGGCATCCCAATTATTGGAAACAGAGGTATCCAATGGATTATTACATTAAAAAAATTCATTATTAAAAGTGGTGGCTTCTTTAATGTAAACAATGTCAGATAATAAAAAACCATTACGTTTCCAGCGACTAAATTGAGGAGAGGTAAGTGAGAGGCCAAGGACAGCATGTACGGGAGCATGGTCAGAGATAAAAATGGATCTAATTTCCGAAGATTGAATAGAAGGGAGCAGGGATTTACTAACCAGAGCATAATCAATCCTAGAGCGAGTGTGGTGGACATTGGAAAAAAAGTATATTCAAGTAAGTCAGGATTACATGTCTTCCAAACATCATAAAGTGGACGAGAGGTAATGGCCGATTGAAAAGCTTTGTGAGATTTTTCAGGATTAAACTTGCATTTAGATAATCTATCAGAAAAAGGGTCTATCCATTGGTTAAAATCACCACCAACAACAATATTAGGGAGATCTATGGAAGAGATTAAAATTTTAATGTCATTCTAAAACTTAGGATCTGGTTTAACAGGGCCATAAATATTCAACAAAACTAGAGTCTTCTTGTGTATAACAACATTTGCCATTACCCAACGTCCATCATCATCATTCTGTGTAGACAAAATTTATACAGATAATGACTTATGAAATATTATGTCAACACCCCCTTTTTTATTAGATGCAGGAGAATAAACAATTTGCCCCACCCAATGCCTTTTCAACGTAAGTGATTCTGCATCAGTACAATGAGTTTCTTGCAGAAACGAAACCTGAGAGTCAAGAGTGGATAAATGAGACAGTACCTTTTGTCTTTTGACGGGGTTTCCAAGACCACGAAAGTTCCACGTGACAAACTTACACATAATGGAGGGTTAGGAGGGTAGGATACAGGTGGAGTTGATACACATCATGAGTACAGCTATAAAAAATAAAACAGCACACATGAGATACATACAAAGAAAGCATTGCAAAAAAAAACACAGTACCAATATACACGGACATCAAGTTGAGTATCATGAACAGTTGAGGAAAAATTGACGAGAAGATATGAAAAGATAAGGACATAGAAAGAAGGATAAATGAACAATAGAACCGCCAAAAAGAGAAAGTAATAAAGATAAGAAAGAAAGAGAGAGAAAGGGGGAGAAGGACAAGTAGATAGGAGGGAGTAAGTAGAAAGATCAAGGAAGAAAATCCAGACCTGAAAAAAAAGAGAAACATGAGTTGATAGAAGCATAGTGACAGGGAAGAACACGGTCACCCATAAGAGAAAAATATTAAAGGAAGAACCTCAAAAGGAACAAAGATAACCATTAACTAAAAAATAGTATACAAGTCAAAACATTAGAAAAACAGATTAATGATCCTGAAAAAAGGAAAACAAGTTAGTCATTAGTCTCCATACTATGAGGGAATAAGACACTGAGAAAGAATTTAAAAGAACAGTCAAACATTGGTATCCATTCCATGAGGATAAAGGGTGTTAAGATAAAGTTTAAGTTTTTCCGGATCATCAAAGGAGTGTGACCGACCATCATGTGTAATCTTGCAGAGACAAGGATGTAGGGTTCCATACTGACTTTTGAGAATTTTCATCTGAGGACTTAAGGCAAGAAATTCTTTGAGATGAGCGTTTGTTGCATTGGAGATGTCTTGCGTTATGAAAATATTGCGGCCCGACCAAATAAGTCAACGTTTAAGTCTGACAGCCTTCATTACATGCATCAATTCAGTGAATTCAAGAAAGAGCATTATAATTCCACGTGGTTTAGTTGCAGAAGGGTTTAGACGCCCCGAACGATGTGCTCTTTGAATGTTGAGGGGACTCATCGAAACAGGAAGATCTAGAAGTTCTGGTTTAAAAGCCACCATGTTAGGACCCTCAATATTTTCCCGAAGACCATAAAGGCATAAGTTGTTCCTGCGGTTGCGATTTTCAAGGTCCTCAGTATGGAGTTTTAGTTTAAGAATTTCCTGTTCAAGGAACGGAATTATTGGTAGAAGCATCTTGTAGGTCACTAACACGTTGTTCCAATTCCAAAACCTTCCCCTCCATAATGATCCATCTCTCCCCAATTTGCTTCAGTTTTTCATTGGTGGCGGGCATAAAAGGTTGAAGACCGCGAACTTCATCTAGTATTGAGTCCAAAACAGGATTCTGAGTGGAATGATTAGATGAAGGGGGATCATTTTTATGTCTTTTGGGTTTAGTATCAGATAAGGTAGATTTAGCATTGTGGATATCGTTAGCCATTGTATTTTGAAAAGGAAATCACCAAAAGGCTGGAGGAAAAGAAAGTTAATGGCAGCAAACGTCGTAGAGAATTAAAAAAATAATAAGGTCATAAACCTCGGATGCAGCACCCCAAAGAATAGGTTATACCTAGTTAAGGAGAGAAAATTGCTCTAGAACCACCAAAAAATAGCCAGTAAGCTAGAATAAATAGCATAATGAGGAGCTATAGGTATCCAAATGAGTTTTGCACAGTGTGGCAATCATTAGACATCGCATTCAGAAGAAAGACACCAGAAAAAGCTGGTAAGTAGCAGTTGCAACAAAAAATCATATCACACTTGAAGGCAACAATCAAGCCATTGTGGCAGCTTCTACATTAGGCAAGAGCAAAAGGTGGACATTCAAAGCAAAATAACAGCAAAAACAGAGTTCCAGCTATGGAAGGCTAAATTTGCTCCAAAGCCACAGTAGAATAACTTGAGAGCAGAAAAAACAGCATATTTGTGGGCAAATGCCATTCAGCAGGTAGTGTAGGCTGGAAAACAGAGAGTTAATTGATGGGGCAAAAAACAGATTCGCGAGTGCCGCGACCCAAAATGCCAGCCGCTCGCGATTACTTGAGGAAAAAACTACCGCTGCTCGAAACTTGATGTAAAAGAGCAGGAGATGCTCCAAAAGCAGCTTGCAGGCTCACTGCATCATCAGCGAGCCCGGTCCATCACATTCCGCGAGAAGTAGCAGGAATGAGGCTCGTAAATGACCAAGGAGTCCCGTGTCGGACACGGAGCTCAGAGTGGGCCCGCATGTTTCTCCGGTGTGCAAGCCACGCCCCCCTATGAGAATACATTGATTGTCCTCAATAACAATCCATTCAATATACAATTGACAGCCAAATTGAGCACGCAAGAGATCATATTTTTGAATGTTAAATTAAAGGTGTTTAACAAATTTATTCAAACCACTATCTTTTGAAAAAAAAAACTTCCTGCAACCCCATCCTACAAGCAAATAGTGGTCATCCATCATTGTTGAAGTGGGGCATACAGTAAAGCCAGTTACTTAGAGAACACGGAATCTGTTCTACAGATTCCCCATTTGAAATCGAAGCCAAGGCCATGATTCAGAGATTTTCAGAAAAAGGAAATCCTGAAAAAGTACTCCGAGAAGCCCAACAAAGAGTATTGGCAAAAAGAAGAGATGGATTGCTTTTTATTTAGAAACATAAAAATCATAAGGTTCTGTCACATGATCATACTAACGGGGAGTAAACTGCAAGATTTATTATGGAATTCAACACAGAGCGTGGTTCAATTTTCTCCCTTTTAATGCCGGATTGGCATATATTACACCATGATGATCACCTCAAAGATATGGTTAACCAACAGTAACTTGGGATTCAAAAAGTGCAACAGTTGTAAATCCTGTAAATCTGGAGTTAAAAGCGCTACGTATGACACCTTTGAGGTAAGAAGTTGCTTGACTAAGGAAATGTTGTGGTTTATATTCTAGAATTTGGTTGCAAAATGCTATATGTTGGGAGCACAGTGAATAAGGTCAAGATTCGGATTCTATAGCACATAAAGGGCATTAAAAACCAAGATTGGGCCTATCCAATGGACATTCACTTTCGGGAGCTGCATCAAGGAAATTTGAATAGCTTACAATATTATGGAATAAAACATATCAACGCTCACACCCGAAAAGGCAACAGACAGTTGGAATTGAGGTGCTGTGAATCCAAGATGATAATTTTATTAGGCACATAATTTGGACGCCGAACTATATGTACATCTGTAGAAACTCCCGGATCTTATGAGCAGAATATGATGAATTGATGGCTTTAAAGAGGTTGTTCACCATTGAGCCCTCTACCAACGGCTGATAGAATATTGATTTAAATATGAGCTCTTCTGGGATTTCAGTGCTGTCGCTTACTCAATCTTGTTTTTATGTTGTTATGGTACCTTTTCGAATCATTATAGTTTTTAATTTTGAATCGGTTTTTGTGTGAACATGTGATGTTTTTATACACACGTCTGCATGTATATTTCACATTCATTGCACTTGGTCACTTACACTTTATTTGGGGGTTTGATCCTTCCGCATTAGCACTTTATATCTTCAATGATATGGTGAGCCAATTATGGCTGTCAATATGATTGATCTTGGAGACTAATATATATGCACTTTAATATGTAGCGGCACTTTATATTTTCAATGACATGGTGAGCAAACTATGGCTGTTAATACTATTGATCTTGGCTACGAATGCATTTGCACTTTCATATGCAGTGGCACTGGTGCTTCTAAGAGATGAATGCATCTGCACTTTAAAGTACATCTGCACTTTAATGGTACAATAAGATATTATTGATTGGTGCTTCAATTAATGTGAACTATGTAGTACAGAACTGTGGCTCATAATTTAAATGGCTACAGTAATTCTAATCTAACTTTTGATATGCTGACGTTTACTCAGAGAGTGGGGTTGGAATGGCCCATGTTTATCATACCATGGTGTGGTCAGATATGTATGTTTAACTGATGCATTAAGCAGACGTTATTATTATTATTATTTAAATACACATGTATCTCATTATGAGACACCAGGCAGCTATTTGATCAACTGCACTTTAGAGTATTTTGCACTATTTCTGATTATGCAGGACTGAATATATTTACACATGTGTATATACGTTGGTTTATTTGACTGCATAGAGACTGTGAAATTGATTTTAAATGATTTCATCCATAGTTCATCCTATGCAAAGAATATTACAAATATGTGTATTGGTATATTGATTGACACATTTTTGTTCTTTTAAGAGTATTCCCATCATAAAATTAAACCGAAACAATTATTGTGGCAATGCGAAAACCAACTGATAGTCTGAATGTTATATATATTTCACGTACATGAATGGTGCAGTCATCATGGCTGCCGTACTGAGTTTGAAACTTTCAAGTGTATGCTCACCACAGAATTGATGATATTTGAAGAGGAAGTGCGAAACTGAAAGGACTGACTTAAAATCCCTTGGTTGTGGAAATTGAGGCTGCACAGTTGAAGGCCTAAGTCGAAACACCTTGGCGTCCTATTTCAGGTGTTTTTCTGAATCAAAAATAAAGCAACATTGAGCAGCTTAACAGTTTTGTGCCAGCTTTTGTGGGGTATGGTGATGAAGTGCAGCTGACGTTTGGAGGAAGAAAACTGTGGTTTTTACATATATATATATATATATATATATATATATATATATATATATATATATATATATATATATATATATATATATATGTGGAAACAACCAAAAACGCCATAACCTTTAATATTGGTACTTGCAGTTCTGGACTACTCCCGGATTGTGTTACAGGTGGGGAGAATCACATCTTGGGCGGAGCCTGAGCCACTGGGCTACAGAAAGCAGCAGCACAACTTTGCAGCGCAAGATGGAGGGTTCCCAATCGCTTGTGGCGCTGAGGAAGGCTAAAGAAGTGCCGAAATGCATTCGCCTGTGATCTGTGGAAAATAAATGCCTCCAACAATGTCCCCAGGTGTGGTCTTCGCTCTTTCTTCAGGAGGAGTTGGCAGTGATATTTTATGCGCGTGTCAGAGGCGCATTACGAAGACTCCCGCTTCACCAAAGTGGCCCGGACATTCTGTGACAACGCTTCGGCAAAGTAACCTCCAAGGTATTGGATTCTGCCTGGGCCCGCCTCGGTGCACAATGAGAGAAAGAGCGGTTGTGAGGACATTGTCCTGGCAGTGGGTGACATACACGGTGATGATTACCCCCGCGAAGTATTGAACTTGAGCATTGGGGTTGAAGCGGTTCTGGGGCACAAGGAGACATTTTACTTACCACTACAAGGCAGATTGGACCCCATCTGCGCAATCCTGCTTCGCCATCCGACCACTGTGTCGAAATTCCGCTCCACCGATTCCTGCATGCAAGGCTTTGCATGCTGGTACTTGCAGTTCTGGACTACTCCCGGATTGTGTTACAGGTGGGGAGAATCACATCTTGGGCGGAGCCTGAGCCACTGGGCTACAGAAAGCAGCAGCACAACTTTGCAGCGCAAGATGGAGGGTTCCCAATCGCTTGTGGCGCTGAGGAAGGCTAAAGAAGTGCCGAAATGCATTCGCCTGTGATCTGTGGAAAATAAATGCCTCCAACAATGTCCCCAGGTGTGGTCTTCGCTCTTTCTTCAGGAGGAGTTGGCAGTGATATATATATATATATATATATATATATATATATATATATATATATATATATATATATATATGTGGAAACAACCAAAAACGCCATAACCTTTAATATTGGAAAGCACACATAGAATTTCAAAGCAAAAATGCTTTTGTGCAGACCCTCCCTGCACTGACAGACACGTTTCGCCGTCTGGCTTTATCAATGTCAGATTTTTTTGTGCTCCATGGAGGCAATTAAACTTAAACATGCATCACATGATTAGTAATAACAGTCAAAGACGGACTTAGGCCACATTGTTGAAAAATACATGGCAGGCATCTTAGAGTGACTTATTAACAAGTGTTAGCATTGTGTAATAAAGTGAAATAAAGTGCAATAGTGCGAATTTAAAAACAAGATTACACCATTCGTTCATTATGTGCGATACTGTTCAACGGGAGCACTACCTCGCGGGTGCTGCTGTCGGCCAACAGCCGACGGAGCCCCGCCCACTCAATAGAATGCCCGCACCGCGGCGGAAAAACCGCAGTAATATTTACAAATTTCATATATGAATATATATACATCTTATATGTATAAACACACGTACCTCTACGCAGATTTTCGGCTGATATGAATGATTTTCAGAACAGTATGGATTGATATCCAATTCATATTCGTTCATATCGCCAGTGTGTTGCCAGCCTATTTTGGTTTATTAAGCCCTGAATGGGCATTAAAACAGCTAGTGAGAGAAGTTCTGTGGCTGTAAATGACACGTTAATGATGTTACTGTGAGTTGATATCGTTATTATTAATCCCTGTTATTCTGACGTGTCATTAAAGGTGAACCCATAGCTCCTCGTCATTATTCAACCCTACTGGGGCCTTGGTTTGGAGATCAATTATATAAGTTGATTCCAAAATCCGAAGCTTTCACACCCTATTTCTGATTTGTCCACTTGGTCAATACAGTGGAATTTTAACAAATCACGGTTGCTCTGATGGAATTGCTCAAAATAATGAGCAACCGGATAAAAAAAAAGACTTGAATTGAAATGCGTTATGTCAGAAACCTGCAGAAATAAAGAAAGTATGTCTATACATGTGTCGATGGGCCTGTTTTAAATGTGCGGAACAGTACGTGTTGTTCGTTTGGAATATAAAGGTGTGACATGCCTGACAGGCCCCGATCTGAGAGGCTGAGCATCCCTTACGTCGTTTTTCTTATGGATATATATATATGCAGAAGACAAACCCCTGCGTGTCCACAAGGCACACCAACCGTAAGTGTTAATAAAGTTTGTTTATTTCAGGCAGATAAACAGATGCATTTCGACCACAGCCTTGGTCTAGGTCACATGATCTTAACAGGTGATCATGGTGCATTTTTAAAGGAGAACACAGCAGGCGTAACACACGATGCCACTTCGTTACTGCTTAATTATTACCAGTACTTTTTTTGTTTAGTTTTTTAGTTTGTTTTTTCCTTACTTCAACTTCTCTTCATTGTGTAATACATTAAAAGAAATATGCATTTTAGTTTATGACACAGTATGGCGAAATAATAAAGTGTTTAAAACAGTGAAAATGTGAAACTGGACCATGGTGCAGTAAAACAACGTCATTCTTTGTATAGTTAATAGTTTGTACGTATGTGATGTAACTTAGTTCATGCTACATCTGGAAATGTTCTAAGGTCACATTTGCTATTGATATACAAGACATCTAAAACCGATTGTCAATCATTTTGGCATTGAAGTTTTTTGCAAATCAAAGTTGAAGAAATTTACAAAAATAATGGTATAGTGCCCAATTATTACCCAACAAATGACACAATGTTAATAGTGCAAAGATAAACGTTGTAATCACAATGTATCTAATTCAGGAAATTTGCAAAAGAACACTTTCTGTGTTGAAATGTTAGCCTAATATTATGCATGAATTTATCTACATGGCATAAAAGGAAACTATTCGGCCAAGAGGACCAACTGGGACAATCGTTCATTAACCCACATTTGTAGATCAAAAATTTGGGGAGTGAACAATAATGGTCTAGTACCTGAATCATATAAGAACTAATCATGTTCTAACTTTCCATCCACACTCAGTCAGCATATATAGTGTACTATGGTGCCTAGAGAGCAATCATTGTTCCTTAAAACATCGCAGAGCTCCCGTGAGATAGTTTTATCCGGTGGTGTCATTCATCCATAATCTCAGCCTCTAATGTTCTCTATAGAAAAGAACATAGAACATTATTGAAAAGTTAAATAAAGCGTAATTGTAACCATATTCTAGCAATGTACATCATATCCATGTTGTCCACGCAATCTGAGATCAAGAAAATATGGGAGTATTCCAATTCAAATTTGTGCAAAATGTGAACATTGCATGTGATACATTAAACAATAATAAAATAAAAAAAGGTTAAGTAGAAAGGACGCATGAGAACATAATATATATAATGAGAGACATATAAAAAATGGTTCTAACCGGTATACCTCATCATAGCTTATAGATGCGAGTAAATCTCCTCGTCGTTATTCATTCCATTTGGGAACTTCGTACGGGTCTGCAAAATGAGACAAGATTCTAATTTGTGTAATGTGGATAAACGGTTACCTCTTCTCTGATTTTTTGGAATATAATCCAACCCGATGAATCTAGCATTCGTCTAATTACTTCTGTGATGTTCGTGAAAATGTTTGCCAGTGCTATAAAACTGAAATACTTATTAGTGATGGCCCTGAGGTGTTCAAGGATACGCTTTTTTTACAGGAAAGGTGGTGAAACGTATATATACCAACTATCACAAGGGTATGAGATCAACCAAACAACAAAATCAGTGGCACAAGAGATACATTTAGGAATCTTCCATTTTCTGTGAATTCTTTGCAGTTTTACCTCTGTCAAATTCTCATTAAACTTGCACACCTTGCAGTTACTGCATTTCTGGAAACCTTTGGTCTTTTTTAGCCAGTTGGTTTCATTTGGAAGAAGATGACATTTAACTAGCATGTCTTTGAAGGAGAGATTCCTCTGGAATGTAACAGAAGGACTGTTGACAACCACAGGTTTAAGTTTATTTCCATCTTGCTTTCATGATTTTCCAGAGTTGCCCTGCCTGGGTACTTAATTTAGTGATGAACCTGATAGGTTCAATCTGCTCCTTATCCCTGTTGCTAGCACTAGGTGGCTTAAATAGGGCTTCCTCTCTATTTACCTTCCCTATTCTCTCACCTGCCTGTTTCAGTGCTTTGTAAGGATATCTCCTGGCACGGACTCTTTGAGTCCTTTTGTGTGTTGTGCGCTGGAAACACTCAGTGGTGCTGCAGTTCCTATTGGCTCTAAGAAATGCACTAAAGGGAATTCCCCACCTAAAGCTTGGGGGATGGCAGCTTGAGGCATGTAAGATGTAGTTTCCTGCAGTTTCCTTTCTATACAGTTCTGTTTGAATGTTACCATTGCTCACTATCACCTTAGGGTCTAAAAAATGGATGCTTGATTTACTGTAATGCATGGTAGATTTTAAGATTCATATTCTCGTTGAGAGCAAAACAGGTGTACTTAGTCAGTGGTTGCATATGACTAAGACTCGCTGAGTTGAAATGTGTTATGCCAGAAACCTGCCTAAATAAAGAAAGTATGTCTAAACACGTGTGGTTGGGCCTGTTTTACACGTGCAGAACAGTACATGTTGTTCGTTTGTAATATAAAGGTGTGACATGCCTGACGGGCCCTGATCTGAGAGGCTGGGCATCCCTTAAATTGGTTTTCTTATGGAGATATATTTATATATGTGTATGTGTATATATATGTGTATGTGTATATATATATTACCTACTGGCGGTCGCCAGTAGGTAGTTATAGTTAGGATTGGCTACCATAGGAAATTCCGAACATTCTATTGGGAATAACTTTGGCGCCGATTGAGGGATCTGCCTGTAATTTTCCTTAAAATGGTCTTGCTGCACTCCGCTCCTTCCCTGAAAGTTTCGGGGGGTTTCGTGAAGTGGGGGCTGAGAAAAAAGGGGGGTCCCAAAACGTGTTTTCCCCATGTTAATTTCCATAGGACGGTCTGACAAGTCTACAGCCCGAACCACTGAACGGAATTACGCCAAACTTGGCAAAATTGTAGGGACTGGTACGCAGATGTGCCTTTGCTATGTTTGGTGAAAATTGCTCCAGTGGTTTTTATGAAAATTTAGTTCAAAAACACATATATCTATAGGCGCGCTGCCGGCGCTCCCCGGTGCGCGTACCGGGGAGCGCACCCTGCGAGCTACGGGAGTGCGCGAGTGAAAGCTGATTGGCTGTCGGGTGTCTGTCAACATTCTAAACAGTCCGGAGAGTCCGCCATCTTGTGTCTCGGTAGAATTGAGACACAAGAGGTGAAAAAAGAAAAGGGGATATAATTAAAAGGGGGCAGAGTAGACACCCCCTCACCCCCTAGGTTTTCTGAGGGGGGCCTAGAAGGACCATGAAGGGCTAAAAAACTTTTTTTTGTTAAAAAAAAATTTCACGGGGTGAGCGCTGGCGGCGCTCCCTGGTACGCTCTCCGGTACGCGGACCCTGAGTGCAACACGGGGAAAAAGAGTGTAAAAAACAATAGAGAAAAAAAAATGCTGAGTGTTTAGAGGAAAGTGATGCATTGCTGGAGTGTGACAAAAAAATGATGCAACACCAGCAATGCATCCTTTCAAATGGGGCCGGGCCCATGTGAAAGGGCCTGCATCAGTCTTACGCCTGCTGTGAAACAGGCGTAAGATTTGGACGCAACAGCGTCATAAAAGTGACGCAGTGATATCTCTTAGATTTCACTGCGTCACCTCTATGACCCTTTCTTGCGTCAATACACCCCTTTTGTATACATTACACCTGACGTAGGTATAATGTGGCGCAGGGGTTTACAAAGTGACGCATCTACCTAGATGCGTCACTTTGGCAATATGACTCAAGAAGGTGCATTTTTAACGGCACTGGTGCGTCACAAAAAATGACATACCGGTGGCGTAAAAATGACGCATGGCCTCATAAATGAGGCCTTCAGTCTTCTACTCATGCGTCATATTAAATATATGACGCATTATGTTGCAAGTACTTACAGATACGTCAGTATTTCAGACGTATCTGTAAGCACAAAAGTGATGCATTGCTGGAGTGTGTCACAAAAATGATGCAACTCCAGCAATGCATCCTTTCACATGGGGCCAGGCCCATATGAAAGGGCCTGCATCAGTCTTACGCCTGCTGTGAAACAGGCGCAAGATTTGGACGCAACAGCGTCATAAAAGTGACGCAGTGATATCTCATAGATTTCACTGCGTCACTTCTACGACCCTTTCTTGCGTCAATACGCCCCCTTTGCATACATTACACCTGGCGCAGGTATAATGTGGCGCAGGGGTTGACAAAGTGACGCATTTACCTAGATGCGTCACTTTGTAAATATGACTCAACAAGGTGCATTTTTTACACCACTGGTGCATCACAAAAACTGACGCACCGGTGGCATGAAAGTGACGGATGGCATCATAAATGATGCCTTCAGTCTTCTACTCATGCGTCATATTTAATGTATGACGCATTATGTCGCAAGTAGTTACAGATACGTCAGTATTTCTGACATATCTGTAAGCGCAAAAGTGATGCATTGCTGGAGTGTGTCACAAAAGTAACGCAACTCCAGCAATGCATCCTTTCACATGGGGCCAGCCTCATGTGAAAGGGCTTGCATCAGTCTTGATAACTTAATTGTATTTTAACTTTACAGAAACATACAGACACTGGATGATGTCATCAGTGATGTCATCAGTGATGTCCTTTGAGATGTCATCAGTGATGTCACTGACCATGTCATGAATGATGTAATATGTGACATCATCAGCAGTGGATTGCGGGCGCGCGAGTTATAGTGAGTCCAACTAACTATAACGTGGGAATTTCAATGGTTTTGTATGAGTAAACTGTTCAGCTAACTATAACTGGTGTGAAACCTATGGTTTTTTCAGTGAATTTCAATGGTTTTTTAAATGCTAATTCCTAACGATAACGATTATGAAACCTCTGGTTTTTTCACTGAATTTCAAAGTTTTTTAAAAGCTAACTCCTTTCTATACCGAGTTTGTAACCTACGATTTTTTTATTTTTTTATCTGCTGTTTTGTATAAGTATTAATTATTAAAAAAAAATGTATAATATTTTTTACATGTTTTTTTTTATTTATCATTTTTTCCTGGGGCGCACTGGGTGCGCGCACTGGTAAGCTCTCCGGAGAGCGCACCCAGAGCACTACTTCTGCGTTCGTGTAAAAAAATATGAATGAAAAGTAAATAATAACGCAAGACATTTAGTACCATACATATAAAAGCAGTATTTTTGATTTACGAAATGAAAATGATTTTGCATTTCCGTGAAACTATCGAAACGTCACTTAGGCGCGCCGCATAAGCGCCCCCGGAAGCGCCTACGTTTGCGCCGCGTATGCGCCCCGGAAGCGCCTACGTTCGCGCCGCGTAAGAGCCCCCTGGAAGCGCATCGGTGTGCGTAGCGTAAGCGCGTCAAGTCATGTGACCTTAAAATAACACTTTTCATTGGTTGCTAACAGTTTTTTTTACAAACAATGAAATCCCCACCCCTTTCCTTCACTTCTTCTTTCACTTTTGAGACTGCAAGACCTGCCTTTTTGCTCTCGGTTCTTTGTTGGATATCTTGGATTATCATGGCTGCCAGACCATCCAGCAGTGAAGATGACACCAATGAATTCATCGATGAAGAGCCTCCTCAGCCGAAGGTGAAAGAACATTTAATCTGGAAGTTTTTTTCAATTCCAGATGACCAGAAGAAGGTAAATGCTCCAAAAGTGGAGTGCAGGATCTGTCACACAGTCCTGTCACGGGGTGATCCCACTAAAAATTATTATTTTGGGAACTCCACAATGATTCGCCATGTGGAGAGGAGGCACCCCCAGAATTTTGCCCGGGAAAGTGTCAGGGCTCTGGCACAAGAGGTTCCCAGTGATGGAGCCTCTACATCAACCAGAGGACCAACAACATCGGTGAGGGGGAGATCGCAAGAGCTGGTTCCGAACATTCAGCCTGCATTTAACAAAGGCGTCCTTAAATGCAGAGACTGTGATCAGCTACTTTGCTATGGGGAGCAAAGTGTTCTGCTCATGGTTCGAACATTGGAGAACCATCGCTGCCATTCCCAGCCCTACATTTTTTATTTTTTTTGCTCCTGTTGAGCAGTTTCCATTCCCTGTTTTTGTTTTTGTTCTAAAAAAAGAAAAAAGAAGGGAAAAAAAAGTTCTTTTCAGAACTACCTCCAATTCTCATCAAAGAGCTATATTCTTATAAAAATGAAAAAGAGTAAGTGAAGTGGAGTGCATTGATAAAGGAGAGGAAAATGAGTAAGAAAGAACAGAAAGGTATGAGAGAAGAAAGGAAGTGAAGTAGGGGGACTGAAAGAAGGTGAGTGTGGGGAAGGAAAGTAAGGAGAAGGAGAGTGAACATGGGGAATGTGGATATTCAAAGAAAATGTAGAAAAGGAACAGGGGTGTGGAAGGGTAAGAAAAGATACATTGCTGGAGTTGCATCATTTTTGTGACACACTCTAGCAATGCATCACTTTTGCGCTTACAGATACGTCTGAAATACTGACGTATCTGTAAGTACTTGCGACATAATAAGTCATATATTTATTATGACGCATGAGTAGAAGACTGCACCTTATTGAGTCATATTTACAAAGTGACGCATCTAGGTAGATCTAGGTAGACTGCAAGACCTGCCTTTTTGCTCTCGGTTCTTTGTTGGATATCTTGGATTATCATGGCTGCCAGACCATCCAGCAGTGAAGATGACACCAATGAATTCATCGATGAAGAGCCTCCTCAGCCGAAGGTGAAAGAACATTTCATCTGGAAGTTTTTTTCAATTCCAGATGACCAGAAGAAGGTAAATGCTCCAAAAGTGGAGTGCAGGATCTGTCACACAGTCCTGTCACGGGGTGATCCCACTAAAAATTATTATTTTGGGAACTCCACAATGATTTGCCATGTGGAGAGGAGGCACCCCCAGAATTTTGCCCGGGAAAGTGTCAGGGCTCTGGCACAAGAGGTTCCCAGTGATGGAGCCTCTACATCAACCAGAGGACCAACAACATCGGTGAGGGGGAGATCGCAAGAGCTGGTTCCGAACATTCAGCCTGCATTTAACAAAGGCGTCCTTAAATGCAGAGACTGTGATCAGCTACTTTGCTATGGGGAGCAAAGTGTTCTGCTCATGGTTCGAACATTGGAGAACCATCACTGCCATTCCCAGCCCTACATTTTTTATTCTTTTTGCTCCTGTTGAGCAGTTTCCATTCCCTGTTTTTGTTTTTGTTCTAAAAAAAGAAAAAAGAAGGAAAAAAAAGTTCTTTTCAGAACTACCTCCAATTCTCATCAAAGAGCTATATTCTTAAAAAAATGAAAAAGAGTAAGTGAAGTGGAGTGCATTGATAAAGGAGAGGAAAATGAGTAAGAAAGAACAGAAAGGTATGAGAGAAGAAAGGAAGTGAAGTAGGGGGACTGAAAGAAGGTGAGTGTGGGGAAGGAAAGTAAGGAGAAGGAGAGTGAACATGGGGAATGTGGATATTCAAAGAAAATGTAGAAAAGGAACAGGGGTGTGGAAGGGTAAGAAAAGATACATTGCTGGAGTTGCATCATTTTTGTGACACACTCTAGCAATGCATCACTTTTGCGCTTACAGATATGTCTGAAATACTGACGTATCTGTAAGTACTTGCGACATAATAAGTCATATATTTAATATGACGCATGAGTAGAAGACTGCACCTTAGTGAGTCATATTTACAAAGTGACGCATCTAGGTAGATGCGTCACTTTGTACCCCCTGCGCCGCATTATACCTACGTCAGGTGTAATGTATGCAAAAGGGGTGTATTGACGCAAGAAAGGGTCGTAGAGGTGACGCAGTGAAATCTATGAGATTTCACTGTGTCACTTTTAGGATGCCATTGTGTCAAAATCTTGGGCCTGCCTCACAACAGGCGTAAGACTGATGCAGGCCCTTTCACATGGGACTTTCCCCATGTGAAAGGATGCATTGCTGGAGTTGCATCATTTTTGTGACACACTCCAGCAATGCATCACTTTTGCGCTTACAGATATGTCTGAAATACTGACGTATCTGTAAGTACTTGCGACATAAGGCATAAGACTGATGCAGGCCCTTTCACATGGGCCCGGCCCCATGTGAAAGGATGCATTGCTGGAGTTGCATCATTTTTTTGTCACACTCCAGCAATGCATCACTTTCCTCTAAACAATCAACATTTTTTTTCTCTATATTTTTTTTACACTCTTTTTCCCCATGGTGCACTCAGGGTCTGCGTACCGGAGAGCGTACCGGGGAGCGCCGCCAGCACTCACCCTGCGAAAAGTTTAAAAAAGAAGTTTTTTAGCCCTTCATGGTCCTTCTAGGCCCCCCTCAGAAAACCTAGGGTGTCAGGGGGTGTCTACTCTGCCCCCTTTTATTATATTCCCCTTTCTTTTTTCACCTCTTGTGTCCGATTCTACCGAGACACAAGATGGCGGACTCTCCGGACTGTTTAGAATGTTGACAGACACCTGACAGCCAATCAGCTTTCGCTCGAGCACTCCCGTAGCGCGCCGGGTGCGCTGGCAGCGCGCCTATAGATATATATGTGTTTTTGAACTTAATTATAATAAAAAACAATGAAGCAATTTTCACCAAACATAGCAAAGGCACATCTGCGTACCAGTCCCTACAATTTTGCCAAGTTTGGCGTAATTCCGTTCAGCGGTTCGGGCTGTAGACTTGTCAGACCGTCCTATGGAAATTAACATGGAGAAAACACGTTTTGGGACCCCCCTTTTTTCTCAGCCCCCACTTCACGAATCCCCCGAAACTTTCAGGGAAGGAGCGGAGCGCAGCGAGACCATTTTAAGGAAAATGACAGGCAAATCCCTCAATCGGCGCCAAAGTTATTCCCAATACAATGTTTGGAATTTCCTATGGTAGCCAACCCTAACTATAACTACCTACTGGCGACCGCCAGTAGGTAATATATATATATACACATACACATATATATACACATACACATATATAAATATATCTCCATAAGAAAACCAATTTAAGGGATGCCCAGCCTCTCAGATCAGGGCCCGTCAGGTATGTCACACCTTTATATTACAAGACAGTAAAAGATGGTCATTACATCCTGCAATTTTGGGTTCCGCAGTAGGAATTGACATTTCGACACTCCCCTCATTTCCACTGACCTAAGATGTTTACAACATAAAGCATCCTGGGAGTTGTAGTGCCGGAAATTAAGTGGACAAACAACAGGTGTGCCACATTGCTATAGGGATGAGCGGACCCACTACAACCATTAAAGCAAGCAGGACAAGAACTCACATTGACGACTGCATCCAGTGTTGGGCGCTGAGGAAGGCGGAAATGCCGAAATGCATTCGCCGCCACTAGATCTTTCCTGCAGCTCAATAAATCCGTTTTAATTGTTCCCCTCCGGGCTCCTGCTTCATCTTTTTCCGAGAGGAGGTTTCGTGGCATATTTACTGTGCTCAGAGGCACAGTTCAGGAGTCCCCGTCACGCCAAAGGGGCCGGCACAACACTGGTACGCTTCACAGCAATGACGCCTTTCCGAAGAGGGGATCAGCCGGCACCCGCCTCGTTCCCAGAAGGTTCCGAGCAGAGAGGTATTGTAACTCTTAGTAGACATTGTGCTTCCAGCATTTTTATCCCCTGCTCAATTGACTTTCAAGTAACGAGGCTGAGGCGGTATGGAGGGGACTGGAGGACAGACATGCTGAACATAAGACAGTAAAAGATGGTCATTACATCCTGCAATTTTGGGTTCCGCAGTAGGAATTGACATTTCGACACTCCCCTCATTTCCACCGACCTAAGATGTTTACAACATAAAGCATCCTGGGAGTTGTAGTGCCGTAAATTAAGTGGACAAACAACAGGTGTGCCACATTGCTAGAGGGAGGAGCGGACCCACTACAACCATTAAAGCAAGCAGGACAAGAACTTACATTGACGACTGCATCCAGTGTTGGGCGCTGAGGAAGGCGTAAATGCCGAAATGCATTAGCCGCCACTGGATCTTTTCTGCAGCTCAATAAATCCGTTTTAATTGTTCCCCTCCGGGCTTCTGCTTCATCTTTTTCTGAGAGGAAGTTTTGTGGCATATTTACTGTGCTGACCAGAGGCACAGTTCAGGAGTCCCCATCATGTCAAAGGGGCCGGCGCAACACTGGTACGCTTCACAGCAATGATGCCTTTCCGAAGAGGGAATCAGCCGGCAACCGCCTCGTTCCCAGAAGGTCCCGAGCAGTGAGGTATTGTACCTCTTAATGGACATTGTGCTTCCTACATTTTTATCCCCTGAACAATTGACTTTCAAGTAACGGGGCTGTGGCGGTATGGAGGGGACTGGAGGACGGACATGCTGAACATAAGACAGTAAAAGATGGTCATTACATCTTGCAATTTTGGGTTCGCAGTAGGAATTGACATTTTGACACTCCCCTCATTTCCACCGACCTAAGATGTTTACAACATAAAGCATCCTGGGAGTTGTAGTGCCGGAAATTAAGTGGACAAACAACAGGTGTGCCACATTGCTATAGGGAGGAGCGGACCCACTACAACCATTAAAGCAAGCAGGACAAGAACTTACATTGATGACTGCATCCAGTGTTGGGCGCTGAGGAAGGCGGAAATCCCGAAATGCATTCGCCGCCACTAGATCTATTCTGCAGCTCAATAAATCTATTTTAATTGTTCCCCTCCGGGCTCCTGCTTCATCTTTTTCTGAGAGGAGGTTACGTGGCATATTTACTGTGCTGACCAGAGTCACAGTTCAGGAGTCCCCGTCACACCAAAGGGGCCGGCACAACACTGGTACGCTTCACAGCAATGACGCCTTTCCGAAGAGGGAATCAGCCGGCACCCGCCTCGTTCCCAGAAGGTCCCGAGCAGTGAGGTATTGTACCTCTTAGTGGACATTGTGCTTCCACCATTTTTATCCCCCATTCAATGGACTTTCAAGTAACGGGCTGTGGCGGTATGGAGGGGACAGGAGGACGGACATGCTGAACATAAGACAGTAAAATAGGGTCATTACATCCTGCAATTTTGGGTTCCGCAATAGGAATTGACATTTCGACACTCCCCTCATTTCCACCGACCTAAGATGTTTACAACATAAAGCATCCTGGGAGTTGTAGTGCTGGAAATTAAGTGGACAAACAAAAGGTGTGCCACATTGCTAGAGGGAGGAGCGGACCCACTACAACCATTAAAGCAAGCAGGACAAGAACTTACATTGACGACTGCATCCAGTGATGGGCGCTGAGGAAGGCGGAAATGACGTAATGCATTCGCCGCCACTGGGTCTTTTCAGCAGCTCAATAAATCCATTTTAATTGTTCCCCGCCGGGCTCCTGCATCATATTTTTCTGAGAGGAGGTTTCGTGGCATATTTACTGTGCTGACCAGAGTCACAGTTCAGGAGTCCCCGTCACACCAAAGGGGCCGGCGCAACACTGGTACGCTTCACAGCAATGACGCCTTTCCGAAGAGAGAATCAGCCGGCACCTGCCTCGTTCCCAGAAGGTCCCGAGCAGTGAGGTATTGTACCTCTTAGTGGACATTGTGCTTCCAGCATTTATATCCCCTGCTCACTTGACTTTCAAGTAACGTGGCTGTGGTGGTATGGAGGGGACTGGAGGACGGACATGCTGAACATAAGACAGTAAAAGATGGTCATTACATCCTGCAATTTTGGGTTCCGCAGTAGGAATTGACATTTCGACACTCCCCTCATTTCCACCGACCTAAGATGTTTACAACATGAAGCATCCCGGGAGTTGTAGTGCCGGAAATTAAGTGGACAAACAACAGGTGTGCCACATTGCTAGAGAAGGAGCGGACCCACTACAACCATTAAAGCAAGCATGACAAGAACTTACATTGATGACTGCATCCAGTGTTGGGCACTGAGGAAGGCAGAAATGCCGAAATATATTTGCCGCCACTGGATATTTTCTGCAGCTCAATAAATCCATTTTAATTGTTCCTCTCCGGGCTCCTGCTTCATCTTTTTCTGAGAGGAAGTTTCGTGGCATATTTACTGTGCTGACCAGAGGCACAGTTCAGGAGTCCCCGTCACGTCAAAGGGGCCGGCGCAACACTGGTACGCTTCACAGAAATGATGCCTTTCTGAAGAGAGAATCAGCCGGCACCCGCCTCGTTCCCAGAAGGTCCCGAGCAGTGAGGTATTGTACCTCTTAGTGGACATTGTGCTTCCAGCATTTTTATCCCCTACTCAATTGACTTTCAAGTAACGGGCTGTGGTGGTATGGAGGGGACTGGAGGACGGACATGCTGAACATAAGACAGTAAAATATGGTCATTACATCCTGCAATTTTGGGTTCCGCAGTAGGAATTGACATTTCGACACTCCCCTCATTTCCACCGACCTAAGATGTTTACAACATAATGCATCCTGGAAGTTGTAGTGCCGGAAATTCAGTGGACAAACAACAGGTGTGCCACATTGCTAGAGGGAGGAGCGGACCCACTACAACCATTAAAGCAAGCAGGACCAGAACTTACATTGACGACTGCATCCAGTGATGGGCGCTGCAGAAGGCGGAAATGCCGAAATGCATTCACCGCCACTGGATCTTTTCAGCAGCTCAATAAATCCGTTTTAATTGTTCCCCTCCGGGCTCCTGCTTAATCTTTTTCCGAGAGGAGGTTTCGTGGCATATTTACTGTGCTGACCAGAGGCACAGTTCAGGAGTCCCCGTCACGTCAAAGGGGCTGGCGCAACACTGGTACGCTTCACAACAATGACGCCTTTCCGAAGAGGGAATCAGCCGGCACCCGCCTCGTTCCCAGAAGGTCCCGAGCAGTGAGGTATTGTACCTCTTAGTGGACATTGTGCTTCCAGCATCTTTATCCCCTGCTCAATTGACTTTCAAGTAACCGGGCTGTGGCGGTATGGAGGGGACTGGAGGACGGACATGCTGAACATAAGACAGTAAAAGATGGTCATTACATCCTGCAATTTTGGGTTCCGCAGTAGGAATTGACATTTCGACACTCCCCTCATTTCCACCGACCTAAGATGTTTACAACATAAAGCATCCTGGGAGTTGTAGTGCCGGAAATTAAGTGGACAAACAACAGGTGTGCCACATTGCTAGAGGGAGGAGCGGACCCACTACAACCATTAAAGCAAGCAGGACAAGAACTTACATTGACGACTGCATCCAGTGTTGGGCGCTGAGGAAGGCGGAAATGCCGAAATGCATTCGCCGCCACTGGATCTTTTCTGCAGCTCAATAAATCCGTTTTAATTTCCCCTCCAGGCTCCTGCTTAGTCTTTTTCTGAGAGGAAGTTTTGTGGCATATATATATATATATATATATATATATATATATATATATATATATATATATATATATATATATATATACATCCATTTTGTGTCCTCTTTCATGTAGAATTTTATACAACCGATGATCCAATATCTTATTTTTTAGCAATGTTTAGCAATTTGAAGTATTTATGAATAAGTTACATGTATGCACTTTATGAATTTTATACTCATATTTATACTAATATGGGTATTTATTGTGATAGCTTTTTACACACATTTTTACAGACATATTTATGTATTTATACATAAGTGCAATACGGATTCGGACATGTGCATATATATTTATTTATTTATTCTGTCTATTTATTCAATCTTTTATTTATTGCAATCATCTATTTAATCTTGTATTTATTGGATCCAAGTATATGTCTATTAATTCTCGACCTTGCAGCGCATGCTAGACCAACTACATTAGGAGCATTCGGGTATTTAAACCGAAATTACAGCGACTACATACATCACAGAGATTTAGGGCTCTAAATCCTGTTAGAATGTGTATAATCTATTTGTGATGAATGTACCTACTATCTTTGGGGCTGCCTAGTCGCTATTCTGCATTATGCACTTTGAATTGAGAAAACATTATTAGCACTTCATTTGCACTTTTCATTTTTTGCACTAATACACAAGCACTAGCACTTTATTGGCCATAGAGGAGTAAAGAAATGCTTCAGAACCCACAAATGTATTGTTACTGGTATCTTCATAACAGAATGACACAACTATCTGTCTATTAATACAGTAGTGTCTGGGAACGTTATTTGTTGTATTACAAATAACGTGGTTAAGGATTTTAAGATGAAAGGATTTTCCTTTATAATTGTGTCTTTTTTTAACCTTTAACTTTTAAATGATATATATATACTTTAATTGTTATTTACCAGACCTCTAATATTAATTGTCATCTGTATAAGTAGTAGATACAGTAAATGAATTGACCCCTAATGTGGGATGCGCAAGCTGCTGTGTTCTGAAAAAACGACATTACGAACGTAATAATTTTTCCATGTCTATGGCTTTGTTTGCACATGTGATTCCTATTTTGAGCACTTATCACTTTAAAAGTAAGGCGGTAATGCGTACCGTCTGTCATGTGATCAAGGCCTGTGGTGGGCTGAAACGCATTGTGGCGAGACTTGCACCTTGAAATAAACATCTGAAAGCACATTTCGGTGGTCCGTTCCGTTTATTCAAAGGATCGTACAAGTAGCGTAATCCAGGAATATATATATGAGCAGTAATCGAATGAGGGGGTGTGGCGACCTACATCCAATGGGACAGTGGCGGGGGCATTATTTAAGAGTGAACCAGTCACCAGGAATATATTTTAAAGGCATCTGAGGAAGGCAGTTTTCAGGCCGAAATGCATTATGCCATTCCAGCAAATAAAGTGCTTCCAACGTTACCCGCGCTGTGGCTTCTGCTTCTTCAGTAGTGGGAGGAGTTCCAGTCATGCTTTGCACGGTGTCCAGACACATGCTACAGAGGCCCCGTTCCATCTAAAGGCCCAGGCTCATCTGGTCTTAGCTGCAGCGGTTTTCTTTGGTGTAAGGTATTGCAACAGCCCGGTGCCCGCCTCCGAACACATCGATATCCAGGGCGGCTGCAAAGCGGGCCGTGACTACACGGCGGATGGAGATTAGCATTGTCGTTTCGACCCCTGCCCGGCTGACATCTGTGAATGGGAGGTAGGAAAGTAAAGGGGGCTGGAGGAGGCACTCAGCTTTAATTTTCTACTGAATTGTGACTGTATCTGCTCTGGGACTCTGCCACACATCGCAATTCCATTTCGACACCCCACAGGCAGCACTTACCTGGGCAATGGATTCTGGGGCTTGTAGTTCTGATGAACTGCAAGCAGTGTGCAGTAATCGAATGAGGGGGTGTGGCAACCTACATCCAATGGGACAGTGGCGGGGGCATTATTTTAGAGTGAACCAGTCACCAGGAATATTTTAAAGGCATCTGAGGAAGGCCGTTTTCAGGCCAAAATGCTTTATGCCATTCCAGCAAATCAAGTGCTTCCAAAGTTACCCCCACTGTGGCCTCTGCTTCTTCAGTAGTGGGAGGAGTTCCAGTCATATATATATATATATATATATATGAGTGTTGCTAGCAATTAGAGTCCCAGTGGTCACATGGCTTGTAATGTAACTTCAAGCCCCAGAATGCAGTGTTCTTTGCTTTTTTCCTTGAGACACGGCATATTTCATTCTGCATTGGTAGCAAATGTTAAAAATGTCCCAATGAATCCTTTTAGCGTAGTGCAGTTTGTTCCGATTTCCTACAAATGACCGCTTGTCATGCGATGCCGTCAGAGAAAGACAAGTCGTCCTCTTCTCCCTTTCTCAACTAGAAAGCTGCCAAATACCAACGGAAGTCCTTAATGTTGGCACTTTCTCGAGCGGATCATGCCCCCTCACTTTACATCAACAAAAGCATCTCCATTTTACCGGGGGCACCGGATCCTGCAGGGCGAGCTCTGGAACCAGGAATGGAGATCCTGGTATTAACGGCACTTCAAACAGCACAAAAAAGAGCTCAACATCGACTGATTGACAAGCCAGACCTTTATTCGTCTCAGAAAGCGGAACGTGAACACCCATAAATTCTTACGATTTTCAGCCGTTAGGCCTTGGTCACAGGTGAGTGTTGCTAGCAATTAGAGTCCCAGTGGTCACATGGCTTGTAATGTAACTTCAAGCCCCAGAATGCAGTGTTCTTTGCTTTTTTCCTTGAGACACGGCATATTTCATTCTGCATTGGTAGCAAATGTTAAAAATGTCCCAATGAATCCTTTTAGCGTAGTGCAGTTTGTTCCGATTTCCTACAAATGACCGCTTGTCATGCGATGCCGTCAGAGAAAGACAAGTCGTCCTCTTGACCCTTTCTCAACTAGAAAGCTGCCAAATACCAACGGAAGTCCTTAATGTTGGCACTTTCTCGAGCGGATCATGCCCCCTCACTTTACATCACCAAAAGCATCTCCATTTTACCGGGGGCACCGGATCCTGCAGGGCGAGCTCTGGAACCAGGAATGGAGATCCTGGTATTAACGGCACTTCAACTTCATATATCTATAGGCGCGCTGCCGGCGCTCCCCGGTGCGCGTACCGGGGAGCGCACCCTGCGAGCTACGGGAGTGCGCGAGTGAAAGCTGATTGGCTGTCGGGTGTCTGTCAACATTCTAAACAGTCCGGAGAGTCCGCCATCTTGTGTCTCGGTAGAATCGAGACACAAGAGGTGAAAAAAGAAAAGGGGATATAATTAAAAGGGGGCAGAGTAGACACCCCCTCACCCCCTAGGTTTTCTGAGGGGGGCCTAGAAGGACCATGAAGGGCTAAAAAACTTTTTTTTGTTAAAAAAAAATTTCACGGGGTGAGCGCTGGCGGCGCTCCCTGGTACGCTCTCCGGTACGCGGACCCTGAGTGCAACACGGGGAAAAAGAGTGTAAAAAACAATAGAGAAAAAAAAAATGCTGAGTGTTTAGAGGAAAGTGATGCATTGCTGGAGTGTGACAAAAAAATGATGCAACACCAGCAATGCATCCTTTCAAATGGGGCCGGGCCCATGTGAAAGGGCCTGCATCAGTCTTACGCCTGCTGTGAAACAGGCGTAAGATTTGGACGCAACAGCGTCATAAAAGTGACGCAGTGATATCTCTTAGATTTCACTGCGTCACCTCTATGACCCTTTCTTGCGTCAATACACCCCTTTTGTATACATTACACCTGACGTAGGTATAATGTGGCGCAGGGGTTTACAAAGTGACGCATCTACCTAGATGCGTCACTTTGGCAATATGACTCAAGAAGGTGCATTTTTAACGGCACTGGTGCGTCACAAAAAATGACATACCGGTGGCGTAAAAATGACGCATGGCCTCATAAATGAGGCCTTCAGTCTTCTACTCATGCGTCATATTAAATATATGACGCATTATGTTGCAAGTACTTACAGATACGTCAGTATTTCAGACGTATCTGTAAGCACAAAAGTGATGCATTGCTGGAGTGTGTCACAAAAATGATGCAACTCCAGCAATGCATCCTTTCACATGGGGCCAGGCCCATATGAAAGGGCCTGCATCAGTCTTACGCCTGCTGTGAAACAGGCGCAAGATTTGGACGCAACAGCGTCATAAAAGTGACGCAGTGATATCTCATAGATTTCACTGCGTCACTTCTACGACCCTTTCTTGCGTCAATACGCCCCCTTTGCATACATTACACCTGGCGCAGGTATAATGTGGCGCAGGGGTTGACAAAGTGACGCATTTACCTAGATGCGTCACTTTGTAAATATGACTCAACAAGGTGCATTTTTTACACCACTGGTGCATCACAAAAACTGACGCACCGGTGGCATGAAAGTGACGGATGGCATCATAAATGATGCCTTCAGTCTTCTACTCATGCGTCATATTTAATGTATGACGCATTATGTCGCAAGTAGTTACAGATACGTCAGTATTTCTGACATATCTGTAAGCGCAAAAGTGATGCATTGCTGGAGTGTGTCACAAAAGTAACGCAACTCCAGCAATGCATCCTTTCACATGGGGCCAGCCTCATGTGAAAGGGCTTGCATCAGTCTTGATAACTTAATTGTATTTTAACTTTACAGAAACATACAGACACTGGATGATGTCATCAGTGATGTCATCAGTGATGTCCTTTGAGATGTCATCAGTGATGTCACTGACCATGTCATGAATGATGTAATATGTGACATCATCAGCAGTGGATTGCGGGCGCGCGAGTTATAGTGAGTCCAACTAACTATAACGTGGGAATTTCAATGGTTTTGTATGAGTAAACTGTTCAGCTAACTATAACTGGTGTGAAACCTATGGTTTTTTCAGTGAATTTCAATGGTTTTTTAAATGCTAATTCCTAACGATAACGATTATGAAACCTCTGGTTTTTTCACTGAATTTCAAAGTTTTTTAAAAGCTAACTCCTTTCTATACCGAGTTTGTAACCTACGATTTTTTTATTTTTTTATCTGCTGTTTTGTATAAGTATTAATTATTAAAAAAAAATGTATAATATTTTTTACATGTTTTTTTTTATTTATCATTTTTTCCTGGGGCGCACTGGGTGCGCGCACTGGTAAGCTCTCCGGAGAGCGCACCCAGAGCACTACTTCTGCGTTCGTGTAAAAAAATATGAATGAAAAGTAAATAATAACGCAAGACATTTAGTACCATACATATAAAAGCAGTATTTTTGATTTACGAAATGAAAATGATTTTGCATTTCCGTGAAACTATCGAAACGTCACTTAGGCGCGCCGCGTAAGCGCCCCCGGAAGCGCCTACGTTTGCGCCGCGTATGCGCCCCGGAAGCGCCTACGTTCGCGCCGCGTAAGAGCCCCCTGGAAGCGCATCGGTGTGCGTAGCGTAAGCGCGTCAAGTCATGTGACCTTAAAATAACACTTTTCATTGGTTGCTAACAGTTTTTTTTACAAACAATGAAATCCCCACCCCTTTCCTTCACTTCTTCTTTCACTTTTGAGACTGCAAGACCTGC